>NC_091791.1:67837500-68462500 GCF_041296235.1 Equus asinus | reverse complement strand
ACAATTCAGCACTTTGTGCCTTGAAGCTCTAGGGCAATGTAGCACACCCACAGCAGAAGTTCTACTTCAGCCAGATCAGGCCTGCAAAGAAACTGCGTTTCACAGCCCTTTGTAAGGGATGTTCCCGGTAGGCTGTAAGAGCCCAATGCAGAGCGAGTTGTTTCTTAGCTTCCCAAAGAGCTGGAAGCAAGATGCTTTGGGGACTATCTCTGTCTTTGGAAACAATTCAGCACTTTGTGCCTTGAAGCTCTAGGGCAATGTAGCACACCCACAGCAGAAGTTCTACTTCAGCCAGATCAGGCCTGCAAAGAAACTGCGTTTCACAGCCCTTTGTAAGGGATGTTCCCGGTAGGCTGTAAGAGCCCAATGCAGAACGAGTTGTTTCTTAGCTTCCCAAAGAGCTGGAAGCAAGATGCTTTGGGGACTATCTCTGTCTTTGGAAACAATTCAGCACTTTGTGCCTTGAAGCTCTAGGGCAATGTAGCACACCCACAGCAGAAGTTCTACTTCAGCCAGATCAGGCCTGCAAAGAAACTGCGTTTCACAGCCCTTTGTAAGGGATGTTCCCGGTAGGCTGTAAGAGCCCAATGCAGAGCGAGTTGTTTCTTAGCTTCCCAAAGAGCTGGAAGCAAGATGCTTTGGGGACTATCTCTGTCTTTGGAAACAATTCAGCACTTTGTGCCTTGAAGCTCTAGGGCAATGTAGCACACCCACAGCAGAAGTTCTACTTCAGCCAGATCAGGCCTGCAAAGAAACTGCGTTTCACAGCCCTTTGTAAGGGATGTTCCCGGTAGGCTGTAAGAGCCCAATGCAGAACGAGTTGTTTCTTAGCTTCCCAAAGAGCTGGAAGCAAGATCCTTTGGGGACTATCTCTGTCTTTGGAAACAATTCAGCACTTTGTGCCTTGAAGCTCTAGGGCAATGTAGCACACCCAGAGCAGAAGTTCTACTTCAGCCAGATCAGGCCTGCAAAGAAACTGCGTTTCACAGCCCTTTGTAAGGGATGTTCCCGGTAGGCTGTGAGAGCCCAATGCAGAGCGAGTTGTTTCTTAGCTTCCCAAAGAGCTGGAAGCAAGATGCTTTGGGGACTATCTCTGTCTTTGGAAACAATTCAGCACTTTGTGCCTTGAAGCTCTAGGGCAATGTAGCACACCCACAGCAGAAGTTCTACTTCAGCCAGATCAGGCCTGCAAAGAAACTGCGTTTCACAGCCCTTTGTAAGGGATGTTCCCGGTAGGCTGTAAGAGCCCAATGCAGAACGAGTTGTTTCTTAGCTTCCCAAAGAGCTGGAAGCAAGATGCTTTGGGGACTATCTCTGTCTTTGGAAACAATTCAGCACTTTGTGCCTTGAAGCTCTAGGGCAATGTAGCACACCCACAGCAGAAGTTCTACTTCAGCCAGATCAGGCCTGCAAAGAAACTGCGTTTCACAGCCCTTTGTAAGGGATGTTCCCGGTAGGCTGTAAGAGCCCAATGCAGAGCGAGTTGTTTCTTAGCTTCCCAAAGAGCTGGAAGCAAGATGCTTTGGGGACTATCTCTGTCTTTGGAAACAATTCAGCACTTTGTGCCTTGAAGCTCTAGGGCAATGTAGCACACCCACAGCAGAAGTTCTACTTCAGCCAGATCAGGCCTGCAAAGAAACTGCGTTTCACAGCCCTTTGTAAGGGATGTTCCCGGTAGGCTGTAAGAGCCCAATGCAGAACGAGTTGTTTCTTAGCTTCCCAAAGAGCTGGAAGCAAGATGCTTTGGGGACTATCTCTGTCTTTGGAAACAATTCAGCACTTTGTGCCTTGAAGCTCTAGGGCAATGTAGCACACCCACAGCAGAAGTTCTACTTCAGCCAGATCAGGCCTGCAAAGAAACTGCGTTTCACAGCCCTTTGTAAGGGATGTTCCCGGTAGGCTGTAAGAGCCCAATGCAGAGCGAGTTGTTTCTTAGCTTCCCAAAGAGCTGGAAGCAAGATGCTTTGGGGACTATCTCTGTCTTTGGAAACAATTCAGCACTTTGTGCCTTGAAGCTCTAGGGCAATGTAGCACACCCACAGCAGAAGTTCTACTTCAGCCAGATCAGGCCTGCAAAGAAACTGCGTTTCACAGCCCTTTGTAAGGGATGTTCCCGGTAGGCTGTAAGAGCCCAATGCAGAACGAGTTGTTTCTTAGCTTCCCAAAGAGCTGGAAGCAAGATGCTTTGGGGACTATCTCTGTCTTTGGAAACAATTCAGCACTTTGTGCCTTGAAGCTCTAGGGCAATGTAGCACACCCACAGCAGAAGTTCTACTTCAGCCAGATCAGGCCTGCAAAGAAACTGCGTTTCACAGCCCTTTGTAAGGGATGTTCCCGGTAGGCTGTAAGAGCCCAATGCAGAACGAGTTGTTTCTTAGCTTCCCAAAGAGCTGGAAGCAAGATGCTTTGGGGACTATCTCTGTCTTTGGAAACAATTCAGCACTTTGTGCCTTGAAGCTCTAGGGCAATGTAGCACAATCACAGCAGAAGTTCTACTTCAGCCAGATCAGGCCTGCAAAGAAACTGCGTTTCACAGCCCTTTGTAAGGGATGTTCCCGGTAGGCTGTAAGAGCCCAATGCAGAACGAGTTGTTTCTTAGCTTCCCAAAGAGCTGGAAGCAAGATGCTTTGGGGACTATCTCTGTCTTTGGAAACAATTCAGCACTTTGTGCCTTGAAGCTCTAGGGCAATGTAGCACACCCACAGCAGAAGTTCTACTTCAGCCAGATCAGGCCTGCAAAGAAACTGCGTTTCACAGCCCTTTGTAAGGGATGTTCCCGGTAGGCTGTAAGAGCCCAATGCAGAACGAGTTGTTTCTTAGCTTCCCAAAGAGCTGGAAGCAAGATGCTTTGGGGACTATCTCTGTCTTTGGAAACAATTCAGCACTTTGTGCCTTGAAGCTCTAGGGCAATGTAGCACACCCACAGCAGAAGTTCTACTTCAGCCAGATCAGGCCTGCAAAGAAACTGCGTTTCACAGCCCTTTGTAAGGGATGTTCCCGGTAGGCTGTAAGAGCCCAATGCAGAGCGAGTTGTTTCTTAGCTTCCCAAAGAGCTGGAAGCAAGATGCTTTGGGGACTATCTCTGTCTTTGGAAACAATTCAGCACTTTGTGCCTTGAAGCTCTAGGGCAATGTAGCACACCCAGAGCAGAAGTTCTACTTCAGCCAGATCAGGCCTGCAAAGAAACTGCGTTTCACAGCCCTTTGTAAGGGATGTTCCCGGTAGGCTGTAAGAGCCCAATGCAGAACGAGTTGTTTCTTAGCTTCCCAAAGAGCTGGAAGCAAGATGCTTTGGGGACTATCTCTGTCTTTGGAAACAATTCAGCACTTTGTGCCTTGAAGCTCTAGGGCAATGTAGCACACCCACAGCAGAAGTTCTACTTCAGCCAGATCAGGTTGCAAAGAAACTGCGTTTCACAGCCCTTTGTACGGGATGTTCCCGGTAGGCTGTAAGAGCCCAATGCAGAGCGAGTTGTTTCTTAGCTTCCCAAAGAGCTGGAAGCAAGATGCTTTGGGGACTATCTCTGTCTTTGGAAACAATTCAGCACTTTGTGCCTTGAAGCTCTAGGGCAATGTAGCACACCCACAGCAGAAGTTCTACTTCAGCCAGATCAGGCCTGCAAAGAAACTGCGTTTCACAGCCCTTTGTAAGGGATGTTCCCGGTAGGCTGTAAGAGCCCAATGCAGAACGAGTTGTTTCTTAGCTTCCCAAAGAGCTGGAAGCAAGATGCTTTGGGGACTATCTCTGTCTTTGGAAACAATTCAGCACTTTGTGCCTTGAAGCTCTAGGGCAATGTAGCACACCCACAGCAGAAGTTCTACTTCAGCCAGATCAGGCCTGCAAAGAAACTGCGTTTCACAGCCCTTTGTAAGGGATGTTCCCGGTAGGCTGTAAGAGCCCAATGCAGAACAAGTTGTTTCTTAGCTTCCCAAAGAGCTGGAAGCAAGATGCTTTGGGGACTATCTCTGTCTTTGGAAACAATTCAGCACTTTGTGCCTTGAAGCTCTAGGGCAATGTAGCACACCCACAGCAGAAGTTCTACTTCAGCCAGATCAGGCCTGCAAAGAAACTGCGTTTCACAGCCCTTTGTAAGGGATGTTCCTGGTAGGCTGTAAGAGCCCAATGCAGAGCGAGTTGTTTCTTAGCTTCCCAAAGAGCTGGAAGCAAGATGCTTTGGGGACTATCTCTGTCTTTGGAAACAATTCAGCCCTTTGTGCCTTGAAGCTCTAGGGCAATGTAGCACACCCACAGCAGAAGTTCTACTTCAGCCAGATCAGGCCTGCAAAGAAACTGCGTTTCACAGCCCTTTGTAAGGGATGTTCCCGGTAGGCTGTAAGAGCCCAATGCAGAGCGAGTTGTTTCTTAGCTTCGCAAAGAGCTGGAAGCAAGATGCTTTGGGGACTATCTCTGTCTTTGGAAACAATTCAGCCCTTTGTGCCTTGAAGCTCTAGGGCAATGTAGCACACCCACAGCAGAAGTTCTACTTCAGCCAGATCAGGCCTGCAAAGAAACTGCGTTTCACAGCCCTTTGTAAGGGATGTTCCCGGTAGGCTGTAAGAGCCCAATGCAGAACGAGTTGTTTCTTAGCTTCCCAAAGAGCTGGAAGCAAGATGCTTTGGGGACTATCTCTGTCTTTGGAAACAATTCAGCACTTTGTGCCTTGAAGCTCTAGGGCAATGTAGCACACCCACAGCAGAAGTTCTACTTCAGCCAGATCAGGCCTGCAAAGAAACTGCGTTTCACAGCCCTTTGTAAGGGATGTTCCCGGTAGGCTGTAAGAGCCCAATGCAGAGCGAGTTGTTTCTTAGCTTCCCAAAGAGCTGGAAGCAAGATGCTTTGGGGACTATCTCTGTCTTTGGAAACAATTCAGCCCTTTGTGCCTTGAAGCTCTAGGGCAATGTAGCACACCCACAGCAGAAGTTCTACTTCAGCCAGATCAGGCCTGCAAAGAAACTGCGTTTCACAGCCCTTTGTAAGGGATGTTCCCGGTAGGCTGTAAGAGCCCAATGCAGAACGAGTTGTTTCTTAGCTTCCCAAAGAGCTGGAAGCAAGATGCTTTGGGGACTATCTCTGTCTTTGGAAACAATTCAGCACTTTGTGCCTTGAAGCTCTAGGGCAATGTAGCACACCCACAGCAGAAGTTCTACTTCAGCCAGATCAGGCCTGCAAAGAAACTGCGTTTCACAGCCCTTTGTAAGGGATGTTCCCGGTAGGCTGTAAGAGCCCAATGCAGAGCGAGTTGTTTCTTAGCTTCCCAAAGAGCTGGAAGCAAGATGCTTTGGGGACTATCTCTGTCTTTGGAAACAATTCAGCCCTTTGTGCCTTGAAGCTCTAGGGCAATGTAGCACACCCACAGCAGAAGTTCTACTTCAGCCAGATCAGGCCTGCAAAGAAACTGCGTTTCACAGCCCTTTGTAAGGGATGTTCCCGGTAGGCTGTAAGAGCCCAATGCAGAACGAGTTGTTTCTTAGCTTCCCAAAGAGCTGGAAGCAAGATGCTTTGGGGACTATCTCTGTCTTTGGAAACAATTCAGCACTTTGTGCCTTGAAGCTCTAGGGCAATGTAGCACACCCACAGCAGAAGTTCTACTTCAGCCAGATCAGGCCGGCAAAGAAACTGCGTTTCACAGCCCTTTGTAAGGGATGTTCCCGGTAGGCTGTAAGAGCCCAATGCAGAGCGAGTTGTTTCTTAGCTTCGCAAAGAGCTGGAAGCAAGATGCTTTGGGGACTATCTCTGTCTTTGGAAACAATTCAGCCCTTTGTGCCTTGAAGCTCTAGGGCAATGTAGCACACCCACAGCAGAAGTTCTACTTCAGCCAGATCAGGCCTGCAAAGAAACTGCGTTTCACAGCCCTTTGTAAGGGATGTTCCCGGTAGGCTGTAAGAGCCCAATGCAGAGCGAGTTGTTTCTTAGCTTCCCAAAGAGCTGGAAGCAAGATGCTTTGGGGACTATCTCTGTCTTTGGAAACAATTCAGCACTTTGTGCCTTGAAGCTCTAGGGCAATGTAGCACACCCAGAGCAGAAGTTCTACTTCAGCCAGATCAGGCCTGCAAAGAAACTGCGTTTCACAGCCCTTTGTAAGGGATGTTCCCGGTAGGCTGTAAGAGCCCAATGCAGAACGAGTTGTTTCTTAGCTTCCCAAAGAGCTGGAAGCAAGATGCTTTGGGGACTATCTCTGTCTTTGGAAACAATTCAGCACTTTGTGCCTTGAAGCTCTAGGGCAATGTAGCACACCCAGAGCAGAAGTTCTACTTCAGCCAGATCAGGCCTGCAAAGAAACTGCGTTTCACAGCCCTTTGTAAGGGATGTTCCCGGTAGGCTGTAAGAGCCCAATGAAGAACGAGTTGTTTCTTAGCTTCCCAAAGAGCTGGAAGCAAGATGCTTTGGGGACTATCTCTGTCTTTGGAAACAATTCAGCACTTTGTGCCTTGAAGCTCTAGGGCAATGTAGCACACCCACAGCAGAAGTTCTACTTCAGCCAGATCAGGTTGCAAAGAAACTGCGTTTCACAGCCCTTTGTACGGGATGTTCCCGGTAGGCTGTAAGAGCCCAATGCAGAGCGAGTTGTTTCTTAGCTTCCCAAAGAGCTGGAAGCAAGATGCTTTGGGGACTATCTCTGTCTTTGGAAACAATTCAGCACTTTGTGCCTTGAAGCTCTAGGGCAATGTAGCACACCCACAGCAGAAGTTCTACTTCAGCCAGATCAGGCCTGCAAAGAAACTGCGTTTCACAGCCCTTTGTAAGGGATGTTCCCGGTAGGCTGTAAGAGCCCAATGCAGAACGAGTTGTTTCTTAGCTTCCCAAAGAGCTGGAAGCAAGATGCTTTGGGGACTATCTCTGTCTTTGGAAACAATTCAGCACTTTGTGCCTTGAAGCTCTAGGGCAATGTAGCACACCCACAGCAGAAGTTCTACTTCAGCCAGATCAGGCCTGCAAAGAAACTGCGTTTCACAGCCCTTTGTAAGGGATGTTCCCGGTAGGCTGTAAGAGCCCAATGCAGAACGAGTTGTTTCTTAGCTTCCCAAAGAGCTGGAAGCAAGATGCTTTGGGGACTATCTCTGTCTTTGGAAACAATTCAGCACTTTGTGCCTTGAAGCTCTAGGGCAATGTAGCACACCCACAGCAGAAGTTCTACTTCAGCCAGATCAGGCCTGCAAAGAAACTGCGTTTCACAGCCCTTTGTAAGGGATGTTCCTGGTAGGCTGTAAGAGCCCAATGCAGAGCGAGTTGTTTCTTAGCTTCCCAAAGAGCTGGAAGCAAGATGCTTTGGGGACTATCTCTGTCTTTGGAAACAATTCAGCCCTTTGTGCCTTGAAGCTCTAGGGCAATGTAGCACACCCACAGCAGAAGTTCTACTTCAGCCAGATCAGGCCTGCAAAGAAACTGCGTTTCACAGCCCTTTGTAAGGGATGTTCCCGGTAGGCTGTAAGAGCCCAATGCAGAGCGAGTTGTTTCTTAGCTTCGCAAAGAGCTGGAAGCAAGATGCTTTGGGGACTATCTCTGTCTTTGGAAACAATTCAGCCCTTTGTGCCTTGAAGCTCTAGGGCAATGTAGCACACCCACAGCAGAAGTTCTACTTCAGCCAGATCAGGCCTGCAAAGAAACTGCGTTTCACAGCCCTTTGTAAGGGATGTTCCCGGTAGGCTGTAAGAGCCCAATGCAGAACGAGTTGTTTCTTAGCTTCCCAAAGAGCTGGAAGCAAGATGCTTTGGGGACTATCTCTGTCTTTGGAAACAATTCAGCACTTTGTGCCTTGAAGCTCTAGGGCAATGTAGCACACCCACAGCAGAAGTTCTACTTCAGCCAGATCAGGCCTGCAAAGAAACTGCGTTTCACAGCCCTTTGTAAGGGATGTTCCCGGTAGGCTGTAAGAGCCCAATGCAGAGCGAGTTGTTTCTTAGCTTCCCAAAGAGCTGGAAGCAAGATGCTTTGGGGACTATCTCTGTCTTTGGAAACAATTCAGCCCTTTGTGCCTTGAAGCTCTAGGGCAATGTAGCACACCCACAGCAGAAGTTCTACTTCAGCCAGATCAGGCCTGCAAAGAAACTGCGTTTCACAGCCCTTTGTAAGGGATGTTCCCGGTAGGCTGTAAGAGCCCAATGCAGAACGAGTTGTTTCTTAGCTTCCCAAAGAGCTGGAAGCAAGATGCTTTGGGGACTATCTCTGTCTTTGGAAACAATTCAGCACTTTGTGCCTTGAAGCTCTAGGGCAATGTAGCACACCCACAGCAGAAGTTCTACTTCAGCCAGATCAGGCCTGCAAAGAAACTGCGTTTCACAGCCCTTTGTAAGGGATGTTCCCGGTAGGCTGTAAGAGCCCAATGCAGAGCGAGTTGTTTCTTAGCTTCCCAAAGAGCTGGAAGCAAGATGCTTTGGGGACTATCTCTGTCTTTGGAAACAATTCAGCCCTTTGTGCCTTGAAGCTCTAGGGCAATGTAGCACACCCACAGCAGAAGTTCTACTTCAGCCAGATCAGGCCTGCAAAGAAACTGCGTTTCACAGCCCTTTGTAAGGGATGTTCCCGGTAGGCTGTAAGAGCCCAATGCAGAACGAGTTGTTTCTTAGCTTCCCAAAGAGCTGGAAGCAAGATGCTTTGGGGACTATCTCTGTCTTTGGAAACAATTCAGCACTTTGTGCCTTGAAGCTCTAGGGCAATGTAGCACACCCACAGCAGAAGTTCTACTTCAGCCAGATCAGGCCGGCAAAGAAACTGCGTTTCACAGCCCTTTGTAAGGGATGTTCCCGGTAGGCTGTAAGAGCCCAATGCAGAGCGAGTTGTTTCTTAGCTTCGCAAAGAGCTGGAAGCAAGATGCTTTGGGGACTATCTCTGTCTTTGGAAACAATTCAGCCCTTTGTGCCTTGAAGCTCTAGGGCAATGTAGCACACCCACAGCAGAAGTTCTACTTCAGCCAGATCAGGCCTGCAAAGAAACTGCGTTTCACAGCCCTTTGTAAGGGATGTTCCCGGTAGGCTGTAAGAGCCCAATGCAGAGCGAGTTGTTTCTTAGCTTCCCAAAGAGCTGGAAGCAAGATGCTTTGGGGACTATCTCTGTCTTTGGAAACAATTCAGCACTTTGTGCCTTGAAGCTCTAGGGCAATGTAGCACACCCAGAGCAGAAGTTCTACTTCAGCCAGATCAGGCCTGCAAAGAAACTGCGTTTCACAGCCCTTTGTAAGGGATGTTCCCGGTAGGCTGTAAGAGCCCAATGCAGAACGAGTTGTTTCTTAGCTTCCCAAAGAGCTGGAAGCAAGATGCTTTGGGGACTATCTCTGTCTTTGGAAACAATTCAGCACTTTGTGCCTTGAAGCTCTAGGGCAATGTAGCACACCCACAGCAGAAGTTCTACTTCAGCCAGATCAGGCCTGCAAAGAAACTGCGTTTCACAGCCCTTTGTAAGGGATGTTCCCGGTAGGCTGTAAGAGCCCAATGCAGAGCGAGTTGTTTCTTAGCTTCCCAAAGAGCTGGAAGCAAGATGCTTTGGGGACTATCTCTGTCTTTGGAAACAATTCAGCACTTTGTGCCTTGAAGCTCTAGGGCAATGTAGCACACCCACAGCAGAAGTTCTACTTCAGCCAGATCAGGCCTGCAAAGAAACTGCGTTTCACAGCCCTTTGTAAGGGATGTTCCCGGTAGGCTGTAAGAGCCCAATGCAGAACGAGTTGTTTCTTAGCTTCCCAAAGAGCTGGAAGCAAGATGCTTTGGGGACTATCTCTGTCTTTGGAAACAATTCAGCACTTTGTGCCTTGAAGCTCTAGGGCAATGTAGCACACCCACAGCAGAAGTTCTACTTCAGCCAGATCAGGCCTGCAAAGAAACTGCGTTTCACAGCCCTTTGTAAGGGATGTTCCCGGTAGGCTGTAAGAGCCCAATGCAGAGCGAGTTGTTTCTTAGCTTCCCAAAGAGCTGGAAGCAAGATGCTTTGGGGACTATCTCTGTCTTTGGAAACAATTCAGCACTTTGTGCCTTGAAGCTCTAGGGCAATGTAGCACACCCACAGCAGAAGTTCTACTTCAGCCAGATCAGGCCTGCAAAGAAACTGCGTTTCACAGCCCTTTGTAAGGGATGTTCCCGGTAGGCTGTAAGAGCCCAATGCAGAACGAGTTGTTTCTTAGCTTCCCAAAGAGCTGGAAGCAAGATCCTTTGGGGACTATCTCTGTCTTTGGAAACAATTCAGCACTTTGTGCCTTGAAGCTCTAGGGCAATGTAGCACACCCAGAGCAGAAGTTCTACTTCAGCCAGATCAGGCCTGCAAAGAAACTGCGTTTCACAGCCCTTTGTAAGGGATGTTCCCGGTAGGCTGTAAGAGCCCAATGCAGAGCGAGTTGTTTCTTAGCTTCCCAAAGAGCTGGAAGCAAGATGCTTTGGGGACTATCTCTGTCTTTGGAAACAATTCAGCACTTTGTGCCTTGAAGCTCTAGGGCAATGTAGCACACCCACAGCAGAAGTTCTACTTCAGCCAGATCAGGCCTGCAAAGAAACTGCGTTTCACAGCCCTTTGTAAGGGATGTTCCCGGTAGGCTGTAAGAGCCCAATGCAGAACGAGTTGTTTCTTAGCTTCCCAAAGAGCTGGAAGCAAGATGCTTTGGGGACTATCTCTGTCTTTGGAAACAATTCAGCACTTTGTGCCTTGAAGCTCTAGGGCAATGTAGCACACCCACAGCAGAAGTTCTACTTCAGCCAGATCAGGCCTGCAAAGAAACTGCGTTTCACAGCCCTTTGTAAGGGATGTTCCCGGTAGGCTGTAAGAGCCCAATGCAGAGCGAGTTGTTTCTTAGCTTCCCAAAGAGCTGGAAGCAAGATGCTTTGGGGACTATCTCTGTCTTTGGAAACAATTCAGCACTTTGTGCCTTGAAGCTCTAGGGCAATGTAGCACACCCACAGCAGAAGTTCTACTTCAGCCAGATCAGGCCTGCAAAGAGACTGCGTTTCACAGCCCTTTGTAAGGGATGTTCCCGGTAGGCTGTAAGAGCCCAATGCAGAGCGAGTTGTTTCTTAGCTTCCCAAAGAGCTGGAAGCAAGATGCTTTGGGGCCTATCTCTGTCTTAGGAAACAATTCAGCACTTTGTGCCTTGAAGCTCTAGGGCAATGTAGCACACCCACAGCAGAAGTTCTACTTCAGCCAGATCAGGCCTGCAAAGAAACTGCGTTTCACAGCCCTTTGTAAGGGATGTTCCCGGTAGGCTGTAAGAGCCCAATGCAGAACGAGTTGTTTCTTAGCTTCCCAAAGAGCTGGAAGCAAGATGCTTTGGGGACTATCTCTGTCTTTGGAAACAATTCAGCACTTTGTGCCTTGAAGCTCTAGGGCAATGTAGCACACCCACAGCAGAAGTTCTACTTCAGCCAGATCAGGCCTGCAAAGAAACTGCGTTTCACAGCCCTTTGTAAGGGATGTTCCCGGTAGGCTGTAAGAGCCCAATGCAGAGCGAGTTGTTTCTTAGCTTCCCAAAGAGCTGGAAGCAAGATGCTTTGGGGACTATCTCTGTCTTTGGAAACAATTCAGCACTTTGTGCCTTGAAGCTCTAGGGCAATGTAGCACACCCACAGCAGAAGTTCTACTTCAGCCAGATCAGGCCTGCAAAGAAACTGCGTTTCACAGCCCTTTGTAAGGGATGTTCCCGGTAGGCTGTAAGAGCCCAATGCAGAACGAGTTGTTTCTTAGCTTCCCAAAGAGCTGGAAGCAAGATGCTTTGGGGACTATCTCTGTCTTTGGAAACAATTCAGCACTTTGTGCCTTGAAGCTCTAGGGCAATGTAGCACACCCACAGCAGAAGTTCTACTTCAGCCAGATCAGGCCTGCAAAGAAACTGCGTTTCACAGCCCTTTGTAAGGGATGTTCCCGGTAGGCTGTAAGAGCCCAATGCAGAGCGAGTTGTTTCTTAGCTTCCCAAAGAGCTGGAAGCAAGATGCTTTGGGGACTATCTCTGTCTTTGGAAACAATTCAGCCCTTTGTGCCTTGAAGCTCTAGGGCAATGTAGCACACCCACAGCAGAAGTTCTACTTCAGCCAGATCAGGCCTGCAAAGAAACTGCGTTTCACAGCCCTTTGTAAGGGATGTTCCCGGTAGGCTGTAAGAGCCCAATGCAGAACGAGTTGTTTCTTAGCTTCCCAAAGAGCTGGAAGCAAGATGCTTTGGGGACTATCTCTGTCTTTGGAAACAATTCAGCACTTTGTGCCTTGAAGCTCTAGGGCAATGTAGCACACCCACAGCAGAAGTTCTACTTCAGCCAGATCAGGCCTGCAAAGAAACTGCGTTTCACAGCCCTTTGTAAGGGATGTTCCCGGTAGGCTGTAAGAGCCCAATGCAGAGCGAGTTGTTTCTTAGCTTCCCAAAGAGCTGGAAGCAAGATGCTTTGGGGACTATCTCTGTCTTTGGAAACAATTCAGCCCTTTGTGCCTTGAAGCTCTAGGGCAATGTAGCACACCCACAGCAGAAGTTCTACTTCAGCCAGATCAGGCCTGCAAAGAAACTGCGTTTCACAGCCCTTTGTAAGGGATGTTCCCGGTAGGCTGTAAGAGCCCAATGCAGAACGAGTTGTTTCTTAGCTTCCCAAAGAGCTGGAAGCAAGATGCTTTGGGGACTATCTCTGTCTTTGGAAACAATTCAGCACTTTGTGCCTTGAAGCTCTAGGGCAATGTAGCACACCCACAGCAGAAGTTCTACTTCAGCCAGATCAGGCCGGCAAAGAAACTGCGTTTCACAGCCCTTTGTAAGGGATGTTCCCGGTAGGCTGTAAGAGCCCAATGCAGAGCGAGTTGTTTCTTAGCTTCGCAAAGAGCTGGAAGCAAGATGCTTTGGGGACTATCTCTGTCTTTGGAAACAATTCAGCCCTTTGTGCCTTGAAGCTCTAGGGCAATGTAGCACACCCACAGCAGAAGTTCTACTTCAGCCAGATCAGGCCTGCAAAGAAACTGCGTTTCACAGCCCTTTGTAAGGGATGTTCCCGGTAGGCTGTAAGAGCCCAATGCAGAGCGAGTTGTTTCTTAGCTTCCCAAAGAGCTGGAAGCAAGATGCTTTGGGGACTATCTCTGTCTTTGGAAACAATTCAGCACTTTGTGCCTTGAAGCTCTAGGGCAATGTAGCACACCCAGAGCAGAAGTTCTACTTCAGCCAGATCAGGCCTGCAAAGAAACTGCGTTTCACAGCCCTTTGTAAGGGATGTTCCCGGTAGGCTGTAAGAGCCCAATGCAGAACGAGTTGTTTCTTAGCTTCCCAAAGAGCTGGAAGCAAGATGCTTTGGGGACTATCTCTGTCTTTGGAAACAATTCAGCACTTTGTGCCTTGAAGCTCTAGGGCAATGTAGCACACCCACAGCAGAAGTTCTACTTCAGCCAGATCAGGCCTGCAAAGAAACTGCGTTTCACAGCCCTTTGTAAGGGATGTTCCCGGTAGGCTGTAAGAGCCCAATGCAGAGCGAGTTGTTTCTTAGCTTCCCAAAGAGCTGGAAGCAAGATGCTTTGGGGACTATCTCTGTCTTTGGAAACAATTCAGCACTTTGTGCCTTGAAGCTCTAGGGCAATGTAGCACACCCACAGCAGAAGTTCTACTTCAGCCAGATCAGGCCTGCAAAGAAACTGCGTTTCACAGCCCTTTGTAAGGGATGTTCCCGGTAGGCTGTAAGAGCCCAATGCAGAACGAGTTGTTTCTTAGCTTCCCAAAGAGCTGGAAGCAAGATGCTTTGGGGACTATCTCTGTCTTTGGAAACAATTCAGCACTTTGTGCCTTGAAGCTCTAGGGCAATGTAGCACACCCACAGCAGAAGTTCTACTTCAGCCAGATCAGGCCTGCAAAGAAACTGCGTTTCACAGCCCTTTGTAAGGGATGTTCCCGGTAGGCTGTAAGAGCCCAATGCAGAGCGAGTTGTTTCTTAGCTTCCCAAAGAGCTGGAAGCAAGATGCTTTGGGGACTATCTCTGTCTTTGGAAACAATTCAGCACTTTGTGCCTTGAAGCTCTAGGGCAATGTAGCACACCCACAGCAGAAGTTCTACTTCAGCCAGATCAGGCCTGCAAAGAAACTGCGTTTCACAGCCCTTTGTAAGGGATGTTCCCGGTAGGCTGTAAGAGCCCAATGCAGAACGAGTTGTTTCTTAGCTTCCCAAAGAGCTGGAAGCAAGATCCTTTGGGGACTATCTCTGTCTTTGGAAACAATTCAGCACTTTGTGCCTTGAAGCTCTAGGGCAATGTAGCACACCCAGAGCAGAAGTTCTACTTCAGCCAGATCAGGCCTGCAAAGAAACTGCGTTTCACAGCCCTTTGTAAGGGATGTTCCCGGTAGGCTGTAAGAGCCCAATGCAGAGCGAGTTGTTTCTTAGCTTCCCAAAGAGCTGGAAGCAAGATGCTTTGGGGACTATCTCTGTCTTTGGAAACAATTCAGCACTTTGTGCCTTGAAGCTCTAGGGCAATGTAGCACACCCACAGCAGAAGTTCTACTTCAGCCAGATCAGGCCTGCAAAGAAACTGCGTTTCACAGCCCTTTGTAAGGGATGTTCCCGGTAGGCTGTAAGAGCCCAATGCAGAACGAGTTGTTTCTTAGCTTCCCAAAGAGCTGGAAGCAAGATGCTTTGGGGACTATCTCTGTCTTTGGAAACAATTCAGCACTTTGTGCCTTGAAGCTCTAGGGCAATGTAGCACACCCACAGCAGAAGTTCTACTTCAGCCAGATCAGGCCTGCAAAGAAACTGCGTTTCACAGCCCTTTGTAAGGGATGTTCCCGGTAGGCTGTAAGAGCCCAATGCAGAGCGAGTTGTTTCTTAGCTTCCCAAAGAGCTGGAAGCAAGATGCTTTGGGGACTATCTCTGTCTTTGGAAACAATTCAGCACTTTGTGCCTTGAAGCTCTAGGGCAATGTAGCACACCCACAGCAGAAGTTCTACTTCAGCCAGATCAGGCCTGCAAAGAGACTGCGTTTCACAGCCCTTTGTAAGGGATGTTCCCGGTAGGCTGTAAGAGCCCAATGCAGAGCGAGTTGTTTCTTAGCTTCCCAAAGAGCTGGAAGCAAGATGCTTTGGGGCCTATCTCTGTCTTAGGAAACAATTCAGCACTTTGTGCCTTGAAGCTCTAGGGCAATGTAGCACACCCACAGCAGAAGTTCTACTTCAGCCAGATCAGGCCTGCAAAGAAACTGCGTTTCACAGCCCTTTGTAAGGGATGTTCCCGGTAGGCTGTAAGAGCCCAATGCAGAACGAGTTGTTTCTTAGCTTCCCAAAGAGCTGGAAGCAAGATGCTTTGGGGACTATCTCTGTCTTTGGAAACAATTCAGCACTTTGTGCCTTGAAGCTCTAGGGCAATGTAGCACACCCACAGCAGAAGTTCTACTTCAGCCAGATCAGGCCTGCAAAGAAACTGCGTTTCACAGCCCTTTGTAAGGGATGTTCCCGGTAGGCTGTAAGAGCCCAATGCAGAGCGAGTTGTTTCTTAGCTTCCCAAAGAGCTGGAAGCAAGATGCTTTGGGGACTATCTCTGTCTTTGGAAACAATTCAGCACTTTGTGCCTTGAAGCTCTAGGGCAATGTAGCACACCCACAGCAGAAGTTCTACTTCAGCCAGATCAGGCCTGCAAAGAAACTGCGTTTCACAGCCCTTTGTAAGGGATGTTCCCGGTAGGCTGTAAGAGCCCAATGCAGAACGAGTTGTTTCTTAGCTTCCCAAAGAGCTGGAAGCAAGATGCTTTGGGGACTATCTCTGTCTTTGGAAACAATTCAGCACTTTGTGCCTTGAAGCTCTAGGGCAATGTAGCACACCCAGAGCAGAAGTTCTACTTCAGCCAGATCAGGCCTGCAAAGAAACTGCGTTTCACAGCCCTTTGTAAGGGATGTTCCCGGTAGGCTGTAAGAGCCCAATGCAGAGCGAGTTGTTTCTTAGCTTCCCAAAGAGCTGGAAGCAAGATGCTTTGGGGACTATCTCTGTCTTTGGAAACAATTCAGCACTTTGTGCCTTGAAGCTCTAGGGCAATGTAGCACACCCACAGCAGAAGTTCTACTTCAGCCAGATCAGGCCGGCAAAGAAACTGCGTTTCACAGCCCTTTGTAAGGGATGTTCCCGGTAGGCTGTAAGAGCCCAATGCAGAACGAGTTGTTTCTTAGCTTCCCAAAGAGCTGGAAGCAAGATGCTTTGGGGACTATCTCTGTCTTTGGAAACAATTCAGCACTTTGTGCCTTGAAGCTCTAGGGCAATGTAGCACACCCAGAGCAGAAGTTCTACTTCAGCCAGATCAGGCCTGCAAAGAAACTGCGTTTCACAGCCCTTTGTAAGGGATGTTCCCGGTAGGCTGTAAGAGCCCAATGCAGAGCGAGTTGTTTCTTAGCTTCCCAAAGAGCTGGAAGCAAGATGCTTTGGGGACTATCTCTGTCTTTGGAAACAATTCAGCACTTTGTGCCTTGAAGCTCTAGGGCAATGTAGCACACCCACAGCAGAAGTTCTACTTCAGCCAGATCAGGCCTGCAAAGAAACTGCGTTTCACAGCCCTTTGTAAGGGATGTTCCCGGTAGGCTGTAAGAGCCCAATGCAGAGCGAGTTGTTTCTTAGCTTCCCAAAGAGCTGGAAGCAAGATGCTTTGGGGACTATCTCTGTCTTTGGAAACAATTCAGCACTTTGTGCCTTGAAGCTCTAGGGCAATGTAGCACACCCACAGCAGAAGTTCTACGTCAGCCAGATCAGGCCTGCAAAGAAACTGCGTTTCACAGCCCTTTGTAAGGGATGTTCCCGGTAGGCTGTAAGAGCCCAATGCAGAACGAGTTGTTTCTTAGCTTCCCAAAGAGCTGGAAGCAAGATGCTTTGGGGACTATCTCTGTCTTTGGAAACAATTCAGCACTTTGTGCCTTGAAGCTCTAGGGCAATGTAGCACACCCACAGCAGAAGTTCTACTTCAGCCAGATCAGGCCTGCAAAGAAACTGCGTTTCACAGCCCTTTGTAAGGGATGTTCCCGGTAGGCTGTAAGAGCCCAATGCAGAGCGAGTTGTTTCTTAGCTTCCCAAAGAGCTGGAAGCAAGATGCTTTGGGGACTATCTCTGTCTTTGGAAACAATTCAGCACTTTGTGCCTTGAAGCTCTAGGGCAATGTAGCACACCCACAGCAGAAGTTCTACTTCAGCCAGATCAGGCCTGCAAAGAAACTGCGTTTCACAGCCCTTTGTAAGGGATGTTCCCGGTAGGCTGTAAGAGCCCAATGCAGAACGAGTTGTTTCTTAGCTTCCCAAAGAGCTGGAAGCAAGATGCTTTGGGGACTATCTCTGTCTTTGGAAACAATTCAGCACTTTGTGCCTTGAAGCTCTAGGGCAATGTAGCACACCCAGAGCAGAAGTTCTACTTCAGCCAGATCAGGCCTGCAAAGAAACTGCGTTTCACAGCCCTTTGTAAGGGATGTTCCCGGTAGGCTGTAAGAGCCCAATGCAGAGCGAGTTGTTTCTTAGCTTCCCAAAGAGCTGGAAGCAAGATGCTTTGGGGACTATCTCTGTCTTTGGAAACAATTCAGCACTTTGTGCCTTGAAGCTCTAGGGCAATGTAGCACACCCACAGCAGAAGTTCTACTTCAGCCAGATCAGGCCGGCAAAGAAACTGCGTTTCACAGCCCTTTGTAAGGGATGTTCCCGGTAGGCTGTAAGAGCCCAATGCAGAACGAGTTGTTTCTTAGCTTCCCAAAGAGCTGGAAGCAAGATGCTTTGGGGACTATCTCTGTCTTTGGAAACAATTCAGCACTTTGTGCCTTGAAGCTCTAGGGCAATGTAGCACACCCACAGCAGAAGTTCTACTTCAGCCAGATCAGGCCTGCAAAGAGACTGCGTTTCACAGCCCTTTGTAAGGGATGTTCCCGGTAGGCTGTAAGAGCCCAATGCAGAGCGAGTTGTTTCTTAGCTTCCCAAAGAGCTGGAAGCAAGATGCTTTGGGGACTATCTCTGTCTTTGGAAACAATTCAGCACTTTGTGCCTTGAAGCTCTAGGGCAATGTAGCACACCCACAGCAGAAGTTCTACTTCAGCCAGATCAGGCCGGCAAAGAAACTGCGTTTCACAGCCCTTTGTAAGGGATGTTCCCGGTAGGCTGTAAGAGCCCAATGCAGAACGAGTTGTTTCTTAGCTTCCCAAAGAGCTGGAAGCAAGATGCTTTGGGGACTATCTCTGTCTTTGGAAACAATTCAGCACTTTGTGCCTTGAAGCTCTAGGGCAATGTAGCACACCCACAGCAGAAGTTCTACTTCAGCCAGATCAGGCCTGCAAAGAAACTGCGTTTCACAGCCCTTTGTAAGGGATGTTCCCGGTAGGCTGTAAGAGCCCAATGCAGAGCGAGTTGTTTCTTAGCTTCCCAAAGAGCTGGAAGCAAGATGCTTTGGGGACTATCTCTGTCTTTGGAAACAATTCAGCACTTTGTGCCTTGAAGCTCTAGGGCAATGTAGCACACCCACAGCAGAAGTTCTACTTCAGCCAGATCAGGCCGGCAAAGAAACTGCGTTTCACAGCCCTTTGTAAGGGATGTTCCCGGTAGGCTGTAAGAGCCCAATGCAGAACGAGTTGTTTCTTAGCTTCCCAAAGAGCTGGAAGCAAGATGCTTTGGGGACTATCTCTGTCTTTGGAAACAATTCAGCACTTTGTGCCTTGAAGCTCTAGGGCAATGTAGCACACCCACAGCAGAAGTTCTAATTCAGCCAGATCAGGCCTGCAAAGAAACTGCGTTTCACAGCCCTTTGTAAGGGATGTTCCCGGTAGGCTGTAAGAGCCCAATGCAGAGCGAGTTGTTTCTTAGCTTCCCAAAGAGCTGGAAGCAAGATGCTTTGGGGACTATCTCTGTCTTTGGAAACAATTCAGCACTTTGTGCCTTGAAGCTCTAGGGCAATGTAGCACACCCACAGCAGAAGTTCTACTTCAGCCAGATCAGGCCGGCAAAGAAACTGCGTTTCACAGCCCTTTGTAAGGGATGTTCCCGGTAGGCTGTAAGAGCCCAATGCAGAACGAGTTGTTTCTTAGCTTCCCAAAGAGCTGGAAGCAAGATGCTTTGGGGACTATCTCTGTCTTTGGAAACAATTCAGCACTTTGTGCCTTGAAGCTCTAGGGCAATGTAGCACACCCACAGCAGAAGTTCTACTTCAGCCAGATCAGGCCTGCAAAGAGACTGCGTTTCACAGCCCTTTGTAAGGGATGTTCCCGGTAGGCTGTAAGAGCCCAATGCAGAGCGAGTTGTTTCTTAGCTTCCCAAAGAGCTGGAAGCAAGATGCTTTGGGGACTATCTCTGTCTTTGGAAACAATTCAGCACTTTGTGCCTTGAAGCTCTAGGGCAATGTAGCACACCCACAGCAGAAGTTCTACTTCAGCCAGATCAGGCCTGCAAAGAAACTGCGTTTCACAGCCCTTTGTAAGGGATGTTCCCGGTAGGCTGTAAGAGCCCAATGCAGAACGAGTTGTTTCTTAGCTTCCCAAAGAGCTGGAAGCAAGATGCTTTGGGGACTATCTCTGTCTTTGGAAACAATTCAGCACTTTGTGCCTTGAAGCTCTAGGGCAATGTAGCACACCCAGAGCAGAAGTTCTACTTCAGCCAGATCAGGCCTGCAAAGAAACTGCGTTTCACAGCCCTTTGTAAGGGATGTTCCCGGTAGGCTGTAAGAGCCCAATGCAGAGCGAGTTGTTTCTTAGCTTCCCAAAGAGCTGGAAGCAAGATGCTTTGGGGACTATCTCTGTCTTTGGAAACAATTCAGCACTTTGTGCCTTGAAGCTCTAGGGCAATGTAGCACACCCACAGCAGAAGTTCTACTTCAGCCAGATCAGGCCGGCAAAGAAACTGCGTTTCACAGCCCTTTGTAAGGGATGTTCCCGGTAGGCTGTAAGAGCCCAATGCAGAACGAGTTGTTTCTTAGCTTCCCAAAGAGCTGGAAGCAAGATGCTTTGGGGACTATCTCTGTCTTTGGAAACAATTCAGCACTTTGTGCCTTGAAGCTCTAGGGCAATGTAGCACACCCAGAGCAGAAGTTCTACTTCAGCCAGATCAGGCCTGCAAAGAAACTGCGTTTCACAGCCCTTTGTAAGGGATGTTCCCGGTAGGCTGTAAGAGCCCAATGCAGAGCGAGTTGTTTCTTAGCTTCCCAAAGAGCTGGAAGCAAGATGCTTTGGGGACTATCTCTGTCTTTGGAAACAATTCAGCACTTTGTGCCTTGAAGCTCTAGGGCAATGTAGCACACCCACAGCAGAAGTTCTACTTCAGCCAGATCAGGCCTGCAAAGAAACTGCGTTTCACAGCCCTTTGTAAGGGATGTTCCCGGTAGGCTGTAAGAGCCCAATGCAGAGCGAGTTGTTTCTTAGCTTCCCAAAGAGCTGGAAGCAAGATGCTTTGGGGACTATCTCTGTCTTTGGAAACAATTCAGCACTTTGTGCCTTGAAGCTCTAGGGCAATGTAGCACACCCACAGCAGAAGTTCTACTTCAGCCAGATCAGGCCTGCAAAGAAACTGCGTTTCACAGCCCTTTGTAAGGGATGTTCCCGGTAGGCTGTAAGAGCCCAATGCAGAACGAGTTGTTTCTTAGCTTCCCAAAGAGCTGGAAGCAAGATGCTTTGGGGACTATCTCTGTCTTTGGAAACAATTCAGCACTTTGTGCCTTGAAGCTCTAGGGCAATGTAGCACACCCACAGCAGAAGTTCTACTTCAGCCAGATCAGGCCTGCAAAGAAACTGCGTTTCACAGCCCTTTGTAAGGGATGTTCCCGGTAGGCTGTAAGAGCCCAATGCAGAGCGAGTTGTTTCTTAGCTTCCCAAAGAGCTGGAAGCAAGATGCTTTGGGGACTATCTCTGTCTTTGGAAACAATTCAGCACTTTGTGCCTTGAAGCTCTAGGGCAATGTAGCACACCCACAGCAGAAGTTCTACTTCAGCCAGATCAGGCCGGCAAAGAAACTGCGTTTCACAGCCCTTTGTAAGGGATGTTCCCGGTAGGCTGTAAGAGCCCAATGCAGAACGAGTTGTTTCTTAGCTTCCCAAAGAGCTGGAAGCAAGATGCTTTGGGGACTATCTCTGTCTTTGGAAACAATTCAGCACTTTGTGCCTTGAAGCTCTAGGGCAATGTAGCACACCCACAGCAGAAGTTCTACTTCAGCCAGATCAGGCCTGCAAAGAGACTGCGTTTCACAGCCCTTTGTAAGGGATGTTCCCGGTAGGCTGTAAGAGCCCAATGCAGAGCGAGTTGTTTCTTAGCTTCCCAAAGAGCTGGAAGCAAGATGCTTTGGGGACTATCTCTGTCTTTGGAAACAATTCAGCACTTTGTGCCTTGAAGCTCTAGGGCAATGTAGCACACCCACAGCAGAAGTTCTACTTCAGCCAGATCAGGCCTGCAAAGAAACTGCGTTTCACAGCCCTTTGTAAGGGATGTTCCCGGTAGGCTGTAAGAGCCCAATGCAGAACGAGTTGTTTCTTAGCTTCCCAAAGAGCTGGAAGCAAGATGCTTTGGGGACTATCTCTGTCTTTGGAAACAATTCAGCACTTTGTGCCTTGAAGCTCTAGGGCAATGTAGCACACCCACAGCAGAAGTTCTACTTCAGCCAGATCAGGCCTGCAAAGAAACTGCGTTTCACAGCCCTTTGTAAGGGATGTTCCCGGTAGGCTGTAAGAGCCCAATGCAGAGCGAGTTGTTTCTTAGCTTCCCAAAGAGCTGGAAGCAAGATGCTTTGGGGACTATCTCTGTCTTTGGAAACAATTCAGCACTTTGTGCCTTGAAGCTCTAGGGCAATGTAGCACACCCACAGCAGAAGTTCTACTTCAGCCAGATCAGGCCGGCAAAGAAACTGCGTTTCACAGCCCTTTGTAAGGGATGTTCCCGGTAGGCTGTAAGAGCCCAATGCAGAACGAGTTGTTTCTTAGCTTCCCAAAGAGCTGGAAGCAAGATGCTTTGGGGACTATCTCTGTCTTTGGAAACAATTCAGCACTTTGTGCCTTGAAGCTCTAGGGCAATGTAGCACACCCACAGCAGAAGTTCTACTTCAGCCAGATCAGGCCTGCAAAGAAACTGCGTTTCACAGCCCTTTGTAAGGGATGTTCCCGGTAGGCTGTAAGAGCCCAATGCAGAGCGAGTTGTTTCTTAGCTTCCCAAAGAGCTGGAAGCAAGATGCTTTGGGGACTATCTCTGTCTTTGGAAACAATTCAGCACTTTGTGCCTTGAAGCTCTAGGGCAATGTAGCACACCCACAGCAGAAGTTCTACTTCAGCCAGATCAGGCCGGCAAAGAAACTGCGTTTCACAGCCCTTTGTAAGGGATGTTCCCGGTAGGCTGTAAGAGCCCAATGCAGAACGAGTTGTTTCTTAGCTTCCCAAAGAGCTGGAAGCAAGATGCTTTGGGGACTATCTCTGTCTTTGGAAACAATTCAGCACTTTGTGCCTTGAAGCTCTAGGGCAATGTAGCACACCCACAGCAGAAGTTCTACTTCAGCCAGATCAGGCCTGCAAAGAGACTGCGTTTCACAGCCCTTTGTAAGGGATGTTCCCGGTAGGCTGTAAGAGCCCAATGCAGAGCGAGTTGTTTCTTAGCTTCCCAAAGAGCTGGAAGCAAGATGCTTTGGGGACTATCTCTGTCTTTGGAAACAATTCAGCACTTTGTGCCTTGAAGCTCTAGGGCAATGTAGCACACCCACAGCAGAAGTTCTACTTCAGCCAGATCAGGCCTGCAAAGAAACTGCGTTTCACAGCCCTTTGTAAGGGATGTTCCCGGTAGGCTGTAAGAGCCCAATGCAGAACGAGTTGTTTCTTAGCTTCCCAAAGAGCTGGAAGCAAGATGCTTTGGGGACTATCTCTGTCTTTGGAAACAATTCAGCACTTTGTGCCTTGAAGCTCTAGGGCAATGTAGCACACCCACAGCAGAAGTTCTACTTCAGCCAGATCAGGCCTGCAAAGAAACTGCGTTTCACAGCCCTTTGTAAGGGATGTTCCCGGTAGGCTGTAAGAGCCCAATGCAGAGCGAGTTGTTTCTTAGCTTCCCAAAGAGCTGGAAGCAAGATGCTTTGGGGACTATCTCTGTCTTTGGAAACAATTCAGCACTTTGTGCCTTGAAGCTCTAGGGCAATGTAGCACACCCACAGCAGAAGTTCTACTTCAGCCAGATCAGGCCGGCAAAGAAACTGCGTTTCACAGCCCTTTGTAAGGGATGTTCCCGGTAGGCTGTAAGAGCCCAATGCAGAACGAGTTGTTTCTTAGCTTCCCAAAGAGCTGGAAGCAAGATGCTTTGGGGACTATCTCTGTCTTTGGAAACAATTCAGCACTTTGTGCCTTGAAGCTCTAGGGCAATGTAGCACACCCAGAGCAGAAGTTCTACTTCAGCCAGATCAGGCCTGCAAAGAAACTGCGTTTCACAGCCCTTTGTAAGGGATGTTCCCGGTAGGCTGTAAGAGCCCAATGCAGAGCGAGTTGTTTCTTAGCTTCCCAAAGAGCTGGAAGCAAGATGCTTTGGGGACTATCTCTGTCTTTGGAAACAATTCAGCACTTTGTGCCTTGAAGCTCTAGGGCAATGTAGCACACCCAGAGCAGAAGTTCTACTTCAGCCAGATCAGGCCTGCAAAGAAACTGCGTTTCACAGCCCTTTGTAAGGGATGTTCCCGGTAGGCTGTAAGAGCCCAATGCAGAGCGAGTTGTTTCTTAGCTTCCCAAAGAGCTGGAAGCAAGATGCTTTGGGGACTATCTCTGTCTTTGGAAACAATTCAGCACTTTGTGCCTTGAAGCTCTAGGGCAATGTAGCACACCCACAGCAGAAGTTCTACTTCAGCCAGATCAGGCCTGCAAAGAAACTGCGTTTCACAGCCCTTTGTAAGGGATGTTCCCGGTAGGCTGTAAGAGCCCAATGCAGAACGAGTTGTTTCTTAGCTTCCCAAAGAGCTGGAAGCAAGATGCTTTGGGGACTATCTCTGTCTTTGGAAACAATTCAGCACTTTGTGCCTTGAAGCTCTAGGGCAATGTAGCACACCCAGAGCAGAAGTTCTACTTCAGCCAGATCAGGCCTGCAAAGAAACTGCGTTTCACAGCCCTTTGTAAGGGATGTTCCCGGTAGGCTGTAAGAGCCCAATGCAGAGCGAGTTGTTTCTTAGCTTCCCAAAGAGCTGGAAGCAAGATGCTTTGGGGACTATCTCTGTCTTTGGAAACAATTCAGCACTTTGTGCCTTGAAGCTCTAGGGCAATGTAGCACACCCAGAGCAGAAGTTCTACTTCAGCCAGATCAGGCCTGCAAAGAAACTGCGTTTCACAGCCCTTTGTAAGGGATGTTCCCGGTAGGCTGTAAGAGCCCAATGCAGAGCGAGTTGTTTCTTAGCTTCCCAAAGAGCTGGAAGCAAGATGCTTTGGGGACTATCTCTGTCTTTGGAAACAATTCAGCACTTTGTGCCTTGAAGCTCTAGGGCAATGTAGCACACCCACAGCAGAAGTTCTACTTCAGCCAGATCAGGCCTGCAAAGAAACTGCGTTTCACAGCCCTTTGTAAGGGATGTTCCCGGTAGGCTGTAAGAGCCCAATGCAGAACGAGTTGTTTCTTAGCTTCCCAAAGAGCTGGAAGCAAGATGCTTTGGGGACTATCTCTGTCTTTGGAAACAATTCAGCACTTTGTGCCTTGAAGCTCTAGGGCAATGTAGCACACCCAGAGCAGAAGTTCTACTTCAGCCACATCAGGCCTGCAAAGAAACTGCGTTTCACAGCCCTTTGTAAGGGATGTTCCCGGTAGGCTGTAAGAGCCCAATGCAGAACGAGTTGTTTCTTAGCTTCCCAAAGAGCTGGAAGCAAGATGCTTTGGGGACTATCTCTGTCTTTGGAAACAATTCAGCACTTTGTGCCTTGAAGCTCTAGGGCAATGTAGCACACCCAGAGCAGAAGTTCTACTTCAGCCAGATCAGGCCTGCAAAGAGACTGCGTTTCACAGCCCTTTGTAAGGGATGTTCCCGGTAGGCTGTAAGAGCCCAATGCAGAGCGAGTTGTTTCTTAGCTTCCCAAAGAGCTGGAAGCAAGATGCTTTGGGGACTATCTCTGTCTTTGGAAACAATTCAGCACTTTGTGCCTTGAAGCTCTAGGGCAATGTAGCACACCCACAGCAGAAGTTCTACTTCAGCCAGATCAGGCCTGCAAAGAAACTGCGTTTCACAGCCCTTTGTAAGGGATGTTCCCGGTAGGCTGTAAGAGCCCAATGCAGAACGAGTTGTTTCTTAGCTTCCCAAAGAGCTGGAAGCAAGATGCTTTGGGGACTATCTCTGTCTTTGGAAACAATTCAGCACTTTGTGCCTTGAAGCTCTAGGGCAATGTAGCACACCCAGAGCAGAAGTTCTACTTCAGCCAGATCAGGCCTGCAAAGAAACTGCGTTTCACAGCCCTTTGTAAGGGATGTTCCCGGTAGGCTGTAAGAGCCCAATGCAGAGCGAGTTGTTTCTTAGCTTCCCAAAGAGCTGGAAGCAAGATGCTTTGGGGACTATCTCTGTCTTTGGAAACAATTCAGCACTTTGTGCCTTGAAGCTCTAGGGCAATGTAGCACACCCACAGCAGAAGTTCTACTTCAGCCAGATCAGGCCGGCAAAGAAACTGCGTTTCACAGCCCTTTGTAAGGGATGTTCCCGGTAGGCTGTAAGAGCCCAATGCAGAACGAGTTGTTTCTTAGCTTCCCAAAGAGCTGGAAGCAAGATGCTTTGGGGACTATCTCTGTCTTTGGAAACAATTCAGCACTTTGTGCCTTGAAGCTCTAGGGCAATGTAGCACACCCAGAGCAGAAGTTCTACTTCAGCCAGATCAGGCCTGCAAAGAAACTGCGTTTCACAGCCCTTTGTAAGGGATGTTCCCGGTAGGCTGTAAGAGCCCAATGCAGAGCGAGTTGTTTCTTAGCTTCCCAAAGAGCTGGAAGCAAGATGCTTTGGGGACTATCTCTGTCTTTGGAAACAATTCAGCACTTTGTGCCTTGAAGCTCTAGGGCAATGTAGCACACCCACAGCAGAAGTTCTACTTCAGCCAGATCAGGCCTGCAAAGAAACTGCGTTTCACAGCCCTTTGTAAGGGATGTTCCCGGTAGGCTGTAAGAGCCCAATGCAGAACGAGTTGTTTCTTAGCTTCCCAAATAGCTGGAAGCAAGATGCTTTGGGGACTATCTCTGTCTTTGGAAACAATTCAGCACTTTGTGCCTTGAAGCTCTAGGGCAATGTAGCACACCCACAGCAGAAGTTCTACGTCAGCCAGATCAGGCCTGCAAAGAAACTGCGTTTCACAGCCCTTTGTAAGGGATGTTCCCGGTAGGCTGTAAGAGCCCAATGCAGAACGAGTTGTTTCTTAGCTTCCCAAAGAGCTGGAAGCAAGATGCTTTGGGGACTATCTCTGTCTTTGGAAACAATTCAGCACTTTGTGCCTTGAAGCTCTAGGGCAATGTAGCACACCCACAGCAGAAGTTCTACTTCAGCCAGATCAGGCCTGCAAAGAAACTGCGTTTCACAGCCCTTTGTAAGGGATGTTCCCGGTAGGCTGTAAGAGCCCAATGCAGAGCGAGTTGTTTCTTAGCTTCCCAAAGAGCTGGAAGCAAGATGCTT
Source organism: Equus asinus (assembly GCF_041296235.1). Taxonomy (NCBI): domain Eukaryota; kingdom Metazoa; phylum Chordata; class Mammalia; order Perissodactyla; family Equidae; genus Equus; species Equus asinus. The sequence goes on along the minus strand of NC_091791.1, from coordinate 68,436,006 downwards.
TGGGGACTATCTCTGTCTTTGGAAACAATTCAGCACTTTGTGCCTTGAAGCTCTAGGGCAATGTAGCACACCCACAGCAGAAGTTCTACTTCAGCCAGATCAGGCCTGCAAAGAAACTGCGTTTCACAGCCCTTTGTAAGGGATGTTCCCGGTAGGCTGTAAGAGCCCAATGCAGAACGAGTTGTTTCTTAGCTTCCCAAAGAGCTGGAAGCAAGATGCTTTGGGGACTATCTCTGTCTTTGGAAACAATTCAGCACTTTGTGCCTTGAAGCTCTAGGGCAATGTAGCACACCCACAGCAGAAGTTCTACTTCAGCCAGATCAGGCCTGCAAAGAAACTGCGTTTCACAGCCCTTTGTAAGGGATGTTCCCGGTAGGCTGTAAGAGCCCAATGCAGAGCGAGTTGTTTCTTAGCTTCCCAAAGAGCTGGAAGCAAGATGCTTTGGGGACTATCTCTGTCTTTGGAAACAATTCAGCACTTTGTGCCTTGAAGCTCTAGGGCAATGTAGCACACCCACAGCAGAAGTTCTACTTCAGCCAGATCAGGCCGGCAAAGAAACTGCGTTTCACAGCCCTTTGTAAGGGATGTTCCCGGTAGGCTGTAAGAGCCCAATGCAGAACGAGTTGTTTCTTAGCTTCCCAAAGAGCTGGAAGCAAGATGCTTTGGGGACTATCTCTGTCTTTGGAAACAATTCAGCACTTTGTGCCTTGAAGCTCTAGGGCAATGTAGCACACCCACAGCAGAAGTTCTACTTCAGCCAGATCAGGCCTGCAAAGAGACTGCGTTTCACAGCCCTTTGTAAGGGATGTTCCCGGTAGGCTGTAAGAGCCCAATGCAGAGCGAGTTGTTTCTTAGCTTCCCAAAGAGCTGGAAGCAAGATGCTTTGGGGACTATCTCTGTCTTTGGAAACAATTCAGCACTTTGTGCCTTGAAGCTCTAGGGCAATGTAGCACACCCACAGCAGAAGTTCTACTTCAGCCAGATCAGGCCTGCAAAGAAACTGCGTTTCACAGCCCTTTGTAAGGGATGTTCCCGGTAGGCTGTAAGAGCCCAATGCAGAACGAGTTGTTTCTTAGCTTCCCAAAGAGCTGGAAGCAAGATGCTTTGGGGACTATCTCTGTCTTTGGAAACAATTCAGCACTTTGTGCCTTGAAGCTCTAGGGCAATGTAGCACACCCACAGCAGAAGTTCTACTTCAGCCAGATCAGGCCTGCAAAGAAACTGCGTTTCACAGCCCTTTGTAAGGGATGTTCCCGGTAGGCTGTAAGAGCCCAATGCAGAGCGAGTTGTTTCTTAGCTTCCCAAAGAGCTGGAAGCAAGATGCTTTGGGGACTATCTCTGTCTTTGGAAACAATTCAGCACTTTGTGCCTTGAAGCTCTAGGGCAATGTAGCACACCCACAGCAGAAGTTCTACTTCAGCCAGATCAGGCCGGCAAAGAAACTGCGTTTCACAGCCCTTTGTAAGGGATGTTCCCGGTAGGCTGTAAGAGCCCAATGCAGAACGAGTTGTTTCTTAGCTTCCCAAAGAGCTGGAAGCAAGATGCTTTGGGGACTATCTCTGTCTTTGGAAACAATTCAGCACTTTGTGCCTTGAAGCTCTAGGGCAATGTAGCACACCCACAGCAGAAGTTCTAATTCAGCCAGATCAGGCCTGCAAAGAAACTGCGTTTCACAGCCCTTTGTAAGGGATGTTCCCGGTAGGCTGTAAGAGCCCAATGCAGAGCGAGTTGTTTCTTAGCTTCCCAAAGAGCTGGAAGCAAGATGCTTTGGGGACTATCTCTGTCTTTGGAAACAATTCAGCACTTTGTGCCTTGAAGCTCTAGGGCAATGTAGCACACCCACAGCAGAAGTTCTACTTCAGCCAGATCAGGCCGGCAAAGAAACTGCGTTTCACAGCCCTTTGTAAGGGATGTTCCCGGTAGGCTGTAAGAGCCCAATGCAGAACGAGTTGTTTCTTAGCTTCCCAAAGAGCTGGAAGCAAGATGCTTTGGGGACTATCTCTGTCTTTGGAAACAATTCAGCACTTTGTGCCTTGAAGCTCTAGGGCAATGTAGCACACCCAGAGCAGAAGTTCTACTTCAGCCAGATCAGGCCTGCAAAGAGACTGCGTTTCACAGCCCTTTGTAAGGGATGTTCCCGGTAGGCTGTAAGAGCCCAATGCAGAGCGAGTTGTTTCTTAGCTTCCCAAAGAGCTGGAAGCAAGATGCTTTGGGGACTATCTCTGTCTTTGGAAACAATTCAGCACTTTGTGCCTTGAAGCTCTAGGGCAATGTAGCACACCCACAGCAGAAGTTCTACTTCAGCCAGATCAGGCCTGCAAAGAAACTGCGTTTCACAGCCCTTTGTAAGGGATGTTCCCGGTAGGCTGTAAGAGCCCAATGCAGAACGAGTTGTTTCTTAGCTTCCCAAAGAGCTGGAAGCAAGATGCTTTGGGGACTATCTCTGTCTTTGGAAACAATTCAGCACTTTGTGCCTTGAAGCTCTAGGGCAATGTAGCACACCCACAGCAGAAGTTCTACTTCAGCCAGATCAGGCCTGCAAAGAAACTGCGTTTCACAGCCCTTTGTAAGGGATGTTCCCGGTAGGCTGTAAGAGCCCAATGCAGAGCGAGTTGTTTCTTAGCTTCCCAAAGAGCTGGAAGCAAGATGCTTTGGGGACTATCTCTGTCTTTGGAAACAATTCAGCACTTTGTGCCTTGAAGCTCTAGGGCAATGTAGCACACCCACAGCAGAAGTTCTACTTCAGCCAGATCAGGCCGGCAAAGAAACTGCGTTTCACAGCCCTTTGTAAGGGATGTTCCCGGTAGGCTGTAAGAGCCCAATGCAGAACGAGTTGTTTCTTAGCTTCCCAAAGAGCTGGAAGCAAGATGCTTTGGGGACTATCTCTGTCTTTGGAAACAATTCAGCACTTTGTGCCTTGAAGCTCTAGGGCAATGTAGCACACCCACAGCAGAAGTTCTACGTCAGCCAGATCAGGCCTGCAAAGAAACTGCGTTTCACAGCCCTTTGTAAGGGATGTTCCCGGTAGGCTGTAAGAGCCCAATGCAGAACGAGTTGTTTCTTAGCTTCCCAAAGAGCTGGAAGCAAGATGCTTTGGGGACTATCTCTGTCTTTGGAAACAATTCAGCACTTTGTGCCTTGAAGCTCTAGGGCAATGTAGCACACCCACAGCAGAAGTTCTACTTCAGCCAGATCAGGCCTGCAAAGAAACTGCGTTTCACAGCCCTTTGTAAGGGATGTTCCCGGTAGGCTGTAAGAGCCCAATGCAGAGCGAGTTGTTTCTTAGCTTCCCAAAGAGCTGGAAGCAAGATGCTTTGGGGACTATCTCTGTCTTTGGAAACAATTCAGCACTTTGTGCCTTGAAGCTCTAGGGCAATGTAGCACACCCACAGCAGAAGTTCTACTTCAGCCAGATCAGGCCTGCAAAGAAACTGCGTTTCACAGCCCTTTGTAAGGGATGTTCCCGGTAGGCTGTAAGAGCCCAATGCAGAACGAGTTGTTTCTTAGCTTCCCAAAGAGCTGGAAGCAAGATGCTTTGGGGACTATCTCTGTCTTTGGAAACAATTCAGCACTTTGTGCCTTGAAGCTCTAGGGCAATGTAGCACACCCACAGCAGAAGTTCTACTTCAGCCAGATCAGGCCTGCAAAGAAACTGCGTTTCACAGCCCTTTGTAAGGGATGTTCCCGGTAGGCTGTAAGAGCCCAATGCAGAGCGAGTTGTTTCTTAGCTTCCCAAAGAGCTGGAAGCAAGATGCTTTGGGGACTATCTCTGTCTTTGGAAACAATTCAGCACTTTGTGCCTTGAAGCTCTAGGGCAATGTAGCACACCCACAGCAGAAGTTCTACTTCAGCCAGATCAGGCCGGCAAAGAAACTGCGTTTCACAGCCCTTTGTAAGGGATGTTCCCGGTAGGCTGTAAGAGCCCAATGCAGAACGAGTTGTTTCTTAGCTTCCCAAAGAGCTGGAAGCAAGATGCTTTGGGGACTATCTCTGTCTTTGGAAACAATTCAGCACTTTGTGCCTTGAAGCTCTAGGGCAATGTAGCACACCCACAGCAGAAGTTCTACTTCAGCCAGATCAGGCCTGCAAAGAGACTGCGTTTCACAGCCCTTTGTAAGGGATGTTCCCGGTAGGCTGTAAGAGCCCAATGCAGAGCGAGTTGTTTCTTAGCTTCCCAAAGAGCTGGAAGCAAGATGCTTTGGGGACTATCTCTGTCTTTGGAAACAATTCAGCACTTTGTGCCTTGAAGCTCTAGGGCAATGTAGCACACCCACAGCAGAAGTTCTACTTCAGCCAGATCAGGCCTGCAAAGAAACTGCGTTTCACAGCCCTTTGTAAGGGATGTTCCCGGTAGGCTGTAAGAGCCCAATGCAGAACGAGTTGTTTCTTAGCTTCCCAAAGAGCTGGAAGCAAGATGCTTTGGGGACTATCTCTGTCTTTGGAAACAATTCAGCACTTTGTGCCTTGAAGCTCTAGGGCAATGTAGCACACCCACAGCAGAAGTTCTACTTCAGCCAGATCAGGCCTGCAAAGAAACTGCGTTTCACAGCCCTTTGTAAGGGATGTTCCCGGTAGGCTGTAAGAGCCCAATGCAGAGCGAGTTGTTTCTTAGCTTCCCAAAGAGCTGGAAGCAAGATGCTTTGGGGACTATCTCTGTCTTTGGAAACAATTCAGCACTTTGTGCCTTGAAGCTCTAGGGCAATGTAGCACACCCACAGCAGAAGTTCTACTTCAGCCAGATCAGGCCGGCAAAGAAACTGCGTTTCACAGCCCTTTGTAAGGGATGTTCCCGGTAGGCTGTAAGAGCCCAATGCAGAACGAGTTGTTTCTTAGCTTCCCAAAGAGCTGGAAGCAAGATGCTTTGGGGACTATCTCTGTCTTTGGAAACAATTCAGCACTTTGTGCCTTGAAGCTCTAGGGCAATGTAGCACACCCACAGCAGAAGTTCTAATTCAGCCAGATCAGGCCTGCAAAGAAACTGCGTTTCACAGCCCTTTGTAAGGGATGTTCCCGGTAGGCTGTAAGAGCCCAATGCAGAGCGAGTTGTTTCTTAGCTTCCCAAAGAGCTGGAAGCAAGATGCTTTGGGGACTATCTCTGTCTTTGGAAACAATTCAGCACTTTGTGCCTTGAAGCTCTAGGGCAATGTAGCACACCCACAGCAGAAGTTCTACTTCAGCCAGATCAGGCCGGCAAAGAAACTGCGTTTCACAGCCCTTTGTAAGGGATGTTCCCGGTAGGCTGTAAGAGCCCAATGCAGAACGAGTTGTTTCTTAGCTTCCCAAAGAGCTGGAAGCAAGATGCTTTGGGGACTATCTCTGTCTTTGGAAACAATTCAGCACTTTGTGCCTTGAAGCTCTAGGGCAATGTAGCACACCCACAGCAGAAGTTCTACTTCAGCCAGATCAGGCCTGCAAAGAGACTGCGTTTCACAGCCCTTTGTAAGGGATGTTCCCGGTAGGCTGTAAGAGCCCAATGCAGAGCGAGTTGTTTCTTAGCTTCCCAAAGAGCTGGAAGCAAGATGCTTTGGGGACTATCTCTGTCTTTGGAAACAATTCAGCACTTTGTGCCTTGAAGCTCTAGGGCAATGTAGCACACCCACAGCAGAAGTTCTACTTCAGCCAGATCAGGCCTGCAAAGAAACTGCGTTTCACAGCCCTTTGTAAGGGATGTTCCCGGTAGGCTGTAAGAGCCCAATGCAGAACGAGTTGTTTCTTAGCTTCCCAAAGAGCTGGAAGCAAGATGCTTTGGGGACTATCTCTGTCTTTGGAAACAATTCAGCACTTTGTGCCTTGAAGCTCTAGGGCAATGTAGCACACCCACAGCAGAAGTTCTACTTCAGCCAGATCAGGCCTGCAAAGAAACTGCGTTTCACAGCCCTTTGTAAGGGATGTTCCCGGTAGGCTGTAAGAGCCCAATGCAGAGCGAGTTGTTTCTTAGCTTCCCAAAGAGCTGGAAGCAAGATGCTTTGGGGACTATCTCTGTCTTTGGAAACAATTCAGCACTTTGTGCCTTGAAGCTCTAGGGCAATGTAGCACACCCACAGCAGAAGTTCTACTTCAGCCAGATCAGGCCGGCAAAGAAACTGCGTTTCACAGCCCTTTGTAAGGGATGTTCCCGGTAGGCTGTAAGAGCCCAATGCAGAACGAGTTGTTTCTTAGCTTCCCAAAGAGCTGGAAGCAAGATGCTTTGGGGACTATCTCTGTCTTTGGAAACAATTCAGCACTTTGTGCCTTGAAGCTCTAGGGCAATGTAGCACACCCAGAGCAGAAGTTCTACTTCAGCCAGATCAGGCCTGCAAAGAAACTGCGTTTCACAGCCCTTTGTAAGGGATGTTCCCGGTAGGCTGTAAGAGCCCAATGCAGAGCGAGTTGTTTCTTAGCTTCCCAAAGAGCTGGAAGCAAGATGCTTTGGGGACTATCTCTGTCTTTGGAAACAATTCAGCACTTTGTGCCTTGAAGCTCTAGGGCAATGTAGCACACCCACAGCAGAAGTTCTACTTCAGCCAGATCAGGCCTGCAAAGAAACTGCGTTTCACAGCCCTTTGTAAGGGATGTTCCCGGTAGGCTGTAAGAGCCCAATGCAGAACGAGTTGTTTCTTAGCTTCCCAAAGAGCTGGAAGCAAGATGCTTTGGGGACTATCTCTGTCTTTGGAAACAATTCAGCACTTTGTGCCTTGAAGCTCTAGGGCAATGTAGCACACCCACAGCAGAAGTTCTACTTCAGCCAGATCAGGCCTGCAAAGAAACTGCGTTTCACAGCCCTTTGTAAGGGATGTTCCCGGTAGGCTGTAAGAGCCCAATGCAGAACGAGTTGTTTCTTAGCTTCCCAAAGAGCTGGAAGCAAGATGCTTTGGGGACTATCTCTGTCTTTGGAAACAATTCAGCACTTTGTGCCTTGAAGCTCTAGGGCAATGTAGCACACCCAGAGCAGAAGTTCTACTTCAGCCAGATCAGGCCTGCAAAGAAACTGCGTTTCACAGCCCTTTGTAAGGGATGTTCCCGGTAGGCTGTAAGAGCCCAATGCAGAGCGAGTTGTTTCTTAGCTTCCCAAAGAGCTGGAAGCAAGATGCTTTGGGGACTATCTCTGTCTTTGGAAACAATTCAGCACTTTGTGCCTTGAAGCTCTAGGGCAATGTAGCACACCCACAGCAGAAGTTCTACTTCAGCCAGATCAGGCCTGCAAAGAAACTGCGTTTCACAGCCCTTTGTAAGGGATGTTCCCGGTAGGCTGTAAGAGCCCAATGCAGAACGAGTTGTTTCTTAGCTTCCCAAAGAGCTGGAAGCAAGATGCTTTGGGGACTATCTCTGTCTTTGGAAACAATTCAGCACTTTGTGCCTTGAAGCTCTAGGGCAATGTAGCACACCCAGAGCAGAAGTTCTACTTCAGCCAGATCAGGCCTGCAAAGAAACTGCGTTTCACAGCCCTTTGTAAGGGATGTTCCCGGTAGGCTGTAAGAGCCCAATGCAGAGCGAGTTGTTTCTTAGCTTCCCAAAGAGCTGGAAGCAAGATGCTTTGGGGACTATCTCTGTCTTTGGAAACAATTCAGCCCTTTTTGCCTTGAAGCTCTAGGGCAATGTAGCACACCCACAGCAGAAGTTCTACTTCAGCCAGATCAGGCCTGCAAAGAAACTGCGTTTCACAGCCCTTTGTAAGGGATGTTCCCGGTAGGCTGTAAGAGCCCAATGCAGAACGAGTTGTTTCTTAGCTTCCCAAAGAGCTGGAAGCAAGATGCTTTGGGGACTATCTCTGTCTTTGGAAACAATTCAGCACTTTGTGCCTTGAAGCTCTAGGGCAATGTAGCACACCCAGAGCAGAAGTTCTACTTCAGCCAGATCAGGCCTGCAAAGAAACTGCGTTTCACAGCCCTTTGTAAGGGATGTTCCCGGTAGGCTGTAAGAGCCCAATGCAGAGCGAGTTGTTTCTTAGCTTCCCAAAGAGCTGGAAGCAAGATGCTTTGGGGACTATCTCTGTCTTTGGAAACAATTCAGCACTTTGTGCCTTGAAGCTCTAGGGCAATGTAGCACACCCACAGCAGAAGTTCTACTTCAGCCAGATCAGGCCTGCAAAGAAACTGCGTTTCACAGCCCTTTGTAAGGGATGTTCCCGGTAGGCTGTAAGAGCCCAATGCAGAACGAGTTGTTTCTTAGCTTCCCAAAGAGCTGGAAGCAAGATGCTTTGGGGACTATCTCTGTCTTTGGAAACAATTCAGCACTTTGTGCCTTGAAGCTCTAGGGCAATGTAGCACACCCACAGCAGAAGTTCTACTTCAGCCAGATCAGGCCTGCAAAGAAACTGCGTTTCACAGCCCTTTGTAAGGGATGTTCCCGGTAGGCTGTAAGAGCCCAATGCAGAGCGAGTTGTTTCTTAGCTTCCCAAAGAGCTGGAAGCAAGATGCTTTGGGGACTATCTCTGTCTTTGGAAACAATTCAGCACTTTGTGCCTTGAAGCTCTAGGGCAATGTAGCACACCCACAGCAGAAGTTCTACTTCAGCCAGATCAGGCCTGCAAAGAAACTGCGTTTCACAGCCCTTTGTAAGGGATGTTCCCGGTAGGCTGTAAGAGCCCAATGCAGAACGAGTTGTTTCTTAGCTTCCCAAAGAGCTGGAAGCAAGATGCTTTGGGGACTATCTCTGTCTTTGGAAACAATTCAGCACTTTGTGCCTTGAAGCTCTAGGGCAATGTAGCACACCCACAGCAGAAGTTCTACTTCAGCCAGATCAGGCCTGCAAAGAAACTGCGTTTCACAGCCCTTTGTAAGGGATGTTCCCGGTAGGCTGTAAGAGCCCAATGCAGAACGAGTTGTTTCTTAGCTTCCCAAAGAGCTGGAAGCAAGATGCTTTGGGGACTATCTCTGTCTTTGGAAACAATTCAGCCCTTTGTGCCTTGAAGCTCTAGGGCAATGTAGCACACCCACAGCAGAAGTTCTACTTCAGCCAGATCAGGCCTGCAAAGAAACTGCGTTTCACAGCCCTTTGTAAGGGATGTTCCCGGTAGGCTGTAAGAGCCCAATGCAGAACGAGTTGTTTCTTAGCTTCCCAAAGAGCTGGAAGCAAGATGCTTTGGGGACTATCTCTGTCTTTGGAAACAATTCAGCACTTTGTGCCTTGAAGCTCTAGGGCAATGTAGCACACCCACAGCAGAAGTTCTACTTCAGCCAGATCAGGCCTGCAAAGAAACTGCGTTTCACAGCCCTTTGTAAGGGATGTTCCCGGTAGGCTGTAAGAGCCCAATGCAGAGCGAGTTGTTTCTTAGCTTCCCAAAGAGCTGGAAGCAAGATGCTTTGGGGACTATCTCTGTCTTTGGAAACAATTCAGCACTTTGTGCCTTGAAGCTCTAGGGCAATGTAGCACACCCACAGCAGAAGTTCTACTTCAGCCAGATCAGGCCGGCAAAGAAACTGCGTTTCACAGCCCTTTGTAAGGGATGTTCCCGGTAGGCTGTAAGAGCCCAATGCAGAACGAGTTGTTTCTTAGCTTCCCAAAGAGCTGGAAGCAAGATGCTTTGGGGACTATCTCTGTCTTTGGAAACAATTCAGCACTTTGTGCCTTGAAGCTCTAGGGCAATGTAGCACACCCAGAGCAGAAGTTCTACTTCAGCCAGATCAGGCCTGCAAAGAAACTGCGTTTCACAGCCCTTTGTAAGGGATGTTCCCGGTAGGCTGTAAGAGCCCAATGCAGAGCGAGTTGTTTCTTAGCTTCCCAAAGAGCTGGAAGCAAGATGCTTTGGGGACTATCTCTGTCTTTGGAAACAATTCAGCACTTTGTGCCTTGAAGCTCTAGGGCAATGTAGCACACCCAGAGCAGAAGTTCTACTTCAGCCAGATCAGGCCTGCAAAGAAACTGCGTTTCACAGCCCTTTGTAAGGGATGTTCCCGGTAGGCTGTAAGAGCCCAATGCAGAGCGAGTTGTTTCTTACCTTCCCAAAGAGCTGGAAGCAAGATGCTTTGGGGACTATCTCTGTCTTTGGAAACAATTCAGCACTTTGTGCCTTGAAGCTCTAGGGCAATGTAGCACACCCACAGCAGAAGTTCTACTTCAGCCAGATCAGGCCTGCAAAGAAACTGCGTTTCACAGCCCTTTGTAAGGGATGTTCCCGGTAGGCTGTAAGAGCCCAATGCAGAACGAGTTGTTTCTTAGCTTCCCAAAGAGCTGGAAGCAAGATGCTTTGGGGACTATCTCTGTCTTTGGAAACAATTCAGCACTTTGTGCCTTGAAGCTCTAGGGCAATGTAGCACACCCAGAGCAGAAGTTCTACTTCAGCCAGATCAGGCCTGCAAAGAAACTGCGTTTCACAGCCCTTTGTAAGGGATGTTCCCGGTAGGCTGTAAGAGCCCAATGCAGAGCGAGTTGTTTCTTAGCTTCCCAAAGAGCTGGAAGCAAGATGCTTTGGGGACTATCTCTGTCTTTGGAAACAATTCAGCACTTTGTGCCTTGAAGCTCTAGGGCAATGTAGCACACCCAGAGCAGAAGTTCTACTTCAGCCAGATCAGGCCTGCAAAGAAACTGCGTTTCACAGCCCTTTGTAAGGGATGTTCCCGGTAGGCTGTAAGAGCCCAATGCAGAGCGAGTTGTTTCTTAGCTTCCCAAAGAGCTGGAAGCAAGATGCTTTGGGGACTATCTCTGTCTTTGGAAACAATTCAGCACTTTGTGCCTTGAAGCTCTAGGGCAATGTAGCACACCCACAGCAGAAGTTCTACTTCAGCCAGATCAGGCCTGCAAAGAAACTGCGTTTCACAGCCCTTTGTAAGGGATGTTCCCGGTAGGCTGTAAGAGCCCAATGCAGAACGAGTTGTTTCTTAGCTTCCCAAAGAGCTGGAAGCAAGATGCTTTGGGGACTATCTCTGTCTTTGGAAACAATTCAGCACTTTGTGCCTTGAAGCTCTAGGGCAATGTAGCACACCCAGAGCAGAAGTTCTACTTCAGCCACATCAGGCCTGCAAAGAAACTGCGTTTCACAGCCCTTTGTAAGGGATGTTCCCGGTAGGCTGTAAGAGCCCAATGCAGAGCGAGTTGTTTCTTAGCTTCCCAAAGAGCTGGAAGCAAGATGCTTTGGGGACTATCTCTGTCTTTGGAAACAATTCAGCACTTTGTGCCTTGAAGCTCTAGGGCAATGTAGCACACCCAGAGCAGAAGTTCTACTTCAGCCAGATCAGGCCTGCAAAGAAACTGCGTTTCACAGCCCTTTGTAAGGGATGTTCCCGGTAGGCTGTAAGAGCCCAATGCAGAGCGAGTTGTTTCTTAGCTTCCCAAAGAGCTGGAAGCAAGATGCTTTGGAGACTATCTCTGTCTTTGGAAACAATTCAGCACTTTGTGCCTTGAAGCTCTAGGGCAATGTAGCACACCCACAGCAGAAGTTCTACTTCAGCCAGATCAGGCCTGCAAAGAAACTGCGTTTCACAGCCCTTTGTAAGGGATGTTCCCGGTAGGCTGTAAGAGCCCAATGCAGAACGAGTTGTTTCTTAGCTTCCCAAAGAGCTGGAAGCAAGATGCTTTGGGGACTATCTCTGTCTTTGGAAACAATTCAGCACTTTGTGCCTTGAAGCTCTAGGGCAATGTAGCACACCCACAGCAGAAGTTCTACTTCAGCCAGATCAGGCCTGCAAAGAAACTGCGTTTCACAGCCCTTTGTAAGGGATGTTCCCGGTAGGCTGTAAGAGCCCAATGCAGAACGAGTTGTTTCTTAGCTTCCCAAAGAGCTGGAAGCAAGATGCTTTGGGGACTATCTCTGTCTTTGGAAACAATTCAGCACTTTGTGCCTTGAAGCTCTAGGGCAATGTAGCACACCCACAGCAGAAGTTCTACTTCAGCCAGATCAGGCCTGCAAAGAAACTGCGTTTCACAGCCCTTTGTAAGGGATGTTCCCGGTAGGCTGTAAGAGCCCAATGCAGAACGAGTTGTTTCTTAGCTTCCCAAAGAGCTGGAAGCAAGATGCTTTGGGGACTATCTCTGTCTTTGGAAACAATTCAGCACTTTGTGCCTTGAAGCTCTAGGGCAATGTAGCACACCCACAGCAGAAGTTCTACTTCAGCCAGATCAGGCCTGCAAAGAAACTGCGTTTCACAGCCCTTTGTAAGGGATGTTCCCGGTAGGCTGTAAGAGCCCAATGCAGAGCGAGTTGTTTCTTAGCTTCCCAAAGAGCTGGAAGCAAGATGCTTTGGGGACTATCTCTGTCTTTGGAAACAATTCAGCCCTTTGTGCCTTGAAGCTCTAGGGCAATGTAGCACACCCACAGCAGAAGTTCTACTTCAGCCAGATCAGGCCTGCAAAGAAACTGCGTTTCACAGCCCTTTGTAAGGGATGTTCCCGGTAGGCTGTAAGAGCCCAATGCAGAACGAGTTGTTTCTTAGCTTCCCAAAGAGCTGGAAGCAAGATGCTTTGGGGACTATCTCTGTCTTTGGAAACAATTCAGCCCTTTGTGCCTTGAAGCTCTAGGGCAATGTAGCACACCCACAGCAGAAGTTCTACTTCAGCCAGATCAGGCCTGCAAAGAAACTGCGTTTCACAGCCCTTTGTAAGGGATGTTCCCGGTAGGCTGTAAGAGCCCAATGCAGAACGAGTTGTTTCTTAGCTTCCCAAAGAGCTGGAAGCAAGATGCTTTGGGGACTATCTCTGTCTTTGGAAACAATTCAGCACTTTGTGCCTTGAAGCTCTAGGGCAATGTAGCACACCCACAGCAGAAGTTCTACTTCAGCCAGATCAGGCCTGCAAAGAAACTGCGTTTCACAGCCCTTTGTAAGGGATGTTCCCGGTAGGCTGTAAGAGCCCAATGCAGAGCGAGTTGTTTCTTAGCTTCCCAAAGAGCTGGAAGCAAGATGCTTTGGGGACTATCTCTGTCTTTGGAAACAATTCAGCACTTTGTGCCTTGAAGCTCTAGGGCAATGTAGCACACCCACAGCAGAAGTTCTACTTCAGCCAGATCAGGCCTGCAAAGAAACTGCGTTTCACAGCCCTTTGTAAGGGATGTTCCCGGTAGGCTGTAAGAGCCCAATGCAGAACGAGTTGTTTCTTAGCTTCCCAAAGAGCTGGAAGCAAGATGCTTTGGGGACTATCTCTGTCTTTGGAAACAATTCAGCACTTTGTGCCTTGAAGCTCTAGGGCAATGTAGCACACCCACAGCAGAAGTTCTACTTCAGCCAGATCAGGCCTGCAAAGAAACTGCGTTTCACAGCCCTTTGTAAGGGATGTTCCCGGTAGGCTGTAAGAGCCCAATGCAGAGCGAGTTGTTTCTTAGCTTCCCAAAGAGCTGGAAGCAAGATGCTTTGGGGACTATCTCTGTCTTTGGAAACAATTCAGCACTTTGTGCCTTGAAGCTCTAGGGCAATGTAGCACACCCAGAGCAGAAGTTCTACTTCAGCCAGATCAGGCCTGCAAAGAAACTGCGTTTCACAGCCCTTTGTAAGGGATGTTCCCGGTAGGCTGTAAGAGCCCAATGCAGAGCGAGTTGTTTCTTAGCTTCCCAAAGAGCTGGAAGCAAGATGCTTTGGGGACTATCTCTGTCTTTGGAAACAATTCAGCACTTTGTGCCTTGAAGCTCTAGGGCAATGTAGCACACCCAGAGCAGAAGTTCTACTTCAGCCAGATCAGGCCGGCAAAGAAACTGCGTTTCACAGCCCTTTGTAAGGGATGTTCCCGGTAGGCTGTAAGAGCCCAATGCAGAACGAGTTGTTTCTTAGCTTCCCAAAGAGCTGGAAGCAAGATGCTTTGGGGACTATCTCTGTCTTTGGAAACAATTCAGCACTTTGTGCCTTGAAGCTCTAGGGCAATGTAGCACACCCACAGCAGAAGTTCTACTTCAGCCAGATCAGGCCTGCAAAGAAACTGCGTTTCACAGCCCTTTGTAAGGGATGTTCCCGGTAGGCTGTAAGAGCCCAATGCAGAGCGAGTTGTTTCTTAGCTTCCCAAAGAGCTGGAAGCAAGATGCTTTGGGGACTATCTCTGTCTTTGGAAACAATTCAGCACTTTGTGCCTTGAAGCTCTAGGGCAATGTAGCACACCCACAGCAGAAGTTCTACTTCAGCCAGATCAGGCCTGCAAAGAAACTGCGTTTCACAGCCCTTTGTAAGGGATGTTCCCGGTAGGCTGTAAGAGCCCAATGCAGAGCGAGTTGTTTCTTAGCTTCCCAAAGAGCTGGAAGCAAGATGCTTTGGGGACTATCTCTGTCTTTGGAAACAATTCAGCACTTTGTGCCTTGAAGCTCTAGGGCAATGTAGCACACCCACAGCAGAAGTTCTACTTCAGCCAGATCAGGCCGGCAAAGAAACTGCGTTTCACAGCCCTTTGTAAGGGATGTTCCCGGTAGGCTGTAAGAACCCACTGCAGAACGAGTTGTTTCTTAGCTTCCCAAAGAGATGGAAGCAAGATGCTTTGGGGCCTATCTCTGTCTTTGGAAACAATTCAGCAGTTTGTGCCTTGAAGCTCTAGGGCAATGTAGCCCACCCACAGCAGAAGTTCTACTTCAGCCAGATCAGGCCTGCAAAGAAACTGCGTTTCACAGCCCTTTGTAAGGGATGTTCCCGGTAGGCTGTAAGAGCCCAATGCAGAACGAGTTGTTTCTTAGCTTCCCAAAGAGCTGGAAGCAAGATGCTTTGTGGACTATCTCTGTCTTTGGAAACAATTCAGCACTTTGTGCCTTGAAGCTCTAGGGCAATGTAGCACACCCACAGCAGAAGTTCTACTTCAGCCAGATCAGGCCTGCAAAGAAACTGCGTTTCACAGCCCTTTGTAAGGGATGTTCCCGGTAGGCTGTAAGAGCCCAATGCAGAACGAGTTGTTTCTTAGCTTCCCAAAGAGCTGGAAGCAAGATGCTTTGGGGACTATCTCTGTCTTTGGAAACAATTCAGCACTTTGTGCCTTGAAGCTCTAGGCCAATGTAGCACACCCACAGCAGAAGTTCTACTTCAGCCAGATCAGGCCTGCAAAGAAACTGCGTTTCACAGCCCTTTGTAAGGGATGTTCCCGGTAGGCTGTAAGAGCCCAATGCAGAACGAGTTGTTTCTTAGCTTCCCAAAGAGCTGGAAGCAAGATGCTTTGGGGACTATCTCTGTCTTTGGAAACAATTCAGCACTTTGTGCCTTGAAGCTCTAGGGCAATGTAGCACACCCACAGCAGAAGTTCTACTTCAGCCAGATCAGGCCTGCAAAGAAACTGCGTTTCACAGCCCTTTGTAAGGGATGTTCCCGGTAGGCTGTAAGAGCCCAATGCAGAACGAGTTGTTTCTTAGCTTCCCAAAGAGCTGGAAGCAAGATGCTTTGGGGACTATCTCTGTCTTTGGAAACAATTCAGCACTTTGTGCCTTGAAGCTCTAGGGCAATGTAGCACACCCACAGCAGAAGTTCTACTTCAGCCAGATCAGGCCTGCATAGAAACTGCATTTCACAGCCCTTTGTAAGGGATGTTCCCGGTAGGCTGTAAGAGCCCAATGCAGAGCGAGTTGTTTCTTAGCTTCCCAAAGAGCTGGAAGCAAGATGCTTTGGGGACTATCTCTGTCTTTGGAAACAATTCAGCACTTTGTGCCTTGAAGCTCTAGGGCAATGTAGCACACCCACAGCAGAAGTTCTACTTCAGCCAGATCAGGCCTGCAAAGAAACTGCGTTTCACAGCCCTTTGTAAGGGATGTTCCCGGTAGGCTGTAAGAGCCCAATGCAGAACGAGTTGTTTCTTAGCTTCCCAAAGAGCTGGAAGCAAGATGCTTTGGGGACTATCTCTGTCTTTGGAAACAATTCAGCACTTTGTGCCTTGAAGCTCTAGGGCAATGTAGCACACCCACAGCAGAAGTTCTACTTCAGCCAGATCAGGTTGCAAAGAAACTGCGTTTCACAGCCCTTTGTACGGGATGTTCCCGGTAGGCTGTAAGAGCCCAATGCAGAGCGAGTTGTTTCTTAGCTTCCCAAAGAGCTGGAAGCAAGATGCTTTGGGGACTATCTCTGTCTTTGGAAACAATTCAGCACTTTGTGCCTTGAAGCTCTAGGGCAATGTAGCACACCCACAGCAGAAGTTCTACTTCAGCCAGATCAGGCCTGCAAAGAAACTGCGTTTCACAGCCCTTTGTAAGGGATGTTCCCGGTAGGCTGTAAGAGCCCAATGCAGAACGAGTTGTTTCTTAGCTTCCCAAAGAGCTGGAAGCAAGATGCTTTGGGGACTATCTCTGTCTTTGGAAACAATTCAGCACTTTGTGCCTTGAAGCTCTAGGGCAATGTAGCACACCCACAGCAGAAGTTCTACTTCAGCCAGATCAGGCCTGCAAAGAAACTGCGTTTCACAGCCCTTTGTAAGGGATGTTCCCGGTAGGCTGTAAGAGCCCAATGCAGAACGAGTTGTTTCTTAGCTTCCCAAATAGCTGGAAGCAAGATGCTTTGGGGACTATCTCTGTCTTTGGAAACAATTCAGCACTTTGTGCCTTGAAGCTCTAGGGCAATGTAGCACACCCACAGCAGAAGTTCTACGTCAGCCAGATCAGGCCTGCAAAGAAACTGCGTTTCACAGCCCTTTGTAAGGGATGTTCCCGGTAGGCTGTAAGAGCCCAATGCAGAACGAGTTGTTTCTTAGCTTCCCAAAGAGCTGGAAGCAAGATGCTTTGGGGACTATCTCTGTCTTTGGAAACAATTCAGCACTTTGTGCCTTGAAGCTCTAGGGCAATGTAGCACACCCACAGCAGAAGTTCTACTTCAGCCAGATCAGGCCGGCAAAGAAACTGCGTTTCACAGCCCTTTGTAAGGGATGTTCCCGGTAGGCTGTAAGAGCCCAATGCAGAGCGAGTTGTTTCTTAGCTTCCCAAAGAGCTGGAAGCAAGATGCTTTGGGGACTATCTCTGTCTTTGGAAACAATTCAGCACTTTGTGCCTTGAAGCTCTAGGGCAATGTAGCACACCCACAGCAGAAGTTCTACTTCAGCCAGATCAGGCCTGCAAAGAAACTGCGTTTCACAGCCCTTTGTAAGGGATGTTCCCGGTAGGCTGTAAGAGCCCAATGCAGAACGAGTTGTTTCTTAGCTTCCCAAAGAGCTGGAAGCAAGATGCTTTGGGGACTATCTCTGTCTTTGGAAACAATTCAGCACTTTGTGCCTTGAAGCTCTAGGGCAATGTAGCACACCCACAGCAGAAGTTCTACTTCAGCCAGATCAGGCCTGCAAAGAAACTGCGTTTCACAGCCCTTTGTAAGGGATGTTCCCGGTAGGCTGTAAGAGCCCAATGCAGAGCGAGTTGTTTCTTAGCTTCCCAAAGAGCTGGAAGCAAGATGCTTTGGGGACTATCTCTGTCTTTGGAAACAATTCAGCACTTTGTGCCTTGAAGCTCTAGGGCAATGTAGCACACCCACAGCAGAAGTTCTACTTCAGCCAGATCAGGCCGGCAAAGAAACTGCGTTTCACAGCCCTTTGTAAGGGATGTTCCCGGTAGGCTGTAAGAGCCCAATGCAGAACGAGTTGTTTCTTAGCTTCCCAAAGAGCTGGAAGCAAGATGCTTTGGGGACTATCTCTGTCTTTGGAAACAATTCAGCCCTTTGTGCCTTGAAGCTCTAGGGCAATGTAGCACACCCACAGCAGAAGTTCTACTTCAGCCAGATCAGGCCTGCAAAGAAACTGCGTTTCACAGCCCTTTGTAAGGGATGTTCCCGGTAGGCTGTAAGAGCCCAATGCAGAACGAGTTGTTTCTTAGCTTCCCAAAGAGCTGGAAGCAAGATGCTTTGGGGACTATCTCTGTCTTTGGAAACAATTCAGCACTTTGTGCCTTGAAGCTCTAGGGCAATGTAGCACACCCAGAGCAGAAGTTCTACTTCAGCCAGATCAGGCCTGCAAAGAAACTGCGTTTCACAGCCCTTTGTAAGGGATGTTCCCGGTAGGCTGTAAGAGCCCAATGCAGAGCGAGTTGTTTCTTAGCTTCCCAAAGAGCTGGAAGCAAGATGCTTTGGGGACTATCTCTGTCTTTGGAAACAATTCAGCACTTTGTGCCTTGAAGCTCTAGGGCAATGTAGCACACCCACAGCAGAAGTTCTACTTCAGCCAGATCAGGCCTGCAAAGAAACTGCGTTTCACAGCCCTTTGTAAGGGATGTTCCCGGTAGGCTGTAAGAGCCCAATGCAGAACGAGTTGTTTCTTAGCTTCCCAAAGAGCTGGAAGCAAGATGCTTTGGGGACTATCTCTGTCTTTGGAAACAATTCAGCACTTTGTGCCTTGAAGCTCTAGGGCAATGTAGCACACCCACAGCAGAAGTTCTACTTCAGCCAGATCAGGCCTGCAAAGAAACTGCGTTTCACAGCCCTTTGTAAGGGATGTTCCCGGTAGGCTGTAAGAGCCCAATGCAGAGCGAGTTGTTTCTTAGCTTCCCAAAGAGCTGGAAGCAAGATGCTTTGGGGACTATCTCTGTCTTTGGAAACAATTCAGCACTTTGTGCCTTGAAGCTCTAGGGCAATGTAGCACACCCACAGCAGAAGTTCTACTTCAGCCAGATCAGGCCTGCAAAGAAACTGCGTTTCACAGCCCTTTGTAAGGGATGTTCCCGGTAGGCTGTAAGAGCCCAATGCAGAACGAGTTGTTTCTTAGCTTCCCAAAGAGCTGGAAGCAAGATGCTTTGGGGACTATCTCTGTCTTTGGAAACAATTCAGCACTTTGTGCCTTGAAGCTCTAGGGCAATGTAGCACACCCACAGCAGAAGTTCTACTTCAGCCAGATCAGGCCTGCAAAGAAACTGCGTTTCACAGCCCTTTGTAAGGGATGTTCCCGGTAGGCTGTAAGAGCCCAATGCAGAGCGAGTTGTTTCTTAGCTTCCCAAAGAGCTGGAAGCAAGATGCTTTGGGGACTATCTCTGTCTTTGGAAACAATTCAGCACTTTGTGCCTTGAAGCTCTAGGGCAATGTAGCACACCCACAGCAGAAGTTCTACTTCAGCCAGATCAGGCCGGCAAAGAAACTGCGTTTCACAGCCCTTTGTAAGGGATGTTCCCGGTAGGCTGTAAGAGCCCAATGCAGAACGAGTTGTTTCTTAGCTTCCCAAAGAGCTGGAAGCAAGATGCTTTGGGGACTATCTCTGTCTTTGGAAACAATTCAGCCCTTTGTGCCTTGAAGCTCTAGGGCAATGTAGCACACCCACAGCAGAAGTTCTACTTCAGCCAGATCAGGCCTGCAAAGAAACTGCGTTTCACAGCCCTTTGTAAGGGATGTTCCCGGTAGGCTGTAAGAGCCCAATGCAGAACGAGTTGTTTCTTAGCTTCCCAAAGAGCTGGAAGCAAGATGCTTTGGGGACTATCTCTGTCTTTGGAAACAATTCAGCACTTTGTGCCTTGAAGCTCTAGGGCAATGTAGCACACCCAGAGCAGAAGTTCTACTTCAGCCAGATCAGGCCTGCAAAGAAACTGCGTTTCACAGCCCTTTGTAAGGGATGTTCCCGGTAGGCTGTAAGAGCCCAATGCAGAGCGAGTTGTTTCTTAGCTTCCCAAAGAGCTGGAAGCAAGATGCTTTGGGGACTATCTCTGTCTTTGGAAACAATTCAGCACTTTGTGCCTTGAAGCTCTAGGGCAATGTAGCACACCCACAGCAGAAGTTCTACTTCAGCCAGATCAGGCCTGCAAAGAAACTGCGTTTCACAGCCCTTTGTAAGGGATGTTCCCGGTAGGCTGTAAGAGCCCAATGCAGAACGAGTTGTTTCTTAGCTTCCCAAAGAGCTGGAAGCAAGATGCTTTGGGGACTATCTCTGTCTTTGGAAACAATTCAGCACTTTGTGCCTTGAAGCTCTAGGGCAATGTAGCACACCCACAGCAGAAGTTCTACTTCAGCCAGATCAGGCCTGCAAAGAAACTGCGTTTCACAGCCCTTTGTAAGGGATGTTCCCGGTAGGCTGTAAGAGCCCAATGCAGAGCGAGTTGTTTCTTAGCTTCCCAAAGAGCTGGAAGCAAGATGCTTTGGGGACTATCTCTGTCTTTGGAAACAATTCAGCACTTTGTGCCTTGAAGCTCTAGGGCAATGTAGCACACCCACAGCAGAAGTTCTACTTCAGCCAGATCAGGCCTGCAAAGAAACTGCGTTTCACAGCCCTTTGTAAGGGATGTTCCCGGTAGGCTGTAAGAGCCCAATGCAGAACGAGTTGTTTCTTAGCTTCCCAAAGAGCTGGAAGCAAGATGCTTTGGGGACTATCTCTGTCTTTGGAAACAATTCAGCACTTTGTGCCTTGAAGCTCTAGGGCAATGTAGCACACCCACAGCAGAAGTTCTACTTCAGCCAGATCAGGCCTGCAAAGAAACTGCGTTTCACAGCCCTTTGTAAGGGATGTTCCCGGTAGGCTGTAAGAGCCCAATGCAGAGCGAGTTGTTTCTTAGCTTCCCAAAGAGCTGGAAGCAAGATGCTTTGGGGACTATCTCTGTCTTTGGAAACAATTCAGCACTTTGTGCCTTGAAGCTCTAGGGCAATGTAGCACACCCACAGCAGAAGTTCTACTTCAGCCAGATCAGGCCTGCAAAGAAACTGCGTTTCACAGCCCTTTGTAAGGGATGTTCCCGGTAGGCTGTAAGAGCCCAATGCAGAACGAGTTGTTTCTTAGCTTCCCAAAGAGCTGGAAGCAAGATGCTTTGGGGACTATCTCTGTCTTTGGAAACAATTCAGCACTTTGTGCCTTGAAGCTCTAGGGCAATGTAGCACACCCACAGCAGAAGTTCTACTTCAGCCAGATCAGGCCTGCAAAGAAACTGCGTTTCACAGCCCTTTGTAAGGGATGTTCCCGGTAGGCTGTAAGAGCCCAATGCAGAACGAGTTGTTTCTTAGCTTCCCAAAGAGCTGGAAGCAAGATGCTTTGGGGACTATCTCTGTCTTTGGAAACAATTCAGCACTTTGTGCCTTGAAGCTCTAGGGCAATGTAGCACAATCACAGCAGAAGTTCTACTTCAGCCAGATCAGGCCTGCAAAGAAACTGCGTTTCACAGCCCTTTGTAAGGGATGTTCCCGGTAGGCTGTAAGAGCCCAATGCAGAACGAGTTGTTTCTTAGCTTCCCAAAGAGCTGGAAGCAAGATGCTTTGGGGACTATCTCTGTCTTTGGAAACAATTCAGCACTTTGTGCCTTGAAGCTCTAGGGCAATGTAGCACACCCACAGCAGAAGTTCTACTTCAGCCAGATCAGGCCTGCAAAGAAACTGCGTTTCACAGCCCTTTGTAAGGGATGTTCCCGGTAGGCTGTAAGAGCCCAATGCAGAACGAGTTGTTTCTTAGCTTCCCAAAGAGCTGGAAGCAAGATGCTTTGGGGACTATCTCTGTCTTTGGAAACAATTCAGCACTTTGTGCCTTGAAGCTCTAGGGCAATGTAGCACACCCACAGCAGAAGTTCTACTTCAGCCAGATCAGGCCTGCAAAGAAACTGCGTTTCACAGCCCTTTGTAAGGGATGTTCCCGGTAGGCTGTAAGAGCCCAATGCAGAGCGAGTTGTTTCTTAGCTTCCCAAAGAGCTGGAAGCAAGATGCTTTGGGGACTATCTCTGTCTTTGGAAACAATTCAGCACTTTGTGCCTTGAAGCTCTAGGGCAATGTAGCACACCCAGAGCAGAAGTTCTACTTCAGCCAGATCAGGCCTGCAAAGAAACTGCGTTTCACAGCCCTTTGTAAGGGATGTTCCCGGTAGGCTGTAAGAGCCCAATGCAGAACGAGTTGTTTCTTAGCTTCCCAAAGAGCTGGAAGCAAGATGCTTTGGGGACTATCTCTGTCTTTGGAAACAATTCAGCACTTTGTGCCTTGAAGCTCTAGGGCAATGTAGCACACCCACAGCAGAAGTTCTACTTCAGCCAGATCAGGTTGCAAAGAAACTGCGTTTCACAGCCCTTTGTACGGGATGTTCCCGGTAGGCTGTAAGAGCCCAATGCAGAGCGAGTTGTTTCTTAGCTTCCCAAAGAGCTGGAAGCAAGATGCTTTGGGGACTATCTCTGTCTTTGGAAACAATTCAGCACTTTGTGCCTTGAAGCTCTAGGGCAATGTAGCACACCCACAGCAGAAGTTCTACTTCAGCCAGATCAGGCCTGCAAAGAAACTGCGTTTCACAGCCCTTTGTAAGGGATGTTCCCGGTAGGCTGTAAGAGCCCAATGCAGAACGAGTTGTTTCTTAGCTTCCCAAAGAGCTGGAAGCAAGATGCTTTGGGGACTATCTCTGTCTTTGGAAACAATTCAGCACTTTGTGCCTTGAAGCTCTAGGGCAATGTAGCACACCCACAGCAGAAGTTCTACTTCAGCCAGATCAGGCCTGCAAAGAAACTGCGTTTCACAGCCCTTTGTAAGGGATGTTCCCGGTAGGCTGTAAGAGCCCAATGCAGAACGAGTTGTTTCTTAGCTTCCCAAAGAGCTGGAAGCAAGATGCTTTGGGGACTATCTCTGTCTTTGGAAACAATTCAGCACTTTGTGCCTTGAAGCTCTAGGGCAATGTAGCACACCCACAGCAGAAGTTCTACTTCAGCCAGATCAGGCCTGCAAAGAAACTGCGTTTCACAGCCCTTTGTAAGGGATGTTCCTGGTAGGCTGTAAGAGCCCAATGCAGAGCGAGTTGTTTCTTAGCTTCCCAAAGAGCTGGAAGCAAGATGCTTTGGGGACTATCTCTGTCTTTGGAAACAATTCAGCCCTTTGTGCCTTGAAGCTCTAGGGCAATGTAGCACACCCACAGCAGAAGTTCTACTTCAGCCAGATCAGGCCTGCAAAGAAACTGCGTTTCACAGCCCTTTGTAAGGGATGTTCCCGGTAGGCTGTAAGAGCCCAATGCAGAGCGAGTTGTTTCTTAGCTTCGCAAAGAGCTGGAAGCAAGATGCTTTGGGGACTATCTCTGTCTTTGGAAACAATTCAGCCCTTTGTGCCTTGAAGCTCTAGGGCAATGTAGCACACCCACAGCAGAAGTTCTACTTCAGCCAGATCAGGCCTGCAAAGAAACTGCGTTTCACAGCCCTTTGTAAGGGATGTTCCCGGTAGGCTGTAAGAGCCCAATGCAGAACGAGTTGTTTCTTAGCTTCCCAAAGAGCTGGAAGCAAGATGCTTTGGGGACTATCTCTGTCTTTGGAAACAATTCAGCACTTTGTGCCTTGAAGCTCTAGGGCAATGTAGCACACCCACAGCAGAAGTTCTACTTCAGCCAGATCAGGCCTGCAAAGAAACTGCGTTTCACAGCCCTTTGTAAGGGATGTTCCCGGTAGGCTGTAAGAGCCCAATGCAGAGCGAGTTGTTTCTTAGCTTCCCAAAGAGCTGGAAGCAAGATGCTTTGGGGACTATCTCTGTCTTTGGAAACAATTCAGCCCTTTGTGCCTTGAAGCTCTAGGGCAATGTAGCACACCCACAGCAGAAGTTCTACTTCAGCCAGATCAGGCCTGCAAAGAAACTGCGTTTCACAGCCCTTTGTAAGGGATGTTCCCGGTAGGCTGTAAGAGCCCAATGCAGAACGAGTTGTTTCTTAGCTTCCCAAAGAGCTGGAAGCAAGATGCTTTGGGGACTATCTCTGTCTTTGGAAACAATTCAGCACTTTGTGCCTTGAAGCTCTAGGGCAATGTAGCACACCCACAGCAGAAGTTCTACTTCAGCCAGATCAGGCCTGCAAAGAAACTGCGTTTCACAGCCCTTTGTAAGGGATGTTCCCGGTAGGCTGTAAGAGCCCAATGCAGAGCGAGTTGTTTCTTAGCTTCCCAAAGAGCTGGAAGCAAGATGCTTTGGGGACTATCTCTGTCTTTGGAAACAATTCAGCCCTTTGTGCCTTGAAGCTCTAGGGCAATGTAGCACACCCACAGCAGAAGTTCTACTTCAGCCAGATCAGGCCTGCAAAGAAACTGCGTTTCACAGCCCTTTGTAAGGGATGTTCCCGGTAGGCTGTAAGAGCCCAATGCAGAACGAGTTGTTTCTTAGCTTCCCAAAGAGCTGGAAGCAAGATGCTTTGGGGACTATCTCTGTCTTTGGAAACAATTCAGCACTTTGTGCCTTGAAGCTCTAGGGCAATGTAGCACACCCACAGCAGAAGTTCTACTTCAGCCAGATCAGGCCGGCAAAGAAACTGCGTTTCACAGCCCTTTGTAAGGGATGTTCCCGGTAGGCTGTAAGAGCCCAATGCAGAGCGAGTTGTTTCTTAGCTTCGCAAAGAGCTGGAAGCAAGATGCTTTGGGGACTATCTCTGTCTTTGGAAACAATTCAGCCCTTTGTGCCTTGAAGCTCTAGGGCAATGTAGCACACCCACAGCAGAAGTTCTACTTCAGCCAGATCAGGCCTGCAAAGAAACTGCGTTTCACAGCCCTTTGTAAGGGATGTTCCCGGTAGGCTGTAAGAGCCCAATGCAGAACGAGTTGTTTCTTAGCTTCCCAAAGAGCTGGAAGCAAGATGCTTTGGGGACTATCTCTGTCTTTGGAAACAATTCAGCACTTTGTGCCTTGAAGCTCTAGGGCAATGTAGCACACCCAGAGCAGAAGTTCTACTTCAGCCAGATCAGGCCTGCAAAGAAACTGCGTTTCACAGCCCTTTGTAAGGGATGTTCCCGGTAGGCTGTAAGAGCCCAATGCAGAACGAGTTGTTTCTTAGCTTCCCAAAGAGCTGGAAGCAAGATGCTTTGGGGACTATCTCTGTCTTTGGAAACAATTCAGCACTTTGTGCCTTGAAGCTCTAGGGCAATGTAGCACACCCACAGCAGAAGTTCTACTTCAGCCAGATCAGGCCTGCAAAGAAACTGCGTTTCACAGCCCTTTGTAAGGGATGTTCCCGGTAGGCTGTAAGAGCCCAATGCAGAGCGAGTTGTTTCTTAGCTTCCCAAAGAGCTGGAAGCAAGATGCTTTGGGGACTATCTCTGTCTTTGGAAACAATTCAGCACTTTGTGCCTTGAAGCTCTAGGGCAATGTAGCACACCCACAGCAGAAGTTCTACTTCAGCCAGATCAGGCCTGCAAAGAAACTGCGTTTCACAGCCCTTTGTAAGGGATGTTCCCGGTAGGCTGTAAGAGCCCAATGCAGAACGAGTTGTTTCTTAGCTTCCCAAAGAGCTGGAAGCAAGATGCTTTGGGGACTATCTCTGTCTTTGGAAACAATTCAGCACTTTGTGCCTTGAAGCTCTAGGGCAATGTAGCACACCCACAGCAGAAGTTCTACTTCAGCCAGATCAGGCCTGCAAAGAAACTGCGTTTCACAGCCCTTTGTAAGGGATGTTCCCGGTAGGCTGTAAGAGCCCAATGCAGAGCGAGTTGTTTCTTAGCTTCCCAAAGAGCTGGAAGCAAGATGCTTTGGGGACTATCTCTGTCTTTGGAAACAATTCAGCACTTTGTGCCTTGAAGCTCTAGGGCAATGTAGCACACCCACAGCAGAAGTTCTACTTCAGCCAGATCAGGCCTGCAAAGAAACTGCGTTTCACAGCCCTTTGTAAGGGATGTTCCCGGTAGGCTGTAAGAGCCCAATGCAGAACGAGTTGTTTCTTAGCTTCCCAAAGAGCTGGAAGCAAGATGCTTTGGGGACTATCTCTGTCTTTGGAAACAATTCAGCACTTTGTGCCTTGAAGCTCTAGGGCAATGTAGCACACCCAGAGCAGAAGTTCTACTTCAGCCAGATCAGGCCTGCAAAGAAACTGCGTTTCACAGCCCTTTGTAAGGGATGTTCCCGGTAGGCTGTAAGAGCCCAATGCAGAGCGAGTTGTTTCTTAGCTTCCCAAAGAGCTGGAAGCAAGATGCTTTGGGGACTATCTCTGTCTTTGGAAACAATTCAGCACTTTGTGCCTTGAAGCTCTAGGGCAATGTAGCACACCCACAGCAGAAGTTCTACTTCAGCCAGATCAGGCCTGCAAAGAAACTGCGTTTCACAGCCCTTTGTAAGGGATGTTCCCGGTAGGCTGTAAGAGCCCAATGCAGAACGAGTTGTTTCTTAGCTTCCCAAAGAGCTGGAAGCAAGATGCTTTGGGGACTATCTCTGTCTTTGGAAACAATTCAGCACTTTGTGCCTTGAAGCTCTAGGGCAATGTAGCACACCCACAGCAGAAGTTCTACTTCAGCCAGATCAGGCCTGCAAAGAAACTGCGTTTCACAGCCCTTTGTAAGGGATGTTCCCGGTAGGCTGTAAGAGCCCAATGCAGAGCGAGTTGTTTCTTAGCTTCCCAAAGAGCTGGAAGCAAGATGCTTTGGGGACTATCTCTGTCTTTGGAAACAATTCAGCACTTTGTGCCTTGAAGCTCTAGGGCAATGTAGCACACCCACAGCAGAAGTTCTACTTCAGCCAGATCAGGCCTGCAAAGAAACTGCGTTTCACAGCCCTTTGTAAGGGATGTTCCCGGTAGGCTGTAAGAGCCCAATGCAGAACGAGTTGTTTCTTAGCTTCCCAAAGAGCTGGAAGCAAGATGCTTTGGGGACTATCTCTGTCTTTGGAAACAATTCAGCACTTTGTGCCTTGAAGCTCTAGGGCAATGTAGCACACCCACAGCAGAAGTTCTACTTCAGCCAGATCAGGCCTGCAAAGAAACTGCGTTTCACAGCCCTTTGTAAGGGATGTTCCCGGTAGGCTGTAAGAGCCCAATGCAGAGCGAGTTGTTTCTTAGCTTCCCAAAGAGCTGGAAGCAAGATGCTTTGGGGACTATCTCTGTCTTTGGAAACAATTCAGCACTTTGTGCCTTGAAGCTCTAGGGCAATGTAGCACACCCACAGCAGAAGTTCTACTTCAGCCAGATCAGGCCGGCAAAGAAACTGCGTTTCACAGCCCTTTGTAAGGGATGTTCCCGGTAGGCTGTAAGAGCCCAATGCAGAACGAGTTGTTTCTTAGCTTCCCAAAGAGCTGGAAGCAAGATGCTTTGGGGACTATCTCTGTCTTTGGAAACAATTCAGCCCTTTGTGCCTTGAAGCTCTAGGGCAATGTAGCACACCCACAGCAGAAGTTCTACTTCAGCCAGATCAGGCCTGCAAAGAAACTGCGTTTCACAGCCCTTTGTAAGGGATGTTCCCGGTAGGCTGTAAGAGCCCAATGCAGAACGAGTTGTTTCTTAGCTTCCCAAAGAGCTGGAAGCAAGATGCTTTGGGGACTATCTCTGTCTTTGGAAACAATTCAGCACTTTGTGCCTTGAAGCTCTAGGGCAATGTAGCACACCCAGAGCAGAAGTTCTACTTCAGCCAGATCAGGCCTGCAAAGAAACTGCGTTTCACAGCCCTTTGTAAGGGATGTTCCCGGTAGGCTGTAAGAGCCCAATGCAGAGCGAGTTGTTTCTTAGCTTCCCAAAGAGCTGGAAGCAAGATGCTTTGGGGACTATCTCTGTCTTTGGAAACAATTCAGCACTTTGTGCCTTGAAGCTCTAGGGCAATGTAGCACACCCACAGCAGAAGTTCTACTTCAGCCAGATCAGGCCTGCAAAGAAACTGCGTTTCACAGCCCTTTGTAAGGGATGTTCCCGGTAGGCTGTAAGAGCCCAATGCAGAACGAGTTGTTTCTTAGCTTCCCAAAGAGCTGGAAGCAAGATGCTTTGGGGACTATCTCTGTCTTTGGAAACAATTCAGCACTTTGTGCCTTGAAGCTCTAGGGCAATGTAGCACACCCACAGCAGAAGTTCTACTTCAGCCAGATCAGGCCTGCAAAGAAACTGCGTTTCACAGCCCTTTGTAAGGGATGTTCCCGGTAGGCTGTAAGAGCCCAATGCAGAGCGAGTTGTTTCTTAGCTTCCCAAAGAGCTGGAAGCAAGATGCTTTGGGGACTATCTCTGTCTTTGGAAACAATTCAGCACTTTGTGCCTTGAAGCTCTAGGGCAATGTAGCACACCCACAGCAGAAGTTCTACTTCAGCCAGATCAGGCCTGCAAAGAAACTGCGTTTCACAGCCCTTTGTAAGGGATGTTCCCGGTAGGCTGTAAGAGCCCAATGCAGAACGAGTTGTTTCTTAGCTTCCCAAAGAGCTGGAAGCAAGATGCTTTGGGGACTATCTCTGTCTTTGGAAACAATTCAGCACTTTGTGCCTTGAAGCTCTAGGGCAATGTAGCACACCCACAGCAGAAGTTCTACTTCAGCCAGATCAGGCCTGCAAAGAAACTGCGTTTCACAGCCCTTTGTAAGGGATGTTCCCGGTAGGCTGTAAGAGCCCAATGCAGAGCGAGTTGTTTCTTAGCTTCCCAAAGAGCTGGAAGCAAGATGCTTTGGGGACTATCTCTGTCTTTGGAAACAATTCAGCACTTTGTGCCTTGAAGCTCTAGGGCAATGTAGCACACCCACAGCAGAAGTTCTACTTCAGCCAGATCAGGCCTGCAAAGAAACTGCGTTTCACAGCCCTTTGTAAGGGATGTTCCCGGTAGGCTGTAAGAGCCCAATGCAGAACGAGTTGTTTCTTAGCTTCCCAAAGAGCTGGAAGCAAGATGCTTTGGGGACTATCTCTGTCTTTGGAAACAATTCAGCACTTTGTGCCTTGAAGCTCTAGGGCAATGTAGCACACCCACAGCAGAAGTTCTACTTCAGCCAGATCAGGCCTGCAAAGAAACTGCGTTTCACAGCCCTTTGTAAGGGATGTTCCCGGTAGGCTGTAAGAGCCCAATGCAGAACGAGTTGTTTCTTAGCTTCCCAAAGAGCTGGAAGCAAGATGCTTTGGGGACTATCTCTGTCTTTGGAAACAATTCAGCACTTTGTGCCTTGAAGCTCTAGGGCAATGTAGCACAATCACAGCAGAAGTTCTACTTCAGCCAGATCAGGCCTGCAAAGAAACTGCGTTTCACAGCCCTTTGTAAGGGATGTTCCCGGTAGGCTGTAAGAGCCCAATGCAGAACGAGTTGTTTCTTAGCTTCCCAAAGAGCTGGAAGCAAGATGCTTTGGGGACTATCTCTGTCTTTGGAAACAATTCAGCACTTTGTGCCTTGAAGCTCTAGGGCAATGTAGCACACCCACAGCAGAAGTTCTACTTCAGCCAGATCAGGCCTGCAAAGAAACTGCGTTTCACAGCCCTTTGTAAGGGATGTTCCCGGTAGGCTGTAAGAGCCCAATGCAGAACGAGTTGTTTCTTAGCTTCCCAAAGAGCTGGAAGCAAGATGCTTTGGGGACTATCTCTGTCTTTGGAAACAATTCAGCACTTTGTGCCTTGAAGCTCTAGGGCAATGTAGCACACCCACAGCAGAAGTTCTACTTCAGCCAGATCAGGCCTGCAAAGAAACTGCGTTTCACAGCCCTTTGTAAGGGATGTTCCCGGTAGGCTGTAAGAGCCCAATGCAGAGCGAGTTGTTTCTTAGCTTCCCAAAGAGCTGGAAGCAAGATGCTTTGGGGACTATCTCTGTCTTTGGAAACAATTCAGCACTTTGTGCCTTGAAGCTCTAGGGCAATGTAGCACACCCAGAGCAGAAGTTCTACTTCAGCCAGATCAGGCCTGCAAAGAAACTGCGTTTCACAGCCCTTTGTAAGGGATGTTCCCGGTAGGCTGTAAGAGCCCAATGCAGAACGAGTTGTTTCTTAGCTTCCCAAAGAGCTGGAAGCAAGATGCTTTGGGGACTATCTCTGTCTTTGGAAACAATTCAGCACTTTGTGCCTTGAAGCTCTAGGGCAATGTAGCACACCCACAGCAGAAGTTCTACTTCAGCCAGATCAGGTTGCAAAGAAACTGCGTTTCACAGCCCTTTGTACGGGATGTTCCCGGTAGGCTGTAAGAGCCCAATGCAGAGCGAGTTGTTTCTTAGCTTCCCAAAGAGCTGGAAGCAAGATGCTTTGGGGACTATCTCTGTCTTTGGAAACAATTCAGCACTTTGTGCCTTGAAGCTCTAGGGCAATGTAGCACACCCACAGCAGAAGTTCTACTTCAGCCAGATCAGGCCTGCAAAGAAACTGCGTTTCACAGCCCTTTGTAAGGGATGTTCCCGGTAGGCTGTAAGAGCCCAATGCAGAACGAGTTGTTTCTTAGCTTCCCAAAGAGCTGGAAGCAAGATGCTTTGGGGACTATCTCTGTCTTTGGAAACAATTCAGCACTTTGTGCCTTGAAGCTCTAGGGCAATGTAGCACACCCACAGCAGAAGTTCTACTTCAGCCAGATCAGGCCTGCAAAGAAACTGCGTTTCACAGCCCTTTGTAAGGGATGTTCCCGGTAGGCTGTAAGAGCCCAATGCAGAACGAGTTGTTTCTTAGCTTCCCAAAGAGCTGGAAGCAAGATGCTTTGGGGACTATCTCTGTCTTTGGAAACAATTCAGCACTTTGTGCCTTGAAGCTCTAGGGCAATGTAGCACACCCACAGCAGAAGTTCTACTTCAGCCAGATCAGGCCTGCAAAGAAACTGCGTTTCACAGCCCTTTGTAAGGGATGTTCCTGGTAGGCTGTAAGAGCCCAATGCAGAGCGAGTTGTTTCTTAGCTTCCCAAAGAGCTGGAAGCAAGATGCTTTGGGGACTATCTCTGTCTTTGGAAACAATTCAGCCCTTTGTGCCTTGAAGCTCTAGGGCAATGTAGCACACCCACAGCAGAAGTTCTACTTCAGCCAGATCAGGCCTGCAAAGAAACTGCGTTTCACAGCCCTTTGTAAGGGATGTTCCCGGTAGGCTGTAAGAGCCCAATGCAGAGCGAGTTGTTTCTTAGCTTCGCAAAGAGCTGGAAGCAAGATGCTTTGGGGACTATCTCTGTCTTTGGAAACAATTCAGCCCTTTGTGCCTTGAAGCTCTAGGGCAATGTAGCACACCCACAGCAGAAGTTCTACTTCAGCCAGATCAGGCCTGCAAAGAAACTGCGTTTCACAGCCCTTTGTAAGGGATGTTCCCGGTAGGCTGTAAGAGCCCAATGCAGAACGAGTTGTTTCTTAGCTTCCCAAAGAGCTGGAAGCAAGATGCTTTGGGGACTATCTCTGTCTTTGGAAACAATTCAGCACTTTGTGCCTTGAAGCTCTAGGGCAATGTAGCACACCCACAGCAGAAGTTCTACTTCAGCCAGATCAGGCCTGCAAAGAAACTGCGTTTCACAGCCCTTTGTAAGGGATGTTCCCGGTAGGCTGTAAGAGCCCAATGCAGAGCGAGTTGTTTGTTAGCTTCCCAAAGAGCTGGAAGCAAGATGCTTTGGGGACTATCTCTGTCTTTGGAAACAATTCAGCCCTTTGTGCCTTGAAGCTCTAGGGCAATGTAGCACACCCACAGCAGAAGTTCTACTTCAGCCAGATCAGGCCTGCAAAGAAACTGCGTTTCACAGCCCTTTGTAAGGGATGTTCCCGGTAGGCTGTAAGAGCCCAATGCAGAACGAGTTGTTTCTTAGCTTCCCAAAGAGCTGGAAGCAAGATGCTTTGGGGACTATCTCTGTCTTTGGAAACAATTCAGCACTTTGTGCCTTGAAGCTCTAGGGCAATGTAGCACACCCACAGCAGAAGTTCTACTTCAGCCAGATCAGGCCTGCAAAGAAACTGCGTTTCACAGCCCTTTGTAAGGGATGTTCCCGGTAGGCTGTAAGAGCCCAATGCAGAGCGAGTTGTTTCTTAGCTTCCCAAAGAGCTGGAAGCAAGATGCTTTGGGGACTATCTCTGTCTTTGGAAACAATTCAGCCCTTTGTGCCTTGAAGCTCTAGGGCAATGTAGCACACCCACAGCAGAAGTTCTACTTCAGCCAGATCAGGCCTGCAAAGAAACTGCGTTTCACAGCCCTTTGTAAGGGATGTTCCCGGTAGGCTGTAAGAGCCCAATGCAGAACGAGTTGTTTCTTAGCTTCCCAAAGAGCTGGAAGCAAGATGCTTTGGGGACTATCTCTGTCTTTGGAAACAATTCAGCACTTTGTGCCTTGAAGCTCTAGGGCAATGTAGCACACCCACAGCAGAAGTTCTACTTCAGCCAGATCAGGCCGGCAAAGAAACTGCGTTTCACAGCCCTTTGTAAGGGATGTTCCCGGTAGGCTGTAAGAGCCCAATGCAGAGCGAGTTGTTTCTTAGCTTCGCAAAGAGCTGGAAGCAAGATGCTTTGGGGACTATCTCTGTCTTTGGAAACAATTCAGCCCTTTGTGCCTTGAAGCTCTAGGGCAATGTAGCACACCCACAGCAGAAGTTCTACTTCAGCCAGATCAGGCCTGCAAAGAAACTGCGTTTCACAGCCCTTTGTAAGGGATGTTCCCGGTAGGCTGTAAGAGCCCAATGCAGAACGAGTTGTTTCTTAGCTTCCCAAAGAGCTGGAAGCAAGATGCTTTGGGGACTATCTCTGTCTTTGGAAACAATTCAGCACTTTGTGCCTTGAAGCTCTAGGGCAATGTAGCACACCCAGAGCAGAAGTTCTACTTCAGCCAGATCAGGCCTGCAAAGAAACTGCGTTTCACAGCCCTTTGTAAGGGATGTTCCCGGTAGGCTGTAAGAGCCCAATGCAGAACGAGTTGTTTCTTAGCTTCCCAAAGAGCTGGAAGCAAGATGCTTTGGGGACTATCTCTGTCTTTGGAAACAATTCAGCACTTTGTGCCTTGAAGCTCTAGGGCAATGTAGCACACCCACAGCAGAAGTTCTACTTCAGCCAGATCAGGCCTGCAAAGAAACTGCGTTTCACAGCCCTTTGTAAGGGATGTTCCCGGTAGGCTGTAAGAGCCCAATGCAGAGCGAGTTGTTTCTTAGCTTCCCAAAGAGCTGGAAGCAAGATGCTTTGGGGACTATCTCTGTCTTTGGAAACAATTCAGCACTTTGTGCCTTGAAGCTCTAGGGCAATGTAGCACACCCACAGCAGAAGTTCTACTTCAGCCAGATCAGGCCTGCAAAGAAACTGCGTTTCACAGCCCTTTGTAAGGGATGTTCCCGGTAGGCTGTAAGAGCCCAATGCAGAACGAGTTGTTTCTTAGCTTCCCAAAGAGCTGGAAGCAAGATGCTTTGGGGACTATCTCTGTCTTTGGAAACAATTCAGCACTTTGTGCCTTGAAGCTCTAGGGCAATGTAGCACACCCACAGCAGAAGTTCTACTTCAGCCAGATCAGGCCTGCAAAGAAACTGCGTTTCACAGCCCTTTGTAAGGGATGTTCCCGGTAGGCTGTAAGAGCCCAATGCAGAGCGAGTTGTTTCTTAGCTTCCCAAAGAGCTGGAAGCAAGATGCTTTGGGGACTATCTCTGTCTTTGGAAACAATTCAGCACTTTGTGCCTTGAAGCTCTAGGGCAATGTAGCACACCCACAGCAGAAGTTCTACTTCAGCCAGATCAGGCCTGCAAAGAAACTGCGTTTCACAGCCCTTTGTAAGGGATGTTCCCGGTAGGCTGTAAGAGCCCAATGCAGAACGAGTTGTTTCTTAGCTTCCCAAAGAGCTGGAAGCAAGATGCTTTGGGGACTATCTCTGTCTTTGGAAACAATTCAGCACTTTGTGCCTTGAAGCTCTAGGGCAATGTAGCACACCCAGAGCAGAAGTTCTACTTCAGCCAGATCAGGCCTGCAAAGAAACTGCGTTTCACAGCCCTTTGTAAGGGATGTTCCCGGTAGGCTGTAAGAGCCCAATGCAGAACGAGTTGTTTCTTAGCTTCCCAAAGAGCTGGAAGCAAGATGCTTTGGGGACTATCTCTGTCTTTGGAAACAATTCAGCACTTTGTGCCTTGAAGCTCTAGGGCAATGTAGCACACCCACAGCAGAAGTTCTACTTCAGCCAGATCAGGCCTGCAAAGAAACTGCGTTTCACAGCCCTTTGTAAGGGATGTTCCCGGTAGGCTGTAAGAGCCCAATGCAGAGCGAGTTGTTTCTTAGCTTCCCAAAGAGCTGGAAGCAAGATGCTTTGGGGACTATCTCTGTCTTTGGAAACAATTCAGCACTTTGTGCCTTGAAGCTCTAGGGCAATGTAGCACACCCACAGCAGAAGTTCTACTTCAGCCAGATCAGGCCTGCAAAGAAACTGCGTTTCACAGCCCTTTGTAAGGGATGTTCCCGGTAGGCTGTAAGAGCCCAATGCAGAACGAGTTGTTTCTTAGCTTCCCAAAGAGCTGGAAGCAAGATGCTTTGGGGACTATCTCTGTCTTTGGAAACAATTCAGCACTTTGTGCCTTGAAGCTCTAGGGCAATGTAGCACACCCACAGCAGAAGTTCTACTTCAGCCAGATCAGGCCTGCAACGAGACTGCGTTTCACAGCCCTTTGTAAGGGATGTTCCCGGTAGGCTGTAAGAGCCCAATGCAGAGCGAGTTGTTTCTTAGCTTCCCAAAGAGCTGGAAGCAAGATGCTTTGGGGACTATCTCTGTCTTTGGAAACAATTCAGCACTTTGTGCCTTGAAGCTCTAGGGCAATGTAGCACACCCACAGCAGAAGTTCTACTTCAGCCAGATCAGGCCTGCAAAGAAACTGCGTTTCACAGCCCTTTGTAAGGGATGTTCCCGGTAGGCTGTAAGAGCCCAATGCAGAACGAGTTGTTTCTTAGCTTCCCAAAGAGCTGGAAGCAAGATGCTTTGGGGACTATCTCTGTCTTTGGAAACAATTCAGCACTTTGTGCCTTGAAGCTCTAGGGCAATGTAGCACACCCACAGCAGAAGTTCTACTTCAGCCAGATCAGGCCTGCAAAGAAACTGCGTTTCACAGCCCTTTGTAAGGGATGTTCCCGGTAGGCTGTAAGAGCCCAATGCAGAGCGAGTTGTTTCTTAGCTTCCCAAAGAGCTGGAAGCAAGATGCTTTGGGGACTATCTCTGTCTTTGGAAACAATTCAGCACTTTGTGCCTTGAAGCTCTAGGGCAATGTAGCACACCCACAGCAGAAGTTCTACTTCAGCCAGATCAGGCCGGCAAAGAAACTGCGTTTCACAGCCCTTTGTAAGGGATGTTCCCGGTAGGCTGTAAGAGCCCAATGCAGAACGAGTTGTTTCTTAGCTTCCCAAAGAGCTGGAAGCAAGATGCTTTGGGGACTATCTCTGTCTTTGGAAACAATTCAGCACTTTGTGCCTTGAAGCTCTAGGGCAATGTAGCACACCCACAGCAGAAGTTCTAATTCAGCCAGATCAGGCCTGCAAAGAAACTGCGTTTCACAGCCCTTTGTAAGGGATGTTCCCGGTAGGCTGTAAGAGCCCAATGCAGAGCGAGTTGTTTCTTAGCTTCCCAAAGAGCTGGAAGCAAGATGCTTTGGGGACTATCTCTGTCTTTGGAAACAATTCAGCACTTTGTGCCTTGAAGCTCTAGGGCAATGTAGCACACCCACAGCAGAAGTTCTACTTCAGCCAGATCAGGCCTGCAAAGAAACTGCGTTTCACAGCCCTTTGTAAGGGATGTTCCCGGTAGGCTGTAAGAGCCCAATGCAGAACGAGTTGTTTCTTAGCTTCCCAAAGAGCTGGAAGCAAGATGCTTTGGGGACTATCTCTGTCTTTGGAAACAATTCAGCACTTTGTGCCTTGAAGCTCTAGGGCAATGTAGCACACCCAGAGCAGAAGTTCTACTTCAGCCAGATCAGGCCTGCAAAGAAACTGCGTTTCACAGCCCTTTGTAAGGGATGTTCCCGGTAGGCTGTAAGAGCCCAATGCAGAGCGAGTTGTTTCTTAGCTTCCCAAAGAGCTGGAAGCAAGATGCTTTGGGGACTATCTCTGTCTTTGGAAACAATTCAGCACTTTGTGCCTTGAAGCTCTAGGGCAATGTAGCACACCCAGAGCAGAAGTTCTACTTCAGCCAGATCAGGCCTGCAAAGAAACTGCGTTTCACAGCCCTTTGTAAGGGATGTTCCCGGTAGGCTGTAAGAGCCCAATGCAGAACGAGTTGTTTCTTAGCTTCCCAAAGAGCTGGAAGCAAGATGCTTTGGGGACTATCTCTGTCTTTGGAAACAATTCAGCACTTTGTGCCTTGAAGCTCTAGGGCAATGTAGCACACCCACAGCAGAAGTTCTACTTCAGCCAGATCAGGCCTGCAAAGAAACTGCGTTTCACAGCCCTTTGTAAGGGATGTTCCCGGTAGGCTGTAAGAGCCCAATGCAGAGCGAGTTGTTTCTTAGCTTCCCAAAGAGCTGGAAGCAAGATGCTTTGGGGACTATCTCTGTCTTTGGAAACAATTCAGCACTTTGTGCCTTGAAGCTCTAGGGCAATGTAGCACACCCACAGCAGAAGTTCTACTTCAGCCAGATCAGGCCTGCAAAGAAACTGCGTTTCACAGCCCTTTGTAAGGGATGTTCCCGGTAGGCTGTAAGAGCCCAATGCAGAACGAGTTGTTTCTTAGCTTCCCAAAGAGCTGGAAGCAAGATGCTTTGGGGACTATCTCTGTCTTTGGAAACAATTCAGCACTTTGTGCCTTGAAGCTCTAGGGCAATGTAGCACACCCACAGCAGAAGTTCTACTTCAGCCAGATCAGGCCTGCAAAGAAACTGCGTTTCACAGCCCTTTGTAAGGGATGTTCCCGGTAGGCTGTAAGAGCCCAATGCAGAACGAGTTGTTTCTTAGCTTCCCAAAGAGCTGGAAGCAAGATGCTTTGGGGACTATCTCTGTCTTTGGAAACAATTCAGCACTTTGTGCCTTGAAGCTCTAGGGCAATGTAGCACACCCACAGCAGAAGTTCTACTTCAGCCAGATCAGGCCTGCAACGAGACTGCGTTTCACAGCCCTTTGTAAGGGATGTTCCCGGTAGGCTGTAAGAGCCCAATGCAGAGCGAGTTGTTTCTTAGCTTCCCAAAGAGCTGGAAGCAAGATGCTTTGGGGACTATCTCTGTCTTTGGAAACAATTCAGCACTTTGTGCCTTGAAGCTCTAGGGCAATGTAGCACACCCACAGCAGAAGTTCTACTTCAGCCAGATCAGGCCTGCAAAGAAACTGCGTTTCACAGCCCTTTGTAAGGGATGTTCCCGGTAGGCTGTAAGAGCCCAATGCAGAACGAGTTGTTTCTTAGCTTCCCAAAGAGCTGGAAGCAAGATGCTTTGGGGACTATCTCTGTCTTTGGAAACAATTCAGCACTTTGTGCCTTGAAGCTCTAGGGCAATGTAGCACACCCACAGCAGAAGTTCTACTTCAGCCAGATCAGGCCTGCAAAGAAACTGCGTTTCACAGCCCTTTGTAAGGGATGTTCCCGGTAGGCTGTAAGAGCCCAATGCAGAGCGAGTTGTTTCTTAGCTTCCCAAAGAGCTGGAAGCAAGATGCTTTGGGGACTATCTCTGTCTTTGGAAACAATTCAGCACTTTGTGCCTTGAAGCTCTAGGGCAATGTAGCACACCCACAGCAGAAGTTCTACTTCAGCCAGATCAGGCCGGCAAAGAAACTGCGTTTCACAGCCCTTTGTAAGGGATGTTCCCGGTAGGCTGTAAGAGCCCAATGCAGAACGAGTTGTTTCTTAGCTTCCCAAAGAGCTGGAAGCAAGATGCTTTGGGGACTATCTCTGTCTTTGGAAACAATTCAGCACTTTGTGCCTTGAAGCTCTAGGGCAATGTAGCACACCCACAGCAGAAGTTCTAATTCAGCCAGATCAGGCCTGCAAAGAAACTGCGTTTCACAGCCCTTTGTAAGGGATGTTCCCGGTAGGCTGTAAGAGCCCAATGCAGAGCGAGTTGTTTCTTAGCTTCCCAAAGAGCTGGAAGCAAGATGCTTTGGGGACTATCTCTGTCTTTGGAAACAATTCAGCACTTTGTGCCTTGAAGCTCTAGGGCAATGTAGCACACCCACAGCAGAAGTTCTACTTCAGCCAGATCAGGCCTGCAAAGAAACTGCGTTTCACAGCCCTTTGTAAGGGATGTTCCCGGTAGGCTGTAAGAGCCCAATGCAGAACGAGTTGTTTCTTAGCTTCCCAAAGAGCTGGAAGCAAGATGCTTTGGGGACTATCTCTGTCTTTGGAAACAATTCAGCACTTTGTGCCTTGAAGCTCTAGGGCAATGTAGCACACCCAGAGCAGAAGTTCTACTTCAGCCAGATCAGGCCTGCAAAGAAACTGCGTTTCACAGCCCTTTGTAAGGG
This sequence comes from Equus asinus, assembly GCF_041296235.1. NCBI lineage: Eukaryota > Metazoa > Chordata > Mammalia > Perissodactyla > Equidae > Equus > Equus asinus. The sequence continues at coordinate 68,398,297 of NC_091791.1, read as the reverse complement.
ATGTTCCCGGTAGGCTGTAAGAGCCCAATGCAGAGCGAGTTGTTTCTTAGCTTCCCAAAGAGCTGGAAGCAAGATGCTTTGGGGACTATCTCTGTCTTTGGAAACAATTCAGCACTTTGTGCCTTGAAGCTCTAGGGCAATGTAGCACACCCAGAGCAGAAGTTCTACTTCAGCCAGATCAGGCCTGCAAAGAAACTGCGTTTCACAGCCCTTTGTAAGGGATGTTCCCGGTAGGCTGTAAGAGCCCAATGCAGAGCGAGTTGTTTCTTAGCTTCCCAAAGAGCTGGAAGCAAGATGCTTTGGGGACTATCTCTGTCTTTGGAAACAATTCAGCACTTTGTGCCTTGAAGCTCTAGGGCAATGTAGCACACCCACAGCAGAAGTTCTACTTCAGCCAGATCAGGCCTGCAAAGAAACTGCGTTTCACAGCCCTTTGTAAGGGATGTTCCCGGTAGGCTGTAAGAGCCCAATGCAGAGCGAGTTGTTTCTTAGCTTCCCAAAGAGCTGGAAGCAAGATGCTTTGGGGACTATCTCTGTCTTTGGAAACAATTCAGCACTTTGTGCCTTGAAGCTCTAGGGCAATGTAGCACACCCACAGCAGAAGTTCTACTTCAGCCAGATCAGGCCTGCAAAGAAACTGCGTTTCACAGCCCTTTGTAAGGGATGTTCCCGGTAGGCTGTAAGAGCCCAATGCAGAACGAGTTGTTTCTTAGCTTCCCAAAGAGCTGGAAGCAAGATGCTTTGGGGACTATCTCTGTCTTTGGAAACAATTCAGCACTTTGTGCCTTGAAGCTCTAGGGCAATGTAGCACACCCACAGCAGAAGTTCTACTTCAGCCAGATCAGGCCTGCAAAGAAACTGCGTTTCACAGCCCTTTGTAAGGGATGTTCCCGGTAGGCTGTAAGAGCCCAATGCAGAGCGAGTTGTTTCTTAGCTTCCCAAAGAGCTGGAAGCAAGATGCTTTGGGGACTATCTCTGTCTTTGGAAACAATTCAGCACTTTGTGCCTTGAAGCTCTAGGGCAATGTAGCACACCCACAGCAGAAGTTCTACTTCAGCCAGATCAGGCCTGCAAAGAAACTGCGTTTCACAGCCCTTTGTAAGGGATGTTCCCGGTAGGCTGTAAGAGCCCAATGCAGAACGAGTTGTTTCTTAGCTTCCCAAAGAGCTGGAAGCAAGATGCTTTGGGGACTATCTCTGTCTTTGGAAACAATTCAGCACTTTGTGCCTTGAAGCTCTAGGGCAATGTAGCACACCCAGAGCAGAAGTTCTACTTCAGCCAGATCAGGCCTGCAAAGAAACTGCGTTTCACAGCCCTTTGTAAGGGATGTTCCCGGTAGGCTGTAAGAGCCCAATGCAGAACGAGTTGTTTCTTAGCTTCCCAAAGAGCTGGAAGCAAGATGCTTTGGGGACTATCTCTGTCTTTGGAAACAATTCAGCACTTTGTGCCTTGAAGCTCTAGGGCAATGTAGCACACCCACAGCAGAAGTTCTACTTCAGCCAGATCAGGCCTGCAAAGAAACTGCGTTTCACAGCCCTTTGTAAGGGATGTTCCCGGTAGGCTGTAAGAGCCCAATGCAGAGCGAGTTGTTTCTTAGCTTCCCAAAGAGCTGGAAGCAAGATGCTTTGGGGACTATCTCTGTCTTTGGAAACAATTCAGCACTTTGTGCCTTGAAGCTCTAGGGCAATGTAGCACACCCACAGCAGAAGTTCTACTTCAGCCAGATCAGGCCTGCAAAGAAACTGCGTTTCACAGCCCTTTGTAAGGGATGTTCCCGGTAGGCTGTAAGAGCCCAATGCAGAGCGAGTTGTTTCTTAGCTTCCCAAAGAGCTGGAAGCAAGATGCTTTGGGGACTATCTCTGTCTTTGGAAACAATTCAGCACTTTGTGCCTTGAAGCTCTAGGGCAATGTAGCACACCCAGAGCAGAAGTTCTACTTCAGCCAGATCAGGCCTGCAAAGAAACTGCGTTTCACAGCCCTTTGTAAGGTTTGTTCCCGGTAGGCTGTAAGAGCCCAATGCAGAACGAGTTGTTTCTTAGCTTCCCAAAGAGCTGGAAGCAAGATGCTTTGGGGACTATCTCTGTCTTTGGAAACAATTCAGCACTTTGTGCCTTGAAGCTCTAGGGCAATGTAGCACACCCAGAGCAGAAGTTCTACTTCAGCCAGATCAGGCCTGCAAAGAAACTGCGTTTCACAGCCCTTTGTAAGGGATGTTCCCGGTAGGCTGTAAGAGCCCAATGCAGAGCGAGTTGTTTCTTAGCTTCCCAAAGAGCTGGAAGCAAGATGCTTTGGGGACTATCTCTGTCTTTGGAAACAATTCAGCACTTTGTGCCTTGAAGCTCTAGGGCAATGTAGCACACCCAGAGCAGAAGTTCTACTTCAGCCAGATCAGGCCTGCAAAGAAACTGCGTTTCACAGCCCTTTGTAAGGGATGTTCCCGGTAGGCTGTAAGAGCCCAATGCAGAGCGAGTTGTTTCTTAGCTTCCCAAAGAGCTGGAAGCAAGATGCTTTGGGGACTATCTCTGTCTTTGGAAACAATTCAGCACTTTGTGCCTTGAAGCTCTAGGGCAATGTAGCACACCCAGAGCAGAAGTTCTACTTCAGCCAGATCAGGCCTGCAAAGAAACTGCGTTTCACAGCCCTTTGTAAGGGATGTTCCCGGTAGGCTGTAAGAGCCCAATGCAGAGCGAGTTGTTTCTTAGCTTCCCAAAGAGCTGGAAGCAAGATGCTTTGGGGACTATCTCTGTCTTTGGAAACAATTCAGCACTTTGTGCCTTGAAGCTCTAGGGCAATGTAGCACACCCACAGCAGAAGTTCTACTTCAGCCAGATCAGGCCTGCAAAGAAACTGCGTTTCACAGCCCTTTGTAAGGGATGTTCCCGGTAGGCTGTAAGAGCCCAATGCAGAGCGAGTTGTTTCTTAGCTTCCCAAAGAGCTGGAAGCAAGATGCTTTGGGGACTATCTCTGTCTTTGGAAACAATTCAGCACTTTGTGCCTTGAAGCTCTAGGGCAATGTAGCACACCCACAGCAGAAGTTCTACTTCAGCCAGATCAGGCCTGCAAAGAAACTGCGTTTCACAGCCCTTTGTAAGGGATGTTCCCGGTAGGCTGTAAGAGCCCAATGCAGAACGAGTTGTTTCTTAGCTTCCCAAAGAGCTGGAAGCAAGATGCTTTGGGGACTATCTCTGTCTTTGGAAACAATTCAGCACTTTGTGCCTTGAAGCTCTAGGGCAATGTAGCACACCCACAGCAGAAGTTCTACTTCAGCCAGATCAGGCCTGCAAAGAAACTGCGTTTCACAGCCCTTTGTAAGGGATGTTCCCGGTAGGCTGTAAGAGCCCAATGCAGAGCGAGTTGTTTCTTAGCTTCCCAAAGAGCTGGAAGCAAGATGCTTTGGGGACTATCTCTGTCTTTGGAAACAATTCAGCACTTTGTGCCTTGAAGCTCTAGGGCAATGTAGCACACCCACAGCAGAAGTTCTACTTCAGCCAGATCAGGCCTGCAAAGAAACTGCGTTTCACAGCCCTTTGTAAGGGATGTTCCCGGTAGGCTGTAAGAGCCCAATGCAGAACGAGTTGTTTCTTAGCTTCCCAAAGAGCTGGAAGCAAGATGCTTTGGGGACTATCTCTGTCTTTGGAAACAATTCAGCACTTTGTGCCTTGAAGCTCTAGGGCAATGTAGCACACCCAGAGCAGAAGTTCTACTTCAGCCAGATCAGGCCTGCAAAGAAACTGCGTTTCACAGCCCTTTGTAAGGGATGTTCCCGGTAGGCTGTAAGAGCCCAATGCAGAACGAGTTGTTTCTTAGCTTCCCAAAGAGCTGGAAGCAAGATGCTTTGGGGACTATCTCTGTCTTTGGAAACAATTCAGCACTTTGTGCCTTGAAGCTCTAGGGCAATGTAGCACACCCACAGCAGAAGTTCTACTTCAGCCAGATCAGGCCTGCAAAGAAACTGCGTTTCACAGCCCTTTGTAAGGGATGTTCCCGGTAGGCTGTAAGAGCCCAATGCAGAGCGAGTTGTTTCTTAGCTTCCCAAAGAGCTGGAAGCAAGATGCTTTGGGGACTATCTCTGTCTTTGGAAACAATTCAGCACTTTGTGCCTTGAAGCTCTAGGGCAATGTAGCACACCCACAGCAGAAGTTCTACTTCAGCCAGATCAGGCCTGCAAAGAAACTGCGTTTCACAGCCCTTTGTAAGGGATGTTCCCGGTAGGCTGTAAGAGCCCAATGCAGAACGAGTTGTTTCTTAGCTTCCCAAAGAGCTGGAAGCAAGATGCTTTGGGGACTATCTCTGTCTTTGGAAACAATTCAGCACTTTGTGCCTTGAAGCTCTAGGGCAATGTAGCACACCCACAGCAGAAGTTCTACTTCAGCCAGATCAGGCCTGCAAAGAGACTGCGTTTCACAGCCCTTTGTAAGGGATGTTCCCGGTAGGCTGTAAGAGCCCAATGCAGAGCGAGTTGTTTCTTAGCTTCCCAAAGAGCTGGAAGCAAGATGCTTTGGGGACTATCTCTGTCTTTGGAAACAATTCAGCACTTTGTGCCTTGAAGCTCTAGGGCAATGTAGCACACCCACAGCAGAAGTTCTACTTCAGCCAGATCAGGCCTGCAAAGAAACTGCGTTTCACAGCCCTTTGTAAGGGATGTTCCCGGTAGGCTGTAAGAGCCCAATGCAGAACGAGTTGTTTCTTAGCTTCCCAAATAGCTGGAAGCAAGATGCTTTGGGGACTATCTCTGTCTTTGGAAACAATTCAGCACTTTGTGCCTTGAAGCTCTAGGGCAATGTAGCACACCCACAGCAGAAGTTCTACTTCAGCCAGATCAGGCCTGCAAAGAAACTGCGTTTCACAGCCCTTTGTAAGGGATGTTCCCGGTAGGCTGTAAGAGCCCAATGCAGAGCGAGTTGTTTCTTAGCTTCCCAAAGAGCTGGAAGCAAGATGCTTTGGGGACTATCTCTGTCTTTGGAAACAATTCAGCACTTTGTGCCTTGAAGCTCTAGGGCAATGTAGCACACCCACAGCAGAAGTTCTACTTCAGCCAGATCAGGCCGGCAAAGAAACTGCGTTTCACAGCCCTTTGTAAGGGATGTTCCCGGTAGGCTGTAAGAGCCCAATGCAGAACGAGTTGTTTCTTAGCTTCCCAAAGAGCTGGAAGCAAGATGCTTTGGGGACTATCTCTGTCTTTGGAAACAATTCAGCACTTTGTGCCTTGAAGCTCTAGGGCAATGTAGCACACCCACAGCAGAAGTTCTAATTCAGCCAGATCAGGCCTGCAAAGAAACTGCGTTTCACAGCCCTTTGTAAGGGATGTTCCCGGTAGGCTGTAAGAGCCCAATGCAGAGCGAGTTGTTTCTTAGCTTCCCAAAGAGCTGGAAGCAAGATGCTTTGGGGACTATCTCTGTCTTTGGAAACAATTCAGCACTTTGTGCCTTGAAGCTCTAGGGCAATGTAGCACACCCACAGCAGAAGTTCTACTTCAGCCAGATCAGGCCTGCAAAGAAACTGCGTTTCACAGCCCTTTGTAAGGGATGTTCCCGGTAGGCTGTAAGAGCCCAATGCAGAACGAGTTGTTTCTTAGCTTCCCAAAGAGCTGGAAGCAAGATGCTTTGGGGACTATCTCTGTCTTTGGAAACAATTCAGCACTTTGTGCCTTGAAGCTCTAGGGCAATGTAGCACACCCAGAGCAGAAGTTCTACTTCAGCCAGATCAGGCCTGCAAAGAAACTGCGTTTCACAGCCCTTTGTAAGGGATGTTCCCGGTAGGCTGTAAGAGCCCAATGCAGAGCGAGTTGTTTCTTAGCTTCCCAAAGAGCTGGAAGCAAGATGCTTTGGGGACTATCTCTGTCTTTGGAAACAATTCAGCACTTTGTGCCTTGAAGCTCTAGGGCAATGTAGCACACCCAGAGCAGAAGTTCTACTTCAGCCAGATCAGGCCTGCAAAGAAACTGCGTTTCACAGCCCTTTGTAAGGGATGTTCCCGGTAGGCTGTAAGAGCCCAATGCAGAGCGAGTTGTTTCTTAGCTTCCCAAAGAGCTGGAAGCAAGATGCTTTGGGGACTATCTCTGTCTTTGGAAACAATTCAGCACTTTGTGCCTTGAAGCTCTAGGGCAATGTAGCACACCCACAGCAGAAGTTCTACTTCAGCCAGATCAGGCCTGCAAAGAAACTGCGTTTCACAGCCCTTTGTAAGGGATGTTCCCGGTAGGCTGTAAGAGCCCAATGCAGAACGAGTTGTTTCTTAGCTTCCCAAAGAGCTGGAAGCAAGATGCTTTGGGGACTATCTCTGTCTTTGGAAACAATTCAGCACTTTGTGCCTTGAAGCTCTAGGGCAATGTAGCACACCCACAGCAGAAGTTCTACTTCAGCCAGATCAGGCCTGCAAAGAAACTGCGTTTCACAGCCCTTTGTAAGGGATGTTCCCGGTAGGCTGTAAGAGCCCAATGCAGAACGAGTTGTTTCTTAGCTTCCCAAAGAGCTGGAAGCAAGATGCTTTGGGGACTATCTCTGTCTTTGGAAACAATTCAGCACTTTGTGCCTTGAAGCTCTAGGGCAATGTAGCACACCCACAGCAGAAGTTCTACTTCAGCCAGATCAGGCCGGCAAAGAAACTGCGTTTCACAGCCCTTTGTAAGGGATGTTCCCGGTAGGCTGTAAGAGCCCAATGCAGAGCGAGTTGTTTCTTAGCTTCCCAAAGAGCTGGAAGCAAGATGCTTTGGGGACTATCTCTGTCTTTGGAAACAATTCAGCACTTTGTGCCTTGAAGCTCTAGGGCAATGTAGCACACCCACAGCAGAAGTTCTACTTCAGCCAGATCAGGCCTGCAAAGAAACTGCGTTTCACAGCCCTTTGTAAGGGATGTTCCCGGTAGGCTGTAAGAGCCCAATGCAGAGCGAGTTGTTTCTTAGCTTCCCAAAGAGCTGGAAGCAAGATGCTTTGGGGACTATCTCTGTCTTTGGAAACAATTCAGCACTTTGTGCCTTGAAGCTCTAGGGCAATGTAGCACACCCAGAGCAGAAGTTCTACTTCAGCCAGATCAGGCCTGCAAAGAAACTGCGTTTCACAGCCCTTTGTAAGGGATGTTCCCGGTAGGCTGTAAGAGCCCAATGCAGAACGAGTTGTTTCTAAGCTTCCCAAAGAGCTGGAAGCAAGATGCTTTGGGGACTATCTCTGTCTTTGGAAACAATTCAGCACTTTGTGCCTTGAAGCTCTAGGGCAATGTAGCACACCCACAGCAGAAGTTCTACTTCAGCCAGATCAGGCCTGCAAAGAAACTGCGTTTCACAGCCCTTTGTAAGGGATGTTCCCGGTAGGCTGTAAGAGCCCAATGCAGAACGAGTTGTTTCTTAGCTTCCCAAAGAGCTGGAAGCAAGATGCTTTGGGGACTATCTCTGTCTTTGGAAACAATTCAGCACTTTGTGCCTTGAAGCTCTAGGGCAATGTAGCACACCCACAGCAGAAGTTCTACTTCAGCCAGATCAGGCCTGCAAAGAAACTGCGTTTCACAGCCCTTTGTAAGGGATGTTCCCGGTAGGCTGTAAGAGCCCAATGCAGAGCGAGTTGTTTCTTAGCTTCCCAAAGAGCTGGAAGCAAGATGCTTTGGGGACTATCTCTGTCTTTGGAATCAATTCAGCACTTTGTGCCTTGAAGCTCTAGGGCAATGTAGCACACCCACAGCAGAAGTTCTACTTCAGCCAGATGAGGCCTGCAAAGAAACTGCGTTTCACAGCCCTTTGTAAGGGATGTTCCCGATAGGCTGTAAGAGCCCAATGCAGAACGAGTTGTTTCTTAGCTTCCCAAAGAGCTGGAAGCAAGATGCTTTGGGGACTATCTCTGTCTTTGGAAACAATTCAGCACTTTGTGCCTTGAAGCTCTAGGGCAATGTAGCACACCCAGAGCAGAAGTTCTACTTCAGCCAGATCAGGCCTGCAAAGAAACTGCGTTTCACAGCCCTTTGTAAGGGATGTTCCCGGTAGGCTGTAAGAGCCCAATGCAGAGCGAGTTGTTTCTTAGCTTCCCAAAGAGCTGGAAGCAAGATGCTTTGGGGACTATCTCTGTCTTTGGAAACAATTCAGCACTTTGTGCCTTGAAGCTCTAGGGCAATGTAGCACACCCACAGCAGAAGTTCTACTTCAGCCAGATCAGGCCTGCAAAGAAACTGCGTTTCACAGCCCTTTGTAAGGTTTGTTCCCGGTAGGCTGTAAGAGCCCAATGCAGAACGAGTTGTTTCTTAGCTTCCCAAAGAGCTGGAAGCAAGATGCTTTGGGGACTATCTCTGTCTTTGGAAACAATTCAGCACTTTGTGCCTTGAAGCTCTAGGGCAATGTAGCACACCCACAGCAGAAGTTCTACTTCAGCCAGATAAGGCCTGCAAAGAAACTGCGTTTCACAGCCCTTTGTAAGGGATGTTCCCGGTAGGCTGTAAGAGCCCAATGCAGAGCGAGTTGTTTCTTAGCTTCCCAAAGAGCTGGAAGCAAGATGCTTTGGGGACTATCTCTGTCTTTGGAAACAATTCAGCACTTTGTGCCTTGAAGCTCTAGGGCAATGTAGCACACCCACAGCAGAAGTTCTACTTCAGCCAGATCAGGCCTGCAAAGAAACTGCGTTTCACAGCCCTTTGTAAGGGATGTTCCCGGTAGGCTGTAAGAACCCAATGCAGAGCGAGTTGTTTCTTAGCTTCCCAAAGAGCTGGAAGCAAGATGCTTTGGGGACTATCTCTGTCTTTGGAAACAATTCAGCACTTTGTGCCTTGAAGCTCTAGGGCAATGTAGCACACCCACAGCAGAAGTTCTACTTCAGCCAGATCAGGTTGCAAAGAAACTACGTTTCACAGCCCTTTGTAAGGGATGTTCCCGGTAGGCTGTAAGAGCCCAATGCAGAGCGAGTTGTTTCTTAGCTTCCCAAAGAGCTGGAAGCAAGATGCTTTGGGGACTATCTCTGTCTTTGGAAACAATTCAGCACTTTGTGCCTTGAAGCTCTAGGGCAATGTAGCACACCCACAGCAGAAGTTCTACTTCAGCCAGATCAGGCCTGCAAAGAAACTGCGTTTCACAGCCCTTTGTAAGGGATGTTCCCGGTAGGCTGTAAGAGCCCAATGCAGAACGAGTTGTTTCTTAGCTTCCCAAAGAGCTGGAAGCAAGATGCTTTGGGGACTATCTCTGTCTTTGGAAACAATTCAGCACTTTGTGCCTTGAAGCTCTAGGGCAATGTAGCACACCCAGAGCAGAAGTTCTACTTCAGCCAGATCAGGCCTGCAAAGAAACTGCGTTTCACAGCCCTTTGTAAGGGATGTTCCCGGTAGGCTGTAAGAGCCCAATGCAGAGCGAGTTGTTTCTTAGCTTCCCAAAGAGCTGGAAGCAAGATGCTTTGGGGACTATCTCTGTCTTTGGAAACAATTCAGCACTTTGTGCCTTGAAGCTCTAGGGCAATGTAGCACACCCAGAGCAGAAGTTCTACTTCAGCCAGATCAGGCCTGCAAAGAAACTGCGTTTCACAGCCCTTTGTAAGGGATGTTCCCGGTAGGCTGTAAGAGCCCAATGCAGAGCGAGTTGTTTCTTAGCTTCCCAAAGAGCTGGAAGCAAGATGCTTTGGGGACTATCTCTGTCTTTGGAAACAATTCAGCACTTTGTGCCTTGAAGCTCTAGGGCAATGTAGCACACCCACAGCAGAAGTTCTACTTCAGCCAGATCAGGCCTGCAAAGAAACTGCGTTTCACAGCCCTTTGTAAGGGATGTTCCCGGTAGGCTGTAAGAGCCCAATGCAGAACGAGTTGTTTCTTAGCTTCCCAAAGAGCTGGAAGCAAGATGCTTTGGGGACTATCTCTGTCTTTGGAAACAATTCAGCACTTTGTGCCTTGAAGCTCTAGGGCAATGTAGCACACCCACAGCAGAAGTTCTACTTCAGCCAGATCAGGCCTGCAAAGAAACTGCGTTTCACAGCCCTTTGTAAGGGATGTTCCCGGTAGGCTGTAAGAGCCCAATGCAGAACGAGTTGTTTCTTAGCTTCCCAAAGAGCTGGAAGCAAGATGCTTTGGGGACTATCTCTGTCTTTGGAAACAATTCAGCACTTTGTGCCTTGAAGCTCTAGGGCAATGTAGCACACCCACAGCAGAAGTTCTACTTCAGCCAGATCAGGCCGGCAAAGAAACTGCGTTTCACAGCCCTTTGTAAGGGATGTTCCCGGTAGGCTGTAAGAGCCCAATGCAGAGCGAGTTGTTTCTTAGCTTCCCAAAGAGCTGGAAGCAAGATGCTTTGGGGACTATCTCTGTCTTTGGAAACAATTCAGCACTTTGTGCCTTGAAGCTCTAGGGCAATGTAGCACACCCACAGCAGAAGTTCTACTTCAGCCAGATCAGGCCTGCAAAGAAACTGCGTTTCACAGCCCTTTGTAAGGGATGTTCCCGGTAGGCTGTAAGAGCCCAATGCAGAGCGAGTTGTTTCTTAGCTTCCCAAAGAGCTGGAAGCAAGATGCTTTGGGGACTATCTCTGTCTTTGGAAACAATTCAGCACTTTGTGCCTTGAAGCTCTAGGGCAATGTAGCACACCCAGAGCAGAAGTTCTACTTCAGCCAGATCAGGCCTGCAAAGAAACTGCGTTTCACAGCCCTTTGTAAGGGATGTTCCCGGTAGGCTGTAAGAGCCCAATGCAGAACGAGTTGTTTCTAAGCTTCCCAAAGAGCTGGAAGCAAGATGCTTTGGGGACTATCTCTGTCTTTGGAAACAATTCAGCACTTTGTGCCTTGAAGCTCTAGGGCAATGTAGCACACCCACAGCAGAAGTTCTACTTCAGCCAGATCAGGCCTGCAAAGAAACTGCGTTTCACAGCCCTTTGTAAGGGATGTTCCCGGTAGGCTGTAAGAGCCCAATGCAGAACGAGTTGTTTCTTAGCTTCCCAAAGAGCTGGAAGCAAGATGCTTTGGGGACTATCTCTGTCTTTGGAAACAATTCAGCACTTTGTGCCTTGAAGCTCTAGGGCAATGTAGCACACCCACAGCAGAAGTTCTACTTCAGCCAGATCAGGCCTGCAAAGAAACTGCGTTTCACAGCCCTTTGTAAGGGATGTTCCCGGTAGGCTGTAAGAGCCCAATGCAGAGCGAGTTGTTTCTTAGCTTCCCAAAGAGCTGGAAGCAAGATGCTTTGGGGACTATCTCTGTCTTTGGAATCAATTCAGCACTTTGTGCCTTGAAGCTCTAGGGCAATGTAGCACACCCACAGCAGAAGTTCTACTTCAGCCAGATGAGGCCTGCAAAGAAACTGCGTTTCACAGCCCTTTGTAAGGGATGTTCCCGATAGGCTGTAAGAGCCCAATGCAGAACGAGTTGTTTCTTAGCTTCCCAAAGAGCTGGAAGCAAGATGCTTTGGGGACTATCTCTGTCTTTGGAAACAATTCAGCACTTTGTGCCTTGAAGCTCTAGGGCAATGTAGCACACCCAGAGCAGAAGTTCTACTTCAGCCAGATCAGGCCTGCAAAGAAACTGCGTTTCACAGCCCTTTGTAAGGGATGTTCCCGGTAGGCTGTAAGAGCCCAATGCAGAGCGAGTTGTTTCTTAGCTTCCCAAAGAGCTGGAAGCAAGATGCTTTGGGGACTATCTCTGTCTTTGGAAACAATTCAGCACTTTGTGCCTTGAAGCTCTAGGGCAATGTAGCACACCCACAGCAGAAGTTCTACTTCAGCCAGATCAGGCCTGCAAAGAAACTGCGTTTCACAGCCCTTTGTAAGGTTTGTTCCCGGTAGGCTGTAAGAGCCCAATGCAGAACGAGTTGTTTCTTAGCTTCCCAAAGAGCTGGAAGCAAGATGCTTTGGGGACTATCTCTGTCTTTGGAAACAATTCAGCACTTTGTGCCTTGAAGCTCTAGGGCAATGTAGCACACCCACAGCAGAAGTTCTACTTCAGCCAGATAAGGCCTGCAAAGAAACTGCGTTTCACAGCCCTTTGTAAGGGATGTTCCCGGTAGGCTGTAAGAGCCCAATGCAGAGCGAGTTGTTTCTTAGCTTCCCAAAGAGCTGGAAGCAAGATGCTTTGGGGACTATCTCTGTCTTTGGAAACAATTCAGCACTTTGTGCCTTGAAGCTCTAGGGCAATGTAGCACACCCACAGCAGAAGTTCTACTTCAGCCAGATCAGGCCGGCAAAGAAACTGCGTTTCACAGCCCTTTGTAAGGGATGTTCCCGGTAGGCTGTAAGAACCCAATGCAGAGCGAGTTGTTTCTTAGCTTCCCAAAGAGCTGGAAGCAAGATGCTTTGGGGACTATCTCTGTCTTTGGAAACAATTCAGCACTTTGTGCCTTGAAGCTCTAGGGCAATGTAGCACACCCACAGCAGAAGTTCTACTTCAGCCAGATCAGGTTGCAAAGAAACTACGTTTCACAGCCCTTTGTAAGGGATGTTCCCGGTAGGCTGTAAGAGCCCAATGCAGAGCGAGTTGTTTCTTAGCTTCCCAAAGAGCTGGAAGCAAGATGCTTTGGGGACTATCTCTGTCTTTGGAAACAATTCAGCACTTTGTGCCTTGAAGCTCTAGGGCAATGTAGCACACCCAGAGCAGAAGTTCTACTTCAGCCAGATCAGGCCTGCAAAGAAACTGCGTTTCACAGCCCTTTGTAAGGGATGTTCCCGGTAGGCTGTAAGAGCCCAATGCAGAGCGAGTTGTTTCTTAGCTTCCCAAAGAGCTGGAAGCAAGATGCTTTGGGGACTATCTCTGTCTTTGGAAACAATTCAGCACTTTGTGCCTTGAAGCTCTAGGGCAATGTAGCACACCCACAGCAGAAGTTCTACTTCAGCCAGATCAGGCCTGCAAAGAAACTGCGTTTCACAGCCCTTTGTAAGGGATGTTCCCGGTAGGCTGTAAGAGCCCAATGCAGAACGAGTTGTTTCTTAGCTTCCCAAAGAGCTGGAAGCAAGATGCTTTGGGGACTATCTCTGTCTTTGGAAACAATTCAGCACTTTGTGCCTTGAAGCTCTAGGGCAATGTAGCACACCCAGAGCAGAAGTTCTACTTCAGCCAGATCAGGCCTGCAAAGAAACTGCGTTTCACAGCCCTTTGTAAGGGATGTTCCCGGTAGGCTGTAAGAGCCCAATGCAGAGCGAGTTGTTTCTTAGCTTCCCAAAGAGCTGGAAGCAAGATGCTTTGGGGACTATCTCTGTCTTTGGAAACAATTCAGCACTTTGTGCCTTGAAGCTCTAGGGCAATGTAGCACACCCAGAGCAGAAGTTCTACTTCAGCCAGATCAGGCCTGCAAAGAAACTGCGTTTCACAGCCCTTTGTAAGGGATGTTCCCGGTAGGCTGTAAGAGCCCAATGCAGAGCGAGTTGTTTCTTAGCTTCCCAAAGAGCTGGAAGCAAGATGCTTTGGGGACTATCTCTGTCTTTGGAAACAATTCAGCACTTTGTGCCTTGAAGCTCTAGGGCAATGTAGCACACCCACAGCAGAAGTTCTACTTCAGCCAGATCAGGCCTGCAAAGAAACTGCGTTTCACAGCCCTTTGTAAGGGATGTTCCCGGTAGGCTGTAAGAGCCCAATGCAGAACGAGTTGTTTCTTAGCTTCCCAAAGAGCTGGAAGCAAGATGCTTTGGGGACTATCTCTGTCTTTGGAAACAATTCAGCACTTTGTGCCTTGAAGCTCTAGGGCAATGTAGCACACCCAGAGCAGAAGTTCTACTTCAGCCACATCAGGCCTGCAAAGAAACTGCGTTTCACAGCCCTTTGTAAGGGATGTTCCCGGTAGGCTGTAAGAGCCCAATGCAGAGCGAGTTGTTTCTTAGCTTCCCAAAGAGCTGGAAGCAAGATGCTTTGGGGACTATCTCTGTCTTTGGAAACAATTCAGCACTTTGTGCCTTGAAGCTCTAGGGCAATGTAGCACACCCAGAGCAGAAGTTCTACTTCAGCCAGATCAGGCCTGCAAAGAAACTGCGTTTCACAGCCCTTTGTAAGGGATGTTCCCGGTAGGCTGTAAGAGCCCAATGCAGAGCGAGTTGTTTCTTAGCTTCCCAAAGAGCTGGAAGCAAGATGCTTTGGAGACTATCTCTGTCTTTGGAAACAATTCAGCACTTTGTGCCTTGAAGCTCTAGGGCAATGTAGCACACCCACAGCAGAAGTTCTACTTCAGCCAGATCAGGCCTGCAAAGAAACTGCGTTTCACAGCCCTTTGTAAGGGATGTTCCCGGTAGGCTGTAAGAGCCCAATGCAGAACGAGTTGTTTCTTAGCTTCCCAAAGAGCTGGAAGCAAGATGCTTTGGGGACTATCTCTGTCTTTGGAAACAATTCAGCACTTTGTGCCTTGAAGCTCTAGGGCAATGTAGCACACCCACAGCAGAAGTTCTACTTCAGCCAGATCAGGCCTGCAAAGAAACTGCGTTTCACAGCCCTTTGTAAGGGATGTTCCCGGTAGGCTGTAAGAGCCCAATGCAGAACGAGTTGTTTCTTAGCTTCCCAAAGAGCTGGAAGCAAGATGCTTTGGGGACTATCTCTGTCTTTGGAAACAATTCAGCACTTTGTGCCTTGAAGCTCTAGGGCAATGTAGCACACCCACAGCAGAAGTTCTACTTCAGCCAGATCAGGCCTGCAAAGAAACTGCGTTTCACAGCCCTTTGTAAGGGATGTTCCCGGTAGGCTGTAAGAGCCCAATGCAGAACGAGTTGTTTCTTAGCTTCCCAAAGAGCTGGAAGCAAGATGCTTTGGGGACTATCTCTGTCTTTGGAAACAATTCAGCACTTTGTGCCTTGAAGCTCTAGGGCAATGTAGCACACCCACAGCAGAAGTTCTACTTCAGCCAGATCAGGCCTGCAAAGAAACTGCGTTTCACAGCCCTTTGTAAGGGATGTTCCCGGTAGGCTGTAAGAGCCCAATGCAGAGCGAGTTGTTTCTTAGCTTCCCAAAGAGCTGGAAGCAAGATGCTTTGGGGACTATCTCTGTCTTTGGAAACAATTCAGCCCTTTGTGCCTTGAAGCTCTAGGGCAATGTAGCACACCCACAGCAGAAGTTCTACTTCAGCCAGATCAGGCCTGCAAAGAAACTGCGTTTCACAGCCCTTTGTAAGGGATGTTCCCGGTAGGCTGTAAGAGCCCAATGCAGAACGAGTTGTTTCTTAGCTTCCCAAAGAGCTGGAAGCAAGATGCTTTGGGGACTATCTCTGTCTTTGGAAACAATTCAGCCCTTTGTGCCTTGAAGCTCTAGGGCAATGTAGCACACCCACAGCAGAAGTTCTACTTCAGCCAGATCAGGCCTGCAAAGAAACTGCGTTTCACAGCCCTTTGTAAGGGATGTTCCCGGTAGGCTGTAAGAGCCCAATGCAGAACGAGTTGTTTCTTAGCTTCCCAAAGAGCTGGAAGCAAGATGCTTTGGGGACTATCTCTGTCTTTGGAAACAATTCAGCACTTTGTGCCTTGAAGCTCTAGGGCAATGTAGCACACCCACAGCAGAAGTTCTACTTCAGCCAGATCAGGCCTGCAAAGAAACTGCGTTTCACAGCCCTTTGTAAGGGATGTTCCCGGTAGGCTGTAAGAGCCCAATGCAGAGCGAGTTGTTTCTTAGCTTCCCAAAGAGCTGGAAGCAAGATGCTTTGGGGACTATCTCTGTCTTTGGAAACAATTCAGCACTTTGTGCCTTGAAGCTCTAGGGCAATGTAGCACACCCACAGCAGAAGTTCTACTTCAGCCAGATCAGGCCTGCAAAGAAACTGCGTTTCACAGCCCTTTGTAAGGGATGTTCCCGGTAGGCTGTAAGAGCCCAATGCAGAACGAGTTGTTTCTTAGCTTCCCAAAGAGCTGGAAGCAAGATGCTTTGGGGACTATCTCTGTCTTTGGAAACAATTCAGCACTTTGTGCCTTGAAGCTCTAGGGCAATGTAGCACACCCACAGCAGAAGTTCTACTTCAGCCAGATCAGGCCTGCAAAGAAACTGCGTTTCACAGCCCTTTGTAAGGGATGTTCCCGGTAGGCTGTAAGAGCCCAATGCAGAGCGAGTTGTTTCTTAGCTTCCCAAAGAGCTGGAAGCAAGATGCTTTGGGGACTATCTCTGTCTTTGGAAACAATTCAGCACTTTGTGCCTTGAAGCTCTAGGGCAATGTAGCACACCCAGAGCAGAAGTTCTACTTCAGCCAGATCAGGCCTGCAAAGAAACTGCGTTTCACAGCCCTTTGTAAGGGATGTTCCCGGTAGGCTGTAAGAGCCCAATGCAGAGCGAGTTGTTTCTTAGCTTCCCAAAGAGCTGGAAGCAAGATGCTTTGGGGACTATCTCTGTCTTTGGAAACAATTCAGCACTTTGTGCCTTGAAGCTCTAGGGCAATGTAGCACACCCAGAGCAGAAGTTCTACTTCAGCCAGATCAGGCCGGCAAAGAAACTGCGTTTCACAGCCCTTTGTAAGGGATGTTCCCGGTAGGCTGTAAGAGCCCAATGCAGAACGAGTTGTTTCTTAGCTTCCCAAAGAGCTGGAAGCAAGATGCTTTGGGGACTATCTCTGTCTTTGGAAACAATTCAGCACTTTGTGCCTTGAAGCTCTAGGGCAATGTAGCACACCCACAGCAGAAGTTCTACTTCAGCCAGATCAGGCCTGCAAAGAAACTGCGTTTCACAGCCCTTTGTAAGGGATGTTCCCGGTAGGCTGTAAGAGCCCAATGCAGAGCGAGTTGTTTCTTAGCTTCCCAAAGAGCTGGAAGCAAGATGCTTTGGGGACTATCTCTGTCTTTGGAAACAATTCAGCACTTTGTGCCTTGAAGCTCTAGGGCAATGTAGCACACCCACAGCAGAAGTTCTACTTCAGCCAGATCAGGCCTGCAAAGAAACTGCGTTTCACAGCCCTTTGTAAGGGATGTTCCCGGTAGGCTGTAAGAGCCCAATGCAGAGCGAGTTGTTTCTTAGCTTCCCAAAGAGCTGGAAGCAAGATGCTTTGGGGACTATCTCTGTCTTTGGAAACAATTCAGCACTTTGTGCCTTGAAGCTCTAGGGCAATGTAGCACACCCACAGCAGAAGTTCTACTTCAGCCAGATCAGGCCGGCAAAGAAACTGCGTTTCACAGCCCTTTGTAAGGGATGTTCCCGGTAGGCTGTAAGAACCCACTGCAGAACGAGTTGTTTCTTAGCTTCCCAAAGAGATGGAAGCAAGATGCTTTGGGGCCTATCTCTGTCTTTGGAAACAATTCAGCAGTTTGTGCCTTGAAGCTCTAGGGCAATGTAGCCCACCCACAGCAGAAGTTCTACTTCAGCCAGATCAGGCCTGCAAAGAAACTGCGTTTCACAGCCCTTTGTAAGGGATGTTCCCGGTAGGCTGTAAGAGCCCAATGCAGAACGAGTTGTTTCTTAGCTTCCCAAAGAGCTGGAAGCAAGATGCTTTGTGGACTATCTCTGTCTTTGGAAACAATTCAGCACTTTGTGCCTTGAAGCTCTAGGGCAATGTAGCACACCCACAGCAGAAGTTCTACTTCAGCCAGATCAGGCCTGCAAAGAAACTGCGTTTCACAGCCCTTTGTAAGGGATGTTCCCGGTAGGCTGTAAGAGCCCAATGCAGAACGAGTTGTTTCTTAGCTTCCCAAAGAGCTGGAAGCAAGATGCTTTGGGGACTATCTCTGTCTTTGGAAACAATTCAGCACTTTGTGCCTTGAAGCTCTAGGCCAATGTAGCACACCCACAGCAGAAGTTCTACTTCAGCCAGATCAGGCCTGCAAAGAAACTGCGTTTCACAGCCCTTTGTAAGGGATGTTCCCGGTAGGCTGTAAGAGCCCAATGCAGAACGAGTTGTTTCTTAGCTTCCCAAAGAGCTGGAAGCAAGATGCTTTGGGGACTATCTCTGTCTTTGGAAACAATTCAGCACTTTGTGCCTTGAAGCTCTAGGGCAATGTAGCACACCCACAGCAGAAGTTCTACTTCAGCCAGATCAGGCCTGCAAAGAAACTGCGTTTCACAGCCCTTTGTAAGGGATGTTCCCGGTAGGCTGTAAGAGCCCCATGCAGAACGAGTTGTTTCTTAGCTTCCCAAAGAGCTGGAAGCAAGATGCTTTGGGGACTATCTCTGTCTTTGGAAACAATTCAGCACTTTGTGCCTTGAAGCTCTAGGGCAATGTAGCACACCCACAGCAGAAGTTCTACTTCAGCCAGATCAGGCCTGCATAGAAACTGCATTTCACAGCCCTTTGTAAGGGATGTTCCCGGTAGGCTGTAAGAGCCCAATGCAGAGCGAGTTGTTTCTTAGCTTCCCAAAGAGCTGGAAGCAAGATGCTTTGGGGACTATCTCTGTCTTTGGAAACAATTCAGCACTTTGTGCCTTGAAGCTCTAGGGCAATGTAGCACACCCACAGCAGAAGTTCTACTTCAGCCAGATCAGGCCTGCAAAGAAACTGCGTTTCACAGCCCTTTGTAAGGTTTGTTCCCGGTAGGCTGTAAGAGCCCAATGCAGAACGAGTTGTTTCTTAGCTTCCCAAAGAGCTGGAAGCAAGATGCTTTGGGGACTATCTCTGTCTTTGGAAACAATTCAGCACTTTGTGCCTTGAAGCTCTAGGGCAATGTAGCACACCCAGAGCAGAAGTTCTACTTCAGCCAGATCAGGCCTGCAAAGAAACTGCGTTTCACAGCCCTTTGTAAGGGATGTTCCCGGTAGGCTGTAAGAGCCCAATGCAGAGCGAGTTGTTTCTTAGCTTCCCAAAGAGCTGGAAGCAAGATGCTTTGGGGACTATCTCTGTCTTTGGAAACAATTCAGCACTTTGTGCCTTGAAGCTCTAGGGCAATGTAGCACACCCACAGCAGAAGTTCTACTTCAGCCAGATCAGGCCGGCAAAGAAACTGCGTTTCACAGCCCTTTGTAAGGGATGTTCCCGGTAGGCTGTAAGAGCCCAATGCAGAACGAGTTGTTTCTTAGCTTCCCAAAGAGCTGGAAGCAAGATGCTTTGGGGACTATCTCTGTCTTTGGAAACAATTCAGCACTTTGTGCCTTGAAGCTCTAGGGCAATGTAGCACACCCACAGCAGAAGTTCTACTTCAGCCAGATCAGGCCTGCAAAGAAACTGCGTTTCACAGCCCTTTGTAAGGGATGTTCCCGGTAGGCTGTAAGAGCCCAATGCAGAGCGAGTTGTTTCTTAGCTTCCCAAAGAGCTGGAAGCAAGATGCTTTGGGGACTATCTCTGTCTTTGGAAACAATTCAGCACTTTGTGCCTTGAAGCTCTAGGGCAATGTAGCACACCCACAGCAGAAGTTCTACTTCAGCCAGATCAGGCCTGCAAAGAAACTGCGTTTCACAGCCCTTTGTAAGGGATGTTCCCGGTAGGCTGTAAGAGCCCAATGCAGAGCGAGTTGTTTCTTAGCTTCCCAAAGAGCTGGAAGCAAGATGCTTTGGGGACTATCTCTGTCTTTGGAAACAATTCAGCACTTTGTGCCTTGAAGCTCTAGGGCAATGTAGCACACCCACAGCAGAAGTTCTACTTCAGCCAGATCAGGCCGGCAAAGAAACTGCGTTTCACAGCCCTTTGTAAGGGATGTTCCCGGTAGGCTGTAAGAACCCACTGCAGAACGAGTTGTTTCTTAGCTTCCCAAAGAGATGGAAGCAAGATGCTTTGGGGCCTATCTCTGTCTTTGGAAACAATTCAGCAGTTTGTGCCTTGAAGCTCTAGGGCAATGTAGCCCACCCACAGCAGAAGTTCTACTTTAGCCAGATCAGGCCTGCAAAGAAACTGCGTTTCACAGCCCTTTGTAAGGGATGTTCCCGGTAGGCTGTAAGAGCCCAATGCAGAACGAGTTGTTTCTTAGCTTCCCAAAGAGCTGGAAGCAAGATGCTTTGTGGACTATCTCTGTCTTTGGAAACAATTCAGCACTTTGTGCCTTGAAGCTCTAGGGCAATGTAGCACACCCACAGCAGAAGTTCTACTTCAGCCAGATCAGGCCTGCAAAGAAACTGCGTTTCACAGCCCTTTGTAAGGGATGTTCCCGGTAGGCTGTAAGAGCCCAATGCAGAACGAGTTGTTTCTTAGCTTCCCAAAGAGCTGGAAGCAAGATGCTTTGGGGACTATCTCTGTCTTTGGAAACAATTCAGCACTTTGTGCCTTGAAGCTCTAGGCCAATGTAGCACACCCACAGCAGAAGTTCTACTTCAGCCAGATCAGGCCTGCAAAGAAACTGCGTTTCACAGCCCTTTGTAAGGGATGTTCCCGGTAGGCTGTAAGAGCCCAATGCAGAACGAGTTGTTTCTTAGCTTCCCAAAGAGCTGGAAGCAAGATGCTTTGGGGACTATCTCTGTCTTTGGAAACAATTCAGCACTTTGTGCCTTGAAGCTCTAGGGCAATGTAGCACACCCAGAGCAGAAGTTCTACTTCAGCCAGATCAGGCCTGCAAAGAAACTGCGTTTCACAGCCCTTTGTAAGGGATGTTCCCGGTAGGCTGTAAGAGCCCAATGCAGAACGAGTTGTTTCTTAGCTTCCCAAAGAGCTGGAAGCAAGATGCTTTGGGGACTATCTCTGTCTTTGGAAACAATTCAGCACTTTGTGCCTTGAAGCTCTAGGGCAATGTAGCACACCCACAGCAGAAGTTCTACTTCAGCCAGATCAGGTTGCAAAGAAACTACGTTTCACAGCCCTTTGTAAGGGATGTTCCCGGTAGGCTGTAAGAGCCCAATGCAGAGCGAGTTGTTTCTTAGCTTCCCAAAGAGCTGGAAGCAAGATGCTTTGGGGACTATCTCTGTCTTTGGAAACAATTCAGTACTTTGTGCCTTGAAGCTCTAGGGCAATGTAGCACACCCACAGCAGAAGTTCTACTTCAGCCAGATCAGGCCTGCAAAGAAACTGCGTTTCACAGCCCTTTGTAAGGGATGTTCCCGGTAGGCTGTAAGAGCCCAATGCAGAACGAGTTGTTTCTTAGCTTCCCAAAGAGCTGGAAGGAAGATGCTTTGGGGACTATCTGTGTCTTTGGAAACAATTCAGCACTTTGTGCCTTGAAGCTCTAGGGCAATGTAGCACACCCAGAGCAGAAGTTCTACTTCAGCCAGATCAGGCCTGCAAAGAAACTGCGTTTCACAGCCCTTTGTAAGGGATGTTCCCGGTAGGCTGTAAGAGCCCAATGCAGAGCGAGTTGTTTCTTAGCTTCCCAAAGAGCTGGAAGCAAGATGCTTTGGGGCCTATCTCTGTCTTTGGAAACAATTCAGCACTTTGTGCCTTGAAGCTCTAGGGCAATGTAGCACACCCACAGCAGAAGTTCTACTTCAGCCAGATCAGGCCTGCAAAGAAACTGCGTTTCACAGCCCTTTGTAAGGGATGTTCCCGGTAGGCTGTAAGAGCCCAATGCAGAACGAGTTGTTTCTTAGCTTCCCAAAGAGCTGGAAGGAAGATGCTTTGGGGACTATCTCTGTCTTTGGAAACAATTCAGCACTTTGTGCCTTGAAGCTCTAGGGCAATGTAGCACACCCAGAGCAGAAGTTCTACTTCAGCCAGATCAGGCCTGCAAAGAAACTGCGTTTCACAGCCCTTTGTAAGGGATGTTCCCGGTAGGCTGTAAGAGCCCAATGCAGAGCGAGTTGTTTCTTAGCTTCCCAAAGAGCTGGAAGCAAGATGCTTTGGGGACTATCTCTGTCTTTGGAAACAATTCAGCACTTTGTGCCTTGAAGCTCTAGGGCAATGTAGCACACCCACAGCAGAAGTTCTACTTCAGCCAGATCAGGCCGGCAAAGAAACTGCGTTTCACAGCCCTTTGTATGGATGTTCCCGGTAGGCTGTAAGAACCCAATGCACAACGAGTTGTTTCTTAGCTTCCCAAAGAGATGGAAGCAAGATGCTTTGGGGACTATCTCTGTCTTTGGAAACAATTCAGCACTTTGTGCCTTGAAGCTCTAGGGCAATGTAGCACACCCACAGCAGAAGTTCTACTTCAGCCAGATCAGGCCGGCAAAGAAACTGCGTTTCACAGCCCTTTGTAAGGGATGTTCCCGGTAGGCTGTAAGAGCCCAATGCAGAACGAGTTGTTTCTTAGCTTCCCAAAGAGCTGGAAGCAAGATGCTTTCGGGACTATCTCTGTCTTTGGAAACAATTCAGCACTTTGTGCCTTGAAGCTCTAGGGCAATGTAGCACACCCAGAGCAGAAGTTCTACTTCAGCCAGATCAGGCCTGCAAAGAAACTGCGTTTCACAGCCCTTTGTAAGGGATGTTCCCGGTAGGCTGTAAGAGCCCAATGCAGAGCGAGTTGTTTCTTAGCTTCCCAAAGAGCTGGAAGCAAGATGCTTTGGGGACTATCTCTGTCTTTGGAAACAATTCAGCACTTTGTGCCTTGAAGCTCTAGGGCAATGTAGCACACCCACAGCAGAAGTTCTACTTCAGCCAGATCAGGCCGGCAAAGAAACTGCGTTTCACAGCCCTTTGTAAGGGATGTTCCCGGTAGGCTGTAAGAACCCAATGCAGAACGAGTTGTTTCTTAGCTTCCCAAAGAGCTGGAAGCAAGATGCTTTGGGGACTATCTCTGTCTTTGGAAACAATTCAACACTTTGTGCCTTGAAGCTCTAGGGCAATGTAGCACACCCACAGCAGAAGTTCTACTTCAGCCAGATCAGGTTGCAAAGAAACTACGTTTCACAGCCCTTTGTAAGGGATGTTCCCGGTAGGCTGTAAGAGCCCAATGCAGAGCGAGTTGTTTCTTAGCTTCCCAAAGAGCTGGAAGCAAGATGCTTTGGGGACTATCTCTGTCTTTGGAATCAATTCAGCACTTTGTGCCTTGAAGCTCTAGGGCAATGTAGCACACCCACAGCAGAAGTTCTACTTCAGCCAGATGAGGCCTGCAAAGAAACTGCGTTTCACAGCCCTTTGTAAGGGATGTTCCCGGTAGGCTGTAAGAGCCCAATGCAGAACGAGTTGTTTCTTAGCTTCCCAAAGAGCTGGAAGCAAGATGCTTTGGGGACTATCTCTGTCTTTGGAAACAATTCAGCACTTTGTGCCTTGAAGCTCTAGGGCAATGTAGCACACCCACAGCAGAAGTTCTACTTCAGCCAGATCAGGCCTGCAAAGAAACTGCGTTTCACAGCCCTTTGTAAGGGATGTTCCCGGTAGGCTGTAAGAGCCCAATGCAGAGCGAGTTGTTTCTTAGCTTCCCAAAGAGCTGGAAGCAAGATGCTTTGGGGACTATCTCTGTCTTTGGAAACAATTCAGCACTTTGTGCCTTGAAGCTCTAGGGCAATGTAGCACACCCAGAGCAGAAGTTCTACTTCAGCCAGATCAGGCCGGCAAAGAAACTGCGTTTCACAGCCCTTTGTAAGGGATGTTCCCGGTAGGCTGTAAGAGCCCAATGCAGAGCGAGTTGTTTCTTAGCTTCCCAAAGAGCTGGAAGCAAGATGCTTTGGGGACTATCTCTGTCTTTGGAAACAATTCAGCACTTTGTGCCTTGAAGCTCTAGGGCAATGTAGCACACCCAGAGCAGAAGTTCTACTTCAGCCTGATCAGGCCTGCAAAGAAACTGCGTTTCACAGCCCTTTGTAAGGGATGTTCCCGGTAGGCTGTAAGAGCCCAATGCAGAGCGAGTTGTTTCTTAGCTTCCCAAAGAGCTGGAAGCAAGATGCTTTGGGGACTATCTCTGTCTTTGGAAACAATTCAGCACTTTGTGCCTTGAAGCTCTAGGGCAATGTAGCACACCCACAGCAGAAGTTCTACTTCAGCCAGATCAGGCCTGCAAAGAAACTGCGTTTCACAGCCCTTTGTAAGGTTTGTTCCCGGTAGGCTGTAAGAGCCCAATGCAGAACGAGTTGTTTCTTAGCTTCCCAAAGAGCTGGAAGCAAGATGCTTTGGGGACTATCTCTGTCTTTGGAAACAATTCAGCACTTTGTGCCTTGAAGCTCTAGGGCAATGTAGCACACCCACAGCAGAAGTTCTACTTCAGCCAGATAAGGCCTGCAAAGAAACTGCGTTTCACAGCCCTTTGTAAGGGATGTTCCCGGTAGGCTGTAAGAGCCCAATGCAGAGCGAGTTGTTTCTTAGCTTCCCAAAGAGCTGGAAGCAAGATGCTTTGGGGACTATCTCTGTCTTTGGAAACAATTCAGCACTTTGTGCCTTGAAGCTCTAGGGCAATGTAGCACACCCACAGCAGAAGTTCTACTTCAGCCAGATCAGGCCGGCAAAGAAACTGCGTTTCACAGCCCTTTGTAAGGGATGTTCCCGGTAGGCTGTAAGAACCCAATGCAGAGCGAGTTGTTTCTTAGCTTCCCAAAGAGCTGGAAGCAAGATGCTTTGGGGACTATCTCTGTCTTTGGAAACAATTCAGCACTTTGTGCCTTGAAGCTCTAGGGCAATGTAGCACACCCACAGCAGAAGTTCTACTTCAGCCAGATCAGGTTGCAAAGAAACTACGTTTCACAGCCCTTTGTAAGGGATGTTCCCGGTAGGCTGTAAGAGCCCAATGCAGAGCGAGTTGTTTCTTAGCTTCCCAAAGAGCTGGAAGCAAGATGCTTTGGGGACTATCTCTGTCTTTGGAAACAATTCAGCACTTTGTGCCTTGAAGCTCTAGGGCAATGTAGCACACCCACAGCAGAAGTTCTACTTCAGCCAGATCAGGCCTGCAAAGAAACTGCGTTTCACAGCCCTTTCTAAGGGATGTTCCCGGTAGGCTGTAAGAGCCCAATGCAGAACGAGTTGTTTCTTAGCTTCCCAAAGAGCTGGAAGCAAGATGCTTTGGGGACTATCTCTGTCTTTGGAAACAATTCAGCACTTTGTGCCTTGAAGCTCTAGGGCAATGTAGCACACCCACAGCAGAAGTTCTACTTCAGCCAGATCAGGCCTGCAAAGAAACTGCGTTTCACAGCCCTTTGTAAGGGATGTTCCCGGTAGGCTGTAAGAGCCCAATGCAGAGCGAGTTGTTTCTTAGCTTCCCAAAGAGCTGGAAGCAAGATGCTTTGGGGACTATCTCTGTCTTTGGAAACAATTCAGCACTTTGTGCCTTGAAGCTCTAGGGCAATGTAGCACACCCACAGCAGAAGTTCTACTTCAGCCAGATCAGGCCTGCAAAGAAACTGCGTTTCACAGCCCTTTGTAAGGTTTGTTCCCGGTAGGCTGTAAGAGCCCAATGCAGAACGAGTTGTTTCTTAGCTTCCCAAAGAGCTGGAAGCAAGATGCTTTGGGGACTATCTCTGTCTTTGGAAACAATTCAGCACTTTGTGCCTTGAAGCTCTAGGGCAATGTAGCACACCCACAGCAGAAGTTCTACTTCAGCCAGATCAGGCCTGCAAAGAAACTGCGTTTCACAGCCCTTTGTAAGGGATGTTCCCGGTAGGCTGTAAGAGCCCAATGCAGAACGAGTTGTTTCTTAGCTTCCCAAAGAGCTGGAAGCAAGATGCTTTGGGGACTATCTCTGTCTTTGGAAACAATTCAGCACTTTGTGCCTTGAAGCTCTAGGGCAATGTAGCACACCCAGAGCAGAAGTTCTACTTCAGCCAGATCAGGCCTGCAAAGAAACTGCGTTTCACAGCCCTTTGTAAGGGATGTTCCCGGTAGGCTGTAAGAGCCCAATGCAGAGCGAGTTGTTTCTTAGCTTCCCAAAGAGCTGGAAGCAAGATGCTTTGGGGACTATCTCTGTCTTTGGAAACAATTCAGCACTTTGTGCCTTGAAGCTCTAGGGCAATGTAGCACACCCACAGCAGAAGTTCTACTTCAGCCAGATCAGGCCGGCAAAGAAACTGCGTTTCACAGCCCTTTGTAAGGGATGTTCCCGGTAGGCTGTAAGAACCCAATGCAGAACGAGTTGTTTCTTAGCTTCCCAAAGAGCTGGAAGCAAGATGCTTTGGGGACTATCTCTGTCTTTGGAAACAATTCAGCACTTTGTGCCTTGAAGCTCTAGGGCAATGTAGCACACCCACAGCAGAAGTTCTACTTCAGCCAGATCAGGTTGCAAAGAAACTACGTTTCACAGCCCTTTGTAAGGGATGTTCCCGGTAGGCTGTAAGAGCCCAATGCAGAGCGAGTTGTTTCTTAGCTTCCCAAAGAGCTGGAAGCAAGATGCTTTGGGGACTATCTCTGTCTTTGGAAACAATTCAGCACTTTGTGCCTTGAAGCTCTAGGGCAATGTAGCACACCCACAGCAGAAGTTCTACTTCAGCCAGATCAGGCCTGCAAAGAAACTGCGTTTCACAGCCCTTTGTAAGGTTTGTTCCCGGTAGGCTGTAAGAGCCCAATGCAGAACGAGTTGTTTCTTAGCTTCCCAAAGAGCTGGAAGCAAGATGCTTTGGGGACTATCTCTGTCTTTGGAAACAATTCAGCACTTTGTGCCTTGAAGCTCTAGGGCAATGTAGCACACCCACAGCAGAAGTTCTACTTCAGCCAGATCAGGTTGCAAAGAAACTACGTTTCACAGCCCTTTGTAAGGGATGTTCCCGGTAGGCTGTAAGAGCCCAATGCAGAGCGAGTTGTTTCTTAGCTTCCCAAAGAGCTGGAAGCAAGATGCTTTGGGGCCTATCTCTGTCTTTGGAAACAATTCAGCAGTTTGTGCCTTGAAGCTCTAGGGCAATGTAGCCCACCCACAGCAGAAGTTCTACTTCAGCCAGATCAGGCCTGCAAAGAAACTGCGTTTCACAGCCCTTTGTAAGGGATGTTCCCGGTAGGCTGTAAGAGCCCAATGCAGAACGAGTTGTTTCTTAGCTTCCCAAAGAGCTGGAAGCAAGATGCTTTGTGGACTATCTCTGTCTTTGGAAACAATTCAGCACTTTGTGCCTTGAAGCTCTAGGGCAATGTAGCACACCCACAGCAGAAGTTCTACTTCAGCCAGATCAGGCCTGCAAAGAAACTGCGTTTCACAGCCCTTTGTAAGGTTTGTTCCCGGTAGGCTGTAAGAGCCCAATGCAGAACGAGTTGTTTCTTAGCTTCCCAAAGAGCTGGAAGCAAGATGCTTTGGGGACTATCTCTGTCTTTGGAAACAACTCAGCACTTTGTGCCTTGAAGCTCTAGGGCAATGTAGCACACCCACAGCAGAAGTTCTACTTCAGCCAGATCAGGCCGGCAAAGAAACTGCGTTTCACAGCCCTTTGTAAGGGATGTTCCCGGTAGGCTGTAAGAGCCCAATGCAGAACGAGTTGTTTCTTAGCTTCCCAAAGAGCTGGAAGCAAGATGCTTTGGGGACTATCTCTGTCTTTGGAAACAATTCAGCACTTTGTGCCTTGAAGCTCTAGGGCAATGTAGCACACCCAGAGCAGAAGTTCTACTTCAGCCAGATCAGGCCTGCAAAGAAACTGCGTTTCACAGCCCTTTGTAAGGGATGTTCCCGGTAGGCTGTAAGAGCCCAATGCAGAGCGAGTTGTTTCTTAGCTTCCCAAAGAGCTGGAAGCAAGATGCTTTGGGGACTATCTCTGTCTTTGGAAACAATTCAGCACTTTGTGCCTTGAAGCTCTAGGGCAATGTAGCACACCCACAGCAGAAGTTCTACTTCAGCCAGATCAGGCCGGCAAAGAAACTGCGTTTCACAGCCCTTTGTAAGGGATGTTCCCGGTAGGCTGTAAGAGCCCAATGCAGAACGAGTTGTTTCTTAGCTTCCCAAAGAGCTGGAAGCAAGATGCTTTGGGGACTATCTCTGTCTTTGGAAACAATTCAGCACTTTGTGCCTTGAAGCTCTAGGGCAATGTAGCACACCCACAGCAGAAGTTCTACTTCAGCCAGATCAGGCCTGCAAAGAAACTGCGTTTCACAGCCCTTTGTAAGGGATGTTCCGGGTAGGCTGTAAGAGCCCAATGCAGAGCGAGTTGTTTCTTAGCTTCCCAAAGAGCTGGAAGCAAGATGCTTTGGGGACTATCTCTGTCTTTGGAAACAATTCAGCACTTTGTGCCTTGAAGCTCTAGGGCAATGTAGCACACCCAGAGCAGAAGTTCTACTTCAGCCAGATCAGGCCTGCAAAGAAACTGCGTTTCACAGCCCTTTGTAAGGGATGTTCCCGGTAGGCTGTAAGAGCCCAATGCAGAGCGAGTTGTTTCTTAGCTTCCCAAAGAGCTGGAAGCAAGATGCTTTGGGGACTATCTCTGTCTTTGGAAACAATTCAGCACTTTGTGCCTTGAAGCTCTAGGGCAATGTAGCACACCCACAGCAGAAGTTCTACTTCAGCCAGATCAGGCCGGCAAAGAAACTGCGTTTCACAGCCCTTTGTAAGGGATGTTCCCGGTAGGCTGTAAGAGCCCAATGCAGAACGAGTTGTTTCTTAGCTTCCCAAAGAGCTGGAAGCAAGATGCTTTGGGGACTATCTCTGTCTTTGGAAACAATTCAGCACTTTGTGCCTTGAAGCTCTAGGGCAATGTAGCACACCCAGAGCAGAAGTTCTACTTCAGCCAGATCAGGCCTGCAAAGAAACTGCGTTTCACAGCCCTTTGTAAGGGATGTTCCCGGTAGGCTGTAAGAGCCCAATGCAGAGCGAGTTGTTTCTTAGCTTCCCAAAGAGCTGGAAGCAAGATGCTTTGGGGCCTATCTCTGTCTTTGGAAACAATTCAGCACTTTGTGCCTTGAAGCTCTAGGGCAATGTAGCACACCCACAGCAGAAGTTCTACTTCAGCCAGATCAGGCCTGCAAAGAAACTGCGTTTCACAGCCCTTTGTAAGGGATGTTCCCGGTAGGCTGTAAGAGCCCAATGCAGAACGAGTTGTTTCTTAGCTTCCCAAAGAGCTGGAAGGAAGATGCTTTGGGGACTATCTCTGTCTTTGGAAACAATTCAGCACTTTGTGCCTTGAAGCTCTAGGGCAATGTAGCACACCCAGAGCAGAAGTTCTACTTCAGCCAGATCAGGCCTGCAAAGAAACTGCGTTTCACAGCCCTTTGTAAGGGATGTTCCCGGTAGGCTGTAAGAGCCCAATGCAGAGCGAGTTGTTTCTTAGCTTCCCAAAGAGCTGGAAGCAAGATGCTTTGGGGACTATCTCTGTCTTTGGAAACAATTCAGCACTTTGTGCCTTGAAGCTCTAGGGCAATGTAGCACACCCACAGCAGAAGTTCTACTTCAGCCAGATCAGGCCGGCAAAGAAACTGCGTTTCACAGCCCTTTGTAAGGGATGTTCCCGGTAGGCTGTAAGAACCCAATGCACAACGAGTTGTTTCTTAGCTTCCCAAAGAGATGGAAGCAAGATGCTTTGGGGACTATCTCTGTCTTTGGAAACAATTCAGCACTTTGTGCCTTGAAGCTCTAGGGCAATGTAGCACACCCACAGCAGAAGTTCTACTTCAGCCAGATCAGGCCGGCAAAGAAACTGCGTTTCACAGCCCTTTGTAAGGGATGTTCCCGGTAGGCTGTAAGAGCCCAATGCAGAACGAGTTGTTTCTTAGCTTCCCAAAGAGCTGGAAGCAAGATGCTTTCGGGACTATCTCTGTCTTTGGAAACAATTCAGCACTTTGTGCCTTGAAGCTCTAGGGCAATGTAGCACACCCAGAGCAGAAGTTCTACTTCAGCCAGATCAGGCCTGCAAAGAAACTGCGTTTCACAGCCCTTTGTAAGGGATGTTCCCGGTAGGCTGTAAGAGCCCAATGCAGAGCGAGTTGTTTCTTAGCTTCCCAAAGAGCTGGAAGCAAGATGCTTTGGGGACTATCTCTGTCTTTGGAAACAATTCAGCACTTTGTGCCTTGAAGCTCTAGGGCAATGTAGCACACCCACAGCAGAAGTTCTACTTCAGCCAGATCAGGCCGGCAAAGAAACTGCGTTTCACAGCCCTTTGTAAGGGATGTTCCCGGTAGGCTGTAAGAACCCAATGCAGAACGAGTTGTTTCTTAGCTTCCCAAAGAGCTGGAAGCAAGATGCTTTGGGGACTATCTCTGTCTTTGGAAACAATTCAACACTTTGTGCCTTGAAGCTCTAGGGCAATGTAGCACACCCAGAGCAGAAGTTCTACTTCAGCCAGATCAGGTTGCAAAGAAACTACGTTTCACAGCCCTTTGTAAGGGATGTTCCCGGTAGGCTGTAAGAGCCCAATGCAGAGCGAGTTGTTTCTTAGCTTCCCAAAGAGCTGGAAGCAAGATGCTTTGGGGACTATCTCTGTCTTTGGAATCAATTCAGCACTTTGTGCCTTGAAGCTCTAGGGCAATGTAGCACACCCACAGCAGAAGTTCTACTTCAGCCAGATGAGGCCTGCAAAGAAACTGCGTTTCACAGCCCTTTGTAAGGGATGTTCCCGGTAGGCTGTAAGAGCCCAATGCAGAACGAGTTGTTTCTTAGCTTCCCAAAGAGCTGGAAGCAAGATGCTTTGGGGACTATCTCTGTCTTTGGAAACAATTCAGCACTTTGTGCCTTGAAGCTCTAGGGCAATGTAGCACACCCAGAGCAGAAGTTCTACTTCAGCCAGATCAGGCCTGCAAAGAAACTGCGTTTCACAGCCCTTTGTAAGGGATGTTCCCGGTAGGCTGTAAGAGCCCAATGCAGAGCGAGTTGTTTCTTAGCTTCCCAAAGAGCTGGAAGCAAGATGCTTTGGGGACTATCTCTGTCTTTGGAAACAATTCAGCACTTTGTGCCTTGAAGCTCTAGGGCAATGTAGCACACCCAGAGCAGAAGTTCTACTTCAGCCAGATCAGGCCGGCAAAGAAACTGCGTTTCACAGCCCTTTGTAAGGGATGTTCCCGGTAGGCTGTAAGAGCCCAATGCAGAGCGAGTTGTTTCTTAGCTTCCCAAAGAGCTGGAAGCAAGATGCTTTGGGGACTATCTCTGTCTTTGGAAACAATTCAGCACTTTGTGCCTTGAAGCTCTAGGGCAATGTAGCACACCCAGAGCAGAAGTTCTACTTCAGCCAGATCAGGCCTGCAAAGAAACTGCGTTTCACAGCCCTTTGTAAGGGATGTTCCCGGTAGGCTGTAAGAGCCCAATGCAGAGCGAGTTGTTTCTTAGCTTCCCAAAGAGCTGGAAGCAAGATGCTTTGGGGACTATCTCTGTCTTTGGAAACAATTCAGCACTTTGTGCCTTGAAGCTCTAGGGCAATGTAGCACACCCACAGCAGAAGTTCTACTTCAGCCAGATCAGGCCTGCAAAGAAACTGCGTTTCACAGCCCTTTGTAAGGTTTGTTCCCGGTAGGCTGTAAGAGCCCAATGCAGAACGAGTTGTTTCTTAGCTTCCCAAAGAGCTGGAAGCAAGATGCTTTGGGGACTATCTCTGTCTTTGGAAACAATTCAGCACTTTGTGCCTTGAAGCTCTAGGGCAATGTAGCACACCCACAGCAGAAGTTCTACTTCAGCCAGATAAGGCCTGCAAAGAAACTGCGTTTCACAGCCCTTTGTAAGGGATGTTCCCGGTAGGCTGTAAGAGCCCAATGCAGAGCGAGTTGTTTCTTAGCTTCCCAAAGAGCTGGAAGCAAGATGCTTTGGGGACTATCTCTGTCTTTGGAAACAATTCAGCACTTTGTGCCTTGAAGCTCTAGGGCAATGTAGCACACCCACAGCAGAAGTTCTACTTCAGCCAGATCAGGCCGGCAAAGAAACTGCGTTTCACAGCCCTTTGTAAGGGATGTTCCCGGTAGGCTGTAAGAACCCAATGCAGAGCGAGTTGTTTCTTAGCTTCCCAAAGAGCTGGAAGGAAGATGCTTTGGGGACTATCTCTGTCTTTGGAAACAATTCAGCACTTTGTGCCTTGAAGCTCTAGGGCAATGTAGCACACCCACAGCAGAAGTTCTACTTCAGCCAGATCAGGTTGCAAAGAAACTACGTTTCACAGCCCTTTGTAAGGGATGTTCCCGGTAGGCTGTAAGAGCCCAATGCAGAGCGAGTTGTTTCTTAGCTTCCCAAAGAGCTGGAAGCAAGATGCTTTGGGGACTATCTCTGTCTTTGGAAACAATTCAGCACTTTGTGCCTTGAAGCTCTAGGGCAATGTAGCACACCCACAGCAGAAGTTCTACTTCAGCCAGATCAGGCCTGCAAAGAAACTGCGTTTCACAGCCCTTTGTAAGGGATGTTCCCGGTAGGCTGTAAGAGCCCAATGCAGAACGAGTTGTTTCTTAGCTTCCCAAAGAGCTGGAAGCAAGATGCTTTGGGGACTATCTCTGTCTTTGGAAACAATTCAGCACTTTGTGCCTTGAAGCTCTAGGGCAATGTAGCACACCCAGAGCAGAAGTTCTACTTCAGCCAGATCAGGCCTGCAAAGAAACTGCGTTTCACAGCCCTTTGTAAGGGATGTTCCCGGTAGGCTGTAAGAGCCCAATGCAGAGCGAGTTGTTTCTTAGCTTCCCAAAGAGCTGGAAGCAAGATGCTTTGGGGACTATCTCTGTCTTTGGAAACAATTCAGCACTTTGTGCCTTGAAGCTCTAGGGCAATGTAGCACACCCACAGCAGAAGTTCTACTTCAGCCAGATCAGGCCTGCAAAGAAACTGCGTTTCACAGCCCTTTGTAAGGGATGTTCCCGGTAGGCTGTAAGAGCCCAATGCAGAACGAGTTGTTTCTTAGCTTCCCAAAGAGCTGGAAGCAAGATGCTTTGGGGACTATCTCTGTCTTTGGAAACAATTCAGCACTTTGTGCCTTGAAGCTCTAGGGCAATGTAGCACACCCACAGCAGAAGTTCTACTTCAGCCAGATCAGGCCGGCAAAGAAACTGCGTTTCACAGCCCTTTGTAAGGGATGTTCCCGGTAGGCTGTAAGAACCCAATGCAGAGCGAGTTGTTTCTTAGCTTCCCAAAGAGCTGGAAGGAAGATGCTTTGGGGACTATCTCTGTCTTTGGAAACAATTCAGCACTTTGTGCCTTGAAGCTCTAGGGCAATGTAGCACACCCACAGCAGAAGTTCTACTTCAGCCAGATCAGGTTGCAAAGAAACTACGTTTCACAGCCCTTTGTAAGGGATGTTCCCGGTAGGCTGTAAGAGCCCAATGCAGAGCGAGTTGTTTCTTAGCTTCCCAAAGAGCTGGAAGCAAGATGCTTTGGGGACTATCTCTGTCTTTGGAAACAATTCAGCACTTTGTGCCTTGAAGCTCTAGGGCAATGTAGCACACCCACAGCAGAAGTTCTACTTCAGCCAGATCAGGCCTGCAAAGAAACTGCGTTTCACAGCCCTTTGTAAGGGATGTTCCCGGTAGGCTGTAAGAGCCCAATGCAGAACGAGTTGTTTCTTAGCTTCCCAAAGAGCTGGAAGCAAGATGCTTTGGGGACTATCTCTGTCTTTGGAAACAATTCAGCACTTTGTGCCTTGAAGCTCTAGGGCAATGTAGCACACCCAGAGCAGAAGTTCTACTTCAGCCAGATCAGGCCTGCAAAGAAACTGCGTTTCACAGCCCTTTGTAAGGGATGTTCCCGGTAGGCTGTAAGAGCCCAATGCAGAGCGAGTTGTTTCTTAGCTTCCCAAAGAGCTGGAAGCAAGATGCTTTGGGGACTATCTCTGTCTTTGGAAACAATTCAGCACTTTGTGCCTTGAAGCTCTAGGGCAATGTAGCACACCCACAGCAGAAGTTCTACTTCAGCCAGATCAGGCCTGCAAAGAAACTGCGTTTCACAGCCCTTTGTAAGGTTTGTTCCCGGTAGGCTGTAAGAGCCCAATGCAGAACGAGTTGTTTCTTAGCTTCCCAAAGAGCTGGAAGCAAGATGCTTTGGGGACTATCTCTGTCTTTGGAAACAATTCAGCACTTTGTGCCTTGAAGCTCTAGGGCAATGTAGCACACCCACAGCAGAAGTTCTACTTCAGCCAGATCAGGCCTGCAAAGAAACTGCGTTTCACAGCCCTTTGTAAGGGATGTTCCCGGTAGGCTGTAAGAGCCCAATGCAGAACGAGTTGTTTCTTAGCTTCCCAAAGAGCTGGAAGCAAGATGCTTTGGGGACTATCTCTGTCTTTGGAAACAATTCAGCACTTTGTGCCTTGAAGCTCTAGGGCAATGTAGCACACCCAGAGCAGAAGTTCTACTTCAGCCAGATCAGGCCTGCAAAGAAACTGCGTTTCACAGCCCTTTGTAAGGGATGTTCCCGGTAGGCTGTAAGAGCCCAATGCAGAGCGAGTTGTTTCTTAGCTTCCCAAAGAGCTGGAAGCAAGATGCTTTGGGGACTATCTCTGTCTTTGGAAACAATTCAGCACTTTGTGCCTTGAAGCTCTAGGGCAATGTAGCACACCCACAGCAGAAGTTCTACTTCAGCCAGATCAGGCCGGCAAAGAAACTGCGTTTCACAGCCCTTTGTAAGGGATGTTCCCGGTAGGCTGTAAGAACCCAATGCAGAACGAGTTGTTTCTTAGCTTCCCAAAGAGCTGGAAGCAAGATGCTTTGGGGACTATCTCTGTCTTTGGAAACAATTCAGCACTTTGTGCCTTGAAGCTCTAGGGCAATGTAGCACACCCACAGCAGAAGTTCTACTTCAGCCAGATCAGGTTGCAAAGAAACTACGTTTCACAGCCCTTTGTAAGGGATGTTCCCGGTAGGCTGTAAGAGCCCAATGCAGAGCGAGTTGTTTCTTAGCTTCCCAAAGAGCTGGAAGCAAGATGCTTTGGGGACTATCTCTGTCTTTGGAAACAATTCAGCACTTTGTGCCTTGAAGCTCTAGGGCAATGTAGCACACCCACAGCAGAAGTTCTACTTCAGCCAGATCAGGCCTGCAAAGAAACTGCGTTTCACAGCCCTTTGTAAGGTTTGTTCCCGGTAGGCTGTAAGAGCCCAATGCAGAACGAGTTGTTTCTTAGCTTCCCAAAGAGCTGGAAGCAAGATGCTTTGGGGACTATCTCTGTCTTTGGAAACAATTCAGCACTTTGTGCCTTGAAGCTCTAGGGCAATGTAGCACACCCACAGCAGAAGTTCTACTTCAGCCAGATCAGGTTGCAAAGAAACTACGTTTCACAGCCCTTTGTAAGGGATGTTCCCGGTAGGCTGTAAGAGCCCAATGCAGAGCGAGTTGTTTCTTAGCTTCCCAAAGAGCTGGAAGCAAGATGCTTTGGGGCCTATCTCTGTCTTTGGAAACAATTCAGCAGTTTGTGCCTTGAAGCTCTAGGGCAATGTAGCCCACCCACAGCAGAAGTTCTACTTCAGCCAGATCAGGCCTGCAAAGAAACTGCGTTTCACAGCCCTTTGTAAGGGATGTTCCCGGTAGGCTGTAAGAGCCCAATGCAGAACGAGTTGTTTCTTAGCTTCCCAAAGAGCTGGAAGCAAGATGCTTTGTGGACTATCTCTGTCTTTGGAAACAATTCAGCACTTTGTGCCTTGAAGCTCTAGGGCAATGTAGCACACCCACAGCAGAAGTTCTACTTCAGCCAGATCAGGCCTGCAAAGAAACTGCGTTTCACAGCCCTTTGTAAGGTTTGTTCCCGGTAGGCTGTAAGAGCCCAATGCAGAACGAGTTGTTTCTTAGCTTCCCAAAGAGCTGGAAGCAAGATGCTTTGGGGACTATCTCTGTCTTTGGAAACAATTCAGCACTTTGTGCCTTGAAGCTCTAGGGCAATGTAGCACACCCACAGCAGAAGTTCTACTTCAGCCAGATCAGGCCGGCAAAGAAACTGCGTTTCACAGCCCTTTGTAAGGGATGTTCCCGGTAGGCTGTAAGAGCCCAATGCAGAACGAGTTGTTTCTTAGCTTCCCAAAGAGCTGGAAGCAAGATGCTTTGGGGACTATCTCTGTCTTTGGAAACAATTCAGCACTTTGTGCCTTGAAGCTCTAGGGCAATGTAGCACACCCAGAGCAGAAGTTCTACTTCAGCCAGATCAGGCCTGCAAAGAAACTGCGTTTCACAGCCCTTTGTAAGGGATGTTCCCGGTAGGCTGTAAGAGCCCAATGCAGAGCGAGTTGTTTCTTAGCTTCCCAAAGAGCTGGAAGCAAGATGCTTTGGGGACTATCTCTGTCTTTGGAAACAATTCAGCACTTTGTGCCTTGAAGCTCTAGGGCAATGTAGCACACCCACAGCAGAAGTTCTACTTCAGCCAGATCAGGCCGGCAAAGAAACTGCGTTTCACAGCCCTTTGTAAGGGATGTTCCCGGTAGGCTGTAAGAGCCCAATGCAGAACGAGTTGTTTCTTAGCTTCCCAAAGAGCTGGAAGCAAGATGCTTTGGGGACTATCTCTGTCTTTGGAAACAATTCAGCACTTTGTGCCTTGAAGCTCTAGGGCAATGTAGCACACCCACAGCAGAAGTTCTACTTCAGCCAGATCAGGCCTGCAAAGAAACTGCGTTTCACAGCCCTTTGTAAGGGATGTTCCGGGTAGGCTGTAAGAGCCCAATGCAGAGCGAGTTGTTTCTTAGCTTCCCAAAGAGCTGGAAGCAAGATGCTTTGGGGACTATCTCTGTCTTTGGAAACAATTCAGCACTTTGTGCCTTGAAGCTCTAGGGCAATGTAGCACACCCAGAGCAGAAGTTCTACTTCAGCCAGATCAGGCCTGCAAAGAAACTGCGTTTCACAGCCCTTTGTAAGGGATGTTCCCGGTAGGCTGTAAGAGCCCAATGCAGAGCGAGTTGTTTCTTAGCTTCCCAAAGAGCTGGAAGCAAGATGCTTTGGGGACTATCTCTGTCTTTGGAAACAATTCAGCACTTTGTGCCTTGAAGCTCTAGGGCAATGTAGCACACCCAGAGCAGAAGTTCTACTTCAGCCAGATCAGGCCTGCAAAGAAACTGCGTTTCACAGCCCTTTGTAAGGGATGTTCCCGGTAGGCTGTAAGAGCCCAATGCAGAGCGAGTTGTTTCTTAGCTTCCCAAAGAGCTGGAAGCAAGATGCTTTGGGGACTATCTCTGTCTTTGGAAACAATTCAGCACTTTGTGCCTTGAAGCTCTAGGGCAATGTAGCACACCCAGAGCAGAAGTTCTACTTCAGCCAGATCAGGCCTGCAAAGAAACTGCGTTTCACAGCCCTTTGTAAGGGATGTTCCCGGTAGGCTGTAAGAGCCCAATGCAGAGCGAGTTGTTTCTTAGCTTCCCAAAGAGCTGGAAGCAAGATGCTTTGGGGACTATCTCTGTCTTTGGAAACAATTCAGCACTTTGTGCCTTGAAGCTCTAGGGCAATGTAGCACACCCACAGCAGAAGTTCTACTTCAGCCAGATCAGGCCTGCAAAGAAACTGCGTTTCACAGCCCTTTGTAAGGGATGTTCCCGGTAGGCTGTAAGAGCCCAATGCAGAACGAGTTGTTTCTTAGCTTCCCAAAGAGCTGGAAGCAAGATGCTTTGGGGACTATCTCTGTCTTTGGAAACAATTCAGCACTTTGTGCCTTGAAGCTCTAGGGCAATGTAGCACACCCACAGCAGAAGTTCTACTTCAGCCAGATCAGGTTGCAAAGAAACTGCGTTTCACAGCCCTTTGTAAGGGATGTTCCCGGTAGGCTGTAAGAGCCCAATGCAGAGCGAGTTGTTTCTTAGCTTCCCAAAGAGCTGGAAGCAAGATGCTTTGGGGACTATCTCTGTCTTTGGAAACAATTCAGCACTTTGTGCCTTGAAGCTCTAGGGCAATGTAGCACACCCACAGCAGAAGTTCTACTTCAGCCAGATCAGGCCTGCAAAGAAACTGCGTTTCACAGCCCTTTGTAAGGGATGTTCCCGGTAGGCTGTAAGAGCCCAATGCAGAACGAGTTGTTTCTTAGCTTCCCAAAGAGCTGGAAGCAAGATGCTTTGGGGACTATCTCTGTCTTTGGAAACAATTCAGCACTTTGTGCCTTGAAGCTCTAGGGCAATGTAGCACACCCACAGCAGAAGTTCTACTTCAGCCAGATCAGGCCTGCAAAGAAACTGCGTTTCACAGCCCTTTGTAAGGGATGTTCCCGGTAGGCTGTAAGAGCCCAATGCAGAGCGAGTTGTTTCTTAGCTTCCCAAAGAGCTGGAAGCAAGATGCTTTGGGGACTATCTCTGTCTTTGGAAACAATTCAGCACTTTGTGCCTTGAAGCTCTAGGGCAATGTAGCACACCCAGAGCAGAAGTTCTACTTCAGCCAGATCAGGCCTGCAAAGAAACTGCGTTTCACAGCCCTTTGTAAGGGATGTTCCCGGTAGGCTGTAAGAGCCCAATGCAGAGCGAGTTGTTTCTTAGCTTCCCAAAGAGCTGGAAGCAAGATGCTTTGGGGACTATCTCTGTCTTTGGAAACAATTCACCACTTTGTGCCTTGAAGCTCTAGGGCAATGTAGCACACCCACAGCAGAAGTTCTACTTCAGCCAGATCAGGCCGGCAAAGAAACTGCGTTTCACAGCCCTTTGTAAGGGATGTTCCCGGTAGGCTGTAAGAACCCAATGCAGAACGAGTTGTTTCTTAGCTTCCCAAAGAGATGGAAGCAAGATGCTTTGGGGCCTATCTCTGTCTTTGGAAACAATTCAGCAGTTTGTGCCTTGAAGCTCTAGGGCAATGTAGCCCACCCACAGCAGAAGTTCTACTTCAGCCAGATCAGGCCTGCAAAGAAACTGCGTTTCACAGCCCTTTGTAAGGGATGTTCCCGGTAGGCTGTAAGAGCCCAATGCAGAACGAGTTGTTTCTTAGCTTCCCAAAGAGCTGGAAGCAAGATGCTTTGTGGACTATCTCTGTCTTTGGAAACAATTCAGCACTTTGTGCCTTGAAGCTCTAGGGCAATGTAGCACACCCACAGCAGAAGTTCTACTTCAGCCAGATCAGGCCTGCAAAGAAACTGCGTTTCACAGCCCTTTGTAAGGTTTGTTCCCGGTAGGCTGTAAGAGCCCAATGCAGAACGAGTTGTTTCTTAGCTTCCCAAAGAGCTGGAAGCAAGATGCTTTGGGGACTATCTCTGTCTTTGGAAACAATTCAGCACTTTGTGCCTTGAAGCTCTAGGGCAATGTAGCACACCCACAGCAGAAGTTCTACTTCAGCCAGATCAGGCCTGCAAAGAAACTGCGTTTCACAGCCCTTTGTAAGGGATGTTCCCGGTAGGCTGTAAGAGCCCAATGCAGAGCGAGTTGTTTCTTAGCTTCCCAAAGAGCTGGAAGCAAGATGCTTTGGGGACTATCTCTGTCTTTGGAAACAATTCAGCACTTTGTGCCTTGAAGCTCTAGGGCAATGTAGCACACCCACAGCAGAAGTTCTACTTCAGCCAGATCAGGCCGGCAAAGAAACTGCGTTTCACAGCCCTTTGTAAGGGATGTTCCCGGTAGGCTGTAAGAACCCAATGCAGAACGAGTTGTTTCTTAGCTTCCCAAAGAGCTGGAAGCAAGATGCTTTGGGGACTATCTCTGTCTTTGGAAACAATTCAGCACTTTGTGCCTTGAAGCTCTAGAGCAATGTAGCACACCCAGAGCAGAAGTTCTACTTCAGCCAGATCAGGCCTGCAAAGAAACTGCGTTTCACAGCCCTTTGTAAGGGATGTTCCCGGTAGGCTGTAAGAGCCCAATGCAGAGCGAGTTGTTTCTTAGCTTCCCAAAGAGCTGGAAGCAAGATGCTTTGGGGACTATCTCTGTCTTTGGAAACAATTCAGCACTTTGTGCCTTGAAGCTCTAGGGCAATGTAGCACACCCAGAGCAGAAGTTCTACTTCAGCCAGATCAGGCCTGCAAAGAAACTGCGTTTCACAGCCCTTTGTAAGGGATGTTCCCGGTAGGCTGTAAGAGCCCAATGCAGAGCGAGTTGTTTCTTAGCTTCCCAAAGAGCTGGAAGCAAGATGCTTTGGGGACTATCTCTGTCTTTGGAAACAATTCAGCACTTTGTGCCTTGAAGCTCTAGGGCAATGTAGCACACCCAGAGCAGAAGTTCTACTTCAGCCAGATCAGGCCTGCAAAGAAACTGCGTTTCACAGCCCTTTGTAAGGGATGTTCCCGGTAGGCTGTAAGAGCCCAATGCAGAGCGAGTTGTTTCTTAGCTTCCCAAAGAGCTGGAAGCAAGATGCTTTGGGGACTATCTCTGTCTTTGGAAACAATTCAGCACTTTGTGCCTTGAAGCTCTAGGGCAATGTAGCACACCCACAGCAGAAGTTCTACTTCAGCCAGATCAGGCCTGCAAAGAAACTGCGTTTCACAGCCCTTTGTAAGGGATGTTCCCGGTAGGCTGTAAGAGCCCAATGCAGAACGAGTTGTTTCTTAGCTTCCCAAAGAGCTGGAAGCAAGATGCTTTGGGGACTATCTCTGTCTTTGGAAACAATTCAGCACTTTGTGCCTTGAAGCTCTAGGGCAATGTAGCCCACCCACAGCAGAAGTTCTACTTCAGCCAGATCAGGCCTGCAAAGAAACTGCGTTTCACAGCCCTTTGTAAGGGATGTTCCCGGTAGGCTGTAAGAGCCCAATGCAGAACGAGTTGTTTCTTAGCTTCCCAAAGAGCTGGAAGCAAGATGCTTTGGGGACTATCTCTGTCTTTGGAAACAATTCAGCACTTTGTGCCTTGAAGCTCTAGGGCAATGTAGCACACCCACAGCAGAAGTTCTACTTCAGCCAGATCAGGCCTGCAAAGAAACTGCGTTTCACAGCCCTTTGTAAGGTTTGTTCCCGGTAGGCTGTAAGAGCCCAATGCAGAACGAGTTGTTTCTTAGCTTCCCAAAGAGCTGGAAGCAAGATGCTTTGGGGACTATCTCTGTCTTTGGAAACAATTCAGCACTTTGTGCCTTGAAGCTCTAGGGCAATGTAGCACACCCACAGCAGAAGTTCTACTTCAGCCAGATCAGGCCTGCAAAGAAACTGCGTTTCACAGCCCTTTGTAAGGGATGTTCCCGGTAGGCTGTAACAGCCCAATGCAGAGCGAGTTGTTTCTTAGCTTCCCAAAGAGCTGGAAGCAAGATGCTTTGGGGACTATCTCTGTCTTTGGAAACAATTCAGCACTTTGTGCCTTGAAGCTCTAGGGCAATGTAGCACACCCACAGCAGAAGTTCTACTTCAGCCAGATCAGGCCGGCAAAGAAACTGCGTTTCACAGCCCTTTGTAAGGGATGTTCCCGGTAGGCTGTAAGAACCCAATGCAGAACGAGTTGTTTCTTAGCTTCCCAAAGAGCTGGAAGCAAGATGCTTTGGGGACTATCTCTGTCTTTGGAAACAATTCAGCACTTTGTGCCTTGAAGCTCTAGGGCAATGTAGCACACCCACAGCAGAAGTTCTACTTCAGCCAGATCAGGTTGCAAAGAAACTACGTTTCACAGCCCTTTGTAAGGGATGTTCCCGGTAGGCTGTAAGAGCCCAATGCAGAGCGAGTTGTTTCTTAGCTTCCCAAAGAGCTGGAAGCAAGATGCTTTGGGGAC
This sequence comes from Equus asinus, assembly GCF_041296235.1. NCBI lineage: Eukaryota > Metazoa > Chordata > Mammalia > Perissodactyla > Equidae > Equus > Equus asinus. The sequence goes on along the minus strand of NC_091791.1, from coordinate 68,357,341 downwards.
TATCTCTGTCTTTGGAAACAATTCAGCACTTTGTGCCTTGAAGCTCTAGGGCAATGTAGCACACCCACAGCAGAAGTTCTACTTCAGCCAGATCAGGCCTGCAAAGAAACTGCGTTTCACAGCCCTTTGTAAGGGATGTTCCCGGTAGGCTGTAAGAACCCAATGCAGAACGAGTTGTTTCTTAGCTTCCCAAAGAGATGGAAGCAAGATGCTTTGGGGACTATCTCTGTCTTTGGAAACAATTCAGCAGTTTGTGCCTTGAAGCTCTAGGGCAATGTAGCCCACCCACAGCAGAAGTTCTACTTCAGCCAGATCAGGTTGCAAAGAAACTGCGTTTCACAGCCCTTTGTAAGGGATGTTCCCGGTAGGCTGTAAGAGCCCAATGCAGAGCGAGTTGTTTCTTAGCTTCCCAAAGAGCTGGAAGCAAGATGCTTTGGGGACTATCTCTGTCTTTGGAAACAATTCAGCACTTTGTGCCTTGAAGCTCTAGGGCAATGTAGCACACCCACAGCAGAAGTTCTACTTCAGCCAGATCAGGCCTGCAAAGAAACTGCGTTTCACAGCCCTTTGTAAGGGATGTTCCCGGTAGGCTGTAAGAGCCCAATGCAGAACGAGTTGTTTCTTAGCTTCCCAAAGAGCTGGAAGCAAGATGCTTTGGGGACTATCTCTGTCTTTGGAAACAATTCAGCACTTTGGGCCTTGAAGCTCTAGGGCAATGTAGCACACCCACAGCAGAAGTTCTACTTCAGCCAGATCAGGCCTGCAAAGAAACTGCGTTTCACAGCCCTTTGTAAGGGATGTTCCCGGTAGGCTGTAAGAGCCCAATGCAGAGCGAGTTGTTCCTTAGCTTCCCAAAGAGCTGGAAGCAAGATGCTTTGGGGACTATCTCTGTCTTTGGAAACAATTCAGCACTTTGTGCCTTGAAGCTCTAGGGCAATGTAGCACACCCAGAGCAGAAGTTCTACTTCAGCCAGATCAGGCCTGCAAAGAAACTGCGTTTCACAGCCCTTTGTAAGGGATGTTCCCGGTAGGCTGTAAGAGCCCAATGCAGAGCGAGTTGTTTCTTAGCTTCCCAAAGAGCTGGAAGCAAGATGCTTTGGGGACTATCTCTGTCTTTGGAAACAATTCACCACTTTGTGCCTTGAAGCTCTAGGGCAATGTAGCACACCCACAGCAGAAGTTCTACTTCAGCCAGATCAGGCCGGCAAAGAAACTGCGTTTCACAGCCCTTTGTAAGGGATGTTCCCGGTAGGCTGTAAGAACCCAATGCAGAACGAGTTGTTTCTTAGCTTCCCAAAGAGATGGAAGCAAGATGCTTTGGGGACTATCTCTGTCTTTGGAAACAATTCAGCAGTTTGTGCCTTGAAGCTCTAGGGCAATGTAGCCCACCCACAGCAGAAGTTCTACTTCAGCCAGATCAGGCCTGCAAAGAAACTGCGTTTCACAGCCCTTTGTAAGGGATGTTCCCGGTAGGCTGTAAGAGCCCAATGCAGAACGAGTTGTTTCTTAGCTTCCCAAAGAGCTGGAAGCAAGATGCTTTGTGGACTATCTCTGTCTTTGGAAACAATTCAGCACTTTGTGCCTTGAAGCTCTAGGGCAATGTAGCACACCCACAGCAGAAGTTCTACTTCAGCCAGATCAGGCCTGCAAAGAAACTGCGTTTCACAGCCCTTTGTAAGGTTTGTTCCCGGTAGGCTGTAAGAGCCCAATGCAGAACGAGTTGTTTCTTAGCTTCCCAAAGAGCTGGAAGCAAGATGCTTTGGGGACTATCTCTGTCTTTGGAAACAATTCAGCACTTTGTGCCTTGAAGCTCTAGGGCAATGTAGCACACCCAGAGCAGAAGTTCTACTTCAGCCAGATCAGGCCTGCAAAGAAACTGCGTTTCACAGCCCTTTGTAAGGGATGTTCCCGGTAGGCTGTAAGAGCCCAATGCAGAACGAGTTGTTTCTTAGCTTCCCAAAGAGCTGGAAGCAAGATGCTTTGGGGACTATCTCTGTCTTTGGAAACAATTCAGCACTTTGTGCCTTGAAGCTCTAGGCCAATGTAGCACACCCACAGCAGAAGTTCTACTTCAGCCAGATCAGGCCTGCAAAGAAACTGCGTTTCACAGCCCTTTGTAAGGGATGTTCCCGGTAGGCTGTAAGAGCCCAATGCAGAGCGAGTTGTTTCTTAGCTTCCCAAAGAGCTGGAAGCAAGATGCTTTGGGGACTATCTCTGTCTTTGGAAACAATTCAGCACTTTGTGCCTTGAAGCTCTAGGGCAATGTAGCACACCCACAGCAGAAGTTCTACTTCAGCCAGATCAGGCCTGCATAGAAACTGCATTTCACAGCCCTTTGTAAGGGATGTTCCCGGTAGGCTGTAAGAGCCCAATGCAGAGCGAGTTGTTTCTTAGCTTCCCAAAGAGCTGGAAGCAAGATGCTTTGGGGACTATCTCTGTCTTTGGAAACAATTCAGCACTTTGTGCCTTGAAGCTCTAGGCCAATGTAGCACACCCACAGCAGAAGTTCTACTTCAGCCAGATCAGGCCTGCAAAGAAACTGCGTTTCACAGCCCTTTGTAAGGGATGTTCCCGGTAGGCTGTAAGAGCCCAATGCAGAGCGAGTTGTTTCTTAGCTTCCCAAAGAGCTGGAAGCAAGATGCTTTGGGGACTATCTCTGTCTTTGGAAACAATTCAGCACTTTGTGCCTTGAAGCTCTAGGGCAATGTAGCACACCCACAGCAGAAGTTCTACTTCAGCCAGATCAGGCCTGCAAAGAAACTGCGTTTCACAGCCCTTTGTAAGGGATGTTCCCGGTAGGCTGTAAGAGCCCAATGCAGAACGAGTTGTTTCTTAGCTTCCCAAAGAGCTGGAAGCAAGATGCTTTGGGGACTATCTCTGTCTTTGGAAACAATTCAGCACTTTGTGCCTTGAAGCTCTAGGGCAATGTAGCACACCCACAGCAGAAGTTCTACTTCAGCCAGATCAGGCCTGCATAGAAACTGCATTTCACAGCCCTTTGTAAGGGATGTTCCCGGTAGGCTGTAAGAGCCCAATGCAGAGCGAGTTGTTTCTTAGCTTCCCAAAGAGCTGGAAGCAAGATGCTTTGGGGACTATCTCTGTCTTTGGAAACAATTCAGCACTTTGTGCCTTGAAGCTCTAGGGCAATGTAGCCCACCCACAGCAGAAGTTCTACTTCAGCCAGATCAGGCCTGCAAAGAAACTGCGTTTCACAGCCCTTTGTAAGGGATGTTCCCGGTAGGCTGTAAGAGCCCAATGCAGAACGAGTTGTTTCTTAGCTTCCCAAAGAGCTGGAAGCAAGATGCTTTGTGGACTATCTCTGTCTTTGGAAACAATTCAGCACTTTGTGCCTTGAAGCTCTAGGGCAATGTAGCACACCCACAGCAGAAGTTCTACTTCAGCCAGATCAGGCCTGCAAAGAAACTGCGTTTCACAGCCCTTTGTAAGGTTTGTTCCCGGTAGGCTGTAAGAGCCCAATGCAGAACGAGTTGTTTCTTAGCTTCCCAAAGAGCTGGAAGCAAGATGCTTTGGGGACTATCTCTGTCTTTGGAAACAATTCAGCACTTTGTGCCTTGAAGCTCTAGGGCAATGTAGCACACCCACAGCAGAAGTTCTACTTCAGCCAGATCAGGCCGGCAAAGAAACTGCGTTTCACAGCCCTTTGTAAGGGATGTTCCCGGTAGGCTGTAAGAGCCCAATGCAGAACGAGTTGTTTCTTAGCTTCCCAAAGAGCTGGAAGCAAGATGCTTTGGGGACTATCTCTGTCTTTGGAAACAATTCAGCACTTTGTGCCTTGAAGCTCTAGGGCAATGTAGCACACCCAGAGCAGAAGTTCTACTTCAGCCAGATCAGGCCTGCAAAGAAACTGCGTTTCACAGCCCTTTGTAAGGGATGTTCCCGGTAGGCTGTAAGAGCCCAATGCAGAGCGAGTTGTTTCTTAGCTTCCCAAAGAGCTGGAAGCAAGATGCTTTGGGGACTATCTCTGTCTTTGGAAACAATTCAGCACTTTGTGCCTTGAAGCTCTAGGGCAATGTAGCACACCCACAGCAGAAGTTCTACTTCAGCCAGATCAGGCCGGCAAAGAAACTGCGTTTCACAGCCCTTTGTAAGGGATGTTCCCGGTAGGCTGTAAGAGCCCAATGCAGAACGAGTTGTTTCTTAGCTTCCCAAAGAGCTGGAAGCAAGATGCTTTGGGGACTATCTCTGTCTTTGGAAACAATTCAGCACTTTGTGCCTTGAAGCTCTAGGGCAATGTAGCACACCCACAGCAGAAGTTCTACTTCAGCCAGATCAGGCCTGCAAAGAAACTGCGTTTCACAGCCCTTTGTAAGGGATGTTCCGGGTAGGCTGTAAGAGCCCAATGCAGAGCGAGTTGTTTCTTAGCTTCCCAAAGAGCTGGAAGCAAGATGCTTTGGGGACTATCTCTGTCTTTGGAAACAATTCAGCACTTTGTGCCTTGAAGCTCTAGGGCAATGTAGCACACCCAGAGCAGAAGTTCTACTTCAGCCAGATCAGGCCTGCAAAGAAACTGCGTTTCACAGCCCTTTGTAAGGGATGTTCCCGGTAGGCTGTAAGAGCCCAATGCAGAGCGAGTTGTTTCTTAGCTTCCCAAAGAGCTGGAAGCAAGATGCTTTGGGGACTATCTCTGTCTTTGGAAACAATTCAGCACTTTGTGCCTTGAAGCTCTAGGGCAATGTAGCACACCCAGAGCAGAAGTTCTACTTCAGCCAGATCAGGCCTGCAAAGAAACTGCGTTTCACAGCCCTTTGTAAGGGATGTTCCCGGTAGGCTGTAAGAGCCCAATGCAGAGCGAGTTGTTTCTTAGCTTCCCAAAGAGCTGGAAGCAAGATGCTTTGGGGACTATCTCTGTCTTTGGAAACAATTCAGCACTTTGTGCCTTGAAGCTCTAGGGCAATGTAGCACACCCAGAGCAGAAGTTCTACTTCAGCCAGATCAGGCCTGCAAAGAAACTGCGTTTCACAGCCCTTTGTAAGGGATGTTCCCGGTAGGCTGTAAGAGCCCAATGCAGAGCGAGTTGTTTCTTAGCTTCCCAAAGAGCTGGAAGCAAGATGCTTTGGGGACTATCTCTGTCTTTGGAAACAATTCAGCACTTTGTGCCTTGAAGCTCTAGGGCAATGTAGCACACCCACAGCAGAAGTTCTACTTCAGCCAGATCAGGCCTGCAAAGAAACTGCGTTTCACAGCCCTTTGTAAGGGATGTTCCCGGTAGGCTGTAAGAGCCCAATGCAGAACGAGTTGTTTCTTAGCTTCCCAAAGAGCTGGAAGCAAGATGCTTTGGGGACTATCTCTGTCTTTGGAAACAATTCAGCACTTTGTGCCTTGAAGCTCTAGGGCAATGTAGCACACCCACAGCAGAAGTTCTACTTCAGCCAGATCAGGTTGCAAAGAAACTGCGTTTCACAGCCCTTTGTAAGGGATGTTCCCGGTAGGCTGTAAGAGCCCAATGCAGAGCGAGTTGTTTCTTAGCTTCCCAAAGAGCTGGAAGCAAGATGCTTTGGGGACTATCTCTGTCTTTGGAAACAATTCAGCACTTTGTGCCTTGAAGCTCTAGGGCAATGTAGCACACCCACAGCAGAAGTTCTACTTCAGCCAGATCAGGCCTGCAAAGAAACTGCGTTTCACAGCCCTTTGTAAGGGATGTTCCCGGTAGGCTGTAAGAGCCCAATGCAGAACGAGTTGTTTCTTAGCTTCCCAAAGAGCTGGAAGCAAGATGCTTTGGGGACTATCTCTGTCTTTGGAAACAATTCAGCACTTTGTGCCTTGAAGCTCTAGGGCAATGTAGCACACCCACAGCAGAAGTTCTACTTCAGCCAGATCAGGCCTGCAAAGAAACTGCGTTTCACAGCCCTTTGTAAGGGATGTTCCCGGTAGGCTGTAAGAGCCCAATGCAGAGCGAGTTGTTTCTTAGCTTCCCAAAGAGCTGGAAGCAAGATGCTTTGGGGACTATCTCTGTCTTTGGAAACAATTCAGCACTTTGTGCCTTGAAGCTCTAGGGCAATGTAGCACACCCAGAGCAGAAGTTCTACTTCAGCCAGATCAGGCCTGCAAAGAAACTGCGTTTCACAGCCCTTTGTAAGGGATGTTCCCGGTAGGCTGTAAGAGCCCAATGCAGAGCGAGTTGTTTCTTAGCTTCCCAAAGAGCTGGAAGCAAGATGCTTTGGGGACTATCTCTGTCTTTGGAAACAATTCACCACTTTGTGCCTTGAAGCTCTAGGGCAATGTAGCACACCCACAGCAGAAGTTCTACTTCAGCCAGATCAGGCCGGCAAAGAAACTGCGTTTCACAGCCCTTTGTAAGGGATGTTCCCGGTAGGCTGTAAGAACCCAATGCAGAACGAGTTGTTTCTTAGCTTCCCAAAGAGATGGAAGCAAGATGCTTTGGGGCCTATCTCTGTCTTTGGAAACAATTCAGCAGTTTGTGCCTTGAAGCTCTAGGGCAATGTAGCCCACCCACAGCAGAAGTTCTACTTCAGCCAGATCAGGCCTGCAAAGAAACTGCGTTTCACAGCCCTTTGTAAGGGATGTTCCCGGTAGGCTGTAAGAGCCCAATGCAGAACGAGTTGTTTCTTAGCTTCCCAAAGAGCTGGAAGCAAGATGCTTTGTGGACTATCTCTGTCTTTGGAAACAATTCAGCACTTTGTGCCTTGAAGCTCTAGGGCAATGTAGCACACCCACAGCAGAAGTTCTACTTCAGCCAGATCAGGCCTGCAAAGAAACTGCGTTTCACAGCCCTTTGTAAGGTTTGTTCCCGGTAGGCTGTAAGAGCCCAATGCAGAACGAGTTGTTTCTTAGCTTCCCAAAGAGCTGGAAGCAAGATGCTTTGGGGACTATCTCTGTCTTTGGAAACAATTCAGCACTTTGTGCCTTGAAGCTCTAGGGCAATGTAGCACACCCACAGCAGAAGTTCTACTTCAGCCAGATCAGGTTGCAAAGAAACTACGTTTCACAGCCCTTTGTAAGGGATGTTCCCGGTAGGCTGTAAGAGCCCAATGCAGAGCGAGTTGTTTCTTAGCTTCCCAAAGAGCTGGAAGCAAGATGCTTTGGGGCCTATCTCTGTCTTTGGAAACAATTCAGCAGTTTGTGCCTTGAAGCTCTAGGGCAATGTAGCCCACCCACAGCAGAAGTTCTACTTCAGCCAGATCAGGCCTGCAAAGAAACTGCGTTTCACAGCCCTTTGTAAGGGATGTTCCCGGTAGGCTGTAAGAGCCCAATGCAGAACGAGTTGTTTCTTAGCTTCCCAAAGAGCTGGAAGCAAGATGCTTTGTGGACTATCTCTGTCTTTGGAAACAATTCAGCACTTTGTGCCTTGAAGCTCTAGGGCAATGTAGCACACCCACAGCAGAAGTTCTACTTCAGCCAGATCAGGCCTGCAAAGAAACTGCGTTTCACAGCCCTTTGTAAGGTTTGTTCCCGGTAGGCTGTAAGAGCCCAATGCAGAACGAGTTGTTTCTTAGCTTCCCAAAGAGCTGGAAGCAAGATGCTTTGGGGACTATCTCTGTCTTTGGAAACAATTCAGCACTTTGTGCCTTGAAGCTCTAGGGCAATGTAGCACACCCACAGCAGAAGTTCTACTTCAGCCAGATCAGGCCGGCAAAGAAACTGCGTTTCACAGCCCTTTGTAAGGGATGTTCCCGGTAGGCTGTAAGAGCCCAATGCAGAACGAGTTGTTTCTTAGCTTCCCAAAGAGCTGGAAGCAAGATGCTTTGGGGACTATCTCTGTCTTTGGAAACAATTCAGCACTTTGTGCCTTGAAGCTCTAGGGCAATGTAGCACACCCAGAGCAGAAGTTCTACTTCAGCCAGATCAGGCCTGCAAAGAAACTGCGTTTCACAGCCCTTTGTAAGGGATGTTCCCGGTAGGCTGTAAGAGCCCAATGCAGAGCGAGTTGTTTCTTAGCTTCCCAAAGAGCTGGAAGCAAGATGCTTTGGGGACTATCTCTGTCTTTGGAAACAATTCAGCACTTTGTGCCTTGAAGCTCTAGGGCAATGTAGCACACCCACAGCAGAAGTTCTACTTCAGCCAGATCAGGCCGGCAAAGAAACTGCGTTTCACAGCCCTTTGTAAGGGATGTTCCCGGTAGGCTGTAAGAGCCCAATGCAGAACGAGTTGTTTCTTAGCTTCCCAAAGAGCTGGAAGCAAGATGCTTTGGGGACTATCTCTGTCTTTGGAAACAATTCAGCACTTTGTGCCTTGAAGCTCTAGGGCAATGTAGCACACCCACAGCAGAAGTTCTACTTCAGCCAGATCAGGCCTGCAAAGAAACTGCGTTTCACAGCCCTTTGTAAGGGATGTTCCGGGTAGGCTGTAAGAGCCCAATGCAGAGCGAGTTGTTTCTTAGCTTCCCAAAGAGCTGGAAGCAAGATGCTTTGGGGACTATCTCTGTCTTTGGAAACAATTCAGCACTTTGTGCCTTGAAGCTCTAGGGCAATGTAGCACACCCAGAGCAGAAGTTCTACTTCAGCCAGATCAGGCCTGCAAAGAAACTGCGTTTCACAGCCCTTTGTAAGGGATGTTCCCGGTAGGCTGTAAGAGCCCAATGCAGAGCGAGTTGTTTCTTAGCTTCCCAAAGAGCTGGAAGCAAGATGCTTTGGGGACTATCTCTGTCTTTGGAAACAATTCAGCACTTTGTGCCTTGAAGCTCTAGGGCAATGTAGCACACCCAGAGCAGAAGTTCTACTTCAGCCAGATCAGGCCTGCAAAGAAACTGCGTTTCACAGCCCTTTGTAAGGGATGTTCCCGGTAGGCTGTAAGAGCCCAATGCAGAGCGAGTTGTTTCTTAGCTTCCCAAAGAGCTGGAAGCAAGATGCTTTGGGGACTATCTCTGTCTTTGGAAACAATTCAGCACTTTGTGCCTTGAAGCTCTAGGGCAATGTAGCACACCCAGAGCAGAAGTTCTACTTCAGCCAGATCAGGCCTGCAAAGAAACTGCGTTTCACAGCCCTTTGTAAGGGATGTTCCCGGTAGGCTGTAAGAGCCCAATGCAGAGCGAGTTGTTTCTTAGCTTCCCAAAGAGCTGGAAGCAAGATGCTTTGGGGACTATCTCTGTCTTTGGAAACAATTCAGCACTTTGTGCCTTGAAGCTCTAGGGCAATGTAGCACACCCACAGCAGAAGTTCTACTTCAGCCAGATCAGGCCTGCAAAGAAACTGCGTTTCACAGCCCTTTGTAAGGGATGTTCCCGGTAGGCTGTAAGAGCCCAATGCAGAACGAGTTGTTTCTTAGCTTCCCAAAGAGCTGGAAGCAAGATGCTTTGGGGACTATCTCTGTCTTTGGAAACAATTCAGCACTTTGTGCCTTGAAGCTCTAGGGCAATGTAGCACACCCACAGCAGAAGTTCTACTTCAGCCAGATCAGGTTGCAAAGAAACTGCGTTTCACAGCCCTTTGTAAGGGATGTTCCCGGTAGGCTGTAAGAGCCCAATGCAGAGCGAGTTGTTTCTTAGCTTCCCAAAGAGCTGGAAGCAAGATGCTTTGGGGACTATCTCTGTCTTTGGAAACAATTCAGCACTTTGTGCCTTGAAGCTCTAGGGCAATGTAGCACACCCACAGCAGAAGTTCTACTTCAGCCAGATCAGGCCTGCAAAGAAACTGCGTTTCACAGCCCTTTGTAAGGGATGTTCCCGGTAGGCTGTAAGAGCCCAATGCAGAACGAGTTGTTTCTTAGCTTCCCAAAGAGCTGGAAGCAAGATGCTTTGGGGACTATCTCTGTCTTTGGAAACAATTCAGCACTTTGTGCCTTGAAGCTCTAGGGCAATGTAGCACACCCACAGCAGAAGTTCTACTTCAGCCAGATCAGGCCTGCAAAGAAACTGCGTTTCACAGCCCTTTGTAAGGGATGTTCCCGGTAGGCTGTAAGAGCCCAATGCAGAGCGAGTTGTTTCTTAGCTTCCCAAAGAGCTGGAAGCAAGATGCTTTGGGGACTATCTCTGTCTTTGGAAACAATTCAGCACTTTGTGCCTTGAAGCTCTAGGGCAATGTAGCACACCCAGAGCAGAAGTTCTACTTCAGCCAGATCAGGCCTGCAAAGAAACTGCGTTTCACAGCCCTTTGTAAGGGATGTTCCCGGTAGGCTGTAAGAGCCCAATGCAGAGCGAGTTGTTTCTTAGCTTCCCAAAGAGCTGGAAGCAAGATGCTTTGGGGACTATCTCTGTCTTTGGAAACAATTCACCACTTTGTGCCTTGAAGCTCTAGGGCAATGTAGCACACCCACAGCAGAAGTTCTACTTCAGCCAGATCAGGCCGGCAAAGAAACTGCGTTTCACAGCCCTTTGTAAGGGATGTTCCCGGTAGGCTGTAAGAACCCAATGCAGAACGAGTTGTTTCTTAGCTTCCCAAAGAGATGGAAGCAAGATGCTTTGGGGCCTATCTCTGTCTTTGGAAACAATTCAGCAGTTTGTGCCTTGAAGCTCTAGGGCAATGTAGCCCACCCACAGCAGAAGTTCTACTTCAGCCAGATCAGGCCTGCAAAGAAACTGCGTTTCACAGCCCTTTGTAAGGGATGTTCCCGGTAGGCTGTAAGAGCCCAATGCAGAACGAGTTGTTTCTTAGCTTCCCAAAGAGCTGGAAGCAAGATGCTTTGTGGACTATCTCTGTCTTTGGAAACAATTCAGCACTTTGTGCCTTGAAGCTCTAGGGCAATGTAGCACACCCACAGCAGAAGTTCTACTTCAGCCAGATCAGGCCTGCAAAGAAACTGCGTTTCACAGCCCTTTGTAAGGTTTGTTCCCGGTAGGCTGTAAGAGCCCAATGCAGAGCGAGTTGTTTCTTAGCTTCCCAAAGAGCTGGAAGCAAGATGCTTTGGGGACTATCTCTGTCTTTGGAAACAATTCAGCACTTTGTGCCTTGAAGCTCTAGGGCAATGTAGCACACCCACAGCAGAAGTTCTACTTCAGCCAGATCAGGCCTGCAAAGAAACTGCGTTTCACAGCCCTTTGTAAGGGATGTTCCCGGTAGGCTGTAACAGCCCAATGCAGAGCGAGTTGTTTCTTAGCTTCCCAAAGAGCTGGAAGCAAGATGCTTTGGGGACTATCTCTGTCTTTGGAAACAATTCAGCACATTGTGCCTTGAAGCTCTAGGGCAATGTAGCACACCCACAGCAGAAGTTCTACTTCAGCCAGATCAGGCCGGCAAAGAAACTGCGTTTCACAGCCCTTTGTAAGGGATGTTCCCGGTAGGCTGTAAGAACCCAATGCAGAACGAGTTGTTTCTTAGCTTCCCAAAGAGCTGGAAGCAAGATGCTTTGGGGACTATCTCTGTCTTTGGAAACAATTCAGCACTTTGTGCCTTGAAGCTCTAGAGCAATGTAGCACACCCAGAGCAGAAGTTCTACTTCAGCCAGATCAGGCCTGCAAAGAAACTGCGTTTCACAGCCCTTTGTAAGGGATGTTCCCGGTAGGCTGTAAGAGCCCAATGCAGAGCGAGTTGTTTCTTAGCTTCCCAAAGAGCTGGAAGCAAGATGCTTTGGGGACTATCTCTGTCTTTGGAAACAATTCAGCACTTTGTGCCTTGAAGCTCTAGGGCAATGTAGCACACCCAGAGCAGAAGTTCTACTTCAGCCAGATCAGGCCTGCAAAGAAACTGCGTTTCACAGCCCTTTGTAAGGGATGTTCCCGGTAGGCTGTAAGAGCCCAATGCAGAGCGAGTTGTTTCTTAGCTTCCCAAAGAGCTGGAAGCAAGATGCTTTGGGGACTATCTCTGTCTTTGGAAACAATTCAGCACTTTGTGCCTTGAAGCTCTAGGGCAATGTAGCACACCCAGAGCAGAAGTTCTACTTCAGCCAGATCAGGCCTGCAAAGAAACTGCGTTTCACAGCCCTTTGTAAGGGATGTTCCCGGTAGGCTGTAAGAGCCCAATGCAGAGCGAGTTGTTTCTTAGCTTCCCAAAGAGCTGGAAGCAAGATGCTTTGGGGACTATCTCTGTCTTTGGAAACAATTCAGCACTTTGTGCCTTGAAGCTCTAGGGCAATGTAGCACACCCACAGCAGAAGTTCTACTTCAGCCAGATCAGGCCTGCAAAGAAACTGCGTTTCACAGCCCTTTGTAAGGGATGTTCCCGGTAGGCTGTAAGAGCCCAATGCAGAACGAGTTGTTTCTTAGCTTCCCAAAGAGCTGGAAGCAAGATGCTTTGGGGACTATCTCTGTCTTTGGAAACAATTCAGCACTTTGTGCCTTGAAGCTCTAGGGCAATGTAGCCCACCCACAGCAGAAGTTCTACTTCAGCCAGATCAGGCCTGCAAAGAAACTGCGTTTCACAGCCCTTTGTAAGGGATGTTCCCGGTAGGCTGTAAGAGCCCAATGCAGAACGAGTTGTTTCTTAGCTTCCCAAAGAGCTGGAAGCAAGATGCTTTGGGGACTATCTCTGTCTTTGGAAACAATTCAGCACTTTGTGCCTTGAAGCTCTAGGGCAATGTAGCACACCCACAGCAGAAGTTCTACTTCAGCCAGATCAGGCCTGCAAAGAAACTGCGTTTCAAAGCCCTTTGTAAGGTTTGTTCCCGGTAGGCTGTAAGAGCCCAATGCAGAACGAGTTGTTTCTTAGCTTCCCAAAGAGCTGGAAGCAAGATGCTTTGGGGACTATCTCTGTCTTTGGAAACAATTCAGCACTTTGTGCCTTGAAGCTCTAGGGCAATGTAGCACACCCACAGCAGAAGTTCTACTTCAGCCAGATCAGGCCTGCAAAGAAACTGCGTTTCACAGCCCTTTGTAAGGGATGTTCCCGGTAGGCTGTAACAGCCCAATGCAGAGCGAGTTGTTTCTTAGCTTCCCAAAGAGCTGGAAGCAAGATGCTTTGGGGACTATCTCTGTCTTTGGAAACAATTCAGCACTTTGTGCCTTGAAGCTCTAGGGCAATGTAGCACACCCACAGCAGAAGTTCTACTTCAGCCAGATCAGGCCGGCAAAGAAACTGCGTTTCACAGCCCTTTGTAAGGGATGTTCCCGGTAGGCTGTAAGAACCCAATGCAGAACGAGTTGTTTCTTAGCTTCCCAAAGAGCTGGAAGCAAGATGCTTTGGGGACTATCTCTGTCTTTGGAAACAATTCAGCACTTTGTGCCTTGAAGCTCTAGGGCAATGTAGCACACCCACAGCAGAAGTTCTACTTCAGCCAGATCAGGTTGCAAAGAAACTACGTTTCACAGCCCTTTGTAAGGGATGTTCCCGGTAGGCTGTAAGAGCCCAATGCAGAGCGAGTTGTTTCTTAGCTTCCCAAAGAGCTGGAAGCAAGATGCTTTGGGGACTATCTCTGTCTTTGGAAACAATTCAGCACTTTGTGCCTTGAAGCTCTAGGGCAATGTAGCACACCCACAGCAGAAGTTCTACTTCAGCCAGATCAGGCCTGCAAAGAAACTGCGTTTCACAGCCCTTTGTAAGGGATGTTCCCGGTAGGCTGTAAGAACCCAATGCAGAACGAGTTGTTTCTTAGCTTCCCAAAGAGATGGAAGCAAGATGCTTTGGGGACTATCTCTGTCTTTGGAAACAATTCAGCAGTTTGTGCCTTGAAGCTCTAGGGCAATGTAGCCCACCCACAGCAGAAGTTCTACTTCAGCCAGATCAGGTTGCAAAGAAACTGCGTTTCACAGCCCTTTGTAAGGGATGTTCCCGGTAGGCTGTAAGAGCCCAATGCAGAGCGAGTTGTTTCTTAGCTTCCCAAAGAGCTGGAAGCAAGATGCTTTGGGGACTATCTCTGTCTTTGGAAACAATTCAGCACTTTGTGCCTTGAAGCTCTAGGGCAATGTAGCACACCCACAGCAGAAGTTCTACTTCAGCCAGATCAGGCCTGCAAAGAAACTGCGTTTCACAGCCCTTTGTAAGGGATGTTCCCGGTAGGCTGTAAGAGCCCAATGCAGAACGAGTTGTTTCTTAGCTTCCCAAAGAGCTGGAAGCAAGATGCTTTGGGGACTATCTCTGTCTTTGGAAACAATTCAGCACTTTGGGCCTTGAAGCTCTAGGGCAATGTAGCACACCCACAGCAGAAGTTCTACTTCAGCCAGATCAGGCCTGCAAAGAAACTGCGTTTCACAGCCCTTTGTAAGGGATGTTCCCGGTAGGCTGTAAGAGCCCAATGCAGAGCGAGTTGTTCCTTAGCTTCCCAAAGAGCTGGAAGCAAGATGCTTTGGGGACTATCTCTGTCTTTGGAAACAATTCAGCACTTTGTGCCTTGAAGCTCTAGGGCAATGTAGCACACCCAGAGCAGAAGTTCTACTTCAGCCAGATCAGGCCTGCAAAGAAACTGCGTTTCACAGCCCTTTGTAAGGGATGTTCCCGGTAGGCTGTAAGAGCCCAATGCAGAGCGAGTTGTTTCTTAGCTTCCCAAAGAGCTGGAAGCAAGATGCTTTGGGGACTATCTCTGTCTTTGGAAACAATTCACCACTTTGTGCCTTGAAGCTCTAGGGCAATGTAGCACACCCACAGCAGAAGTTCTACTTCAGCCAGATCAGGCCGGCAAAGAAACTGCGTTTCACAGCCCTTTGTAAGGGATGTTCCCGGTAGGCTGTAAGAACCCAATGCAGAACGAGTTGTTTCTTAGCTTCCCAAAGAGATGGAAGCAAGATGCTTTGGGGACTATCTCTGTCTTTGGAAACAATTCAGCAGTTTGTGCCTTGAAGCTCTAGGGCAATGTAGCCCACCCACAGCAGAAGTTCTACTTCAGCCAGATCAGGCCTGCAAAGAAACTGCGTTTCACAGCCCTTTGTAAGGGATGTTCCCGGTAGGCTGTAAGAGCCCAATGCAGAACGAGTTGTTTCTTAGCTTCCCAAAGAGCTGGAAGCAAGATGCTTTGTGGACTATCTCTGTCTTTGGAAACAATTCAGCACTTTGTGCCTTGAAGCTCTAGGGCAATGTAGCACACCCAGAGCAGAAGTTCTACTTCAGCCAGATCAGGCCTGCAAAGAAACTGCGTTTCACAGCCCTTTGTAAGGTTTGTTCCCGGTAGGCTGTAAGAGCCCAATGCAGAACGAGTTGTTTCTTAGCTTCCCAAAGAGCTGGAAGCAAGATGCTTTGGGGACTATCTCTGTCTTTGGAAACAATTCAGCACTTTGTGCCTTGAAGCTCTAGGGCAATGTAGCACACCCAGAGCAGAAGTTCTACTTCAGCCAGATCAGGCCTGCAAAGAAACTGCGTTTCACAGCCCTTTGTAAGGGATGTTCCCGGTAGGCTGTAAGAGCCCAATGCAGAACGAGTTGTTTCTTAGCTTCCCAAAGAGCTGGAAGCAAGATGCTTTGGGGACTATCTCTGTCTTTGGAAACAATTCAGCACTTTGTGCCTTGAAGCTCTAGGCCAATGTAGCACACCCACAGCAGAAGTTCTACTTCAGCCAGATCAGGCCTGCAAAGAAACTGCGTTTCACAGCCCTTTGTAAGGGATGTTCCCGGTAGGCTGTAAGAGCCCAATGCAGAGCGAGTTGTTTCTTAGCTTCCCAAAGAGCTGGAAGCAAGATGCTTTGGGGACTATCTCTGTCTTTGGAAACAATTCAGCACTTTGTGCCTTGAAGCTCTAGGGCAATGTAGCACACCCACAGCAGAAGTTCTACTTCAGCCAGATCAGGCCTGCATAGAAACTGCATTTCACAGCCCTTTGTAAGGGATGTTCCCGGTAGGCTGTAAGAGCCCAATGCAGAGCGAGTTGTTTCTTAGCTTCCCAAAGAGCTGGAAGCAAGATGCTTTGGGGACTATCTCTGTCTTTGGAAACAATTCAGCACTTTGTGCCTTGAAGCTCTAGGCCAATGTAGCACACCCACAGCAGAAGTTCTACTTCAGCCAGATCAGGCCTGCAAAGAAACTGCGTTTCACAGCCCTTTGTAAGGGATGTTCCCGGTAGGCTGTAAGAGCCCAATGCAGAGCGAGTTGTTTCTTAGCTTCCCAAAGAGCTGGAAGCAAGATGCTTTGGGGACTATCTCTGTCTTTGGAAACAATTCAGCACTTTGTGCCTTGAAGCTCTAGGGCAATGTAGCACACCCACAGCAGAAGTTCTACTTCAGCCAGATCAGGCCTGCAAAGAAACTGCGTTTCACAGCCCTTTGTAAGGGATGTTCCCGGTAGGCTGTAAGAGCCCAATGCAGAACGAGTTGTTTCTTAGCTTCCCAAAGAGCTGGAAGCAAGATGCTTTGGGGACTATCTCTGTCTTTGGAAACAATTCAGCACTTTGTGCCTTGAAGCTCTAGGGCAATGTAGCACACCCACAGCAGAAGTTCTACTTCAGCCAGATCAGGCCTGCATAGAAACTGCATTTCACAGCCCTTTGTAAGGGATGTTCCCGGTAGGCTGTAAGAGCCCAATGCAGAGCGAGTTGTTTCTTAGCTTCCCAAAGAGCTGGAAGCAAGATGCTTTGGGGACTATCTCTGTCTTTGGAAACAATTCAGCACTTTGTGCCTTGAAGCTCTAGGGCAATGTAGCCCACCCACAGCAGAAGTTCTACTTCAGCCAGATCAGGCCTGCAAAGAAACTGCGTTTCACAGCCCTTTGTAAGGGATGTTCCCGGTAGGCTGTAAGAGCCCAATGCAGAACGAGTTGTTTCTTAGCTTCCCAAAGAGCTGGAAGCAAGATGCTTTGTGGACTATCTCTGTCTTTGGAAACAATTCAGCACTTTGTGCCTTGAAGCTCTAGGGCAATGTAGCACACCCACAGCAGAAGTTCTACTTCAGCCAGATCAGGCCTGCAAAGAAACTGCGTTTCACAGCCCTTTGTAAGGTTTGTTCCCGGTAGGCTGTAAGAGCCCAATGCAGAACGAGTTGTTTCTTAGCTTCCCAAAGAGCTGGAAGCAAGATGCTTTGGGGACTATCTCTGTCTTTGGAAACAATTCAGCACTTTGTGCCTTGAAGCTCTAGGGCAATGTAGCACACCCACAGCAGAAGTTCTACTTCAGCCAGATCAGGCCGGCAAAGAAACTGCGTTTCACAGCCCTTTGTAAGGGATGTTCCCGGTAGGCTGTAAGAGCCCAATGCAGAACGAGTTGTTTCTTAGCTTCCCAAAGAGCTGGAAGCAAGATGCTTTGGGGACTATCTCTGTCTTTGGAAACAATTCAGCACTTTGTGCCTTGAAGCTCTAGGGCAATGTAGCACACCCAGAGCAGAAGTTCTACTTCAGCCAGATCAGGCCTGCAAAGAAACTGCGTTTCACAGCCCTTTGTAAGGGATGTTCCCGGTAGGCTGTAAGAGCCCAATGCAGAGCGAGTTGTTTCTTAGCTTCCCAAAGAGCTGGAAGCAAGATGCTTTGGGGACTATCTCTGTCTTTGGAAACAATTCAGCACTTTGTGCCTTGAAGCTCTAGGGCAATGTAGCACACCCACAGCAGAAGTTCTACTTCAGCCAGATCAGGCCGGCAAAGAAACTGCGTTTCACAGCCCTTTGTAAGGGATGTTCCCGGTAGGCTGTAAGAGCCCAATGCAGAACGAGTTGTTTCTTAGCTTCCCAAAGAGCTGGAAGCAAGATGCTTTGGGGACTATCTCTGTCTTTGGAAACAATTCAGCACTTTGTGCCTTGAAGCTCTAGGGCAATGTAGCACACCCACAGCAGAAGTTCTACTTCAGCCAGATCAGGCCTGCAAAGAAACTGCGTTTCACAGCCCTTTGTAAGGGATGTTCCGGGTAGGCTGTAAGAGCCCAATGCAGAGCGAGTTGTTTCTTAGCTTCCCAAAGAGCTGGAAGCAAGATGCTTTGGGGACTATCTCTGTCTTTGGAAACAATTCAGCACTTTGTGCCTTGAAGCTCTAGGGCAATGTAGCACACCCAGAGCAGAAGTTCTACTTCAGCCAGATCAGGCCTGCAAAGAAACTGCGTTTCACAGCCCTTTGTAAGGGATGTTCCCGGTAGGCTGTAAGAGCCCAATGCAGAGCGAGTTGTTTCTTAGCTTCCCAAAGAGCTGGAAGCAAGATGCTTTGGGGACTATCTCTGTCTTTGGAAACAATTCAGCACTTTGTGCCTTGAAGCTCTAGGGCAATGTAGCACACCCACAGCAGAAGTTCTACTTCAGCCAGATCAGGCCTGCAAAGAAACTGCGTTTCACAGCCCTTTGTAAGGGATGTTCCCGGTAGGCTGTAAGAGCCCAATGCAGAGCGAGTTGTTTCTTAGCTTCCCAAAGAGCTGGAAGCAAGATGCTTTGGGGACTATCTCTGTCTTTGGAAACAATTCAGCACTTTGTGCCTTGAAGCTCTAGGGCAATGTAGCACACCCACAGCAGAAGTTCTACTTCAGCCAGATCAGGCCTGCAAAGAAACTGCGTTTCACAGCCCTTTGTAAGGGATGTTCCCGGTAGGCTGTAAGAGCCCAATGCAGAGCGAGTTGTTTCTTAGCTTCCCAAAGAGCTGGAAGCAAGATGCTTTGGGGACTATCTCTGTCTTTGGAAACAATTCAGCACTTTGTGCCTTGAAGCTCTAGGGCAATGTAGCACACCCACAGCAGAAGTTCTACTTCAGCCAGATCAGGCCTGCAAAGAAACTGCGTTTCACAGCCCTTTGTAAGGGATGTTCCCGGTAGGCTGTAAGAGCCCAATGCAGAACGAGTTGTTTCTTAGCTTCCCAAAGAGCTGGAAGCAAGATGCTTTGGGGACTATCTCTGTCTTTGGAAACAATTCAGCACTTTGTGCCTTGAAGCTCTAGGGCAATGTAGCACACCCACAGCAGAAGTTCTACTTCAGCCAGATCAGGTTGCAAAGAAACTGCGTTTCACAGCCCTTTGTAAGGGATGTTCCCGGTAGGCTGTAAGAGCCCAATGCAGAGCGAGTTGTTTCTTAGCTTCCCAAAGAGCTGGAAGCAAGATGCTTTGGGGACTATCTCTGTCTTTGGAAACAATTCAGCACTTTGTGCCTTGAAGCTCTAGGGCAATGTAGCACACCCACAGCAGAAGTTCTACTTCAGCCAGATCAGGCCTGCAAAGAAACTGCGTTTCACAGCCCTTTGTAAGGGATGTTCCCGGTAGGCTGTAAGAGCCCAATGCAGAACGAGTTGTTTCTTAGCTTCCCAAAGAGCTGGAAGCAAGATGCTTTGGGGACTATCTCTGTCTTTGGAAACAATTCAGCACTTTGTGCCTTGAAGCTCTAGGGCAATGTAGCACACCCACAGCAGAAGTTCTACTTCAGCCAGATCAGGCCTGCAAAGAAACTGCGTTTCACAGCCCTTTGTAAGGGATGTTCCCGGTAGGCTGTAAGAGCCCAATGCAGAGCGAGTTGTTTCTTAGCTTCCCAAAGAGCTGGAAGCAAGATGCTTTGGGGACTATCTCTGTCTTTGGAAACAATTCAGCACTTTGTGCCTTGAAGCTCTAGGGCAATGTAGCACACCCAGAGCAGAAGTTCTACTTCAGCCAGATCAGGCCTGCAAAGAAACTGCGTTTCACAGCCCTTTGTAAGGGATGTTCCCGGTAGGCTGTAAGAGCCCAATGCAGAGCGAGTTGTTTCTTAGCTTCCCAAAGAGCTGGAAGCAAGATGCTTTGGGGACTATCTCTGTCTTTGGAAACAATTCACCACTTTGTGCCTTGAAGCTCTAGGGCAATGTAGCACACCCACAGCAGAAGTTCTACTTCAGCCAGATCAGGCCGGCAAAGAAACTGCGTTTCACAGCCCTTTGTAAGGGATGTTCCCGGTAGGCTGTAAGAACCCAATGCAGAACGAGTTGTTTCTTAGCTTCCCAAAGAGCTGGAAGCAAGATGCTTTGGGGCCTATCTCTGTCTTTGGAAACAATTCAGCAGTTTGTGCCTTGAAGCTCTAGGGCAATGTAGCCCACCCACAGCAGAAGTTCTACTTCAGCCAGATCAGGCCTGCAAAGAAACTGCGTTTCACAGCCCTTTGTAAGGGATGTTCCCGGTAGGCTGTAAGAGCCCAATGCAGAACGAGTTGTTTCTTAGCTTCCCAAAGAGCTGGAAGCAAGATGCTTTGTGGACTATCTCTGTCTTTGGAAACAATTCAGCACTTTGTGCCTTGAAGCTCTAGGGCAATGTAGCACACCCACAGCAGAAGTTCTACTTCAGCCAGATCAGGCCTGCAAAGAAACTGCGTTTCACAGCCCTTTGTAAGGTTTGTTCCCGGTAGGCTGTAAGAGCCCAATGCAGAACGAGTTGTTTCTTAGCTTCCCAAAGAGCTGGAAGCAAGATGCTTTGGGGACTATCTCTGTCTTTGGAAACAGTTCAGCACTTTGTGCCTTGAAGCTCTAGGGCAATGTAGCACACCCACAGCAGAAGTTCTACTTCAGCCAGATCAGGCCTGCAAAGAAACTGCGTTTCACAGCCCTTTGTAAGGGATGTTCCCGGTAGGCTGTAACAGCCCAATGCAGAGCGAGTTGTTTCTTAGCTTCCCAAAGAGCTGGAAGCAAGATGCTTTGGGGACTATCTCTGTCTTTGGAAACAATTCAGCACTTTGTGCCTTGAAGCTCTAGGGCAATGTAGCACACCCACAGCAGAAGTTCTACTTCAGCCAGATCAGGCCGGCAAAGAAACTGCGTTTCACAGCCCTTTGTAAGGGATGTTCCCGGTAGGCTGTAAGAACCCAATGCAGAACGAGTTGTTTCTTAGCTTCCCAAAGAGCTGGAAGCAAGATGCTTTGGGGACTATCTCTGTCTTTGGAAACAATTCAGCACTTTGTGCCTTGAAGCTCTAGGGCAATGTAGCACACCCACAGCAGAAGTTCTACTTCAGCCAGATCAGGTTGCAAAGAAACTACGTTTCACAGCCCTTTGTAAGGGATGTTCCCGGTAGGCTGTAAGAGCCCAATGCAGAGCGAGTTGTTTCTTAGCTTCCCAAAGAGCTGGAAGCAAGATGCTTTGGGGACTATCTCTGTCTTTGGAAACAATTCAGCACTTTGTGCCTTGAAGCTCTAGGGCAATGTAGCACACCCACAGCAGAAGTTCTACTTCAGCCAGATCAGGCCTGCAAAGAAACTGCGTTTCACAGCCCTTTGTAAGGGATGTTCCCGGTAGGCTGTAAGAACCCAATGCAGAACGAGTTGTTTCTTAGCTTCCCAAAGAGATGGAAGCAAGATGCTTTGGGGACTATCTCTGTCTTTGGAAACAATTCAGCAGTTTGTGCCTTGAAGCTCTAGGGCAATGTAGCCCACCCACAGCAGAAGTTCTACTTCAGCCAGATCAGGCCTGCAAAGAAACTGCGTTTCACAGCCCTTTGTAAGGGATGTTCCCGGTAGGCTGTAAGAGCCCAATGCAGAACGAGTTGTTTCTTAGCTTCCCAAAGAGCTGGAAGCAAGATGCTTTGTGGACTATCTCTGTCTTTGGAAACAATTCAGCACTTTGTGCCTTGAAGCTCTAGGGCAATGTAGCACACCCACAGCAGAAGTTCTACTTCAGCCAGATCAGGCCTGCAAAGAAACTGCGTTTCACAGCCCTTTGTAAGGTTTGTTCCCGGTAGGCTGTAAGAGCCCAATGCAGAACGAGTTGTTTCTTAGCTTCCCAAAGAGCTGGAAGCAAGATGCTTTGGGGACTATCTCTGTCTTTGGAAACAATTCAGCACTTTGTGCCTTGAAGCTCTAGGGCAATGTAGCACACCCACAGCAGAAGTTCTACTTCAGCCAGATCAGGCCTGCAAAGAAACTGCGTTTCACAGCCCTTTGTAAGGGATGTTCCCGGTAGGCTGTAAGAGCCCAATGCAGAGCGAGTTGTTTCTTAGCTTCCCAAAGAGCTGGAAGCAAGATGCTTTGGGGACTATCTCTGTCTTTGGAAACAATTCAGCACTTTGTGCCTTGAAGCTCTAGGGCAATGTAGCACACCCACAGCAGAAGTTCTACTTCAGCCAGATCAGGCCTGCAAAGAAACTGCGTTTCACAGCCCTTTGTAAGGGATGTTCCCGGTAGGCTGTAAGAGCCCAATGCAGAACGAGTTGTTTCTTAGCTTCCCAAAGAGCTGGAAGCAAGATGCTTTGGGGACTATCTCTGTCTTTGGAAACAATTCAGCACTTTGTGCCTTGAAGCTCTAGGGCAATGTAGCACACCCACAGCAGAAGTTCTACTTCAGCCAGATCAGGTTGCAAAGAAACTGCGTTTCACAGCCCTTTGTAAGGGATGTTCCCGGTAGGCTGTAAGAGCCCAATGCAGAGCGAGTTGTTTCTTAGCTTCCCAAAGAGCTGGAAGCAAGATGCTTTGGGGACTATCTCTGTCTTTGGAAACAATTCAGCACTTTGTGCCTTGAAGCTCTAGGGCAATGTAGCACACCCACAGCAGAAGTTCTACTTCAGCCAGATCAGGCCTGCAAAGAAACTGCGTTTCACAGCCCTTTGTAAGGGATGTTCCCGGTAGGCTGTAAGAGCCCAATGCAGAACGAGTTGTTTCTTAGCTTCCCAAAGAGCTGGAAGCAAGATGCTTTGGGGACTATCTCTGTCTTTGGAAACAATTCAGCACTTTGTGCCTTGAAGCTCTAGGGCAATGTAGCACACCCACAGCAGAAGTTCTACTTCAGCCAGATCAGGCCTGCAAAGAAACTGCGTTTCACAGCCCTTTGTAAGGGATGTTCCCGGTAGGCTGTAAGAGCCCAATGCAGAGCGAGTTGTTCCTTAGCTTCCCAAAGAGCTGGAAGCAAGATGCTTTGGGGACTATCTCTGTCTTTGGAAACAATTCAGCACTTTGTGCCTTGAAGCTCTAGGGCAATGTAGCACACCCAGAGCAGAAGTTCTACTTCAGCCAGATCAGGCCTGCAAAGAAACTGCGTTTCACAGCCCTTTGTAAGGGATGTTCCCGGTAGGCTGTAAGAGCCCAATGCAGAGCGAGTTGTTTCTTAGCTTCCCAAAGAGCTGGAAGCAAGATGCTTTGGGGACTATCTCTGTCTTTGGAAACAATTCACCACTTTGTGCCTTGAAGCTCTAGGGCAATGTAGCACACCCACAGCAGAAGTTCTACTTCAGCCAGATCAGGCCGGCAAAGAAACTGCGTTTCACAGCCCTTTGTAAGGGATGTTCCCGGTAGGCTGTAAGAACCCAATGCAGAACGAGTTGTTTCTTAGCTTCCCAAAGAGATGGAAGCAAGATGCTTTGGGGACTATCTCTGTCTTTGGAAACAATTCAGCAGTTTGTGCCTTGAAGCTCTAGGGCAATGTAGCCCACCCACAGCAGAAGTTCTACTTCAGCCAGATCAGGCCTGCAAAGAAACTGCGTTTCACAGCCCTTTGTAAGGGATGTTCCCGGTAGGCTGTAAGAGCCCAATGCAGAACGAGTTGTTTCTTAGCTTCCCAAAGAGCTGGAAGCAAGATGCTTTGTGGACTATCTCTGTCTTTGGAAACAATTCAGCACTTTGTGCCTTGAAGCTCTAGGGCAATGTAGCACACCCACAGCAGAAGTTCTACTTCAGCCAGATCAGGCCTGCAAAGAAACTGCGTTTCACAGCCCTTTGTAAGGTTTGTTCCCGGTAGGCTGTAAGAGCCCAATGCAGAACGAGTTGTTTCTTAGCTTCCCAAAGAGCTGGAAGCAAGATGCTTTGGGGACTATCTCTGTCTTTGGAAACAATTCAGCACTTTGTGCCTTGAAGCTCTAGGGCAATGTAGCACACCCAGAGCAGAAGTTCTACTTCAGCCAGATCAGGCCTGCAAAGAAACTGCGTTTCACAGCCCTTTGTAAGGGATGTTCCCGGTAGGCTGTAAGAGCCCAATGCAGAACGAGTTGTTTCTTAGCTTCCCAAAGAGCTGGAAGCAAGATGCTTTGGGGACTATCTCTGTCTTTGGAAACAATTCAGCACTTTGTGCCTTGAAGCTCTAGGCCAATGTAGCACACCCACAGCAGAAGTTCTACTTCAGCCAGATCAGGCCTGCAAAGAAACTGCGTTTCACAGCCCTTTGTAAGGGATGTTCCCGGTAGGCTGTAAGAGCCCAATGCAGAGCGAGTTGTTTCTTAGCTTCCCAAAGAGCTGGAAGCAAGATGCTTTGGGGACTATCTCTGTCTTTGGAAACAATTCAGCACTTTGTGCCTTGAAGCTCTAGGGCAATGTAGCACACCCACAGCAGAAGTTCTACTTCAGCCAGATCAGGCCTGCATAGAAACTGCATTTCACAGCCCTTTGTAAGGGATGTTCCCGGTAGGCTGTAAGAGCCCAATGCAGAGCGAGTTGTTTCTTAGCTTCCCAAAGAGCTGGAAGCAAGATGCTTTGGGGACTATCTCTGTCTTTGGAAACAATTCAGCACTTTGTGCCTTGAAGCTCTAGGCCAATGTAGCACACCCACAGCAGAAGTTCTACTTCAGCCAGATCAGGCCTGCAAAGAAACTGCGTTTCACAGCCCTTTGTAAGGGATGTTCCCGGTAGGCTGTAAGAGCCCAATGCAGAGCGAGTTGTTTCTTAGCTTCCCAAAGAGCTGGAAGCAAGATGCTTTGGGGACTATCTCTGTCTTTGGAAACAATTCAGCACTTTGTGCCTTGAAGCTCTAGGGCAATGTAGCACACCCACAGCAGAAGTTCTACTTCAGCCAGATCAGGCCTGCAAAGAAACTGCGTTTCACAGCCCTTTGTAAGGGATGTTCCCGGTAGGCTGTAAGAGCCCAATGCAGAACGAGTTGTTTCTTAGCTTCCCAAAGAGCTGGAAGCAAGATGCTTTGGGGACTATCTCTGTCTTTGGAAACAATTCAGCACTTTGTGCCTTGAAGCTCTAGGGCAATGTAGCACACCCACAGCAGAAGTTCTACTTCAGCCAGATCAGGCCTGCATAGAAACTGCATTTCACAGCCCTTTGTAAGGGATGTTCCCGGTAGGCTGTAAGAGCCCAATGCAGAGCGAGTTGTTTCTTAGCTTCCCAAAGAGCTGGAAGCAAGATGCTTTGGGGACTATCTCTGTCTTTGGAAACAATTCAGCACTTTGTGCCTTGAAGCTCTAGGCCAATGTAGCACACCCACAGCAGAAGTTCTACTTCAGCCAGATCAGGCCTGCAAAGAAACTGCGTTTCACAGCCCTTTGTAAGGGATGTTCCCGGTAGGCTGTAAGAGCCCAATGCAGAGCGAGTTGTTTCTTAGCTTCCCAAAGAGCTGGAAGCAAGATGCTTTGGGGACTATCTCTGTCTTTGGAAACAATTCAGCACTTTGTGCCTTGAAGCTCTAGGGCAATGTAGCACACCCACAGCAGAAGTTCTACTTCAGCCAGATCAGGCCTGCAAAGAAACTGCGTTTCACAGCCCTTTGTAAGGTTTGTTCCCGGTAGGCTGTAAGAGCCCAATGCAGAACGAGTTGTTTCTTAGCTTCCCAAAGAGCTGGAAGCAAGATGCTTTGGGGACTATCTCTGTCTTTGGAAACAATTCAGCACTTTGTGCCTTGAAGCTCTAGGGCAATGTAGCACACCCACAGCAGAAGTTCTACTTCAGCCAGATAAGGCCTGCAAAGAAACTGCGTTTCACAGCCCTTTGTAAGGGATGTTCCCGGTAGGCTGTAAGAGCCCAATGCAGAGCGAGTTGTTTCTTAGCTTCCCAAAGAGCTGGAAGCAAGATGCTTTGGAGACTATCTCTGTCTTTGGAAACAATTCAGCACTTTGTGCCTTGAAGCTCTAGGGCAATGTAGCACACCCACAGCAGAAGTTCTACTTCAGCCAGATCAGGCCGGCAAAGAAACTGCGTTTCACAGCCCTTTGTAAGGGATGTTCCCGGTAGGCTGTAAGAACCCAATGCAGAGCGAGTTGTTTCTTAGCTTCCCAAAGAGCTGGAAGGAAGATGCTTTGGGGACTATCTCTGTCTTTGGAAACAATTCAGCACTTTGTGCCTTGAAGCTCTAGGGCAATGTAGCACACCCACAGCAGAAGTTCTACTTCAGCCAGATCAGGCCTGCAAAGAAACTGCGTTTCACAGCCCTTTGTAAGGGATGTTCCCGGTAGGCTGTAAGAGCCCAATGCAGAACGAGTTGTTTCTTAGCTTCCCAAAGAGCTGGAAGCAAGATGCTTTGGGGACTATCTCTGTCTTTGGAAACAATTCAGCACTTTGTGCCTTGAAGCTCTAGGGCAATGTAGCACACCCACAGCAGAAGTTCTACTTCAGCCAGATCAGGCCTGCAAAGAAACTGCGTTTCACAGCCCTTTGTAAGGGATGTTCCCGGTAGGCTGTAAGAGCCCAATGCAGAACGAGTTGTTTCTTAGCTTCCCAAAGAGCTGGAAGCAAGATGCTTTGGGGACTATCTCTGTCTTTGGAAACAATTCAGCACTTTGTGCCTTGAAGCTCTAGGGCAATGTAGCACACCCACAGCAGAAGTTCTACTTCAGCCAGATCAGGCCTGCAAAGAAACTGCGTTTCACAGCCCTTTGTAAGGGATGTTCCCGGTAGGCTGTAAGAGCCCAATGCAGAGCGAGTTGTTTCTTAGCTTCCCAAAGAGCTGGAAGCAAGATGCTTTGGGGACTATCTCTGTCTTTGGAAACAATTCAGCACTTTGTGCCTTGAAGCTCTAGGGCAATGTAGCACACCCAGAGCAGAAGTTCTACTTCAGCCAGATCAGGCCTGCAAAGAAACTGCGTTTCACAGCCCTTTGTAAGGGATGTTCCCGGTAGGCTGTAAGAGCCCAATGCAGAGCGAGTTGTTTCTTAGCTTCCCAAAGAGCTGGAAGCAAGATGCTTTGGGGACTATCTCTGTCTTTGGAAACAATTCACCACTTTGTGCCTTGAAGCTCTAGGGCAATGTAGCACACCCACAGCAGAAGTTCTACTTCAGCCAGATCAGGCCGGCAAAGAAACTGCGTTTCACAGCCCTTTGTAAGGGATGTTCCCGGTAGGCTGTAAGAACCCAATGCAGAACGAGTTGTTTCTTAGCTTCCCAAAGAGATGGAAGCAAGATGCTTTGGGGCCTATCTCTGTCTTTGGAAACAATTCAGCAGTTTGTGCCTTGAAGCTCTAGGGCAATGTAGCCCACCCACAGCAGAAGTTCTACTTCAGCCAGATCAGGCCTGCAAAGAAACTGCGTTTCACAGCCCTTTGTAAGGGATGTTCCCGGTAGGCTGTAAGAGCCCAATGCAGAACGAGTTGTTTCTTAGCTTCCCAAAGAGCTGGAAGCAAGATGCTTTGTGGACTATCTCTGTCTTTGGAAACAATTCAGCACTTTGTGCCTTGAAGCTCTAGGGCAATGTAGCACACCCACAGCAGAAGTTCTACTTCAGCCAGATCAGGCCTGCAAAGAAACTGCGTTTCACAGCCCTTTGTAAGGTTTGTTCCCGGTAGGCTGTAAGAGCCCAATGCAGAACGAGTTGTTTCTTAGCTTCCCAAAGAGCTGGAAGCAAGATGCTTTGGGGACTATCTCTGTCTTTGGAAACAGTTCAGCACTTTGTGCCTTGAAGCTCTAGGGCAATGTAGCACACCCACAGCAGAAGTTCTACTTCAGCCAGATCAGGCCTGCAAAGAAACTGCGTTTCACAGCCCTTTGTAAGGGATGTTCCCGGTAGGCTGTAACAGCCCAATGCAGAGCGAGTTGTTTCTTAGCTTCCCAAAGAGCTGGAAGCAAGATGCTTTGGGGACTATCTCTGTCTTTGGAAACAATTCAGCACTTTGTGCCTTGAAGCTCTAGGGCAATGTAGCACACCCACAGCAGAAGTTCTACTTCAGCCAGATCAGGCCGGCAAAGAAACTGCGTTTCACAGCCCTTTGTAAGGGATGTTCCCGGTAGGCTGTAAGAACCCAATGCAGAACGAGTTGTTTCTTAGCTTCCCAAAGAGCTGGAAGCAAGATGCTTTGGGGACTATCTCTGTCTTTGGAAACAATTCAGCACTTTGTGCCTTGAAGCTCTAGGGCAATGTAGCACACCCACAGCAGAAGTTCTACTTCAGCCAGATCAGGTTGCAAAGAAACTACGTTTCACAGCCCTTTGTAAGGGATGTTCCCGGTAGGCTGTAAGAGCCCAATGCAGAGCGAGTTGTTTCTTAGCTTCCCAAAGAGCTGGAAGCAAGATGCTTTGGGGACTATCTCTGTCTTTGGAAACAATTCAGCACTTTGTGCCTTGAAGCTCTAGGGCAATGTAGCACACCCACAGCAGAAGTTCTACTTCAGCCAGATCAGGCCTGCAAAGAAACTGCGTTTCACAGCCCTTTGTAAGGGATGTTCCCGGTAGGCTGTAAGAACCCAATGCAGAACGAGTTGTTTCTTAGCTTCCCAAAGAGATGGAAGCAAGATGCTTTGGGGACTATCTCTGTCTTTGGAAACAATTCAGCAGTTTGTGCCTTGAAGCTCTAGGGCAATGTAGCCCACCCACAGCAGAAGTTCTACTTCAGCCAGATCAGGCCTGCAAAGAAACTGCGTTTCACAGCCCTTTGTAAGGGATGTTCCCGGTAGGCTGTAAGAGCCCAATGCAGAACGAGTTGTTTCTTAGCTTCCCAAAGAGCTGGAAGCAAGATGCTTTGTGGACTATCTCTGTCTTTGGAAACAATTCAGCACTTTGTGCCTTGAAGCTCTAGGGCAATGTAGCACACCCACAGCAGAAGTTCTACTTCAGCCAGATCAGGCCTGCAAAGAAACTGCGTTTCACAGCCCTTTGTAAGGTTTGTTCCTGGTAGGCTGTAAGAGCCCAATGCAGAACGAGTTGTTTCTTAGCTTCCCAAAGAGCTGGAAGCAAGATGCTTTGGGGACTATCTCTGTCTTTGGAAACAATTCAGCACTTTGTGCCTTGAAGCTCTAGGGCAATGTAGCACACCCACAGCAGAAGTTCTACTTCAGCCAGATCAGGCCTGCAAAGAAACTGCGTTTCACAGCCCTTTGTAAGGGATGTTCCCGGTAGGCTGTAAGAGCCCAATGCAGAGCGAGTTGTTTCTTAGCTTCCCAAAGAGCTGGAAGCAAGATGCTTTGGGGACTATCTCTGTCTTTGGAAACAATTCAGCACTTTGTGCCTTGAAGCTCTAGGGCAATGTAGCACACCCACAGCAGAAGTTCTACTTCAGCCAGATCAGGCCTGCAAAGAAACTGCGTTTCACAGCCCTTTGTAAGGGATGTTCCCGGTAGGCTGTAAGAGCCCAATGCAGAACGAGTTGTTTCTTAGCTTCCCAAAGAGCTGGAAGCAAGATGCTTTGGGGACTATCTCTGTCTTTGGAAACAATTCAGCACTTTGTGCCTTGAAGCTCTAGGGCAATGTAGCACACCCACAGCAGAAGTTCTACTTCAGCCAGATCAGGTTGCAAAGAAACTGCGTTTCACAGCCCTTTGTAAGGGATGTTCCCGGTAGGCTGTAAGAGCCCAATGCAGAGCGAGTTGTTTCTTAGCTTCCCAAAGAGCTGGAAGCAAGATGCTTTGGGGACTATCTCTGTCTTTGGAAACAATTCAGCACTTTGTGCCTTGAAGCTCTAGGGCAATGTAGCACACCCACAGCAGAAGTTCTACTTCAGCCAGATCAGGCCTGCAAAGAAACTGCGTTTCACAGCCCTTTGTAAGGGATGTTCCCGGTAGGCTGTAAGAGCCCAATGCAGAACGAGTTGTTTCTTAGCTTCCCAAAGAGCTGGAAGCAAGATGCTTTGGGGACTATCTCTGTCTTTGGAAACAATTCAGCACTTTGTGCCTTGAAGCTCTAGGGCAATGTAGCACACCCACAGCAGAAGTTCTACTTCAGCCAGATCAGGCCTGCAAAGAAACTGCGTTTCACAGCCCTTTGTAAGGGATGTTCCCGGTAGGCTGTAAGAGCCCAATGCAGAGCGAGTTGTTTCTTAGCTTCCCAAAGAGCTGGAAGCAAGATGCTTTGGGGACTATCTCTGTCTTTGGAAACAATTCAGCACTTTGTGCCTTGAAGCTCTAGGGCAATGTAGCACACCCACAGCAGAAGTTCTACTTCAGCCAGATCAGGCCTGCAAAGAAACTGCGTTTCACAGCCCTTTGTAAGGGATGTTCCCGGTAGGCTGTAAGAGCCCAATGCAGAACGAGTTGTTTCTTAGCTTCCCAAAGAGCTGGAAGCAAGATGCTTTGGGGACTATCTCTGTCTTTGGAAACAATTCAGCACTTTGTGCCTTGAAGCTCTAGGGCAATGTAGCACACCCACAGCAGAAGTTCTACTTCAGCCAGATCAGGCCTGCATAGAAACTGCATTTCACAGCCCTTTGTAAGGGATGTTCCCGGTAGGCTGTAAGAGCCCAATGCAGAGCGAGTTGTTTCTTAGCTTCCCAAAGAGCTGGAAGCAAGATGCTTTGGGGACTATCTCTGTCTTTGGAAACAATTCAGCACTTTGTGCCTTGAAGCTCTAGGCCAATGTAGCACACCCACAGCAGAAGTTCTACTTCAGCCAGATCAGGCCTGCAAAGAAACTGCGTTTCACAGCCCTTTGTAAGGGATGTTCCCGGTAGGCTGTAAGAGCCCAATGCAGAGCGAGTTGTTTCTTAGCTTCCCAAAGAGCTGGAAGCAAGATGCTTTGGGGACTATCTCTGTCTTTGGAAACAATTCAGCACTTTGTGCCTTGAAGCTCTAGGGCAATGTAGCACACCCACAGCAGAAGTTCTACTTCAGCCAGATCAGGCCTGCAAAGAAACTGCGTTTCACAGCCCTTTGTAAGGTTTGTTCCCGGTAGGCTGTAAGAGCCCAATGCAGAACGAGTTGTTTCTTAGCTTCCCAAAGAGCTGGAAGCAAGATGCTTTGGGGACTATCTCTGTCTTTGGAAACAATTCAGCACTTTGTGCCTTGAAGCTCTAGGGCAATGTAGCACACCCACAGCAGAAGTTCTACTTCAGCCAGATAAGGCCTGCAAAGAAACTGCGTTTCACAGCCCTTTGTAAGGGATGTTCCCGGTAGGCTGTAAGAGCCCAATGCAGAGCGAGTTGTTTCTTAGCTTCCCAAAGAGCTGGAAGCAAGATGCTTTGGAGACTATCTCTGTCTTTGGAAACAATTCAGCACTTTGTGCCTTGAAGCTCTAGGGCAATGTAGCACACCCACAGCAGAAGTTCTACTTCAGCCAGATCAGGCCGGCAAAGAAACTGCGTTTCACAGCCCTTTGTAAGGGATGTTCCCGGTAGGCTGTAAGAACCCAATGCAGAGCGAGTTGTTTCTTAGCTTCCCAAAGAGCTGGAAGGAAGATGCTTTGGGGACTATCTCTGTCTTTGGAAACAATTCAGCACTTTGTGCCTTGAAGCTCTAGGGCAATGTAGCACACCCACAGCAGAAGTTCTACTTCAGCCAGATCAGGTTGCAAAGAAACTACGTTTCACAGCCCTTTGTAAGGGATGTTCCCGGTAGGCTGTAAGAGCCCAATGCAGAGCGAGTTGTTTCTTAGCTTCCCAAAGAGCTGGAAGCAAGATGCTTTGGGGACTATCTCTGTCTTTGGAAACAATTCAGCACTTTGTGCCTTGAAGCTCTAGGGCAATGTAGCACACCCACAGCAGAAGTTCTACTTCAGCCAGATCAGGCCTGCAAAGAAACTGCGTTTCACAGCCCTTTGTAAGGGATGTTCCCGGTAGGCTGTAAGAGCCCAATGCAGAACGAGTTGTTTCTTAGCTTCCCAAAGAGCTGGAAGCAAGATGCTTTGGGGACTATCTCTGTCTTTGGAAACAATTCAGCACTTTGTGCCTTGAAGCTCTAGGGCAATGTAGCACACCCAGAGCAGAAGTTCTACTTCAGCCAGATCAGGCCTGCAAAGAAACTGCGTTTCACAGCCCTTTGTAAGGGATGTTCCCGGTAGGCTGTAAGAGCCCAATGCAGAGCGAGTTGTTTCTTAGCTTCCCAAAGAGCTGGAAGCAAGATGCTTTGGGGACTATCTCTGTCTTTGGAAACAATTCAGCACTTTGTGCCTTGAAGCTCTAGGGCAATGTAGCACACCCACAGCAGAAGTTCTACTTCAGCCAGATCAGGCCTGCAAAGAAACTGCGTTTCACAGCCCTTTGTAAGGTTTGTTCCCGGTAGGCTGTAAGAGCCCAATGCAGAACGAGTTGTTTCTTAGCTTCCCAAAGAGCTGGAAGCAAGATGCTTTGGGGACTATCTCTGTCTTTGGAAACAATTCAGCACTTTGTGCCTTGAAGCTCTAGGGCAATGTAGCACACCCACAGCAGAAGTTCTACTTCAGCCAGATAAGGCCTGCAAAGAAACTGCGTTTCACAGCCCTTTGTAAGGGATGTTCCCGGTAGGCTGTAAGAGCCCAATGCAGAACGAGTTGTTTCTTAGCTTCCCAAAGAGCTGGAAGCAAGATGCTTTGGGGACTATCTCTGTCTTTGGAAACAATTCAGCACTTTGTGCCTTGAAGCTCTAGGGCAATGTAGCACACCCACAGCAGAAGTTCTACTTCAGCCAGATCAGGCCTGCAAAGAAACTGCGTTTCACAGCCCTTTGTAAGGTTTGTTCCCGGTAGGCTGTAAGAGCCCAATGCAGAACGAGTTGTTTCTTAGCTTCCCAAAGAGCTGGAAGCAAGATGCTTTGGGGACTATCTCTGTCTTTGGAAACAATTCAGCACTTTGTGCCTTGAAGCTCTAGGGCAATGTAGCACACCCACAGCAGAAGTTCTACTTCAGCCAGATAAGGCCTGCAAAGAAACTGCGTTTCACAGCCCTTTGTAAGGGATGTTCCCGGTAGGCTGTAAGAGCCCAATGCAGAACGAGTTGTTTCTTAGCTTCCCAAAGAGCTGGAAGCAAGATGCTTTGGGGACTATCTCTGTCTTTGGAAACAATTCAGCACTTTGTGCCTTGAAGCTCTAGGGCAATGTAGCACACCCACAGCAGAAGTTCTACTTCAGCCAGATCAGGTTGCAAAGAAACTACGTTTCACAGCCCTTTGTAAGGGATGTTCCCGGTAGGCTGTAAGAGCCCAATGCAGAGCGAGTTGTTTCTTAGCTTCCCAAAGAGCTGGAAGCAAGATGCTTTGGGGACTATCTCTGTCTTTGGAAACAATTCAGCACTTTGTGCCTTGAAGCTCTAGGGCAATGTAGCACACCCACAGCAGAAGTTCTACTTCAGCCAGATCAGGCCTGCAAAGAAACTGCGTTTCACAGCCCTTTGTAAGGGATGTTCCCGGTAGGCTGTAAGAACCCAATGCAGAACGAGTTGTTTCTTAGCTTCCCAAAGAGATGGAAGCAAGATGCTTTGGGGACTATCTCTGTCTTTGGAAACAATTCAGCAGTTTGTGCCTTGAAGCTCTAGGGCAATGTAGCCCACCCACAGCAGAAGTTCTACTTCAGCCAGATCAGGCCTGCAAAGAAACTGCGTTTCACAGCCCTTTGTAAGGGATGTTCCCGGTAGGCTGTAAGAGCCCAATGCAGAACGAGTTGTTTCTTAGCTTCCCAAAGAGCTGGAAGCAAGATGCTTTGTGGACTATCTCTGTCTTTGGAAACAATTCAGCACTTTGTGCCTTGAAGCTCTAGGGCAATGTAGCACACCCACAGCAGAAGTTCTACTTCAGCCAGATCAGGCCTGCAAAGAAACTGCGTTTCACAGCCCTTTGTAAGGTTTGTTCCCGGTAGGCTGTAAGAGCCCAATGCAGAACGAGTTGTTTCTTAGCTTCCCAAAGAGCTGGAAGCAAGATGCTTTGGGGACTATCTCTGTCTTTGGAAACAATTCAGCACTTTGTGCCTTGAAGCTCTAGGGCAATGTAGCACACCCACAGCAGAAGTTCTACTTCAGCCAGATCAGGCCTGCAAAGAAACTGCGTTTCACAGCCCTTTGTAAGGGATGTTCCCGGTAGGCTGTAAGAGCCCAATGCAGAGCGAGTTGTTTCTTAGCTTCCCAAAGAGCTGGAAGCAAGATGCTTTGGGGACTATCTCTGTCTTTGGAAACAATTCAGCACTTTGTGCCTTGAAGCTCTAGGGCAATGTAGCACACCCACAGCAGAAGTTCTACTTCAGCCAGATCAGGCCTGCAAAGAAACTGCGTTTCACAGCCCTTTGTAAGGGATGTTCCCGGTAGGCTGTAAGAGCCCAATGCAGAACGAGTTGTTTCTTAGCTTCCCAAAGAGCTGGAAGCAAGATGCTTTGGGGACTATCTCTGTCTTTGGAAACAATTCAGCACTTTGTGCCTTGAAGCTCTAGGGCAATGTAGCACACCCACAGCAGAAGTTCTACTTCAGCCAGATCAGGTTGCAAAGAAACTGCGTTTCACAGCCCTTTGTAAGGGATGTTCCCGGTAGGCTGTAAGAGCCCAATGCAGAGCGAGTTGTTTCTTAGCTTCCCAAAGAGCTGGAAGCAAGATGCTTTGGGGACTATCTCTGTCTTTGGAAACAATTCAGCACTTTGTGCCTTGAAGCTCTAGGGCAATGTAGCACACCCACAGCAGAAGTTCTACTTCAGCCAGATCAGGCCTGCAAAGAAACTGCGTTTCACAGCCCTTTGTAAGGGATGTTCCCGGTAGGCTGTAAGAGCCCAATGCAGAACGAGTTGTTTCTTAGCTTCCCAAAGAGCTGGAAGCAAGATGCTTTGGGGACTATCTCTGTCTTTGGAAACAATTCAGCACTTTGTGCCTTGAAGCTCTAGGGCAATGTAGCACACCCACAGCAGAAGTTCTACTTCAGCCAGATCAGGCCTGCAAAGAAACTGCGTTTCACAGCCCTTTGTAAGGGATGTTCCCGGTAGGCTGTAAGAGCCCAATGCAGAGCGAGTTGTTTCTTAGCTTCCCAAAGAGCTGGAAGCAAGATGCTTTGGGGACTATCTCTGTCTTTGGAAACAATTCAGCACTTTGTGCCTTGAAGCTCTAGGGCAATGTAGCACACCCACAGCAGAAGTTCTACTTCAGCCAGATCAGGCCTGCAAAGAAACTGCGTTTCACAGCCCTTTGTAAGGGATGTTCCCGGTAGGCTGTAAGAGCCCAATGCAGAACGAGTTGTTTCTTAGCTTCCCAAAGAGCTGGAAGCAAGATGCTTTGGGGACTATCTCTGTCTTTGGAAACAATTCAGCACTTTGTGCCTTGAAGCTCTAGGGCAATGTAGCACACCCACAGCAGAAGTTCTACTTCAGCCAGATCAGGCCTGCATAGAAACTGCATTTCACAGCCCTTTGTAAGGGATGTTCCCGGTAGGCTGTAAGAGCCCAATGCAGAGCGAGTTGTTTCTTAGCTT
This sequence comes from Equus asinus, assembly GCF_041296235.1. NCBI lineage: Eukaryota > Metazoa > Chordata > Mammalia > Perissodactyla > Equidae > Equus > Equus asinus. The sequence goes on along the minus strand of NC_091791.1, from coordinate 68,322,470 downwards.
CCCAAAGAGCTGGAAGCAAGATGCTTTGGGGACTATCTCTGTCTTTGGAAACAATTCAGCACTTTGTGCCTTGAAGCTCTAGGCCAATGTAGCACACCCACAGCAGAAGTTCTACTTCAGCCAGATCAGGCCTGCAAAGAAACTGCGTTTCACAGCCCTTTGTAAGGGATGTTCCCGGTAGGCTGTAAGAGCCCAATGCAGAGCGAGTTGTTTCTTAGCTTCCCAAAGAGCTGGAAGCAAGATGCTTTGGGGACTATCTCTGTCTTTGGAAACAATTCAGCACTTTGTGCCTTGAAGCTCTAGGGCAATGTAGCACACCCACAGCAGAAGTTCTACTTCAGCCAGATCAGGCCTGCAAAGAAACTGCGTTTCACAGCCCTTTGTAAGGTTTGTTCCCGGTAGGCTGTAAGAGCCCAATGCAGAACGAGTTGTTTCTTAGCTTCCCAAAGAGCTGGAAGCAAGATGCTTTGGGGACTATCTCTGTCTTTGGAAACAATTCAGCACTTTGTGCCTTGAAGCTCTAGGGCAATGTAGCACACCCACAGCAGAAGTTCTACTTCAGCCAGATAAGGCCTGCAAAGAAACTGCGTTTCACAGCCCTTTGTAAGGGATGTTCCCGGTAGGCTGTAAGAGCCCAATGCAGAGCGAGTTGTTTCTTAGCTTCCCAAAGAGCTGGAAGCAAGATGCTTTGGAGACTATCTCTGTCTTTGGAAACAATTCAGCACTTTGTGCCTTGAAGCTCTAGGGCAATGTAGCACACCCACAGCAGAAGTTCTACTTCAGCCAGATCAGGCCGGCAAAGAAACTGCGTTTCACAGCCCTTTGTAAGGGATGTTCCCGGTAGGCTGTAAGAACCCAATGCAGAGCGAGTTGTTTCTTAGCTTCCCAAAGAGCTGGAAGGAAGATGCTTTGGGGACTATCTCTGTCTTTGGAAACAATTCAGCACTTTGTGCCTTGAAGCTCTAGGGCAATGTAGCACACCCACAGCAGAAGTTCTACTTCAGCCAGATCAGGTTGCAAAGAAACTACGTTTCACAGCCCTTTGTAAGGGATGTTCCCGGTAGGCTGTAAGAGCCCAATGCAGAGCGAGTTGTTTCTTAGCTTCCCAAAGAGCTGGAAGCAAGATGCTTTGGGGACTATCTCTGTCTTTGGAAACAATTCAGCACTTTGTGCCTTGAAGCTCTAGGGCAATGTAGCACACCCACAGCAGAAGTTCTACTTCAGCCAGATCAGGCCTGCAAAGAAACTGCGTTTCACAGCCCTTTGTAAGGGATGTTCCCGGTAGGCTGTAAGAGCCCAATGCAGAACGAGTTGTTTCTTAGCTTCCCAAAGAGCTGGAAGCAAGATGCTTTGGGGACTATCTCTGTCTTTGGAAACAATTCAGCACTTTGTGCCTTGAAGCTCTAGGGCAATGTAGCACACCCAGAGCAGAAGTTCTACTTCAGCCAGATCAGGCCTGCAAAGAAACTGCGTTTCACAGCCCTTTGTAAGGGATGTTCCCGGTAGGCTGTAAGAGCCCAATGCAGAGCGAGTTGTTTCTTAGCTTCCCAAAGAGCTGGAAGCAAGATGCTTTGGGGACTATCTCTGTCTTTGGAAACAATTCAGCACTTTGTGCCTTGAAGCTCTAGGGCAATGTAGCACACCCACAGCAGAAGTTCTACTTCAGCCAGATCAGGCCTGCAAAGAAACTGCGTTTCACAGCCCTTTGTAAGGTTTGTTCCCGGTAGGCTGTAAGAGCCCAATGCAGAACGAGTTGTTTCTTAGCTTCCCAAAGAGCTGGAAGCAAGATGCTTTGGGGACTATCTCTGTCTTTGGAAACAATTCAGCACTTTGTGCCTTGAAGCTCTAGGGCAATGTAGCACACCCACAGCAGAAGTTCTACTTCAGCCAGATAAGGCCTGCAAAGAAACTGCGTTTCACAGCCCTTTGTAAGGGATGTTCCCGGTAGGCTGTAAGAGCCCAATGCAGAACGAGTTGTTTCTTAGCTTCCCAAAGAGCTGGAAGCAAGATGCTTTGGGGACTATCTCTGTCTTTGGAAACAATTCAGCACTTTGTGCCTTGAAGCTCTAGGGCAATGTAGCACACCCACAGCAGAAGTTCTACTTCAGCCAGATCAGGTTGCAAAGAAACTACGTTTCACAGCCCTTTGTAAGGGATGTTCCCGGTAGGCTGTAAGAGCCCAATGCAGAGCGAGTTGTTTCTTAGCTTCCCAAAGAGCTGGAAGCAAGATGCTTTGGGGACTATCTCTGTCTTTGGAAACAATTCACCACTTTGTGCCTTGAAGCTCTAGGGCAATGTAGCACACCCACAGCAGAAGTTCTACTTCAGCCAGATCAGGCCGGCAAAGAAACTGCGTTTCACAGCCCTTTGTAAGGGATGTTCCCGGTAGGCTGTAAGAACCCACTGCAGAACGAGTTGTTTCTTAGCTTCCCAAAGAGATGGAAGCAAGATGCTTTGGGGCCTATCTCTGTCTTTGGAAACAATTCAGCAGTTTGTGCCTTGAAGCTCTAGGGCAATGTAGCCCACCCACAGCAGAAGTTCTACTTCAGCCAGATCAGGCCTGCAAAGAAACTGCGTTTCACAGCCCTTTGTAAGGGATGTTCCCGGTAGGCTGTAAGAGCCCAATGCAGAGCGAGTTGTTTCTTAGCTTCCCAAAGAGCTGGAAGCAAGATGCTTTGGGGACTATCTCTGTCTTTGGAAACAATTCAGCACTTTGTGCCTTGAAGCTCTAGGGCAATGTAGCACACCCACAGCAGAAGTTCTACTTCAGCCAGATCAGGCCTGCAAAGAAACTGCGTTTCACAGCCCTTTGTAAGGGATGTTCCCGGTAGGCTGTAAGAGCCCAATGCAGAACGAGTTGTTTCTTAGCTTCCCAAAGAGCTGGAAGCAAGATGCTTTGGGGACTATCTCTGTCTTTGGAAACAATTCAGCACTTTGTGCCTTGAAGCTCTAGGGCAATGTAGCACACCCAGAGCAGAAGTTCTACTTCAGCCAGATCAGGCCTGCAAAGAAACTGCGTTTCACAGCCCTTTGTAAGGGATGTTCCCGGTAGGCTGTAAGAGCCCAATGCAGAGCGAGTTGTTTCTTAGCTTCCCAAAGAGCTGGAAGCAAGATGCTTTGGGGACTATCTCTGTCTTTGGAAACAATTCAGCACTTTGTGCCTTGAAGCTCTAGGGCAATGTAGCACACCCACAGCAGAAGTTCTACTTCAGCCAGATCAGGCCTGCAAAGAAACTGCGTTTCACAGCCCTTTGTAAGGTTTGTTCCCGGTAGGCTGTAAGAGCCCAATGCAGAACGAGTTGTTTCTTAGCTTCCCAAAGAGCTGGAAGCAAGATGCTTTGGGGACTATCTCTGTCTTTGGAAACAATTCAGCACTTTGTGCCTTGAAGCTCTAGGGCAATGTAGCACACCCACAGCAGAAGTTCTACTTCAGCCAGATAAGGCCTGCAAAGAAACTGCGTTTCACAGCCCTTTGTAAGGGATGTTCCCGGTAGGCTGTAAGAGCCCAATGCAGAACGAGTTGTTTCTTAGCTTCCCAAAGAGCTGGAAGCAAGATGCTTTGGGGACTATCTCTGTCTTTGGAAACAATTCAGCACTTTGTGCCTTGAAGCTCTAGGGCAATGTAGCACACCCACAGCAGAAGTTCTACTTCAGCCAGATCAGGTTGCAAAGAAACTACGTTTCACAGCCCTTTGTAAGGGATGTTCCCGGTAGGCTGTAAGAGCCCAATGCAGAGCGAGTTGTTTCTTAGCTTCCCAAAGAGCTGGAAGCAAGATGCTTTGGGGACTATCTCTGTCTTTGGAAACAATTCAGCACTTTGTGCCTTGAAGCTCTAGGGCAATGTAGCACACCCACAGCAGAAGTTCTACTTCAGCCAGATCAGGCCGGCAAAGAAACTGCGTTTCACAGCCCTTTGTAAGGGATGTTCCCGGTAGGCTGTAAGAACCCACTGCAGAACGAGTTGTTTCTTAGCTTCCCAAAGAGATGGAAGCAAGATGCTTTGGGGCCTATCTCTGTCTTTGGAAACAATTCAGCAGTTTGTGCCTTGAAGCTCTAGGGCAATGTAGCCCACCCACAGCAGAAGTTCTACTTCAGCCAGATCAGGCCTGCAAAGAAACTGCGTTTCACAGCCCTTTGTAAGGGATGTTCCCGGTAGGCTGTAAGAGCCCAATGCAGAACGAGTTGTTTCTTAGCTTCCCAAAGAGCTGGAAGCAAGATGCTTTGTGGACTATCTCTGTCTTTGGAAACAATTCAGCACTTTGTGCCTTGAAGCTCTAGGGCAATGTAGCACACCCACAGCAGAAGTTCTACTTCAGCCAGATCAGGCCTGCAAAGAAACTGCGTTTCACAGCCCTTTGTAAGGGATGTTCCCGGTAGGCTGTAAGAGCCAATGCAGAACGAGTTGTTTCTTAGCTTCCCAAAGAGCTGGAAGCAAGATGCTTTGGGGACTATCTCTGTCTTTGGAAACAATTCAGCACTTTGTGCCTTGAAGCTCTAGGCCAATGTAGCACACCCACAGCAGAAGTTCTACTTCAGCCAGATCAGGCCTGCAAAGAAACTGCGTTTCACAGCCCTTTGTAAGGGATGTTCCCGGTAGGCTGTAAGAGCCCAATGCAGAGCGAGTTGTTTCTTAGCTTCCCAAAGAGCTGGAAGCAAGATGCTTTGGGGACTATCTCTGTCTTTGGAAACAATTCAGCACTTTGTGCCTTGAAGCTCTAGGGCAATGTAGCACACCCAGAGCAGAAGTTCTACTTCAGCCAGATCAGGCCTGCAAAGAAACTGCGTTTCACAGCCCTTTGTAAGGGATGTTCCCGGTAGGCTGTAAGAGCCCAATGCAGAACGAGTTGTTTCTTAGCTTCCCAAAGAGCTGGAAGCAAGATGCTTTGGGGACTATCTCTGTCTTTGGAAACAATTCAGCACTTTGTGCCTTGAAGCTCTAGGGCAATGTAGCACACCCACAGCAGAAGTTCTACTTCAGCCAGATCAGGCCTGCATAGAAACTGCATTTCACAGCCCTTTGTAAGGGATGTTCCCAGTAGGCTGTAAGAGCCCAATGCAGAGCGAGTTGTTTCTTAGCTTCCCAAAGAGCTGGAAGCAAGATGCTTTGGGGACTATCTCTGTCTTTGGAAACAATTCAGCACTTTGTGCCTTGAAGCTCTAGGGCAATGTAGCACACCCAGAGCAGAAGTTCTACTTCAGCCAGATCAGGCCTGCAAAGAAACTGCGTTTCGCAGCCCTTTGTAAGGGATGTTCCCGGTAGGCTGTAAGAGCCCAATGCAGAACGAGTTGTTTCTTAGCTTCCCAAAGAGCTGGAAGCAAGATGCTTTGGGGACTATCTCTGTCTTTGGAAACAATTCAGCACTTTGTGCCTTGAAGCTCTAGGGCAATGTAGCACACCCAGAGCAGAAGTTCTACTTCAGCCAGATCAGGCCTGCAAAGAAACTGCGTTTCACAGCCCTTTGTAAGGGATGTTCCCGGTAGGCTGTAAGAGCCCAATGCAGAGCGAGTTGTTTCTTAGCTTCCCAAAGAGCTGGAAGCAAGATGCTTTGGGGACTATCTCTGTCTTTGGAAACAATTCAGCACTTTGTGCCTTGAAGCTCTAGGGCAATGTAGCACACCCACAGCAGAAGTTCTACTTCAGCCAGATCGGGCCGGCAAAGAAACTGCGTTTCACAGCCCTTTGTAAGGGATGTTCCCGGTAGGCTGTAAGAACCCAATGCAGAGCGAGTTGTTTCTTAGCTTCCCAAAGAGCTGGAAGCAAGATGCTTTGGGGACTATCTCTGTCTTTGGAAACAATTCAGCACTTTGTGCCTTGAAGCTCTAGGGCAATGTAGCACACCCACAGCAGAAGTTCTACTTCAGCCAGATCAGGTTGCAAAGAAACTACGTTTCACAGCCCTTTGTAAGGGATGTTCCCGGTAGGCTGTAAGAGCCCAATGCAGAGCGAGTTGTTTCTTAGCTTCCCAAAGAGCTGGAAGCAAGATGCTTTGGGGACTATCTCTGTCTTTGGAAACAATTCAGTACTTTGTGCCTTGAAGCTCTAGGGCAATGTAGCCCACCCACAGCAGAAGTTCTACTTCAGCCAGATCAGGCCTGCAAAGAAACTGCGTTTCACAGCCCTTTGTAAGGGATGTTCCCGGTAGGCTGTAAGAGCCCAATGCAGAACGAGTTGTTTCTTAGCTTCCCAAAGAGCTGGAAGCAAGATGCTTTGTGGACTATCTCTGTCTTTGGAAACAATTCAGCACTTTGTGCCTTGAAGCTCTAGGGCAATGTAGCACACCCACAGCAGAAGTTCTACTTCAGCCAGATCAGGCCTGCAAAGAAACTGCGTTTCACAGCCCTTTGTAAGGGATGTTCCCGGTAGGCTGTAAGAGCCCAATGCAGAACGAGTTGTTTCTTAGCTTCCCAAAGAGCTGGAAGCAAGATGCTTTGGGGACTATCTCTGTCTTTGGAAACAATTCAGCACTTTGTGCCTTGAAGCTCTAGGCCAATGTAGCACACCCACAGCAGAAGTTCTACTTCAGCCAGATCAGGCCTGCAAAGAAACTGCGTTTCACAGCCCTTTGTAAGGGATGTTCCCGGTAGGCTGTAAGAGCCCAATGCAGAGCGAGTTGTTTCTTAGCTTCCCAAAGAGCTGGAAGCAAGATGCTTTGGGGACTATCTCTGTCTTTGGAAACAATTCAGCACTTTGTGCCTTGAAGCTCTAGGGCAATGTAGCACACCCACAGCAGAAGTTCTACTTCAGCCAGATCAGGCCTGCAAAGAAACTGCGTTTCACAGCCCTTTGTAAGGGATGTTCCCGGTAGGCTGTAAGAGCCCAATGAAGAACGAGTTGTTTCTTAGCTTCCCAAAGAGCTGGAAGCAAGATGCTTTGGGGACTATCTCTGTCTTTGGAAACAATTCAGCACTTTGTGCCTTGAAGCTCTAGGGCAATGTAGCACACCCACAGCAGAAGTTCTACTTCAGCCAGATCAGGCCTGCATAGAAACTGCATTTCACAGCCCTTTGTAAGGGATGTTACCGGTAGGCTGTAAGAGCCCAATGCAGAGCGAGTTGTTTCTTAGCTTCCCAAAGAGCTGGAAGCAAGATGCTTTGGGGACTATCTCTGTCTTTGGAAACAATTCAGCACTTTGTGCCTTGAAGCTCTAGGGCAATGTAGCACACCCAGAGCAGAAGTTCTACTTCAGCCAGATCAGGCCTGCAAAGAAACTGCGTTTCACAGCCCTTTGTAAGGGATGTTCCCGGTAGGCTGTAAGAGCCCAATGCAGAACGAGTTGTTTCTTAGCTTCCCAAAGAGCTGGAAGCAAGATGCTTTGGGGACTATCTCTGTCTTTGGAAACAATTCAGCACTTTGTGCCTTGAAGCTCTAGGGCAATGTAGCACACCCACAGCAGAAGTTCTACTTCAGCCAGATCAGGCCTGCAAAGAAACTGCGTTTCACAGCCCTTTGTAAGGTTTGTTCCCGGTAGGCTGTAAGAGCCCAATGCAGAACGAGTTGTTTCTTAGCTTCCCAAAGAGCTGGAAGCAAGATGCTTTGGGGACTATCTCTGTCTTTGGAAACAATTCAGCACTTTGTGCCTTGAAGCTCTAGGGCAATGTAGCACACCCAGAGCAGAAGTTCTACTTCAGCCAGATCAGGCCTGCAAAGAAACTGCGTTTCACAGCCCTTTGTAAGGGATGTTCCCGGTAGGCTGTAAGAGCCCAATGCAGAGCGAGTTGTTTCTTAGCTTCCCAAAGAGCTGGAAGCAAGATGCTTTGGGGACTATCTCTGTCTTTGGAAACAATTCAGCACTTTGTGCCTTGAAGCTCTAGGGCAATGTAGCACACCCACAGCAGAAGTTCTACTTCAGCCAGATCAGGCCGGCAAAGAAACTGCGTTTCACAGCCCTTTGTAAGGGATGTTCCCGGTAGGCTGTAAGAACCCAATGCAGAGCGAGTTGTTTCTTAGCTTCCCAAAGAGCTGGAAGCAAGATGCTTTGGGGACTATCTCTGTCTTTGGAAACAATTCAGCACTTTGTGCCTTGAAGCTCTAGGGCAATGTAGCACACCCACAGCAGAAGTTCTACTTCAGCCAGATCAGGTTGCAAAGAAACTACGTTTCACAGCCCTTTGTAAGGGATGTTCCCGGTAGGCTGTAAGAGCCCAATGCAGAGCGAGTTGTTTCTTAGCTTCCGAAAGAGCTGGAAGCAAGATGCTTTGGGGACTATCTCTGTCTTTGGAAACAATTCAGTACTTTGTGCCTTGAAGCTCTAGGGCAATGTAGCCCACCCACAGCAGAAGTTCTACTTCAGCCAGATCAGGCCTGCAAAGAAACTGCGTTTCACAGCCCTTTGTAAGGGATGTTCCCGGTAGGCTGTAAGAGCCCAATGCAGAACGAGTTGTTTCTTAGCTTCCCAAAGAGCTGGAAGCAAGATGCTTTGTGGACTATCTCTGTCTTTGGAAACAATTCAGCACTTTGTGCCTTGAAGCTCTAGGGCAATGTAGCACACCCACAGCAGAAGTTCTACTTCAGCCAGATCAGGCCTGCAAAGAAACTGCGTTTCACAGCCCTTTGTAAGGGATGTTCCCGGTAGGCTGTAAGAGCCCAATGCAGAACGAGTTGTTTCTTAGCTTCCCAAAGAGCTGGAAGCAAGATGCTTTGGGGACTATCTCTGTCTTTGGAAACAATTCAGCACTTTGTGCCTTGAAGCTCTAGGCCAATGTAGCACACCCACAGCAGAAGTTCTACTTCAGCCAGATCAGGCCTGCAAAGAAACTGCGTTTCACAGCCCTTTGTAAGGGATGTTCCCGGTAGGCTGTAAGAGCCCAATGCAGAGCGAGTTGTTTCTTAGCTTCCCAAAGAGCTGGAAGCAAGATGCTTTGGGGACTATCTCTGTCTTTGGAAACAATTCAGCACTTTGTGCCTTGAAGCTCTAGGGCAATGTAGCACACCCACAGCAGAAGTTCTACTTCAGCCAGATCAGGCCTGCAAAGAAACTGCGTTTCACAGCCCTTTGTAAGGGATGTTCCCGGTAGGCTGTAAGAGCCCAATGCAGAACGAGTTGTTTCTTAGCTTCCCAAAGAGCTGGAAGCAAGATGCTTTGGGGACTATCTCTGTCTTTGGAAACAATTCAGCACTTTGTGCCTTGAAGCTCTAGGGCAATGTAGCACACCCACAGCAGAAGTTCTACTTCAGCCAGATCAGGCCTGCAAAGAAACTGCGTTTCACAGCCCTTTGTAAGGGATGTTCCCGGTAGGCTGTAAGAGCCCAATGCAGAACGAGTTGTTTCTTAGCTTCCCAAAGAGCTGGAAGCAAGATGCTTTGGGGACTATCTCTGTCTTTGGAAACAATTCAGCACTTTGTGCCTTGAAGCTCTAGGGCAATGTAGCACACCCACAGCAGAAGTTCTACTTCAGCCAGATCAGGCCTGCAAAGAAACTGCGTTTCACAGCCCTTTGTAAGGTTTGTTCCCGGTAGGCTGTAAGAGCCCAATGCAGAACGAGTTGTTTCTTAGCTTCCCAAAGAGCTGGAAGCAAGATGCTTTGGGGACTATCTCTGTCTTTGGAAACAATTCAGCACTTTGTGCCTTGAAGCTCTAGGGCAATGTAGCACACCCAGAGCAGAAGTTCTACTTCAGCCAGATCAGGCCTGCAAAGAAACTGCGTTTCACAGCCCTTTGTAAGGGATGTTCCCGGTAGGCTGTAAGAGCCCAATGCAGAGCGAGTTGTTTCTTAGCTTCCCAAAGAGCTGGAAGCAAGATGCTTTGGGGACTATCTCTGTCTTTGGAAACAATTCAGCACTTTGTGCCTTGAAGCTCTAGGGCAATGTAGCACACCCACAGCAGAAGTTCTACTTCAGCCAGATCAGGCCGGCAAAGAAACTGCGTTTCACAGCCCTTTGTAAGGGATGTTCCCGGTAGGCTGTAAGAACCCAATGCAGAGCGAGTTGTTTCTTAGCTTCCCAAAGAGCTGGAAGCAAGATGCTTTGGGGACTATCTCTGTCTTTGGAAACAATTCAGTACTTTGTGCCTTGAAGCTCTAGGGCAATGTAGCACACCCACAGCAGAAGTTCTACTTCAGCCAGATCAGGTTGCAAAGAAACAACGTTTCACAGCCCTTTGTAAGGGATGTTCCCGGTAGGCTGTAAGAGCCCAATGCAGAGCGAGTTGTTTCTTAGCTTCCCAAAGAGCTGGAAGCAAGATGCTTTGGGGACTATCTCTGTCTTTGGAAACAATTCAGTACTTTGTGCCTTGAAGCTCTAGGGCAATGTAGCACACCCACAGCAGAAGTTCTACTTCAGCCAGATCAGGCCTGCATAGAAACTGCATTTCACAGCCCTTTGTAAGGGATGTTACCGGTAGGCTGTAAGAGCCCAATGCAGAGCGAGTTGTTTCTTAGCTTCCCAAAGAGCTGGAAGCAAGATGCTTTGGGGACTATCTCTGTCTTTGGAAACAATTCAGCACTTTGTGCCTTGAAGCTCTAGGGCAATGTAGCACACCCAGAGCAGAAGTTCTACTTCAGCCAGATCAGGCCTGCAAAGAAACTGCGTTTCACAGCCCTTTGTAAGGGATGTTCCCGGTAGGCTGTAAGAGCCCAATGCAGAACGAGTTGTTTCTTAGCTTCCCAAAGAGCTGGAAGCAAGATGCTTTGGGGACTATCTCTGTCTTTGGAAACAATTCAGCACTTTGTGCCTTGAAGCTCTAGGGCAATGTAGCACACCCACAGCAGAAGTTCTACTTCAGCCAGATCAGGCCTGCAAAGAAACTGCGTTTCACAGCCCTTTGTAAGGTTTGTTCCCGGTAGGCTGTAAGAGCCCAATGCAGAACGAGTTGTTTCTTAGCTTCCCAAAGAGCTGGAAGCAAGATGCTTTGGGGACTATCTCTGTCTTTGGAAACAATTCAGCACTTTGTGCCTTGAAGCTCTAGGGCAATGTAGCACACCCAGAGCAGAAGTTCTACTTCAGCCAGATCAGGCCTGCAAAGAAACTGCGTTTCACAGCCCTTTGTAAGGGATGTTCCCGGTAGGCTGTAAGAGCCCAATGCAGAGCGAGTTGTTTCTTAGCTTCCCAAAGAGCTGGAAGCAAGATGCTTTGGGGACTATCTCTGTCTTTGGAAACAATTCAGCACTTTGTGCCTTGAAGCTCTAGGGCAATGTAGCACACCCACAGCAGAAGTTCTACTTCAGCCAGATCGGGCCGGCAAAGAAACTGCGTTTCACAGCCCTTTGTAAGGGATGTTCCCGGTAGGCTGTAAGAACCCAATGCAGAGCGAGTTGTTTCTTAGCTTCCCAAAGAGCTGGAAGCAAGATGCTTTGGGGACTATCTCTGTCTTTGGAAACAATTCAGCACTTTGTGCCTTGAAGCTCTAGGGCAATGTAGCACACCCACAGCAGAAGTTCTACTTCAGCCAGATCAGGTTGCAAAGAAACTACGTTTCACAGCCCTTTGTAAGGGATGTTCCCGGTAGGCTGTAAGAGCCCAATGCAGAGCGAGTTGTTTCTTAGCTTCCCAAAGAGCTGGAAGCAAGATGCTTTGGGGACTATCTCTGTCTTTGGAAACAATTCAGTACTTTGTGCCTTGAAGCTCTAGGGCAATGTAGCCCACCCACAGCAGAAGTTCTACTTCAGCCAGATCAGGCCTGCAAAGAAACTGCGTTTCACAGCCCTTTGTAAGGGATGTTCCCGGTAGGCTGTAAGAGCCCAATGCAGAACGAGTTGTTTCTTAGCTTCCCAAAGAGCTGGAAGCAAGATGCTTTGTGGACTATCTCTGTCTTTGGAAACAATTCAGCACTTTGTGCCTTGAAGCTCTAGGGCAATGTAGCACACCCACAGCAGAAGTTCTACTTCAGCCAGATCAGGCCTGCAAAGAAACTGCGTTTCACAGCCCTTTGTAAGGGATGTTCCCGGTAGGCTGTAAGAGCCCAATGCAGAACGAGTTGTTTCTTAGCTTCCCAAAGAGCTGGAAGCAAGATGCTTTGGGGACTATCTCTGTCTTTGGAAACAATTCAGCACTTTGTGCCTTGAAGCTCTAGGCCAATGTAGCACACCCACAGCAGAAGTTCTACTTCAGCCAGATCAGGCCTGCAAAGAAACTGCGTTTCACAGCCCTTTGTAAGGGATGTTCCCGGTAGGCTGTAAGAGCCCAATGCAGAGCGAGTTGTTTCTTAGCTTCCCAAAGAGCTGGAAGCAAGATGCTTTGGGGACTATCTCTGTCTTTGGAAACAATTCAGCACTTTGTGCCTTGAAGCTCTAGGGCAATGTAGCACACCCACAGCAGAAGTTCTACTTCAGCCAGATCAGGCCTGCAAAGAAACTGCGTTTCACAGCCCTTTGTAAGGGATGTTCCCGGTAGGCTGTAAGAGCCCAATGCAGAACGAGTTGTTTCTTAGCTTCCCAAAGAGCTGGAAGCAAGATGCTTTGGGGACTATCTCTGTCTTTGGAAACAATTCAGCACTTTGTGCCTTGAAGCTCTAGGGCAATGTAGCACACCCACAGCAGAAGTTCTACTTCAGCCAGATCAGGCCTGCATAGAAACTGCATTTCACAGCCCTTTGTAAGGGATGTTACCGGTAGGCTGTAAGAGCCCAATGCAGAGCGAGTTGTTTCTTAGCTTCCCAAAGAGCTGGAAGCAAGATGCTTTGGGGACTATCTCTGTCTTTGGAAACAATTCAGCACTTTGTGCCTTGAAGCTCTAGGGCAATGTAGCACACCCAGAGCAGAAGTTCTACTTCAGCCAGATCAGGCCTGCAAAGAAACTGCGTTTCACAGCCCTTTGTAAGGGATGTTCCCGGTAGGCTGTAAGAGCCCAATGCAGAACGAGTTGTTTCTTAGCTTCCCAAAGAGCTGGAAGCAAGATGCTTTGGGGACTATCTCTGTCTTTGGAAACAATTCAGCACTTTGTGCCTTGAAGCTCTAGGGCAATGTAGCACACCCACAGCAGAAGTTCTACTTCAGCCAGATCAGGCCTGCAAAGAAACTGCGTTTCACAGCCCTTTGTAAGGTTTGTTCCCGGTAGGCTGTAAGAGCCCAATGCAGAACGAGTTGTTTCTTAGCTTCCCAAAGAGCTGGAAGCAAGATGCTTTGGGGACTATCTCTGTCTTTGGAAACAATTCAGCACTTTGTGCCTTGAAGCTCTAGGGCAATGTAGCACACCCAGAGCAGAAGTTCTACTTCAGCCAGATCAGGCCTGCAAAGAAACTGCGTTTCACAGCCCTTTGTAAGGGATGTTCCCGGTAGGCTGTAAGAGCCCAATGCAGAGCGAGTTGTTTCTTAGCTTCCCAAAGAGCTGGAAGCAAGATGCTTTGGGGACTATCTCTGTCTTTGGAAACAATTCAGCACTTTGTGCCTTGAAGCTCTAGGGCAATGTAGCACACCCACAGCAGAAGTTCTACTTCAGCCAGATCAGGCCGGCAAAGAAACTGCGTTTCACAGCCCTTTGTAAGGGATGTTCCCGGTAGGCTGTAAGAACCCAATGCAGAGCGAGTTGTTTCTTAGCTTCCCAAAGAGCTGGAAGCAAGATGCTTTGGGGACTATCTCTGTCTTTGGAAACAATTCAGTACTTTGTGCCTTGAAGCTCTAGGGCAATGTAGCACACCCACAGCAGAAGTTCTACTTCAGCCAGATCAGGTTGCAAAGAAACAACGTTTCACAGCCCTTTGTAAGGGATGTTCCCGGTAGGCTGTAAGAGCCCAATGCAGAGCGAGTTGTTTCTTAGCTTCCCAAAGAGCTGGAAGCAAGATGCTTTGGGGACTATCTCTGTCTTTGGAAACAATTCAGCACTTTGTGCCTTGAAGCTCTAGGGCAATGTAGCACACCCACAGCAGAAGTTCTACTTCAGCCAGATCAGGCCGGCAAAGAAACTGCGTTTCACAGCCCTTTGTAAGGGATGTTCCCGGTAGGCTGTAAGAACCCAATGCAGAGCGAGTTGTTTCTTAGCTTCCCAAACAGCTGGAAGCAAGATGCTTTGGGGACTATCTCTGTCTTTGGAAACAATTCAGCACTTTGTGCCTTGAAGCTCTAGGGCAATGTAGCACACCCACAGCAGAAGTTCTACTTCAGCCAGATCAGGTTGCAAAGAAACTACGTTTCACAGCCCTTTGTAAGGGATGTTCCCGGTAGGCTGTAAGAGCCCAATGCAGAGCGAGTTGTTTCTTAGCTTCCCAAAGAGCTGGAAGCAAGATGCTTTGGGGACTATCTCTGTCTTTGGAAACAATTCAGCACTTTGTGCCTTGAAGCTCTAGGGCAATGTAGCACACCCAGAGCAGAAGTTCTACTTCAGCCAGATCAGGCCTGCAAAGAAACTGCGTTTCACAGCCCTTTGTAAGGGATGTTCCCGGTAGGCTGTAAGAGCCCAATGCAGAGCGAGTTGTTTCTTAGCTTCCCAAAGAGCTGGAAGCAAGATGCTTTGGGGACTATCTCTGTCTTTGGAAACAATTCAGCACTTTGTGCCTTGAAGCTCTAGGGCAATGTAGCACACCCACAGCAGAAGTTCTACTTCAGCCAGATCGGGCCGGCAAAGAAACTGCGTTTCACAGCCCTTTGTAAGGGATGTTCCCGGTAGGCTGTAAGAACCCAATGCAGAGCGAGTTGTTTCTTAGCTTCCCAAAGAGCTGGAAGCAAGATGCTTTGGGGACTATCTCTGTCTTTGGAAACAATTCAGCACTTTGTGCCTTGAAGCTCTAGGGCAATGTAGCACACCCACAGCAGAAGTTCTACTTCAGCCAGATCAGGTTGCAAAGAAACTACGTTTCACAGCCCTTTGTAAGGGATGTTCCCGGTAGGCTGTAAGAGCCCAATGCAGAGCGAGTTGTTTCTTAGCTTCCCAAAGAGCTGGAAGCAAGATGCTTTGGGGACTATCTCTGTCTTTGGAAACAATTCAGTACTTTGTGCCTTGAAGCTCTAGGGCAATGTAGCCCACCCACAGCAGAAGTTCTACTTCAGCCAGATCAGGCCTGCAAAGAAACTGCGTTTCACAGCCCTTTGTAAGGGATGTTCCCGGTAGGCTGTAAGAGCCCAATGCAGAACGAGTTGTTTCTTAGCTTCCCAAAGAGCTGGAAGCAAGATGCTTTGTGGACTATCTCTGTCTTTGGAAACAATTCAGCACTTTGTGCCTTGAAGCTCTAGGGCAATGTAGCACACCCACAGCAGAAGTTCTACTTCAGCCAGATCAGGCCTGCAAAGAAACTGCGTTTCACAGCCCTTTGTAAGGGATGTTCCCGGTAGGCTGTAAGAGCCCAATGCAGAACGAGTTGTTTCTTAGCTTCCCAAAGAGCTGGAAGCAAGATGCTTTGGGGACTATCTCTGTCTTTGGAAACAATTCAGCACTTTGTGCCTTGAAGCTCTAGGCCAATGTAGCACACCCACAGCAGAAGTTCTACTTCAGCCAGATCAGGCCTGCAAAGAAACTGCGTTTCACAGCCCTTTGTAAGGGATGTTCCCGGTAGGCTGTAAGAGCCCAATGCAGAGCGAGTTGTTTCTTAGCTTCCCAAAGAGCTGGAAGCAAGATGCTTTGGGGACTATCTCTGTCTTTGGAAACAATTCAGCACTTTGTGCCTTGAAGCTCTAGGGCAATGTAGCACACCCACAGCAGAAGTTCTACTTCAGCCAGATCAGGCCTGCAAAGAAACTGCGTTTCACAGCCCTTTGTAAGGGATGTTCCCGGTAGGCTGTAAGAGCCCAATGCAGAACGAGTTGTTTCTTAGCTTCCCAAAGAGCTGGAAGCAAGATGCTTTGGGGACTATCTCTGTCTTTGGAAACAATTCAGCACTTTGTGCCTTGAAGCTCTAGGGCAATGTAGCACACCCACAGCAGAAGTTCTACTTCAGCCAGATCAGGCCTGCATAGAAACTGCATTTCACAGCCCTTTGTAAGGGATGTTACCGGTAGGCTGTAAGAGCCCAATGCAGAGCGAGTTGTTTCTTAGCTTCCCAAAGAGCTGGAAGCAAGATGCTTTGGGGACTATCTCTGTCTTTGGAAACAATTCAGCACTTTGTGCCTTGAAGCTCTAGGGCAATGTAGCACACCCACAGCAGAAGTTCTACTTCAGCCAGATCAGGCCTGCAAAGAAACTGCGTTTCACAGCCCTTTGTAAGGGATGTTCCCGGTAGGCTGTAAGAGCCCAATGCAGAACGAGTTGTTTCTTAGCTTCCCAAAGAGCTGGAAGCAAGATGCTTTGGGGACTATCTCTGTCTTTGGAAACAATTCAGCACTTTGTGCCTTGAAGCTCTAGGGCAATGTAGCACACCCACAGCAGAAGTTCTACTTCAGCCAGATCAGGCCTGCAAAGAAACTGCGTTTCACAGCCCTTTGTAAGGTTTGTTCCCGGTAGGCTGTAAGAGCCCAATGCAGAACGAGTTGTTTCTTAGCTTCCCAAAGAGCTGGAAGCAAGATGCTTTGGGGACTATCTCTGTCTTTGGAAACAATTCAGCACTTTGTGCCTTGAAGCTCTAGGGCAATGTAGCACACCCAGAGCAGAAGTTCTACTTCAGCCAGATCAGGCCTGCAAAGAAACTGCGTTTCACAGCCCTTTGTAAGGGATGTTCCCGGTAGGCTGTAAGAGCCCAATGCAGAGCGAGTTGTTTCTTAGCTTCCCAAAGAGCTGGAAGCAAGATGCTTTGGGGACTATCTCTGTCTTTGGAAACAATTCAGCACTTTGTGCCTTGAAGCTCTAGGGCAATGTAGCACACCCACAGCAGAAGTTCTACTTCAGCCAGATCAGGCCGGCAAAGAAACTGCGTTTCACAGCCCTTTGTAAGGGATGTTCCCGGTAGGCTGTAAGAACCCAATGCACAGCGAGTTGTTTCTTAGCTTCCCAAAGAGCTGGAAGCAAGATGCTTTGGGGACTATCTCTGTCTTTGGAAACAATTCAGTACTTTGTGCCTTGAAGCTCTAGGGCAATGTAGCACACCCACAGCAGAAGTTCTACTTCAGCCAGATCAGGTTGCAAAGAAACAACGTTTCACAGCCCTTTGTAAGGGATGTTCCCGGTAGGCTGTAAGAGCCCAATGCAGAGCGAGTTGTTTCTTAGCTTCCCAAAGAGCTGGAAGCAAGATGCTTTGGGGACTATCTCTGTCTTTGGAAACAATTCAGCACTTTGTGCCTTGAAGCTCTAGGGCAATGTAGCACACCCACAGCAGAAGTTCTACTTCAGCCAGATCAGGCCGGCAAAGAAACTGCGTTTCACAGCCCTTTGTAAGGGATGTTCCCGGTAGGCTGTAAGAACCCAATGCAGAGCGAGTTGTTTCTTAGCTTCCCAAAGAGCTGGAAGCAAGATGCTTTGGGGACTATCTCTGTCTTTGGAAACAATTCAGCACTTTGTGCCTTGAAGCTCTAGGGCAATGTAGCACACCCACAGCAGAAGTTCTACTTCAGCCAGATCAGGTTGCAAAGAAACTACGTTTCACAGCCCTTTGTAAGGGATGTTCCCGGTAGGCTGTAAGAGCCCAATGCAGAGCGAGTTGTTTCTTAGCTTCCCAAAGAGCTGGAAGCAAGATGCTTTGGGGACTATCTCTGTCTTTGGAAACAATTCAGTACTTTGTGCCTTGAAGCTCTAGGGCAATGTAGCCCACCCACAGCAGAAGTTCTACTTCAGCCAGATCAGGCCTGCAAAGAAACTGCGTTTCACAGCCCTTTGTAAGGGATGTTCCCGGTAGGCTGTAAGAGCCCAATGCAGAACGAGTTGTTTCTTAGCTTCCCAAAGAGCTGGAAGCAAGATGCTTTGTGGACTATCTCTGTCTTTGGAAACAATTCAGCACTTTGTGCCTTGAAGCTCTAGGGCAATGTAGCACACCCACAGCAGAAGTTCTACTTCAGCCAGATCAGGCCTGCAAAGAAACTGCGTTTCACAGCCCTTTGTAAGGGATGTTCCCGGTAGGCTGTAAGAGCCCAATGCAGAACGAGTTGTTTCTTAGCTTCCCAAAGAGCTGGAAGCAAGATGCTTTGGGGACTATCTCTGTCTTTGGAAACAATTCAGCACTTTGTGCCTTGAAGCTCTAGGCCAATGTAGCACACCCACAGCAGAAGTTCTACTTCAGCCAGATCAGGCCTGCAAAGAAACTGCGTTTCACAGCCCTTTGTAAGGGATGTTCCCGGTAGGCTGTAAGAGCCCAATGCAGAGCGAGTTGTTTCTTAGCTTCCCAAAGAGCTGGAAGCAAGATGCTTTGGGGACTATCTCTGTCTTTGGAAACAATTCAGCACTTTGTGCCTTGAAGCTCTAGGGCAATGTAGCACACCCACAGCAGAAGTTCTACTTCAGCCAGATCAGGCCTGCAAAGAAACTGCGTTTCACAGCCCTTTGTAAGGGATGTTCCCGGTAGGCTGTAAGAGCCCAATGCAGAACGAGTTGTTTCTTAGCTTCCCAAAGAGCTGGAAGCAAGATGCTTTGGGGACTATCTCTGTCTTTGGAAACAATTCAGCACTTTGTGCCTTGAAGCTCTAGGGCAATGTAGCACACCCACAGCAGAAGTTCTACTTCAGCCAGATCAGGCCTGCATAGAAACTGCATTTCACAGCCCTTTGTAAGGGATGTTACCGGTAGGCTGTAAGAGCCCAATGCAGAGCGAGTTGTTTCTTAGCTTCCCAAAGAGCTGGAAGCAAGATGCTTTGGGGACTATCTCTGTCTTTGGAAACAATTCAGCACTTTGTGCCTTGAAGCTCTAGGGCAATGTAGCACACCCACAGCAGAAGTTCTACTTCAGCCAGATCAGGCCTGCAAAGAAACTGCGTTTCACAGCCCTTTGTAAGGTTTGTTCCCGGTAGGCTGTAAGAGCCCAATGCAGAACGAGTTGTTTCTTAGCTTCCCAAAGAGCTGGAAGCAAGATGCTTTGGAGACTATCTCTGTCTTTGGAAACAATTCAGCACTTTGTGCCTTGAAGCTCTAGGGCAATGTAGCACACCCAGAGCAGAAGTTCTACTTCAGCCAGATCAGGCCTGCAAAGAAACTGCGTTTCACAGCCCTTTGTAAGGGATGTTCCCGGTAGGCTGTAAGAGCCCAATGCAGAGCGAGTTGTTTCTTAGCTTCCCAAAGAGCTGGAAGCAAGATGCTTTGGGGACTATCTCTGTCTTTGGAAACAATTCAGCACTTTGTGCCTTGAAGCTCTAGGGCAATGTAGCACACCCACAGCAGAAGTTCTACTTCAGCCAGATCAGGCCGGCAAAGAAACTGCGTTTCACAGCCCTTTGTAAGGGATGTTCCCGGTAGGCTGTAAGAACCCAATGCAGAGCGAGTTGTTTCTTAGCTTCCCAAAGAGCTGGAAGCAAGATGCTTTGGGGACTATCTCTGTCTTTGGAAACAATTCAGTACTTTGTGCCTTGAAGCTCTAGGGCAATGTAGCACACCCACAGCAGAAGTTCTACTTCAGCCAGATCAGGATGCAAAGAAACAACGTTTCACAGCCCTTTGTAAGGGATGTTCCCGGTAGGCTGTAAGAGCCCAATGCAGAGCGAGTTGTTTCTTAGCTTCCCAAAGAGCTGGAAGCAAGATGCTTTGGGGACTATCTCTGTCTTTGGAAACAATTCAGTACTTTGTGCCTTGAAGCTCTAGGGCAATGTAGCACACCCACAGCAGAAGTTCTACTTCAGCCAGATCAGGCCTGCAAAGAAACTGCGTTTCACAGACCTTTGTAAGGGATGTTCCCGGTAGGCTGTAAGAGCCCAATGCAGAACGAGTTGTTTCTTAGCTTCCCAAAGAGCTGGAAGCAAGATGCTTTGGGGACTATCTCTGTCTTTGGAAACAATTCAGCACTTTGTGCCTTGAAGCTCTAGTGCAATGTAGCACACCCACAGCAGAAGTTCTACTTCAGCCAGATCAGGCCTGCAAAGAAACTGCGTTTCACAGCCCTTTGTAAGGGATGTTCCCGGTAGGCTGTAAGAGCCCAATGCAGAGCGAGTTGTTTCTTAGCTTCCCAAAGAGCTGGAAGCAAGATGCTTTGGGGACTATCTCTGTCTTTGGAAACAATTCAGCACTTTGTGCCTTGAAGCTCTAGGGCAATGTAGCACACCCACAGCAGAAGTTCTACTTCAGCCAGATCAGGCCTGCAAAGAAACTGCGTTTCACAGCCCTTTGTAAGGGATGTTCCCGGTAGGCTGTAAGAGCCCAATGCAGAACGAGTTGTTTCTTAGCTTCCCAAAGACCTGGAAGCAAGATGCTTTGGGGACTATCTCTGTCTTCGGAAACAATTCAGCACTTTGTGCCTTGAAGCTCTAGAGCAATGTAGCACACCCACAGCAGAAGTTCTACTTCAGCCAGATCAGGCCTGCAAAGAAACTGCATTTCACAGCCCTTTGTAAGGGATGTTCCCGGTAGGCTGTAAGAGCCCAATGCAGAGCGAGTTGTTTCTTAGCTTCCCAAAGAGCTGGAAGCAAGATGCTTTGGGGACTATCTCTGTCTTTGGAAACAATTCAGCACTTTGTGCCTTGAAGCTCTAGGGCAATGTAACACACCCAGAGCAGAAGTTCTACTTCAGCCAGATCAGGCCTGCAAAGAAACTGCGTTTCACAGCCCTTTGTAAGGGATGTTCCCGGTAGGCTGTAAGAGCCCAATGCAGAGCGAGTTGTTTCTTAGCTTCCCAAAGAGCTGGAAGCAAGATGCTTTGGGGACTATCTCTGTCTTTGGAAACAATTCAGCACTTTGTGCCTTGAAGCTCTAGGGCAATGTAGCACACCCACAGCAGAAGTTCTACTTCAGCCAGATCAGGCCTGCAAAGAAACTGCGTTTCACAGCCCTTTGTAAGGTTTGTTCCCGGTAGGCTGTAAGAGCCCAATGCAGAACGAGTTGTTTCTTAGCTTCCCAAAGAGCTGGAAGCAAGATGCTTTGGGGACTATCTCTGTCTTTGGAAACAATTCAGCACTTTGTGCCTTGAAGCTCTAGGGCAATCTAGCACACCCAGAGCAGAAGTTCTACTTCAGCCAGATCAGGCCTGCAAAGAAACTGCGTTTCACAGCCCTTTGTAAGGGATGTTCCCGGTAGGCTGTAAGAGCCCAATGCAGAGCGAGTTGTTTCTTAGGTTCCCAAAGAGCTGGAAGCAAGATGCTTTGGGGACTATCTCTGTCTTTGGAAACAATTCAGCACTTTGTGCCTTGAAGCTCTAGGGCAATGTAGCACACCCACAGCAGAAGTTCTACTTCAGCCAGATCAGGCCGGCAAAGAAACTGCGTTTCACAGCCCTTTGTAAGGGATGTTCCCGGTAGGCTGTAAGAACCCAATGCAGAGCGAGTTGTTTCTTAGCTTCCCAAAGAGCTGGAAGGAAGATGCTTTGGGGACTATCTCTGTCTTTGGAAACAATTCAGCACTTTGTGCCTTGAAGCTCTAGGGCAATGTAGCACACCCAGAGCAGAGGTTCTACTTCAGCCAGATCAGGCCTGCAAAGAAACTGCGTTTCACAGCCCTTTGTAAGGGATGTTCCCGGTAGGCTGTAACAGCCCAATGCAGAGCGAGTTGTTTCTTAGCTTCCCAAAGAGCTGGAAGCAAGATGCTTTGGGGACTATCTCTGTCTTTGGAAACAATTCAGCACTTTGTGCCTTGAAGCTCTAGGGCAATGTAGCACACCCACAGCAGAAGTTCTACTTCAGCCAGATCAGGCCGGCAAAGAAACTGCGTTTCACAGCCCTTTGTAAGGGATGTTCCCGGTAGGCTGTAAGAACCCAATGCAGAACGAGTTGTTTCTTAGCTTCCCAAAGAGCTGGAAGCAAGATGCTTTGGGGACTATCTCTGTCTTTGGAAACAATTCAGCACTTTGTGCCTTGAAGCTCTAGGGCAATGTAGCACACCCACAGCAGAAGTTCTACTTCAGCCAGATCAGGCCTGCAAAGAAACTGCGTTTCACAGCCCTTTGTAAGGGATGTTCCCGGTAGGCTGTAAGAGCCCAATGCAGAACGAGTTGTTTCTTAGCTTCCCAAAGAGCTGGAAGCAAGATGCTTTGGGGACTATCTCTGTCTTTGGAAACAATTCAGCACTTTGTGCCTTGAAGCTCTAGGGTAATGTAGCACACCCAGAGCAGAAGTTCTACTTCAACCAGATCAGGCCTGCAAAGAAACTGCGTTTCACAGCCCTTTGTAAGGGATGTTCCCGGTAGGCTGTAAGAGCCCAATGCAGAGCGAGTTGTTTCTTAGCTTCCCAAAGAGCTGGAAGCAAGATGCTTTGGGGACTATCTCTGTCTTTGGAAACAATTCAGCACTTTGTGCCTTGAAGCTCTAGGGCAATGTAGCACACCCACAGCAGAAGTTCTACTTCAGCCAGATCAGGCCTGCAAAGAAACTGCGTTTCACAGCCCTTTGTAAGGTTTGTTCCCGGTAGGCTGTAAGAGCCCAATGCAGAACCAGTTGTTTCTTAGCTTCCCAAAGAGCTGGAAGCAAGATGCTTTGGGGACTATCTCTGTCTTTGGAAACAATTCAGCACTTTGTGCCTTGAAGCTCTAGGGCAATGTAGCACACCCAGAGCAGAAGTTCTACTTCAGCCAGATCAGGCCTGCAAAGAAACTGCGTTTCACAGCCCTTTGTAAGGGATGTTCCCGGTAGGCTGTAAGAGCCCAATGCAGAGCGAGTTGTTTCTTAGCTTCCCAAAGAGCTGGAAGCAAGATGCTTTGGGGACTATCTCTGTCTTTGGAAACAATTCAGCACTTTGTGCCTTGAAGCTCTAGGGCAATGTAGCACACCCACAGCAGAAGTTCTACTTCAGCCAGATCAGGCCGGCAAAGAAACTGCGTTTCACAGCCCTTTGTAAGGGATGTTCCCGGTAGGCTGTAAGAACCCAATGCAGAACGAGTTGTTTCTTAGCTTCCCAAAGAGCTGGAAGCAAGATGCTTTGGGGACTATCTCTGTCTTTGGAAACAATTCAGCACTTTGTGCCTTGAAGCTCTAGGGCAATGTAGCACACCCACAGCAGAAGTTCTACTTCAGCCAGATCAGGTTGCAAAGAAACTACGTTTCACAGCCCTTTGTAAGGGATGTTCCCGGTAGGCTGTAAGAGCCCAATGCAGAGCGAGTTGTTTCTTAGCTTCCCAAAGAGCTGGAAGCAAGATGCTTTGGGGACTATCTCTGTCTTTGGAAACAATTCAGCACTTTGTGCCTTGAAGCTCTAGGGCAATGTAGCACACCCACAGCAGAAGTTCTACTTCAGCCAGATCAGGCCTGCAAAGAAACTGCGTTTCACAGCCCTTTGTAAGGGATGTTCCCGGTAGGCTGTAAGAGCCCAATGCAGAACGAGTTGTTTCTTAGCTTCCCAAAGAGCTGGAAGCAAGATGCTTTGGGGACTATCTCTGTCTTTGGAAACAATTCAGCACTTTGTGCCTTGAAGCTCTAGGGCAATGTAGCACACCCAGAGCAGAAGTTCTACTTCAGCCAGATCAGGCCTGCAAAGAAACTGCGTTTCACAGCCCTTTGTAAGGGATGTTCCCGGTAGGCTGTAAGAGCCCAATGCAGAGCGAGTTGTTTCTTAGCTTCCCAAAGAGCTGGAAGCAAGATGCTTTGGGGACTATCTCTGTCTTTGGAAACAATTCAGCACTTTGTGCCTTGAAGCTCTAGGGCAATGTAGCACACCCACAGCAGAAGTTCTACTTCAGCCAGATCAGGCCTGCAAAGAAACTGCGTTTCACAGCCCTTTGTAAGGGATGTTCCCGGTAGGCTGTAAGAGCCCAATGCAGAACGAGTTGTTTCTTAGCTTCCCAAAGAGCTGGAAGGAAGATGCTTTGGGGACTATCTCTGTCTTTGGAAACAATTCAGCACTTTGTGCCTTGAAGCTCTAGGGCAATGTAGCACACCCAGAGCAGAAGTTCTACTTCAGCCAGATCAGGCCTGCAAAGAAACTGCGTTTCACAGCCCTTTGTAAGGGATGTTCCCGGTAGGCTGTATGAGCCCAATGCAGAGCGAGTTGTTTCTTAGCTTCCCAAAGAGCTGGAAGCAAGATGCTTTGGGGACTATCTCTGTCTTTGGAAACAATTCAGCACTTTGTGCCTTGAAGCTCTAGGGCAATGTAGCACACCCACAGCAGAAGTTCTACTTCAGCCAGATCAGGCCGGCAAAGAAACTGCGTTTCACAGCCCTTTGTAAGGGATGTTCCCGGTAGGCTGTAAGAACCCAATGCAGAACGAGTTGTTTCTTAGCTTCCCAAAGAGATGGAAGCAAGATGCTTTGGGGACTATCTCTGTCTTTGGAAACAATTCAGCACTTTGTGCCTTGAAGCTCTAGGGCAATGTAGCACACCCACAGCAGAAGTTCTACTTCAGCCAGATCAGGTTGCAAAGAAACTACGTTTCACAGCCCTTTGTAAGGGATGTTCCCGGTAGGCTGTAAGAGCCCAATGCAGAGCGAGTTGTTTCTTAGCTTCCCAAAGAGCTGGAAGCAAGATGCTTTGGGGCCTATCTCTGTCTTTGGAAACAATTCAGCAGTTTGTGCCTTGAAGCTCTAGGGCAATGTAGCCCACCCACAGCAGAAGTTCTACTTCAGCCAGATCAGGCCTGCAAAGAAACTGCGTTTCACAGCCCTTTGTAAGGGATGTTCCCGGTAGGCTGTAAGAGCCCAATGCAGAACGAGTTGTTTCTTAGCTTCCCAAAGAGCTGGAAGCAAGATGCTTTGTGGACTATCTCTGTCTTTGGAAACAATTCAGCACTTTGTGCCTTGAAGCTCTAGGGCAATGTAGCACACCCACAGCAGAAGTTCTACTTCAGCCAGATCAGGCCTGCAAAGAAACTGCGTTTCACAGCCCTTTGTAAGGTTTGTTCCCGGTAGGCTGTAAGAGCCCAATGCAGAACGAGTTGTTTCTTAGCTTCCCAAAGAGCTGGAAGCAAGATGCTTTGGGGACTATCTCTGTCTTTGGAAACAATTCAGCACTTTGTGCCTTGAAGCTCTAGGGCAATGTAGCACACCCACAGCAGAAGTTCTACTTCAGCCAGATCAGGCCGGCAAAGAAACTGCGTTTCACAGCCCTTTGTAAGGGATGTTCCCGGTAGGCTGTAAGAGCCCAATGCAGAACGAGTTGTTTCTTAGCTTCCCAAAGAGCTGGAAGCAAGATGCTTTGGGGACTATCTCTGTCTTTGGAAACAATTCAGCACTTTGTGCCTTGAAGCTCTAGGGCAATGTAGCACACCCACAGCAGAAGTTCTACTTCAGCCAGATCAGGCCGGCAAAGAAACTGCGTTTCACAGCCCTTTGTAAGGGATGTTCCCGGTAGGCTGTAAGAGCCCAATGCAGAGCGAGTTGTTTCTTAGCTTCCCAAAGAGCTGGAAGCAAGATGCTTTGGGGACTATCTCTGTCTTTGGAAACAATTCAGCACTTTGTGCCTTGAAGCTCTAGGGCAATGTAGCACACCCACAGCAGAAGTTCTACTTCAGCCAGATCAGGCCTGCAAAGAAACTGCGTTTCACAGCCCTTTGTAAGGGATGTTCCGGGTAGGCTGTAAGAGCCCAATGCAGAGCGAGTTGTTTCTTAGCTTCCCAAAGAGCTGGAAGCAAGATGCTTTGGGGACTATCTCTGTCTTTGGAAACAATTCAGCACTTTGTGCCTTGAACCTCTAGGGCAATGTAGCACACCCAGAGCAGAAGTTCTACTTCAGCCAGATCAGGCCTGCAAAGAAACTGCGTTTCACAGCCCTTTGTAAGGGATGTTCCCGGTAGGCTGTAAGAGCCCAATGCAGAGCGAGTTGTTTCTTAGCTTCCCAAAGAGCTGGAAGCAAGATGCTTTGGGGACTATCTCTGTCTTTGGAAACAATTCAGCACTTTGTGCCTTGAAGCTCTAGGGCAATGTAGCACACCCACAGCAGAAGTTCTACTTCAGCCAGATCAGGCCGGCAAAGAAACTGCGTTTCACAGCCCTTTGTAAGGGATGTTCCCGGTAGGCTGTAAGAGCCCAATGCAGAACGAGTTGTTTCTTAGCTTCCCAAAGAGCTGGAAGCAAGATGCTTTGGGGACTATCTCTGTCTTTGGAAACAATTCAGCACTTTGTGCCTTGAAGCTCTAGGGCAATGTAGCACACCCAGAGCAGAAGTTCTACTTCAGCCAGATCAGGCCTGCAAAGAAACTGCGTTTCACAGCCCTTTGTAAGGGATGTTCCCGGTAGGCTGTAAGAGCCCAATGCAGAGCGAGTTGTTTCTTAGCTTCCCAAAGAGCTGGAAGCAAGATGCTTTGGGGCCTATCTCTGTCTTTGGAAACAATTCAGCACTTTGTGCCTTGAAGCTCTAGGGCAATGTAGCACACCCACAGCAGAAGTTCTACTTCAGCCAGATCAGGCCTGCAAAGAAACTGCGTTTCACAGCCCTTTGTAAGGGATGTTCCCGGTAGGCTGTAAGAGCCCAATGCAGAACGAGTTGTTTCTTAGCTTCCCAAAGAGCTGGAAGGAAGATGCTTTGGGGACTATCTCTGTCGTTGGAAACAATTCAGCACTTTGTGCCTTGAAGCTCTAGGGCAATGTAGCACACCCAGAGCAGAAGTTCTACTTCAGCCAGATCAGGCCTGCAAAGAAACTGCGTTTCACAGCCCTTTGTAAGGGATGTTCCCGGTAGGCTGTAAGAGCCCAATGCAGAGCGAGTTGTTTCTTAGCTTCCCAAAGAGCTGGAAGCAAGATGCTTTGGGGACTATCTCTGTCTTTGGAAACAATTCAGCACTTTGTGCCTTGAAGCTCTAGGGCAATGTAGCACACCCACAGCAGAAGTTCTACTTCAGCCAGATCAGGCCGGCAAAGAAACTGCGTTTCACAGCCCTTTGTAAGGGATGTTCCCGGTAGGCTGTAAGAACCCAATGCAGAACGAGTTGTTTCTTAGCTTCCCAAAGAGATGGAAGCAAGATGCTTTGGGGACTATCTCTGTCTTTGGAAACAATTCAGCACTTTGTGCCTTGAAGCTCTAGGGCAATGTAGCACACCCACAGCAGAAGTTCTACTTCAGCCAGATCAGGTTGCAAAGAAACTACGTTTCACAGCCCTTTGTAAGGGATGTTCCCGGTAGGCTGTAAGAGCCCAATGCAGAGCGAGTTGTTTCTTAGCTTCCCAAAGAGCTGGAAGCAAGATGCTTTGGGGCCTATCTCTGTCTTTGGAAACAATTCAGCAGTTTGTGCCTTGAAGCTCTAGGGCAATGTAGCCCACCCACAGCAGAAGTTCTACTTCAGCCAGATCAGGCCTGCAAAGAAACTGCGTTTCACAGCCCTTTGTAAGGGATGTTCCCGGTAGGCTGTAAGAGCCCAATGCAGAACGAGTTGTTTCTTAGCTTCCCAAAGAGCTGGAAGCAAGATGCTTTGTGGACTATCTCTGTCTTTGGAAACAATTCAGCACTTTGTGCCTTGAAGCTCTAGGGCAATGTAGCACACCCACAGCAGAAGTTCTACTTCAGCCAGATCAGGCCTGCAAAGAAACTGCGTTTCACAGCCCTTTGTAAGGTTTGTTCCCGGTAGGCTGTAAGAGCCCAATGCAGAACGAGTTGTTTCTTAGCTTCCCAAAGAGCTGGAAGCAAGATGCTTTGGGGACTATCTCTGTCTTTGGAAACAATTCAGCACTTTGTGCCTTGAAGCTCTAGGGCAATGTAGCACACCCACAGCAGAAGTTCTACTTCAGCCAGATCAGGCCGGCAAAGAAACTGCGTTTCACAGCCCTTTGTAAGGGATGTTCCCGGTAGGCTGTAAGAGCCCAATGCAGAACGAGTTGTTTCTTAGCTTCCCAAAGAGCTGGAAGCAAGATGCTTTGGGGACTATCTCTGTCTTTGGAAACAATTCAGCACTTTGTGCCTTGAAGCTCTAGGGCAATGTAGCACACCCACAGCAGAAGTTCTACTTCAGCCAGATCAGGCCGGCAAAGAAACTGCGTTTCACAGCCCTTTGTAAGGGATGTTCCCGGTAGGCTGTAAGAGCCCAATGCAGAACGAGTTGTTTCTTAGCTTCCCAAAGAGCTGGAAGCAAGATGCTTTGGGGACTATCTCTGTCTTTGGAAACAATTCAGCACTTTGTGCCTTGAAGCTCTAGGGCAATGTAGCACACCCACAGCAGAAGTTCTACTTCAGCCAGATCAGGCCTGCAAAGAAACTGCGTTTCACAGCCCTTTGTAAGGGATGTTCCGGGTAGGCTGTAAGAGCCCAATGCAGAGCGAGTTGTTTCTTAGCTTCCCAAAGAGCTGGAAGCAAGATGCTTTGGGGACTATCTCTGTCTTTGGAAACAATTCAGCACTTTGTGCCTTGAAGCTCTAGGGCAATGTAGCACACCCAGAGCAGAAGTTCTACTTCAGCCAGATCAGGCCTGCAAAGAAACTGCGTTTCACAGCCCTTTGTAAGGGATGTTCCCGGTAGGCTGTAAGAGCCCAATGCAGAGCGAGTTGTTTCTTAGCTTCCCAAAGAGCTGGAAGCAAGATGCTTTGGGGACTATCTCTGTCTTTGGAAACAATTCAGCACTTTGTGCCTTGAAGCTCTAGGGCAATGTAGCACACCCACAGCAGAAGTTCTACTTCAGCCAGATCAGGCCGGCAAAGAAACTGCGTTTCACAGCCCTTTGTAAGGGATGTTCCCGGTAGGCTGTAAGAGCCCAATGCAGAACGAGTTGTTTCTTAGCTTCCCAAAGAGCTGGAAGCAAGATGCTTTGGGGACTATCTCTGTCTTTGGAAACAATTCAGCACTTTGTGCCTTGAAGCTCTAGGGCAATGTAGCACACCCAGAGCAGAAGTTCTACTTCAGCCAGATCAGGCCTGCAAAGAAACTGCGTTTCACAGCCCTTTGTAAGGGATGTTCCCGGTAGGCTGTAAGAGCCCAATGCAGAGCGAGTTGTTTCTTAGCTTCCCAAAGAGCTGGAAGCAAGATGCTTTGGGGCCTATCTCTGTCTTTGGAAACAATTCAGCACTTTGTGCCTTGAAGCTCTAGGGCAATGTAGCACACCCACAGCAGAAGTTCTACTTCAGCCAGATCAGGCCTGCAAAGAAACTGCGTTTCACAGCCCTTTGTAAGGGATGTTCCCGGTAGGCTGTAAGAGCCCAATGCAGAACGAGTTGTTTCTTAGCTTCCCAAAGAGCTGGAAGGAAGATGCTTTGGGGACTATCTCTGTCGTTGGAAACAATTCAGCACTTTGTGCCTTGAAGATCTAGGGCAATGTAGCACACCCAGAGCAGAAGTTCTACTTCAGCCAGATCAGGCCTGCAAAGAAACTGCGTTTCACAGCCCTTTGTAAGGGATGTTCCCGGTAGGCTGTAAGAGCCCAATGCAGAGCGAGTTGTTTCTTAGCTTCCCAAAGAGCTGGAAGCAAGATGCTTTGGGGACTATCTCTGTCTTTGGAAACAATTCAGCACTTTGTGCCTTGAAGCTCTAGGGCAATGTAGCACACCCACAGCAGAAGTTCTACTTCAGCCAGATCAGGCCGGCAAAGAAACTGCGTTTCACAGCCCTTTGTAAGGGATGTTCCCGGTAGGCTGTAAGAACCCAATGCAGAACGAGTTGTTTCTTAGCTTCCCAAAGAGATGGAAGCAAGATGCTTTGGGGACTATCTCTGTCTTTGGAAACAATTCAGCACTTTGTGCCTTGAAGCTCTAGGGCAATGTAGCACACCCACAGCAGAAGTTCTACTTCAGCCAGATCAGGTTGCAAAGAAACTACGTTTCACAGCCCTTTGTAAGGGATGTTCCCGGTAGGCTGTAAGAGCCCAATGCAGAGCGAGTTGTTTCTTAGCTTCCCAAAGAGCTGGAAGCAAGATGCTTTGGGGACTATCTCTGTCTTTGGAAACAATTCAGCACTTTGTGCCTTGAAGCTCTAGGGCAATGTAGCACACCCACAGCAGAAGTTCTACTTCAGCCAGATCAGGCCTGCAAAGAAACTGCGTTTCACAGCCCTTTGTAAGGGATGTTCCCGGTAGGCTGTAAGAGCCCAATGCAGAACGAGTTGTTTCTTAGCTTCCCAAAGAGCTGGAAGGAAGATGCTTTGGGGACTATCTCTGTCTTTGGAAACAATTCAGCACTTTGTGCCTTGAAGCTCTAGGGCAATGTAGCACACCCAGAGCAGAAGTTCTACTTCAGCCAGATCAGGCCTGCAAAGAAACTGCGTTTCACAGCCCTTTGTAAGGGATGTTCCCGGTAGGCTGTATGAGCCCAATGCAGAGCGAGTTGTTTCTTAGCTTCCCAAAGAGCTGGAAGCAAGATGCTTTGGGGACTATCTCTGTCTTTGGAAACAATTCAGCACTTTGTGCCTTGAAGCTCTAGGGCAATGTAGCACACCCACAGCAGAAGTTCTACTTCAGCCAGATCAGGCCGGCAAAGAAACTGCGTTTCACAGCCCTTTGTAAGGGATGTTCCCGGTAGGCTGTAAGAACCCAATGCAGAACGAGTTGTTTCTTAGCTTCCCAAAGAGATGGAAGCAAGATGCTTTGGGGACTATCTCTGTCTTTGGAAACAATTCAGCACTTTGTGCCTTGAAGCTCTAGGGCAATGTAGCACACCCACAGCAGAAGTTCTACTTCAGCCAGATCAGGTTGCAAAGAAACTACGTTTCACAGCCCTTTGTAAGGGATGTTCCCGGTAGGCTGTAAGAGCCCAATGCAGAGCGAGTTGTTTCTTAGCTTCCCAAAGAGCTGGAAGCAAGATGCTTTGGGGCCTATCTCTGTCTTTGGAAACAATTCAGCAGTTTGTGCCTTGAAGCTCTAGGGCAATGTAGCCCACCCACAGCAGAAGTTCTACTTCAGCCAGATCAGGCCTGCAAAGAAACTGCGTTTCACAGCCCTTTGTAAGGGATGTTCCCGGTAGGCTGTAAGAGCCCAATGCAGAACGAGTTGTTTCTTAGCTTCCCAAAGAGCTGGAAGCAAGATGCTTTGTGGACTATCTCTGTCTTTGGAAACAATTCAGCACTTTGTGCCTTGAAGCTCTAGGGCAATGTAGCACACCCACAGCAGAAGTTCTACTTCAGCCAGATCAGGCCTGCAAAGAAACTGCGTTTCACAGCCCTTTGTAAGGTTTGTTCCCGGTAGGCTGTAAGAGCCCAATGCAGAACGAGTTGTTTCTTAGCTTCCCAAAGAGCTGGAAGCAAGATGCTTTGGGGACTATCTCTGTCTTTGGAAACAATTCAGCACTTTGTGCCTTGAAGCTCTAGGGCAATGTAGCACACCCACAGCAGAAGTTCTACTTCAGCCAGATCAGGCCGGCAAAGAAACTGCGTTTCACAGCCCTTTGTAAGGGATGTTCCCGGTAGGCTGTAAGAGCCCAATGCAGAACGAGTTGTTTCTTAGCTTCCCAAAGAGCTGGAAGCAAGATGCTTTGGGGACTATCTCTGTCTTTGGAAACAATTCAGCACTTTGTGCCTTGAAGCTCTAGGGCAATGTAGCACACCCACAGCAGAAGTTCTACTTCAGCCAGATCAGGCCGGCAAAGAAACTGCGTTTCACAGCCCTTTGTAAGGGATGTTCCCGGTAGGCTGTAAGAGCCCAATGCAGAACGAGTTGTTTCTTAGCTTCCCAAAGAGCTGGAAGCAAGATGCTTTGGGGACTATCTCTGTCTTTGGAAACAATTCAGCACTTTGTGCCTTGAAGCTCTAGGGCAATGTAGCACACCCACAGCAGAAGTTCTACTTCAGCCAGATCAGGCCTGCAAAGAAACTGCGTTTCACAGCCCTTTGTAAGGGATGTTCCGGGTAGGCTGTAAGAGCCCAATGCAGAGCGAGTTGTTTCTTAGCTTCCCAAAGAGCTGGAAGCAAGATGCTTTGGGGACTATCTCTGTCTTTGGAAACAATTCAGCACTTTGTGCCTTGAACCTCTAGGGCAATGTAGCACACCCAGAGCAGAAGTTCTACTTCAGCCAGATCAGGCCTGCAAAGAAACTGCGTTTCACAGCCCTTTGTAAGGGATGTTCCCGGTAGGCTGTAAGAGCCCAATGCAGAGCGAGTTGTTTCTTAGCTTCCCAAAGAGCTGGAAGCAAGATGCTTTGGGGACTATCTCTGTCTTTGGAAACAATTCAGCACTTTGTGCCTTGAAGCTCTAGGGCAATGTAGCACACCCACAGCAGAAGTTCTACTTCAGCCAGATCAGGCCGGCAAAGAAACTGCGTTTCACAGCCCTTTGTAAGGGATGTTCCCGGTAGGCTGTAAGAGCCCAATGCAGAACGAGTTGTTTCTTAGCTTCCCAAAGAGCTGGAAGCAAGATGCTTTGGGGACTATCTCTGTCTTTGGAAACAATTCAGCACTTTGTGCCTTGAAGCTCTAGGGCAATGTAGCACACCCAGAGCAGAAGTTCTACTTCAGCCAGATCAGGCCTGCAAAGAAACTGCGTTTCACAGCCCTTTGTAAGGGATGTTCCCGGTAGGCTGTAAGAGCCCAATGCAGAGCGAGTTGTTTCTTAGCTTCCCAAAGAGCTGGAAGCAAGATGCTTTGGGGCCTATCTCTGTCTTTGGAAACAATTCAGCACTTTGTGCCTTGAAGCTCTAGGGCAATGTAGCACACCCACAGCAGAAGTTCTACTTCAGCCAGATCAGGCCTGCAAAGAAACTGCGTTTCACAGCCCTTTGTAAGGGATGTTCCCGGTAGGCTGTAAGAGCCCAATGCAGAACGAGTTGTTTCTTAGCTTCCCAAAGAGCTGGAAGGAAGATGCTTTGGGGACTATCTCTGTCGTTGGAAACAATTCAGCACTTTGTGCCTTGAAGCTCTAGGGCAATGTAGCACACCCAGAGCAGAAGTTCTACTTCAGCCAGATCAGGCCTGCAAAGAAACTGCGTTTCACAGCCCTTTGTAAGGGATGTTCCCGGTAGGCTGTAAGAGCCCAATGCAGAGCGAGTTGTTTCTTAGCTTCCCAAAGAGCTGGAAGCAAGATGCTTTGGGGACTATCTCTGTCTTTGGAAACAATTCAGCACTTTGTGCCTTGAAGCTCTAGGGCAATGTAGCACACCCACAGCAGAAGTTCTACTTCAGCCAGATCAGGCCGGCAAAGAAACTGCGTTTCACAGCCCTTTGTAAGGGATGTTCCCGGTAGGCTGTAAGAACCCAATGCAGAACGAGTTGTTTCTTAGCTTCCCAAAGAGATGGAAGCAAGATGCTTTGGGGACTATCTCTGTCTTTGGAAACAATTCAGCACTTTGTGCCTTGAAGCTCTAGGGCAATGTAGCACACCCACAGCAGAAGTTCTACTTCAGCCAGATCAGGTTGCAAAGAAACTACGTTTCACAGCCCTTTGTAAGGGATGTTCCCGGTAGGCTGTAAGAGCCCAATGCAGAGCGAGTTGTTTCTTAGCTTCCCAAAGAGCTGGAAGCAAGATGCTTTGGGGCCTATCTCTGTCTTTGGAAACAATTCAGCAGTTTGTGCCTTGAAGCTCTAGGGCAATGTAGCCCACCCACAGCAGAAGTTCTACTTCAGCCAGATCAGGCCTGCAAAGAAACTGCGTTTCACAGCCCTTTGTAAGGGATGTTCCCGGTAGGCTGTAAGAGCCCAATGCAGAACGAGTTGTTTCTTAGCTTCCCAAAGAGCTGGAAGCAAGATGCTTTGTGGACTATCTCTGTCTTTGGAAACAATTCAGCACTTTGTGCCTTGAAGCTCTAGGGCAATGTAGCACACCCACAGCAGAAGTTCTACTTCAGCCAGATCAGGCCTGCAAAGAAACTGCGTTTCACAGCCCTTTGTAAGGTTTGTTCCCGGTAGGCTGTAAGAGCCCAATGCAGAACGAGTTGTTTCTTAGCTTCCCAAAGAGCTGGAAGCAAGATGCTTTGGGGACTATCTCTGTCTTTGGAAACAATTCAGCACTTTGTGCCTTGAAGCTCTAGGGCAATGTAGCACACCCACAGCAGAAGTTCTACTTCAGCCAGATCAGGCCGGCAAAGAAACTGCGTTTCACAGCCCTTTGTAAGGGATGTTCCCGGTAGGCTGTAAGAGCCCAATGCAGAACGAGTTGTTTCTTAGCTTCCCAAAGAGCTGGAAGCAAGATGCTTTGGGGACTATCTCTGTCTTTGGAAACAATTCAGCACTTTGTGCCTTGAAGCTCTAGGGCAATGTAGCACACCCACAGCAGAAGTTCTACTTCAGCCAGATCAGGCCGGCAAAGAAACTGCGTTTCACAGCCCTTTGTAAGGGATGTTCCCGGTAGGCTGTAAGAGCCCAATGCAGAACGAGTTGTTTCTTAGCTTCCCAAAGAGCTGGAAGCAAGATGCTTTGGGGACTATCTCTGTCTTTGGAAACAATTCAGCACTTTGTGCCTTGAAGCTCTAGGGCAATGTAGCACACCCACAGCAGAAGTTCTACTTCAGCCAGATCAGGCCTGCAAAGAAACTGCGTTTCACAGCCCTTTGTAAGGGATGTTCCGGGTAGGCTGTAAGAGCCCAATGCAGAGCGAGTTGTTTCTTAGCTTCCCAAAGAGCTGGAAGCAAGATGCTTTGGGGACTATCTCTGTCTTTGGAAACAATTCAGCACTTTGTGCCTTGAAGCTCTAGGGCAATGTAGCACACCCAGAGCAGAAGTTCTACTTCAGCCAGATCAGGCCTGCAAAGAAACTGCGTTTCACAGCCCTTTGTAAGGGATGTTCCCGGTAGGCTGTAAGAGCCCAATGCAGAGCGAGTTGTTTCTTAGCTTCCCAAAGAGCTGGAAGCAAGATGCTTTGGGGACTATCTCTGTCTTTGGAAACAATTCAGCACTTTGTGCCTTGAAGCTCTAGGGCAATGTAGCACACCCACAGCAGAAGTTCTACTTCAGCCAGATCAGGCCGGCAAAGAAACTGCGTTTCACAGCCCTTTGTAAGGGATGTTCCCGGTAGGCTGTAAGAGCCCAATGCAGAACGAGTTGTTTCTTAGCTTCCCAAAGAGCTGGAAGCAAGATGCTTTGGGGACTATCTCTGTCTTTGGAAACAATTCAGCACTTTGTGCCTTGAAGCTCTAGGGCAATGTAGCACACCCACAGCAGAAGTTCTACTTCAGCCAGATCAGGCCTGCAAAGAAACTGCGTTTCACAGCCCTTTGTAAGGGATGTTCCCGGTAGGCTGTAAGAGCCCAATGCAGAGCGAGTTGTTTCTTAGCTTCCCAAAGAGCTGGAAGCAAGATGCTTTGGGGCCTATCTCTGTCTTTGGAAACAATTCAGCACTTTGTGCCTTGAAGCTCTAGGGCAATGTAGCACACCCACAGCAGAAGTTCTACTTCAGCCAGATCAGGCCTGCAAAGAAACTGCGTTTCACAGCCCTTTGTAAGGGATGTTCCCGGTAGGCTGTAAGAGCCCAATGCAGAACGAGTTGTTTCTTAGCTTCCCAAAGAGCTGGAAGGAAGATGCTTTGGGGACTATCTCTGTCGTTGGAAACAATTCAGCACTTTGTGCCTTGAAGCTCTAGGGCAATGTAGCACACCCAGAGCAGAAGTTCTACTTCAGCCAGATCAGGCCTGCAAAGAAACTGCGTTTCACAGCCCTTTGTAAGGGATGTTCCCGGTAGGCTGTAAGAGCCCAATGCAGAGCGAGTTGTTTCTTAGCTTCCCAAAGAGCTGGAAGCAAGATGCTTTGGGGACTATCTCTGTCTTTGGAAACAATTCAGCACTTTGTGCCTTGAAGCTCTAGGGCAATGTAGCACACCCACAGCAGAAGTTCTACTTCAGCCAGATCAGGCCGGCAAAGAAACTGCGTTTCACAGCCCTTTGTAAGGGATGTTCCCGGTAGGCTGTAAGAACCCAATGCAGAACGAGTTGTTTCTTAGCTTCCCAAAGAGATGGAAGCAAGATGCTTTGGGGACTATCTCTGTCTTTGGAAACAATTCAGCACTTTGTGCCTTGAAGCTCTAGGGCAATGTAGCACACCCACAGCAGAAGTTCTACTTCAGCCAGATCAGGTTGCAAAGAAACTACGTTTCACAGCCCTTTGTAAGGGATGTTCCCGGTAGGCTGTAAGAGCCCAATGCAGAGCGAGTTGTTTCTTAGCTTCCCAAAGAGCTGGAAGCAAGATGCTTTGGGGCCTATCTCTGTCTTTGGAAACAATTCAGCACTTTGTGCCTTGAAGCTCTAGGGCAATGTAGCCCACCCACAGCAGAAGTTCTACTTCAGCCAGATCAGGCCTGCAAAGAAACTGCGTTTCACAGCCCTTTGTAAGGGATGTTCCCGGTAGGCTGTAAGAGCCCAATGCAGAACGAGTTGTTTCTTAGCTTCCCAAAGAGCTGGAAGCAAGATGCTTTGGGGACTATCTCTGTCTTTGGAAACAATTCAGCACTTTGTGCCTTGAAGCTCTAGGGCAATGTAGCACACCCACAGCAGAAGTTCTACTTCAGCCAGATCAGGCCGGCAAAGAAACTGCGTTTCACAGCCCTTTGTAAGGGATGTTCCCGGTAGGCTGTAAGAGCCCAATGCAGAACGAGTTGTTTCTTAGCTTCCCAAAGAGCTGGAAGCAAGATGCTTTGGGGACTATCTCTGTCTTTGGAAACAATTCAGCACTTTGTGCCTTGAAGCTCTAGGGCAATGTAGCACACCCAGAGCAGAAGTTCTACTTCAGCCAGATCAGGCCTGCAAAGAAACTGCGTTTCACAGCCCTTTGTAAGGGATGTTCCCGGTAGGCTGTAAGAGCCCAATGCAGAGCGAGTTGTTTCTTAGCTTCCCAAAGAGCTGGAAGCAAGATGCTTTGGGGACTATCTCTGTCTTTGGAAACAATTCAGCACTTTGTGCCTTGAAGCTCTAGGGCAATGTAGCACACCCACAGCAGAAGTTCTACTTCAGCCAGATCAGGCCGGCAAAGAAACTGCGTTTCACAGCCCTTTGTAAGGGATGTTCCCGGTAGGCTGTAAGAACCCAATGCAGAA
This sequence comes from Equus asinus, assembly GCF_041296235.1. Classification (NCBI taxonomy): domain Eukaryota; kingdom Metazoa; phylum Chordata; class Mammalia; order Perissodactyla; family Equidae; genus Equus; species Equus asinus. The sequence goes on along the minus strand of NC_091791.1, from coordinate 68,285,823 downwards.
CGAGTTGTTTCTTAGCTTCCCAAAGAGCTGGAAGCAAGATGCTTTGGGGACTATCTCTGTCTTTGGAAACAATTCAGCACTTTGTGCCTTGAAGCTCTAGGGCAATGTAGCACACCCACAGCAGAAGTTCTACTTCAGCCAGATCAGGCCTGCAAAGAAACTGCGTTTCACAGCCCTTTGTAAGGTTTGTTCCCGGTAGGCTGTAAGAGCCCAATGCAGAACGAGTTGTTTCTTAGCTTCCCAAAGAGCTGGAAGCAAGATGCTTTGGGGACTATCTCTGTCTTTGGAAACAATTCAGCACTTTGTGCCTTGAAGCTCTAGGGCAATGTAGCACACCCACAGCAGAAGTTCTACTTCAGCCAGATCAGGCCGGCAAAGAAACTGCGTTTCACAGCCCTTTGTAAGGGATGTTCCCGGTAGGCTGTAAGAGCCCAATGCAGAACGAGTTGGTTCTTAGCTTCCCAAAGAGCTGGAAGCAAGATGCTTTGGGGACTATCTCTGTCTTTGGAAACAATTCAGCACTTTGTGCCTTGAAGCTCTAGGGCAATGTAGCACACCCACAGCAGAAGTTCTACTTCAGCCAGATCAGGCCTGCAAAGAAACTGCGTTTCACAGCCCTTTGTAAGGGATGTTCCGGGTAGGCTGTAAGAGCCCAATGCAGAGCGAGTTGTTTCTTAGCTTCCCAAAGAGCTGGAAGCAAGATGCTTTGGGGACTATCTCTGTCTTTGGAAACAATTCAGCACTTTGTGCCTTGAAGCTCTAGGGCAATGTAGCACACCCAGAGCAGAAGTTCTACTTCAGCCAGATCAGGCCTGCAAAGAAACTGCGTTTCACAGCCCTTTGTAAGGGATGTTCCCGGTAGGCTGTAAGAGCCCAATGCAGAGCGAGTTGTTTCTTAGCTTCCCAAAGAGCTGGAAGCAAGATGCTTTGGGGACTATCTCTGTCTTTGGAAACAATTCAGCACTTTGTGCCTTGAAGCTCTAGGGCAATGTAGCACACCCACAGCAGAAGTTCTACTTCAGCCAGATCAGGCCGGCAAAGAAACTGCGTTTCACAGCCCTTTGTAAGGGATGTTCCCGGTAGGCTGTAAGAGCCCAATGCAGAACGAGTTGCTTCTTAGCTTCCCAAAGAGCTGGAAGCAAGATGCTTTGGGGACTATCTCTGTCTTTGGAAACAATTCAGCACTTTGTGCCTTGAAGCTCTAGGGCAATGTAGCACACCCAGAGCAGAAGTTCTACTTCAGCCAGATCAGGCCTGCAAAGAAACTGCGTTTCACAGCCCTTTGTAAGGGATGTTCCCGGTAGGCTGTAAGAGCCCAATGCAGAGCGAGTTGTTTCTTAGCTTCCCAAAGAGCTGGAAGCAAGATGCTTTGGGGCCTATCTCTGTCTTTGGAAACAATTCAGCACTTTGTGCCTTGAAGCTCTAGGGCAATGTAGCACACCCACAGCAGAAGTTCTACTTCAGCCAGATCAGGCCTGCAAAGAAACTGCGTTTCACAGCCCTTTGTAAGGGATGTTCCCGGTAGGCTGTAAGAGCCCAATGCAGAACGAGTTGTTTCTTAGCTTCCCAAAGAGCTGGAAGGAAGATGCTTTGGGGACTATCTCTGTCTTTGGAAACAATTCAGCACTTTGTGCCTTGAAGCTCTAGGGCAATGTAGCACACCCAGAGCAGAAGTTCTACTTCAGCCAGATCAGGCCTGCAAAGAAACTGCGTTTCACAGCCCTTTGTAAGGGATGTTCCCGGTAGGCTGTAAGAGCCCAATGCAGAGCGAGTTGTTTCTTAGCTTCCCAAAGAGCTGGAAGCAAGATGCTTTGGGGACTATCTCTGTCTTTGGAAACAATTCAGCACTTTGTGCCTTGAAGCTCTAGGGCAATGTAGCACACCCACAGCAGAAGTTCTACTTCAGCCAGATCAGGCCGGCAAAGAAACTGCGTTTCACAGCCCTTTGTAAGGGATGTTCCCGGTAGGCTGTAAGAACCCAATGCAGAACGAGTTGTTTCTTAGCTTCCCAAAGAGATGGAAGCAAGATGCTTTGGGGACTATCTCTGTCTTTGGAAACAATTCAGCACTTTGTGCCTTGAAGCTCTAGGGCAATGTAGCACACCCACAGCAGAAGTTCTACTTCAGCCAGATCAGGTTGCAAAGAAACTACGTTTCACAGCCCTTTGTAAGGGATGTTCCCGGTAGGCTGTAAGAGCCCAATGCAGAGCGAGTTGTTTCTTAGCTTCCCAAAGAGCTGGAAGCAAGATGCTTTGGGGCCTATCTCTGTCTTTGGAAACAATTCAGCACTTTGTGCCTTGAAGCTCTAGGGCAATGTAGCCCACCCACAGCAGAAGTTCTACTTCAGCCAGATCAGGCCTGCAAAGAAACTGCGTTTCACAGCCCTTTGTAAGGTTTGTTCCCGGTAGGCTGTAAGAGCCCAATGCAGAACGAGTTGTTTCTTAGCTTCCCAAAGAGCTGGAAGCAAGATGCTTTGGGGACTATCTCTGTCTTTGGAAACAATTCAGCACTTTGTGCCTTGAAGCTCTAGGGCAATGTAGCACACCCACAGCAGAAGTTCTACTTCAGCCAGATCAGGCCGGCAAAGAAACTGCGTTTCACAGCCCTTTGTAAGGGATGTTCCCGGTAGGCTGTAAGAGCCCAATGCAGAACGAGTTGTTTCTTAGCTTCCCAAAGAGCTGGAAGCAAGATGCTTTGGGGACTATCTCTGTCTTTGGAAACAATTCAGCACTTTGTGCCTTGAAGCTCTAGGGCAATGTAGCACACCCAGAGCAGAAGTTCTACTTCAGCCAGATCAGGCCTGCAAAGAAACTGCGTTTCACAGCCCTTTGTAAGGGATGTTCCCGGTAGGCTGTAAGAGCCCAATGCAGAGCGAGTTGTTTCTTAGCTTCCCAAAGAGCTGGAAGCAAGATGCTTTGGGGACTATCTCTGTCTTTGGAAACAATTCAGCACTTTGTGCCTTGAAGCTCTAGGGCAATGTAGCACACCCACAGCAGAAGTTCTACTTCAGCCAGATCAGGCCGGCAAAGAAACTGCGTTTCACAGCCCTTTGTAAGGGATGTTCCCGGTAGGCTGTAAGAACCCAATGCAGAACGAGTTGTTTCTTAGCTTCCCAAAGAGCTGGAAGCAAGATGCTTTGGGGACTATCTCTGTCTTTGGAAACAATTCAGCACTTTGTGCCTTGAAGCTCTAGGGCAATGTAGCACACCCACAGCAGAAGTTCTACTTCAGCCAGATCAGGCCTGCAAAGAAACTGCGTTTCACAGCCCTTTGTAAGGTTTGTTCCCGGTAGGCTGTAAGAGCCCAATGCAGAGCGAGTTGTTTCTTAGCTTCCCAAAGAGATGGAAGCAAGATGCTTTGGGGACTATCTCTGTCTTTGGAAACAATTCAGCACTTTGTGCCTTGAAGCTCTAGGGCAATGTAGCACACCCAGAGCAGAAGTTCTACTTCAGCCAGATCAGGCCTGCAAAGAAACTGCGTTTCACAGCCCTTTGTAAGGGATGTTCCCGGTAGGCTGTAAGAGCCCAATGCAGAGCGAGTTGTTTCTTAGCTTCCCAAAGAGCTGGAAGCAAGATGCTTTGGGGACTATCTCTGTCTTTGGAAACAATTCACCACTTTGTGCCTTGAAGCTCTAGGGCAATGTAGCACACCCACAGCAGAAGTTCTACTTCAGCCAGATCAGGCCGGCAAAGAAACTGCGTTTCACAGCCCTTTGTAAGGGATGTTCCCGGTAGGCTGTAAGAACCCAATGCAGAACGAGTTGTTTCTTAGCTTCCCAAAGAGATGGAAGCAAGATGCTTTGGGGACTATCTCTGTCTTTGGAAACAATTCAGCAGTTTGTGCCTTGAAGCTCTAGGGCAATGTAGCCCACCCACAGCAGAAGTTCTACTTCAGCCAGATCAGGCCTGCAAAGAAACTGCGTTTCACAGCCCTTTGTAAGGGATGTTCCCGGTAGGCTGTAAGAGCCCAATGCAGAACGAGTTGTTTCTTAGCTTCCCAAAGAGCTGGAAGCAAGATGCTTTGTGGACTATCTCTGTCTTTGGAAACAATTCAGCACTTTGTGCCTTGAAGCTCTAGGGCAATGTAGCACACCCACAGCAGAAGTTCTACTTCAGCCAGATCAGGCCTGCAAAGAAACTGCGTTTCACAGCCCTTTGTAAGGGATGTTCCCGGTAGGCTGTAAGAGCCCAATGCAGAGCGAGTTGTTTCTTAGCTTCCCAAAGAGCTGGAAGCAAGATGCTTTGGGGACTATCTCTGTCTTTGGAAACAATTCAGCACTTTGTGCCTTGAAGCTCTAGGGCAATGTAGCACACCCACAGCAGAAGTTCTACTTCAGCCAGATCAGGCCGGCAAAGAAACTGCGTTTCACAGACCTTTGTAAGGGATGTTCCCGGTAGGCTGTAAGAACCCAATGCAGAACGAGTTGTTTCTTAGCTTCCCAAAGAGATGGAAGCAAGATGCTTTGGGGACTATCTCTGTCTTTGGAAACAATTCAGCAGTTTGTGCCTTGAAGCTCTAGGGCAATGTAGCCCACCCACAGCAGAAGTTCTACTTCAGCCAGATCAGGCCTGCAAAGAAACTGCGTTTCACAGCCCTTTGTAAGGGATGTTCCCGGTAGGCTGTAAGAGCCCAATGCAGAACGAGTTGTTTCTTAGCTTCCCAAAGAGCTGGAAGCAAGATGCTTTGTGGACTATCTCTGTCTTTGGAAACAATTCAGCACTTTGTGCCTTGAAGCTCTAGGGCAATGTAGCACACCCACAGCAGAAGTTCTACTTCAGCCAGATCAGGCCTGCAAAGAAACTGCGTTTCACAGCCCTTTGTAAGGGATGTTCCCGGTAGGCTGTAAGAGCCCAATGCAGAGCGAGTTGTTTCTTAGCTTCCCAAAGAGCTGGAAGCAAGATGCTTTGGGGACTATCTCTGTCTTTGGAAACAATTCAGCACTTTGTGCCTTGAAGCTCTAGGGCAATGTAGCACACCCACAGCAGAAGTTCTACTTCAGCCAGATCAGGCCGGCAAAGAAACTGCGTTTCACAGCCCTTTGTAAGGGATGTTCCCGGTAGGCTGTAAGAACCCAATGCAGAACGAGTTGTTTCTTAGCTTCCCAAAGAGCTGGAAGCAAGATGCTTTGGGGACTATCTCTGTCTTTGGAAACAATTCAGCACTTTGTGCCTTGAAGCTCTAGGGCAATGTAGCACACCCACAGCAGAAGTTCTACTTCAGCCAGATCAGGTTGCAAAGAAACTACGTTTCACAGCCCTTTGTAAGGGATGTTCCCGGTAGGCTGTAAGAGCCCAATGCAGAGCGAGTTGTTTCTTAGCTTCCCAAAGAGCTGGAAGCAAGATGCTTTGGGGACTATCTCTGTCTTTGGAAACAATTCAGCACTTTGTGCCTTGAAGCTCTAGGGCAATGTAGCACACCCACAGCAGAAGTTCTACTTCAGCCAGATCAGGCCGGCAAAGAAACTGCGTTTCACAGCCCTTTGTAAGGGATGTTCCCGGTAGGCTGTAAGAACCCAATGCAGAACGAGTTGTTTCTTAGCTTCCCAAAGAGATGGAAGCAAGATGCTTTGTGGACTATCTCTGTCTTTGGAAACAATTCAGCACTTTGTGCCTTGAAGCTCTAGGGCAATGTAGCACACCCACAGCAGAAGTTCTACTTCAGCCAGATCAGGCCTGCAAAGAAACTGCGTTTCACAGCCCTTTGTAAGGGATGTTCCCGGTAGGCTGTAAGAGCCCAATGCAGAACGAGTTGTTTCTTAGCTTCCCAAAGAGCTGGAAGCAAGATGCTTTGTGGACTATCTCTGTCTTTGGAAACAATTCAGCACTTTGTGCCTTGAAGCTCTAGGGCAATGTAGCACACCCACAGCAGAAGTTCTACTTCAGCCAGATCAGGCCTGCAAAGAAACTGCGTTTCACAGCCCTTTGTAAGCTTTGTTCCCGGTAGGCTGTAAGCGCCCAATGCAGAACGAGTTGTTTCTTAGCTTCCCAAAGAGCTGGAAGCAAGATGCTTTGGGGACTATCTCTGTCTTTGGAAACAATTCAGCACTTTGTGCCTTGAAGCTCTAGGGCAATGTAGCACACCCACAGCAGAAGTTCTACTTCAGCCAGATCAGGCCTGCAAAGAAACTGCGTTTCACAGCCCTTTGTAAGGGATGTTCCCGGTAGGCTGTAAGAGCCCAATGCAGAGCGAGTTGTTTCTTAGCTTCCCAAAGAGCTGGAAGCAAGATGCTTTGGGGACTATCTCTGTCTTTGGAAACAATTCAGCACTTTGTGCCTTGAAGCTCTAGGGCAATGTAGCACACCCACAGCAGAAGTTCTACTTCAGCCAGATCAGGCCGGCAAAGAAACTGCGTTTCACAGCCCTTTGTAAGGGATGTTCCCGGTAGGCTGTAAGAACCCAATGCAGAACGAGTTGTTTCTTAGCTTCCCAAAGAGCTGGAAGCAAGATGCTTTGGGGACTATCTCTGTCTTTGGAAACAATTCAGCACTTTGTGCCTTGAAGCTCTAGGGCAATGTAGCACACCCAGAGCAGAAGTTCTACTTCAGCCAGATCAGGCCTGCAAAGAAACTGCGTTTCACAGCCCTTTGTAAGGGATGTTCCCGGTAGGCTGTAAGAGCCCAATGCAGAGCGAGTTGTTTCTTAGCTTCCCAAAGAGCTGGAAGCAAGATGCTTTGGGGACTATCTCTGTCTTTGGAAACAATTCAGCACTTTGTGCCTTGAAGCTCTAGGGCAATGTAGCACACCCAGAGCAGAAGTTCTACTTCAGCCAGATCAGGCCTGCAAAGAAACTGCGTTTCACAGCCCTTTGTAAGGGATGTTCCCGGTAGGCTGTAAGAGCCCAATGCAGAGCGAGTTGTTTCTTAGCTTCCCAAAGAGCTGGAAGCAAGATGCTTTGGGGACTATCTCTGTCTTTGGAAACAATTCAGCACTTTGTGCCTTGAAGCTCTAGGGCAATGTAGCACACCCACAGCAGAAGTTCTACTTCAGCCAGATCAGGCCTGCAAAGAAACTGCGTTTCACAGCCCTTTGTAAGGGATGTTCCCGGTAGGCTGTAAGAGCCCAATGCAGAACGAGTTGTTTCTTAGCTTCCCAAAGAGCTGGAAGCAAGATGCTTTGGGGACTATCTCTGTCTTTGGAAACAATTCAGCACTTTGTGCCTTGAAGCTCTAGGGCAATGTAGCACACCCAGAGCAGAAGTTCTACTTCAGCCAGATCAGGCCTGCAAAGAAACTGCGTTTCACAGCCCTTTGTAAGGGATGTTCCCGGTAGGCTGTAAGAGCCCAATGCAGAGCGAGTTGTTTCTTAGCTTCCCAAAGAGCTGGAAGCAAGATGCTTTGGGGACTATCTCTGTCTTTGGAAACAATTCAGCACTTTGTGCCTTGAAGCTCTAGGGCAATGTAGCACACCCACAGCAGAAGTTCTACTTCAGCCAGATCAGGCCTGCAAAGAAACTGCGTTTCACAGCCCTTTGTAAGGGATGTTCCCGGTAGGCTGTAAGAGCCCAATGCAGAACGAGTTGTTTCTTAGCTTCCCAAAGAGCTGGAAGCAAGATGCTTTGGGGACTATCTCTGTCTTTGGAAACAATTCAGCACTTTGTGCCTTGAAGCTCTAGGGCAATGTAGCACACCCACAGCAGAAGTTCTACTTCAGCCAGATCAGGTTGCAAAGAAACTGCGTTTCACAGCCCTTTGTAAGGGATGTTCCCGGTAGGCTGTAAGAGCCCAATGCAGAGCGAGTTGTTTCTTAGCTTCCCAAAGAGCTGGAAGCAAGATGCTTTGGGGACTATCTCTGTCTTTGGAAACAATTCAGCACTTTGTGCCTTGAAGCTCTAGGGCAATGTAGCACACCCACAGCAGAAGTTCTACTTCAGCCAGATCAGGCCTGCAAAGAAACTGCGTTTCACAGCCCTTTGTAAGGGATGTTCCCGGTAGGCTGTAAGAGCCCAATGCAGAACGAGTTGTTTCTTAGCTTCCCAAAGAGCTGGAAGCAAGATGCTTTGGGGACTATCTCTGTCTTTGGAAACAATTCAGCACTTTGTGCCTTGAAGCTCTAGGGCAATGTAGCACACCCAGAGCAGAAGTTCTACTTCAGCCAGATCAGGCCTGCAAAGAAACTGCGTTTCACAGCCCTTTGTAAGGGATGTTCCCGGTAGGCTGTAAGAGCCCAATGCAGAGCGAGTTGTTTCTTAGCTTCCCAAAGAGCTGGAAGCAAGATGCTTTGGGGACTATCTCTGTCTTTGGAAACAATTCACCACTTTGTGCCTTGAAGCTCTAGGGCAATGTAGCACACCCACAGCAGAAGTTCTACTTCAGCCAGATCAGGCCGGCAAAGAAACTGCGTTTCACAGCCCTTTGTAAGGGATGTTCCCGGTAGGCTGTAAGAACCCAATGCAGAACGAGTTGTTTCTTAGCTTCCCAAAGAGATGGAAGCAAGATGCTTTGGGGACTATCTCTGTCTTTGGAAACAATTCAGCAGTTTGTGCCTTGAAGCTCTAGGGCAATGTAGCCCACCCACAGCAGAAGTTCTACTTCAGCCAGATCAGGCCTGCAAAGAAACTGCGTTTCACAGCCCTTTGTAAGGGATGTTCCCGGTAGGCTGTAAGAGCCCAATGCAGAACGAGTTGTTTCTTAGCTTCCCAAAGAGCTGGAAGCAAGATGCTTTGTGGACTATCTCTGTCTTTGGAAACAATTCAGCACTTTGTGCCTTGAAGCTCTAGGGCAATGTAGCACACCCACAGCAGAAGTTCTACTTCAGCCAGATCAGGCCTGCAAAGAAACTGCGTTTCACAGCCCTTTGTAAGGTTTGTTCCCGGTAGGCTGTAAGAGCCCAATGCAGAACGAGTTGTTTCTTAGCTTCCCAAAGAGCTGGAAGCAAGATGCTTTGGGGACTATCTCTGTCTTTGGAAACAATTCAGCACTTTGTGCCTTGAAGCTCTAGGGTAATGTAGCACACCCACAGCAGAAGTTCTACTTCAGCCAGATCAGGCCTGCAAAGAAACTGCGTTTCACAGCCCTTTGTAAGGGATGTTCCCGGTAGGCTGTAACAGCCCAATGCAGAGCGAGTTGTTTCTTAGCTTCCCAAAGAGCTGGAAGCAAGATGCTTTGGGGACTATCTCTGTCTTTGGAAACAATTCAGCACTTTGTGCCTTGAAGCTCTAGGGCAATGTAGCACACCCACAGCAGAAGTTCTACTTCAGCCAGATCAGGCCGGCAAAGAAACTGCGTTTCACAGCCCTTTGTAAGGGATGTTCCCGGTAGGCTGTAAGAACCCAATGCAGAACGAGTTGTTTCTTAGCTTCCCAAAGAGCTGGAAGCAAGATGCTTTGGGGACTATCTCTGTCTTTGGAAACAATTCAGCACTTTGTGCCTTGAAGCTCTAGGGCAATGTAGCACACCCACAGCAGAAGTTCTACTTCAGCCAGATCAGGTTGCAAAGAAACTACGTTTCACAGCCCTTTGTAAGGGATGTTCCCGGTAGGCTGTAAGAGCCCAATGCAGAGCGAGTTGTTTCTTAGCTTCCCAAAGAGCTGGAAGCAAGATGCTTTGGGGACTATCTCTGTCTTTGGAAACAATTCAGCACTTTGTGCCTTGAAGCTCTAGGGCAATGTAGCACACCCACAGCAGAAGTTCTACTTCAGCCAGATCAGGCCGGCAAAGAAACTGCGTTTCACAGCCCTTTGTAAGGGATGTTCCCGGTAGGCTGTAAGAACCCAATGCAGAACGAGTTGTTTCTTAGCTTCCCAAAGAGATGGAAGCAAGATGCTTTGGGGCCTATCTCTGTCTTTGGAAACAATTCAGCAGTTTGTGCCTTGAAGCTCTAGGGCAATGTAGCCCACCCACAGCAGAAGTTCTACTTCAGCCAGATCAGGCCTGCAAAGAAACTGCGTTTCACAGCCCTTTGTAAGGGATGTTCCCGGTAGGCTGTAAGAGCCCAATGCAGAACGAGTTGTTTCTTAGCTTCCCAAAGAGCTGGAAGCAAGATGCTTTGTGGACTATCTCTGTCTTTGGAAACAATTCAGCACTTTGTGCCTTGAAGCTCTAGGGCAATGTAGCACACCCACAGCAGAAGTTCTACTTCAGCCAGATCAGGCCTGCAAAGAAACTGCGTTTCACAGCCCTTTGTAAGGTTTGTTCCCGGTAGGCTGTAAGAGCCCAATGCAGAACGAGTTGTTTCTTAGCTTCCCAAAGAGCTGGAAGCAAGATGCTTTGGGGACTATCTCTGTCTTTGGAAACAATTCAGCACTTTGTGCCTTGAAGCTCTAGGGCAATGTAGCACACCCACAGCAGAAGTTCTACTTCAGCCAGATCAGGCCTGCAAAGAAACTGCGTTTCACAGCCCTTTGTAAGGGATGTTCCCGGTAGGCTGTAAGAGCCCAATGCAGAGCGAGTTGTTTCTTAGCTTCCCAAAGAGCTGGAAGCAAGATGCTTTGGGGACTATCTCTGTCTTTGGAAACAATTCAGCACTTTGTGCCTTGAAGCTCTAGGGCAATGTAGCACACCCACAGCAGAAGTTCTACTTCAGCCAGATCAGGCCTGCAAAGAAACTGCGTTTCACAGCCCTTTGTAAGGGATGTTCCCGGTAGGCTGTAAGAGCCCAATGCAGAACGAGTTGTTTCTTAGCTTCCCAAAGAGCTGGAAGCAAGATGCTTTGGGGACTATCTCTGTCTTTGGAAACAATTCAGCACTTTGTGCCTTGAAGCTCTAGGGCAATGTAGCACACCCACAGCAGAAGTTCTACTTCAGCCAGATCAGGTTGCAAAGAAACTGCGTTTCACAGCCCTTTGTAAGGGATGTTCCCGGTAGGCTGTAAGAGCCCAATGCAGAGCGAGTTGTTTCTTAGCTTCCCAAAGAGCTGGAAGCAAGATGCTTTGGGGACTATCTCTGTCTTTGGAAACAATTCAGCACTTTGTGCCTTGAAGCTCTAGGGCAATGTAGCACACCCACAGCAGAAGTTCTACTTCAGCCAGATCAGGCCTGCAAAGAAACTGCGTTTCACAGCCCTTTGTAAGGGATGTTCCCGGTAGGCTGTAAGAGCCCAATGCAGAACGAGTTGTTTCTTAGCTTCCCAAAGAGCTGGAAGCAAGATGCTTTGGGGACTATCTCTGTCTTTGGAAACAATTCAGCACTTTGTGCCTTGAAGCTCTAGGGCAATGTAGCACACCCACAGCAGAAGTTCTACTTCAGCCAGATCAGGCCTGCAAAGAAACTGCGTTTCACAGCCCTTTGTAAGGGATGTTCCCGGTAGGCTGTAAGAGCCCAATGCAGAGCGAGTTGTTTCTTAGCTTCCCAAAGAGCTGGAAGCAAGATGCTTTGGGGACTATCTCTGTCTTTGGAAACAATTCAGCACTTTGTGCCTTGAAGCTCTAGGGCAATGTAGCACACCCAGAGCAGAAGTTCTACTTCAGCCAGATCAGGCCTGCAAAGAAACTGCGTTTCACAGCCCTTTGTAAGGGATGTTCCCGGTAGGCTGTAAGAGCCCAATGCAGAGCGAGTTGTTTCTTAGCTTCCCAAAGAGCTGGAAGCAAGATGCTTTGGGGACTATCTCTGTCTTTGGAAACAATTCACCACTTTGTGCCTTGAAGCTCTAGGGCAATGTAGCACACCCACAGCAGAAGTTCTACTTCAGCCAGATCAGGCCGGCAAAGAAACTGCGTTTCACAGCCCTTTGTAAGGGATGTTCCCGGTAGGCTGTAAGAACCCAATGCAGAACGAGTTGTTTCTTAGCTTCCCAAAGAGATGGAAGCAAGATGCTTTGGGGACTATCTCTGTCTTTGGAAACAATTCAGCAGTTTGTGCCTTGAAGCTCTAGGGCAATGTAGCCCACCCACAGCAGAAGTTCTACTTCAGCCAGATCAGGCCTGCAAAGAAACTGCGTTTCACAGCCCTTTGTAAGGGATGTTCCCGGTAGGCTGTAAGAGCCCAATGCAGAACGAGTTGTTTCTTAGCTTCCCAAAGAGCTGGAAGCAAGATGCTTTGTGGACTATCTCTGTCTTTGGAAACAATTCAGCACTTTGTGCCTTGAAGCTCTAGGGCAATGTAGCACACCCACAGCAGAAGTTCTACTTCAGCCAGATCAGGCCTGCAAAGAAACTGCGTTTCACAGCCCTTTGTAAGGTTTGTTCCCGGTAGGCTGTAAGAGCCCAATGCAGAACGAGTTGTTTCTTAGCTTCCCAAAGAGCTGGAAGCAAGATGCTTTGGGGACTATCTCTGTCTTTGGAAACAATTCAGCACTTTGTGCCTTGAAGCTCTAGGGCAATGTAGCACACCCACAGCAGAAGTTCTACTTCAGCCAGATCAGGCCTGCAAAGAAACTGCGTTTCACAGCCCTTTGTAAGGGATGTTCCCGGTAGGCTGTAAGAGCCCAATGCAGAGCGAGTTGTTTCTTAGCTTCCCAAAGAGCTGGAAGCAAGATGCTTTGGGGACTATCTCTGTCTTTGGAAACAATTCAGCACTTTGTGCCTTGAAGCTCTAGGGCAATGTAGCACACCCACAGCAGAAGTTCTACTTCAGCCAGATCAGGCCTGCAAAGAAACTGCGTTTCACAGCCCTTTGTAAGGGATGTTCCCGGTAGGCTGTAAGAGCCCAATGCAGAACGAGTTGTTTCTTAGCTTCCCAAAGAGCTGGAAGCAAGATGCTTTGGGGACTATCTCTGTCTTTGGAAACAATTCAGCACTTTGTGCCTTGAAGCTCTAGGGCAATGTAGCACACCCACAGCAGAAGTTCTACTTCAGCCAGATCAGGTTGCAAAGAAACTGCGTTTCACAGCCCTTTGTAAGGGATGTTCCCGGTAGGCTGTAAGAGCCCAATGCAGAGCGAGTTGTTTCTTAGCTTCCCAAAGAGCTGGAAGCAAGATGCTTTGGGGACTATCTCTGTCTTTGGAAACAATTCAGCACTTTGTGCCTTGAAGCTCTAGGGCAATGTAGCACACCCACAGCAGAAGTTCTACTTCAGCCAGATCAGGCCTGCAAAGAAACTGCGTTTCACAGCCCTTTGTAAGGGATGTTCCCGGTAGGCTGTAAGAGCCCAATGCAGAACGAGTTGTTTCTTAGCTTCCCAAAGAGCTGGAAGCAAGATGCTTTGGGGACTATCTCTGTCTTTGGAAACAATTCAGCACTTTGTGCCTTGAAGCTCTAGGGCAATGTAGCACACCCACAGCAGAAGTTCTACTTCAGCCAGATCAGGCCTGCAAAGAAACTGCGTTTCACAGCCCTTTGTAAGGGATGTTCCCGGTAGGCTGTAAGAGCCCAATGCAGAGCGAGTTGTTTCTTAGCTTCCCAAAGAGCTGGAAGCAAGATGCTTTGGGGACTATCTCTGTCTTTGGAAACAATTCAGCACTTTGTGCCTTGAAGCTCTAGGGCAATGTAGCACACCCAGAGCAGAAGTTCTACTTCAGCCAGATCAGGCCTGCAAAGAAACTGCGTTTCACAGCCCTTTGTAAGGGATGTTCCCGGTAGGCTGTAAGAGCCCAATGCAGAGCGAGTTGTTTCTTAGCTTCCCAAAGAGCTGGAAGCAAGATGCTTTGGGGACTATCTCTGTCTTTGGAAACAATTCAGCACTTTGTGCCTTGAAGCTCTAGGGCAATGTAGCACACCCACAGCAGAAGTTCTACTTCAGCCAGATCAGGCCGGCAAAGAAACTGCGTTTCACAGCCCTTTGTAAGGGATGTTCCCGGTAGGCTGTAAGAACCCAATGCAGAACGAGTTGTTTCTTAGCTTCCCAAAGAGATGGAAGCAAGATGCTTTGGGGACTATCTCTGTCTTTGGAAACAATTCAGCAGTTTGTGCCTTGAAGCTCTAGGGCAATGTAGCCCACCCACAGCAGAAGTTCTACTTCAGCCAGATCAGGCCTGCAAAGAAACTGCGTTTCACAGCCCTTTGTAAGGGATGTTCCCGGTAGGCTGTAAGAGCCCAATGCAGAACGAGTTGTTTCTTAGCTTCCCAAAGAGCTGGAAGCAAGATGCTTTGTGGACTATCTCTGCCTTTGGAAACAATTCAGCACTTTGTGCCTTGAAGCTCTAGGGCAATGTAGCACACCCACAGCAGAAGTTCTACTTCAGCCAGATCAGGCCTGCAAAGAAACTGCGTTTCACAGCCCTTTGTAAGGTTTGTTCCCGGTAGGCTGTAAGAGCCCAATGCAGAACGAGTTGTTTCTTAGCTTCCCAAAGAGCTGGAAGCAAGATGCTTTGGGGACTATCTCTGTCTTTGGAAAGAATTCAGCACTTTGTGCCTTGAAGCTCTAGGGCAATGTAGCACACCCACAGCAGAAGTTCTACTTCAGCCAGATCAGGCCTGCAAAGAAACTGCGTTTCACAGCCCTTTGTAAGGGATGTTCCCGGTAGGCTGTAAGAGCCCAATGCAGAGCGAGTTGTTTCTTAGCTTCCCAAAGAGCTGGAAGCAAGATGCTTTGGGGACTATCTCTGTCTTTGGAAACAATTCAGCACTTTGTGCCTTGAAGCTCTAGGGCAATGTAGCACACCCACAGCAGAAGTTCTACTTCAGCCAGATCAGGCCGGCAAAGAAACTGCGTTTCACAGCCCTTTGTAAGGGATGTTCCCGGTAGGCTGTAAGAACCCAATGCAGAACGAGTTGTTTCTTAGCTTCCCAAAGAGCTGGAAGCAAGATGCTTTGGGGACTATCTCTGTCTTTGGAAACAATTCAGCACTTTGTGCCTTGAAGCTCTAGGGCAATGTAGCACACCCACAGCAGAAGTTCTACTTCAGCCAGATCAGGTTGCAAAGAAACTACGTTTCACAGCCCTTTGTAAGGGATGTTCCCGGTAGGCTGTAAGAGCCCAATGCAGAGCGAGTTGTTTCTTAGCTTCCCAAAGAGCTGGAAGCAAGATGCTTTGGGGACTATCTCTGTCTTTGGAAACAATTCAGCACTTTGTGCCTTGAAGCTCTAGGGCAATGTAGCACACCCACAGCAGAAGTTCTACTTCAGCCAGATCAGGCCGGCAAAGAAACTGCGTTTCACAGCCCTTTGTAAGGGATGTTCCCGGTAGGCTGTAAGAACCCAATGCACAACGAGTTGTTTCTTAGCTTCCCAAAGAGATGGAAGCAAGATGCTTTGGGGCCTATCTCTGTCTTTGGAAACAATTCAGCAGTTTGTGCCTTGAAGCTCTAGGGCAATGTAGCCCACCCACAGCAGAAGTTCTACTTCAGCCAGATCAGGCCTGCAAAGAAACTGCGTTTCACAGCCCTTTGTAAGGGATGTTCCCGGTAGGCTGTAAGAGCCCAATGCAGAACGAGTTGTTTCTTAGCTTCCCAAAGAGATGGAAGCAAGATGCTTTGGGGCCTATCTCTGTCTTTGGAAACAATTCAGCAGTTTGTGCCTTGAAGCTCTAGGGCAATGTGGCACACCCACAGCAGAAGTTCTACTTCAGCCAGATCAGGCCTGCAAAGAAACTGCGTTTCACAGCCCTTTGTAAGGGATGTTCCCGGTAGGCTGTAAGAGCCCAATGCAGAACGAGTTGTTTCTTAGCTTCCCAAAGAGCTGGAAGCAAGATGCTTTGGGGACTATCTCTGTCTTTGGAAACAATTCAGCACTTTGTGCCTTGAAGCTCTAGGGCAATGTAGCACACCCACAGCAGAAGTTCTACTTCAGCCAGATCAGGTTGCAAAGAAACTGCGTTTCACAGCCCTTTGTAAGGGATGTTCCCGGTAGGCTGTAAGAGCCCAATGCAGAGCGAGTTGTTTCTTAGCTTCCCAAAGAGCTGGAAGCAAGATGCTTTGGGGACTATCTCTGTCTTTGGAAACAATTCAGCACTTTGTGCCTTGAAGCTCTAGGGCAATGTAGCACACCCACAGCAGAAGTTCTACTTCAGCCAGATCAGGCCTGCAAAGAAACTGCGTTTCACAGCCCTTTGTAAGGGATGTTCCCGGTAGGCTGTAAGAGCCCAATGCAGAACGAGTTGTTTCTTAGCTTCCCAAAGAGCTGGAAGCAAGATGCTTTGGGGACTATCTCTGTCTTTGGAAACAATTCAGCACTTTGTGCCTTGAAGCTCTAGGGCAATGTAGCACACCCACAGCAGAAGTTCTACTTCAGCCAGATCAGGCCTGCAAAGAAACTGCGTTTCACAGCCCTTTGTAAGGGATGTTCCCGGTAGGCTGTAAGAGCCCAATGCAGAGCGAGTTGTTTCTTAGCTTCCCAAAGAGCTGGAAGCAAGGTGCTTTGGGGACTATCTCTGTCTTTGGAAACAATTCAGCACTTTGTGCCTTGAAGCTCTAGGGCAATGTAGCACACCCACAGCAGAAGTTCTACTTCAGCCAGATCAGGCCGGCAAAGAAACTGCGTTTCACAGCCCTTTGTAAGGGATGTTCCCGGTAGGCTGTAAGAGCCCAATGCAGAACGAGTTGTTTCTTAGCTTCCCAAAGAGCTGGAAGCAAGATGCTTTGGGGACTATCTCTGTCTTTGGAAACAATTCAGCACTTTGTGCCTTGAAGCTCTAGGGCAATGTAGCACACCCACAGCAGAAGTTCTACTTCAGCCAGATCAGGCCTGCAAAGAAACTGCGTTTCACAGCCCTTTGTAAGGGATGTTCCCGGTAGGCTGTAAGAGCCCAATGCAGAGCGAGTTGTTTCTTAGCTTCCCAAAGAGCTGGAAGCAAGATGCTTTGGGGACTATCTCTGTCTTTGGAAACAATTCAGCACTTTGTGCCTTGAAGCTCTAGGGCAATGTAGCACACCCACAGCAGAAGTTCTACTTCAGCCTGATCAGGCCTGCAAAGAAACTGCGTTTCACAGCCCTTTGTAAGGGATGTTCCCGGTAGGCTGTAACAGCCCAATGCAGAACGAGTTGTTTCTTAGCTTCCCAAAGAGCTGGAAACAAGATGCTTTGGGGACTATCTCTGTCTTTGGAAACAATTCAGCACTTTGTGCCTTGAAGCTCTAGGGCAATGTAGCACACCCACAGCAGAAGTTCTACTTCAGCCAGATCAGGCCTGCAAAGAAACTGCGTTTCACAGCCCTTTGTAAGGGATGTTCCCGGTAGGCTGTAAGAGCCCAATGCAGAGCGAGTTGTTTCTTAGCTTCCCAAAGAGCTGGAAGCAAGATGCTTTGGGGACTATCTCTGTCTTTGGAAACAATTCAGCACTTTGTGCCTTGAAGCTCTAGGGCAATGTAGCACACCCACAGCAGAAGTTCTACTTCAGCCAGATCAGGCCGGCAAAGAAACTGCGTTTCACAGCCCTTTGTAAGGGATGTTCCCGGTAGGCTGTAAGAGCCCAATGCAGAACGAGTTGTTTCTTAGCTTCCCAAAGAGCTGGAAGCAAGATGCTTTGGGGACTATCTCTGTCTTTGGAAACAATTCAGCACTTTGTGCCTTGAAGCTCTAGGGCAATGTAGCACACCCAGAGCAGAAGTTCTACTTCAGCCAGATCAGGCCTGCAAAGAAACTGCGTTTCACAGCCCTTTGTAAGGGATGTTCCCGGTAGGCTGTAAGAGCCCAATGCAGAGCGAGTTGTTTCTTAGCTTCCCAA
The DNA here is from genome assembly GCF_041296235.1 of Equus asinus. Taxonomy (NCBI): domain Eukaryota; kingdom Metazoa; phylum Chordata; class Mammalia; order Perissodactyla; family Equidae; genus Equus; species Equus asinus. The sequence goes on along the minus strand of NC_091791.1, from coordinate 68,268,349 downwards.
AGAGCTGGAAGCAAGATGCTTTGGGGACTATCTCTGTCTTTGGAAACAATTCGGCACTTTGTGCCTTGAAGCTCTAGGGCAATGTAGCACACCCACAGCAGAAGTTCTACTTCAGCCAGATCAGGCCTGCAAAGAAACTGCGTTTCACAGCCCTTTGTAAGGGATGTTCCCGGTAGGCTGTAAGAGCCCAATGCAGAACGAGTTGTTTCTTAGCTTCCCAAAGAGCTGGAAGCAAGATGCTTTGGGGACTATCTCTGTCTTTGGAAACAATTCAGCACTTTGTGCCTTGAAGCTCTAGGGCAATGTAGCACACCCACAGCAGAAGTTCTACTTCAGCCAGATCAGGCCTGCAAAGAAACTGCGTTTCACAGCCCTTTGTAAGGGATGTTCCCGGTAGGCTGTAAGAGCCCAATGCAGAACGAGTTGTTTCTTAGCTTCCCAAAGAGCTGGAAGCAAGATGCTTTGGGGACTATCTCTGTCTTTGGAAACAATTCAGCACTTTGTGCCTTGAAGCTCTAGGGCAATGTAGCACACCCACAGCAGAAGTTCTACTTCAGCCAGATCAGGCCTGCAAAGAAACTGCGTTTCACAGCCCTTTGTAAGGGATGTTCCCGGTAGGCTGTAAGAGCCCAATGCAGAGCGAGTTGTTTCTTAGCTTCCCAAAGAGCTGGAAGCAAGATGCTTTGGGGACTATCTCTGTCTTTGGAAACAATTCAGCACTTTGTGCCTTGAAGCTCTAGGGCAATGTAGCACACCCACAGCAGAAGTTCTACTTCAGCCAGATCAGGCCTGCAAAGAAACTGCGTTTCACAGCCCTTTGTAAGGGATGTTCCCGGTAGGCTGTAAGAGCCCAATGCAGAACGAGTTGTTTCTTAGCTTCCCAAAGAGCTGGAAGCAAGATGCTTTGGGGACTATCTCTGTCTTTGGAAACAATTCAGCACTTTGTGCCTTGAAGCTCTAGGGCAATGTAGCACACCCACAGCAGAAGTTCTACTTCAGCCAGATCAGGCCTGCAAAGAAACTGCGTTTCACAGCCCTTTGTAAGGGATGTTCCCGGTAGGCTGTAAGAGCCCAATGCAGAGCGAGTTGTTTCTTAGCTTCCCAAAGAGCTGGAAGCAAGATGCTTTGGGGACTATCTCTGTCTTTGGAAACAATTCAGCACTTTGTGCCTTGAAGCTCTAGGGCAATGTAGCACACCCACAGCAGAAGTTCTACTTCAGCCAGATCAGGCCTGCAAAGAAACTGCGTTTCACAGCCCTTTGTAAGGGATGTTCCCGGTAGGCTGTAAGAGCCCAATGCAGAACGAGTTGTTTCTTAGCTTCCCAAAGAGCTGGAAGCAAGATGCTTTGGGGACTATCTCTGTCTTTGGAAACAATTCAGCACTTTGTGCCTTGAAGCTCTAGGGCAATGTAGCACACCCACAGCAGAAGTTCTACTTCAGCCAGATCAGGCCTGCAAAGAAACTGCGTTTCACAGCCCTTTGTAAGGGATGTTCCCGGTAGGCTGTAAGAGCCCAATGCAGAGCGAGTTGTTTCTTAGCTTCCCAAAGAGCTGGAAGCAAGATGCTTTGGGGACTATCTCTGTCTTTGGAAACAATTCAGCACTTTGTGCCTTGAAGCTCTAGGGCAATGTAGCACACCCACAGCAGAAGTTCTACTTCAGCCAGATCAGGCCGGCAAAGAAACTGCGTTTCACAGCCCTTTGTAAGGGATGTTCCCGGTAGGCTGTAAGAGCCCAATGCAGAACGAGTTGTTTCTTAGCTTCCCAAAGAGCTGGAAGCAAGATGCTTTGGGGACTATCTCTGTCTTTGGAAACAATTCAGCACTTTGTGCCTTGAAGCTCTAGGGCAATGTAGCACACCCAGAGCAGAAGTTCTAATTCAGCCAGATCAGGCCTGCAAAGAAACTGCGTTTCACAGCCCTTTGTAAGGGATGTTCCCGGTAGGCTGTAAGAGCCCAATGCAGAGCGAGTTGTTTCTTAGCTTCCCAAAGAGCTGGAAGCAAGATGCTTTGGGGACTATCTCTGTCTTTGGAAACAATTCAGCACTTTGTGCCTTGAAGCTCTAGGGCAATGTAGCACACCCAGAGCAGAAGTTCTACTTCAGCCAGATCAGGCCTGCAAAGAAACTGCGTTTCACAGCCCTTTGTAAGGGATGTTCCCGGTAGGCTGTAAGAGCCCAATGCAGAGCGAGTTGTTTCTTAGCTTCCCAAAGAGCTGGAAGCAAGATGCTTTGGGGACTATCTCTGTCTTTGGAAACAATTCAGCACTTTGTGCCTTGAAGCTCTAGGGCAATGTAGCACACCCACAGCAGAAGTTCTACTTCAGCCAGATCAGGCCTGCAAAGAAACTGCGTTTCACAGCCCTTTGTAAGGGATGTTCCCGGTAGGCTGTAAGAGCCCAATGCAGAACGAGTTGTTTCTTAGCTTCCCAAAGAGCTGGAAGCAAGATGCTTTGGGGACTATCTCTGTCTTTGGAAACAATTCAGCACTTTGTGCCTTGAAGCTCTAGGGCAATGTAGCACACCCAGAGCAGAAGTTCTACTTCAGCCAGATCAGGCCTGCAAAGAAACTGCGTTTCACAGCCCTTTGTAAGGGATGTTCCCGGTAGGCTGTAAGAGCCCAATGCAGAGCGAGTTGTTTCTTAGCTTCCCAAAGAGCTGGAAGCAAGATGCTTTGGGGACTATCTCTGTCTTTGGAAACAATTCAGCACTTTGTGCCTTGAAGCTCTAGGGCAATGTAGCACACCCACAGCAGAAGTTCTACTTCAGCCAGATCAGGCCTGCAAAGAAACTGCGTTTCACAGCCCTTTGTAAGGGATGTTCCCGGTAGGCTGTAAGAGCCCAATGCAGAACGAGTTGTTTCTAAGCTTCCCAAAGAGCTGGAAGCAAGATGCTTTGGGGACTATCTCTGTCTTTGGAAACAATTCAGCACTTTGTGCCTTGAAGCTCTAGGGCAATGTAGCACACCCACAGCAGAAGTTCTACTTCAGCCAGATCAGGCCTGCAAAGAAACTGCGTTTCACAGCCCTTTGTAAGGGATGTTCCCGGTAGGCTGTAAGAGCCCAATGCAGAACGAGTTGTTTCTTAGCTTCCCAAAGAGCTGGAAGCAAGATGCTTTGGGGACTATCTCTGTCTTTGGAAACAATTCAGCACTTTGTGCCTTGAAGCTCTAGGGCAATGTAGCACACCCACAGCAGAAGTTCTACTTCAGCCAGATCAGGCCTGCAAAGAAACTGCGTTTCACAGCCCTTTGTAAGGGATGTTCCCGGTAGGCTGTAAGAGCCCAATGCAGAGCGAGTTGTTTCTTAGCTTCCCAAAGAGCTGGAAGCAAGATGCTTTGGGGACTATCTCTGTCTTTGGAATCAATTCAGCACTTTGTGCCTTGAAGCTCTAGGGCAATGTAGCACACCCACAGCAGAAGTTCTACTTCAGCCAGATGAGGCCTGCAAAGAAACTGCGTTTCACAGCCCTTTGTAAGGGATGTTCCCGATAGGCTGTAAGAGCCCAATGCAGAACGAGTTGTTTCTTAGCTTCCCAAAGAGCTGGAAGCAAGATGCTTTGGGGACTATCTCTGTCTTTGGAAACAATTCAGCACTTTGTGCCTTGAAGCTCTAGGGCAATGTAGCACACCCAGAGCAGAAGTTCTACTTCAGCCAGATCAGGCCTGCAAAGAAACTGCGTTTCACAGCCCTTTGTAAGGGATGTTCCCGGTAGGCTGTAAGAGCCCAATGCAGAGCGAGTTGTTTCTTAGCTTCCCAAAGAGCTGGAAGCAAGATGCTTTGGGGACTATCTCTGTCTTTGGAAACAATTCAGCACTTTGTGCCTTGAAGCTCTAGGGCAATGTAGCACACCCACAGCAGAAGTTCTACTTCAGCCAGATCAGGCCTGCAAAGAAACTGCGTTTCACAGCCCTTTGTAAGGTTTGTTCCCGGTAGGCTGTAAGAGCCCAATGCAGAACGAGTTGTTTCTTAGCTTCCCAAAGAGCTGGAAGCAAGATGCTTTGGGGACTATCTCTGTCTTTGGAAACAATTCAGCACTTTGTGCCTTGAAGCTCTAGGGCAATGTAGCACACCCACAGCAGAAGTTCTACTTCAGCCAGATAAGGCCTGCAAAGAAACTGCGTTTCACAGCCCTTTGTAAGGGATGTTCCCGGTAGGCTGTAAGAGCCCAATGCAGAGCGAGTTGTTTCTTAGCTTCCCAAAGAGCTGGAAGCAAGATGCTTTGGGGACTATCTCTGTCTTTGGAAACAATTCAGCACTTTGTGCCTTGAAGCTCTAGGGCAATGTAGCACACCCACAGCAGAAGTTCTACTTCAGCCAGATCAGGCCGGCAAAGAAACTGCGTTTCACAGCCCTTTGTAAGGGATGTTCCCGGTAGGCTGTAAGAACCCAATGCAGAGCGAGTTGTTTCTTAGCTTCCCAAAGAGCTGGAAGCAAGATGCTTTGGGGACTATCTCTGTCTTTGGAAACAATTCAGCACTTTGTGCCTTGAAGCTCTAGGGCAATGTAGCACACCCACAGCAGAAGTTCTACTTCAGCCAGATCAGGTTGCAAAGAAACTACGTTTCACAGCCCTTTGTAAGGGATGTTCCCGGTAGGCTGTAAGAGCCCAATGCAGAGCGAGTTGTTTCTTAGCTTCCCAAAGAGCTGGAAGCAAGATGCTTTGGGGACTATCTCTGTCTTTGGAAACAATTCAGCACTTTGTGCCTTGAAGCTCTAGGGCAATGTAGCACACCCACAGCAGAAGTTCTACTTCAGCCAGATCAGGCCTGCAAAGAAACTGCGTTTCACAGCCCTTTGTAAGGGATGTTCCCGGTAGGCTGTAAGAGCCCAATGCAGAACGAGTTGTTTCTTAGCTTCCCAAAGAGCTGGAAGCAAGATGCTTTGGGGACTATCTCTGTCTTTGGAAACAATTCAGCACTTTGTGCCTTGAAGCTCTAGGGCAATGTAGCACACCCAGAGCAGAAGTTCTACTTCAGCCAGATCAGGCCTGCAAAGAAACTGCGTTTCACAGCCCTTTGTAAGGGATGTTCCCGGTAGGCTGTAAGAGCCCAATGCAGAGCGAGTTGTTTCTTAGCTTCCCAAAGAGCTGGAAGCAAGATGCTTTGGGGACTATCTCTGTCTTTGGAAACAATTCAGCACTTTGTGCCTTGAAGCTCTAGGGCAATGTAGCACACCCACAGCAGAAGTTCTACTTCAGCCAGATCAGGCCGGCAAAGAAACTGCGTTTCACAGCCCTTTGTAAGGGATGTTCCCGGTAGGCTGTAAGAACCCAATGCAGAACGAGTTGTTTCTTAGCTTCCCAAAGAGATGGAAGCAAGATGCTTTGGGGCCTATCTCTGTCTTTGGAAACAATTCAGCAGTTTGTGCCTTGAAGCTCTAGGGCAATGTAGCCCACCCACAGCAGAAGTTCTACTTCAGCCAGATCAGGCCTGCAAAGAAACTGCGTTTCACAGCCCTTTGTAAGGGATGTTCCCGGTAGGCTGTAAGAGCCCAATGCAGAACGAGTTGTTTCTTAGCTTCCCAAAGAGCTGGAAGCAAGATGCTTTGGGGACTATCTCTGTCTTTGGAAACAATTCAGCACTTTGTGCCTTGAAGCTCTAGGGCAATGTAGCACACCCAGAGCAGAAGTTCTACTTCAGCCAGATCAGGCCTGCAAAGAAACTGCGTTTCACAGCCCTTTGTAAGGTTTGTTCCCGGTAGGCTGTAAGAGCCCAATGCAGAACGAGTTGTTTCTTAGCTTCACAAAGAGCTGGAAGCAAGATGCTTTGGGGACTATCTCTGTCTTTGGAAACAATTCAGCACTTTGTGCCTTGAAGCTCTAGGGCAATGTAGCACACCCACAGCAGAAGTTCTACTTCAGCCAGATCAGGCCTGCAAAGAAACTGCGTTTCACAGCCCTTTGTAAGGGATGTTCCCGGTAGGCTGTAAGAGCCCAATGCAGAGCGAGTTGTTTCTTAGCTTCCCAAAGAGCTGGAAGCAAGATGCTTTGGGGACTATCTCTGTCTTTGGAAACAATTCAGCACTTTGTGCCTTGAAGCTCTAGGGCAATGTAGCACACCCACAGCAGAAGTTCTACTTCAGCCAGATCAGGCCGGCAAAGAAACTGCGTTTCACAGCCCTTTGTAAGGGATGTTCCCGGTAGGCTGTAAGAGCCCAATGCAGAACGAGTTGTTTCTTAGCTTCCCAAAGAGCTGGAAGCAAGATGCTTTGGGGACTATCTCTGTCTTTGGAAACAATTCAGCACTTTGTGCCTTGAAGCTCTAGGGCAATGTAGCACACCCACAGCAGAAGTTCTACTTCAGCCAGATCAGGCCGGCAAAGAAACTGCGTTTCACAGCCCTTTGTAAGGGATGTTCCCGGTAGGCTGTAAGAGCCCAATGCAGAGCGAGTTGTTTCTTAGCTTCCCAAAGAGCTGGAAGCAAGATGCTTTGGGGACTATCTCTGTCTTTGGAATCAATTCAGCACTTTGTGCCTTGAAGCTCTAGGGCAATGTAGCACACCCACAGCAGAAGTTCTACTTCAGCCAGATCAGGCCTGCAAAGAAACTGCGTTTCACAGCCCTTTGTAAGGGATGTTCCCGGTAGGCTGTAAGAGCCCAATGCAGAACGAGTTGTTTCTTAGCTTCCCAAAGAGCTGGAAGCAAGATGCTTTGGGGACTATCTCTGTCTTTGGAAACAATTCAGCACTTTGTGCCTTGAAGCTCTAGGGCAATGTAGCACACCCACAGCAGAAGTTCTACTTCAGCCAGATCAGGCCTGCAAAGAAACTGCGTTTCACAGCCCTTTGTAAGGGATGTTCCCGGTAGGCTGTAAGAGCCCAATGCAGAGCGAGTTGTTTCTTAGCTTCCCAAAGAGCTGGAAGCAAGATGCTTTGGGGACTATCTCTGTCTTTGGAAACAATTCAGCACTTTGTGCCTTGAAGCTCTAGGGCAATGTAGCACACCCAGAGCAGAAGTTCTACTTCAGCCAGATCAGGCCTGCAAAGAAACTGCGTTTCACAGCCCTTTGTAAGGGATGTTCCCGGTAGGCTGTAAGAGCCCAATGCAGAACGAGTTGTTTCTAAGCTTCCCAAAGAGCTGGAAGCAAGATGCTTTGGGGACTATCTCTGTCTTTGGAAACAATTCAGCACTTTGTGCCTTGAAGCTCTAGGGCAATGTAGCACACCCACAGCAGAAGTTCTACTTCAGCCAGATCAGGCCTGCAAAGAAACTGCGTTTCACAGCCCTTTGTAAGGGATGTTCCCGGTAGGCTGTAAGAGCCCAATGCAGAACGAGTTGTTTCTTAGCTTCCCAAAGAGCTGGAAGCAAGATGCTTTGGGGACTATCTCTGTCTTTGGAAACAATTCAGCACTTTGTGCCTTGAAGCTCTAGGGCAATGTAGCACACCCACAGCAGAAGTTCTACTTCAGCCAGATCAGGCCTGCAAAGAAACTGCGTTTCACAGCCCTTTGTAAGGGATGTTCCCGGTAGGCTGTAAGAGCCCAATGCAGAGCGAGTTGTTTCTTAGCTTCCCAAAGAGCTGGAAGCAAGATGCTTTGGGGACTATCTCTGTCTTTGGAATCAATTCAGCACTTTGTGCCTTGAAGCTCTAGGGCAATGTAGCACACCCACAGCAGAAGTTCTACTTCAGCCAGATGAGGCCTGCAAAGAAACTGCGTTTCACAGCCCTTTGTAAGGGATGTTCCCGATAGGCTGTAAGAGCCCAATGCAGAACGAGTTGTTTCTTAGCTTCCCAAAGAGCTGGAAGCAAGATGCTTTGGGGACTATCTCTGTCTTTGGAAACAATTCAGCACTTTGTGCCTTGAAGCTCTAGGGCAATGTAGCACACCCAGAGCAGAAGTTCTACTTCAGCCAGATCAGGCCTGCAAAGAAACTGCGTTTCACAGCCCTTTGTAAGGGATGTTCCCGGTAGGCTGTAAGAGCCCAATGCAGAGCGAGTTGTTTCTTAGCTTCCCAAAGAGCTGGAAGCAAGATGCTTTGTGGACTATCTCTGTCTTTGGAAACAATTCAGCACTTTGTGCCTTGAAGCTCTAGGGCAATGTAGCACACCCACAGCAGAAGTTCTACTTCAGCCAGATCAGGCCTGCAAAGAAACTGCGTTTCACAGCCCTTTGTAAGGTTTGTTCCCGGTAGGCTGTAAGAGCCCAATGCAGAACGAGTTGTTTCTTAGCTTCCCAAAGAGCTGGAAGCAAGATGCTTTGGGGACTATCTCTGTCTTTGGAAACAATTCAGCACTTTGTGCCTTGAAGCTCTAGGGCAATGTAGCACACCCACAGCAGAAGTTCTACTTCAGCCAGATAAGGCCTGCAAAGAAACTGCGTTTCACAGCCCTTTGTAAGGGATGTTCCCGGTAGGCTGTAAGAGCCCAATGCAGAGCGAGTTGTTTCTTAGCTTCCCAAAGAGCTGGAAGCAAGATGCTTTGGGGACTATCTCTGTCTTTGGAAACAATTCAGCACTTTGTGCCTTGAAGCTCTAGGGCAATGTAGCACACCCACAGCAGAAGTTCTAATTCAGCCAGATCAGGCCGGCAAAGAAACTGCGTTTCACAGCCCTTTGTAAGGGATGTTCCCGGTAGGCTGTAAGAACCCAATGCAGAGCGAGTTGTTTCTTAGCTTCCCAAAGAGCTGGAAGCAAGATGCTTTGGGGACTATCTCTGTCTTTGGAAACAATTCAGCACTTTGTGCCTTGAAGCTCTAGGGCAATGTAGCACACCCACAGCAGAAGTTCTACTTCAGCCAGATCAGGTTGCAAAGAAACTACGTTTCACAGCCCTTTGTAAGGGATGTTCCCGGTAGGCTGTAAGAGCCCAATGCAGAGCGAGTTGTTTCTTAGCTTCCCAAAGAGCTGGAAGCAAGATGCTTTGGGGACTATCTCTGTCTTTGGAAACAATTCAGCACTTTGTGCCTTGAAGCTCTAGGGCAATGTAGCACACCCACAGCAGAAGTTCTACTTCAGCCAGATCAGGCCTGCAAAGAAACTGCGTTTCACAGCCCTTTGTAAGGGATGTTCCCGGTAGGCTGTAAGAGCCCAATGCAGAACGAGTTGTTTCTTAGCTTCCCAAAGAGCTGGAAGCAAGATGCTTTGGGGACTATCTCTGTCTTTGGAAACAATTCAGCACTTTGTGCCTTGAAGCTCTAGGGCAATGTAGCACACCCAGAGCAGAAGTTCTACTTCAGCCAGATCAGGCCTGCAAAGAAACTGCGTTTCACAGCCCTTTGTAAGGGATGTTCCCGGTAGGCTGTAAGAGCCCAATGCAGAGCGAGTTGTTTCTTAGCTTCCCAAAGAGCTGGAAGCAAGATGCTTTGGGGACTATCTCTGTCTTTGGAAACAATTCAGCACTTTGTGCCTTGAAGCTCTAGGGCAATGTAGCACACCCACAGCAGAAGTTCTACTTCAGCCAGATCAGGCCGGCAAAGAAACTGCGTTTCACAGCCCTTTGTAAGGGATGTTCCCGGTAGGCTGTAAGAACCCAATGCAGAACGAGTTGTTTCTTAGCTTCCCAAAGAGATGGAAGCAAGATGCTTTGGGGCCTATCTCTGTCTTTGGAAACAATTCAGCAGTTTGTGCCTTGAAGCTCTAGGGCAATGTAGCCCACCCACAGCAGAAGTTCTACTTCAGCCAGATCAGGCCTGCAAAGAAACTGCGTTTCACAGCCCTTTGTAAGGGATGTTCCCGGTAGGCTGTAAGAGCCCAATGCAGAACGAGTTGTTTCTTAGCTTCCCAAAGAGCTGGAAGCAAGATGCTTTGGGGACTATCTCTGTCTTTGGAAACAATTCAGCACTTTGTGCCTTGAAGCTCTAGGGCAATGTAGCACACCCACAGCAGAAGTTCTACTTCAGCCAGATCAGGCCTGCAAAGAAACTGCGTTTCACAGCCCTTTGTAAGGTTTGTTCCCGGTAGGCTGTAAGAGCCCAATGCAGAACGAGTTGTTTCTTAGCTTCACAAAGAGCTGGAAGCAAGATGCTTTGGGGACTATCTCTGTCTTTGGAAACAATTCAGCACTTTGTGCCTTGAAGCTCTAGGGCAATGTAGCACACCCACAGCAGAAGTTCTACTTCAGCCAGATAAGGCCTGCAAAGAAACTGCGTTTCACAGCCCTTTGTAAGGGATGTTCCCGGTAGGCTGTAAGAGCCCAATGCAGAGCGAGTTGTTTCTTAGCTTCCCAAAGAGCTGGAAGCAAGATGCTTTGGGGACTATCTCTGTCTTTGGAAACAATTCAGCACTTTGTGCCTTGAAGCTCTAGGGCAATGTAGCACACCCACAGCAGAAGTTCTACTTCAGCCAGATCAGGCCGGCAAAGAAACTGCGTTTCACAGCCCTTTGTAAGGGATGTTCCCGGTAGGCTGTAAGAGCCCAATGCAGAACGAGTTGTTTCTTAGCTTCCCAAAGAGCTGGAAGCAAGATGCTTTGGGGACTATCTCTGTCTTTGGAAACAATTCAGCACTTTGTGCCTTGAAGCTCTAGGGCAATGTAGCACACCCAGAGCAGAAGTTCTACTTCAGCCAGATCAGGCCTGCAAAGAAACTGCGTTTCACAGCCCTTTGTAAGGGATGTTCCCGGTAGGCTGTAAGAGCCCAATGCAGAGCGAGTTGTTTCTTAGCTTCCCAAAGAGCTGGAAGCAAGATGCTTTGGGGACTATCTCTGTCTTTGGAAACAATTCAGCACTTTGTGCCTTGAAGCTCTAGGGCAATGTAGCACACCCACAGCAGAAGTTCTACTTCAGCCAGATCAGGCCTGCAAAGAAACTGCGTTTCACAGCCCTTTGTAAGGGATGTTCCCGGTAGGCTGTAAGAGCCCAATGCAGAACGAGTTGTTTCTTAGCTTCCCAAAGAGCTGGAAGCAAGATGCTTTGGGGACTATCTCTGTCTTTGGAAACAATTCAGCACTTTGTGCCTTGAAGCTCTAGGGCAATGTAGCACACCCACAGCAGAAGTTCTACTTCAGCCAGATCAGGCCTGCAAAGAAACTGCGTTTCACAGCCCTTTGTAAGGGATGTTCCCGGTAGGCTGTAAGAGCCCAATGCAGAACGAGTTGTTTCTTAGCTTCCCAAAGAGCTGGAAGCAAGATGCTTTGGGGACTATCTCTGTCTTTGGAAACAATTCAGCACTTTGTGCCTTGAAGCTCTAGGGCAATGTAGCACACCCAGAGCAGAAGTTCTACTTCAGCCAGATCAGGCCTGCAAAGAAACTGCGTTTCACAGCCCTTTGTAAGGGATGTTCCCGGTAGGCTGTAAGAGCCCAATGCAGAGCGAGTTGTTTCTTAGCTTCCCAAAGAGCTGGAAGCAAGATGCTTTGGGGACTATCTCTGTCTTTGGAAACAATTCAGCACTTTGTGCCTTGAAGCTCTAGGGCAATGTAGCACACCCACAGCAGAAGTTCTACTTCAGCCAGATCAGGCCTGCAAAGAAACTGCGTTTCACAGCCCTTTGTAAGGGATGTTCCCGGTAGGCTGTAAGAGCCCAATGCAGAACGAGTTGTTTCTTAGCTTCCCAAAGAGCTGGAAGCAAGATGCTTTGGGGACTATCTCTGTCTTTGGAAACAATTCAGCACTTTGTGCCTTGAAGCTCTAGGGCAATGTAGCACACCCAGAGCAGAAGTTCTACTTCAGCCAGATCAGGCCTGCAAAGAAACTGCGTTTCACAGCCCTTTGTAAGGGATGTTCCCGGTAGGCTGTAAGAGCCCAATGCAGAGCGAGTTGTTTCTTAGCTTCCCAAAGAGCTGGAAGCAAGATGCTTTGGGGACTATCTCTGTCTTTGGAAACAATTCAGCCCTTTTTGCCTTGAAGCTCTAGGGCAATGTAGCACACCCACAGCAGAAGTTCTACTTCAGCCAGATCAGGCCTGCAAAGAAACTGCGTTTCACAGCCCTTTGTAAGGGATGTTCCCGGTAGGCTGTAAGAGCCCAATGCAGAACGAGTTGTTTCTTAGCTTCCCAAAGAGCTGGAAGCAAGATGCTTTGGGGACTATCTCTGTCTTTGGAAACAATTCAGCACTTTGTGCCTTGAAGCTCTAGGGCAATGTAGCACACCCAGAGCAGAAGTTCTACTTCAGCCAGATCAGGCCTGCAAAGAAACTGCGTTTCACAGCCCTTTGTAAGGGATGTTCCCGGTAGGCTGTAAGAGCCCAATGCAGAGCGAGTTGTTTCTTAGCTTCCCAAAGAGCTGGAAGCAAGATGCTTTGGGGACTATCTCTGTCTTTGGAAACAATTCAGCACTTTGTGCCTTGAAGCTCTAGGGCAATGTAGCACACCCACAGCAGAAGTTCTACTTCAGCCAGATCAGGCCTGCAAAGAAACTGCGTTTCACAGCCCTTTGTAAGGGATGTTCCCGGTAGGCTGTAAGAGCCCAATGCAGAACGAGTTGTTTCTTAGCTTCCCAAAGAGCTGGAAGCAAGATGCTTTGGGGACTATCTCTGTCTTTGGAAACAATTCAGCACTTTGTGCCTTGAAGCTCTAGGGCAATGTAGCACACCCACAGCAGAAGTTCTACTTCAGCCAGATCAGGCCTGCAAAGAAACTGCGTTTCACAGCCCTTTGTAAGGGATGTTCCCGGTAGGCTGTAAGAGCCCAATGCAGAGCGAGTTGTTTCTTAGCTTCCCAAAGAGCTGGAAGCAAGATGCTTTGGGGACTATCTCTGTCTTTGGAAACAATTCAGCACTTTGTGCCTTGAAGCTCTAGGGCAATGTAGCACACCCACAGCAGAAGTTCTACTTCAGCCAGATCAGGCCTGCAAAGAAACTGCGTTTCACAGCCCTTTGTAAGGGATGTTCCCGGTAGGCTGTAAGAGCCCAATGCAGAACGAGTTGTTTCTTAGCTTCCCAAAGAGCTGGAAGCAAGATGCTTTGGGGACTATCTCTGTCTTTGGAAACAATTCAGCACTTTGTGCCTTGAAGCTCTAGGGCAATGTAGCACACCCACAGCAGAAGTTCTACTTCAGCCAGATCAGGCCTGCAAAGAAACTGCGTTTCACAGCCCTTTGTAAGGGATGTTCCCGGTAGGCTGTAAGAGCCCAATGCAGAACGAGTTGTTTCTTAGCTTCCCAAAGAGCTGGAAGCAAGATGCTTTGGGGACTATCTCTGTCTTTGGAAACAATTCAGCACTTTGTGCCTTGAAGCTCTAGGGCAATGTAGCACACCCAGAGCAGAAGTTCTACTTCAGCCAGATCAGGCCTGCAAAGAAACTGCGTTTCACAGCCCTTTGTAAGGGATGTTCCCGGTATGCTGTAAGAGCCCAATGCAGAGCGAGTTGTTTCTTAGCTTCCCAAAGAGCTGGAAGCAAGATGCTTTGGGGACTATCTCTGTCTTTGGAAACAATTCAGCCCTTTGTGCCTTGAAGCTCTAGGGCAATGTAGCACACCCAGAGCAGAAGTTCTACTTCAGCCAGATCAGGCCTGCAAAGAAACTGCGTTTCACAGCCCTTTGTAAGGGATGTTCCCGGTAGGCTGTAAGAGCCCAATGCAGAACGAGTTGTTTCTTAGCTTCCCAAAGAGCTGGAAGCAAGATGCTTTGGGGACTATCTCTGTCTTTGGAAACAATTCAGCACTTTGTGCCTTGAAGCTCTAGGGCAATGTAGCACACCCAGAGCAGAAGTTCTACTTCAGCCACATCAGGCCTGCAAAGAAACTGCGTTTCACAGCCCTTTGTAAGGGATGTTCCCGGTAGGCTGTAAGAGCCCAATGCAGAGCGAGTTGTTTCTTAGCTTCCCAAAGAGCTGGAAGCAAGATGCTTTGGGGACTATCTCTGTCTTTGGAAACAATTCAGCACTTTGTGCCTTGAAGCTCTAGGGCAATGTAGCACACCCAGAGCAGAAGTTCTACTTCAGCCAGATCAGGCCTGCAAAGAAACTGCGTTTCACAGCCCTTTGTAAGGGATGTTCCCGGTAGGCTGTAAGAGCCCAATGCAGAGCGAGTTGTTTCTTAGCTTCCCAAAGAGCTGGAAGCAAGATGCTTTGGGGACTATCTCTGTCTTTGGAAACAATTCAGCCCTTTGTGCCTTGAAGCTCTAGGGCAATGTAGCACACCCACAGCAGAAGTTCTACTTCAGCCAGATCAGGCCTGCAAAGAAACTGCGTTTCACAGCCCTTTGTAAGGGATGTTCCCGGTAGGCTGTAAGAGCCCAATGCAGAACGAGTTGTTTCTTAGCTTCCCAAAGAGCTGGAAGCAAGATGCTTTGGGGACTATCTCTGTCTTTGGAAACAATTCAGCACTTTGTGCCTTGAAGCTCTAGGGCAATGTAGCACACCCAGAGCAGAAGTTCTACTTCAGCCACATCAGGCCTGCAAAGAAACTGCGTTTCACAGCCCTTTGTAAGGGATGTTCCCGGTAGGCTGTAAGAGCCCAATGCAGAGCGAGTTGTTTCTTAGCTTCCCAAAGAGCTGGAAGCAAGATGCTTTGGGGACTATCTCTGTCTTTGGAAACAATTCAGCACTTTGTGCCTTGAAGCTCTAGGGCAATGTAGCACACCCAGAGCAGAAGTTCTACTTCAGCCAGATCAGGCCTGCAAAGAAACTGCGTTTCACAGCCCTTTGTAAGGGATGTTCCCGGTAGGCTGTAAGAGCCCAATGCAGAGCGAGTTGTTTCTTAGCTTCCCAAAGAGCTGGAAGCAAGATGCTTTGGAGACTATCTCTGTCTTTGGAAACAATTCAGCACTTTGTGCCTTGAAGCTCTAGGGCAATGTAGCACACCCACAGCAGAAGTTCTACTTCAGCCAGATCAGGCCTGCAAAGAAACTGCGTTTCACAGCCCTTTGTAAGGGATGTTCCCGGTAGGCTGTAAGAGCCCAATGCAGAACGAGTTGTTTCTTAGCTTCCCAAAGAGCTGGAAGCAAGATGCTTTGGGGACTATCTCTGTCTTTGGAAACAATTCAGCACTTTGTGCCTTGAAGCTCTAGGGCAATGTAGCACACCCACAGCAGAAGTTCTACTTCAGCCAGATCAGGCCTGCAAAGAAACTGCGTTTCACAGCCCTTTGTAAGGGATGTTCCCGGTAGGCTGTAAGAGCCCTATGCAGAACGAGTTGTTTCTTAGCTTCCCAAAGAGCTGGAAGCAAGATGCTTTGGGGACTATCTCTGTCTTTGGAAACAATTCAGCACTTTGTGCCTTGAAGCTCTAGGGCAATGTAGCACACCCACAGCAGAAGTTCTACTTCAGCCAGATCAGGCCTGCAAAGAAACTGCGTTTCACAGCCCTTTGTAAGGGATGTTCCCGGTAGGCTGTAAGAGCCCAATGCAGAACGAGTTGTTTCTTAGCTTCCCAAAGAGCTGGAAGCAAGATGCTTTGGGGACTATCTCTGTCTTTGGAAACAATTCAGCACTTTGTGCCTTGAAGCTCTAGGGCAATGTAGCACACCCACAGCAGAAGTTCTACTTCAGCCAGATCAGGCCTGCAAAGAAACTGCGTTTCACAGCCCTTTGTAAGGGATGTTCCCGGTAGGCTGTAAGAGCCCAATGCAGAGCGAGTTGTTTCTTAGCTTCCCAAAGAGCTGGAAGCAAGATGCTTTGGGGACTATCTCTGTCTTTGGAAGCAATTCAGCCCTTTGTGCCTTGAAGCTCTAGGGCAATGTAGCACACCCACAGCAGAAGTTCTACTTCAGCCAGATCAGGCCTGCAAAGAAACTGCGTTTCACAGCCCTTTGTAAGGGATGTTCCCGGTAGGCTGTAAGAGCCCAATGCAGAACGAGTTGTTTCTTAGCTTCCCAAAGAGCTGGAAGCAAGATGCTTTGGGGACTATCTCTGTCTTTGGAAACAATTCAGCACTTTGTGCCTTGAAGCTCTAGGGCAATGTAGCACACCCAGAGCAGAAGTTCTACTTCAGCCAGATCAGGCCTGCAAAGAAACTGCGTTTCACAGCCCTTTGTAAGGGATGTTCCCGGTAGGCTGTAAGAGCCCAATGCAGAGCGAGTTGTTTCTTAGCTTCCCAAAGAGCTGGAAGCAAGATGCTTTGGGGACTATCTCTGTCTTTGGAAACAATTCAGCACTTTGTGCCTTGAAGCTCTAGGGCAATGTAGCACACCCACAGCAGAAGTTCTACTTCAGCCAGATCAGGCCTGCAAAGAAACTGCGTTTCACAGCCCTTTGTAAGGGATGTTCCCGGTAGGCTGTAAGAGCCCAATGCAGAACGAGTTGTTTCTTAGCTTCCCAAAGAGCTGGAAGCAAGATGCTTTGGGGACTATCTCTGTCTTTGGAAACAATTCAGCACTTTGTGCCTTGAAGCTCTAGGGCAATGTAGCACACCCACAGCAGAAGTTCTACTTCAGCCAGATCAGGCCTGCAAAGAAACTGCGTTTCACAGCCCTTTGTAAGGGATGTTCCCGGTAGGCTGTAAGAGCCCAATGCAGAGCGAGTTGTTTCTTAGCTTCCCAAAGAGCTGGAAGCAAGATGCTTTGGGGACTATCTCTGTCTTTGGAAACAATTCAGCACTTTGTGCCTTGAAGCTCTAGGGCAATGTAGCACACCCAGAGCAGAAGTTCTACTTCAGCCACATCAGGCCTGCAAAGAAACTGCGTTTCACAGCCCTTTGTAAGGGATGTTCCCGGTAGGCTGTAAGAGCCCAATGCAGAGCGAGTTGTTTCTTAGCTTCCCAAAGAGCTGGAAGCAAGATGCTTTGGGGACTATCTCTGTCTTTGGAAACAATTCAGCACTTTGTGCCTTGAAGCTCTAGGGCAATGTAGCACACCCAGAGCAGAAGTTCTACTTCAGCCAGATCAGGCCTGCAAAGAAACTGCGTTTCACAGCCCTTTGTAAGGGATGTTCCCGGTAGGCTGTAAGAGCCCAATGCAGAGCGAGTTGTTTCTTAGCTTCCCAAAGAGCTGGAAGCAAGATGCTTTGGAGACTATCTCTGTCTTTGGAAACAATTCAGCACTTTGTGCCTTGAAGCTCTAGGGCAATGTAGCACACCCACAGCAGAAGTTCTACTTCAGCCAGATCAGGCCTGCAAAGAAACTGCGTTTCACAGCCCTTTGTAAGGGATGTTCCCGGTAGGCTGTAAGAGCCCAATGCAGAACGAGTTGTTTCTTAGCTTCCCAAAGAGCTGGAAGCAAGATGCTTTGGGGACTATCTCTGTCTTTGGAAACAATTCAGCACTTTGTGCCTTGAAGCTCTAGGGCAATGTAGCACACCCACAGCAGAAGTTCTACTTCAGCCAGATCAGGCCTGCAAAGAAACTGCGTTTCACAGCCCTTTGTAAGGGATGTTCCCGGTAGGCTGTAAGAGCCCTATGCAGAACGAGTTGTTTCTTAGCTTCCCAAAGAGCTGGAAGCAAGATGCTTTGGGGACTATCTCTGTCTTTGGAAACAATTCAGCACTTTGTGCCTTGAAGCTCTAGGGCAATGTAGCACACCCACAGCAGAAGTTCTACTTCAGCCAGATCAGGCCTGCAAAGAAACTGCGTTTCACAGCCCTTTGTAAGGGATGTTCCCGGTAGGCTGTAAGAGCCCAATGCAGAACGAGTTGTTTCTTAGCTTCCCAAAGAGCTGGAAGCAAGATGCTTTGGGGACTATCTCTGTCTTTGGAAACAATTCAGCACTTTGTGCCTTGAAGCTCTAGGGCAATGTAGCACACCCACAGCAGAAGTTCTACTTCAGCCAGATCAGGCCTGCAAAGAAACTGCGTTTCACAGCCCTTTGTAAGGGATGTTCCCGGTAGGCTGTAAGAGCCCAATGCAGAGCGAGTTGTTTCTTAGCTTCCCAAAGAGCTGGAAGCAAGATGCTTTGGGGACTATCTCTGTCTTTGGAAGCAATTCAGCCCTTTGTGCCTTGAAGCTCTAGGGCAATGTAGCACACCCACAGCAGAAGTTCTACTTCAGCCAGATCAGGCCTGCAAAGAAACTGCGTTTCACAGCCCTTTGTAAGGGATGTTCCCGGTAGGCTGTAAGAGCCCAATGCAGAACGAGTTGTTTCTTAGCTTCCCAAAGAGCTGGAAGCAAGATGCTTTGGGGACTATCTCTGTCTTTGGAAACAATTCAGCACTTTGTGCCTTGAAGCTCTAGGGCAATGTAGCACACCCAGAGCAGAAGTTCTACTTCAGCCAGATCAGGCCTGCAAAGAAACTGCGTTTCACAGCCCTTTGTAAGGGATGTTCCCGGTAGGCTGTAAGAGCCCAATGCAGAGCGAGTTGTTTCTTAGCTTCCCAAAGAGCTGGAAGCAAGATGCTTTGGGGACTATCTCTGTCTTTGGAAACAATTCAGCACTTTGTGCCTTGAAGCTCTAGGGCAATGTAGCACACCCACAGCAGAAGTTCTACTTCAGCCAGATCAGGCCTGCAAAGAAACTGCGTTTCACAGCCCTTTGTAAGGGATGTTCCCGGTAGGCTGTAAGAGCCCAATGCAGAACGAGTTGTTTCTTAGCTTCCCAAAGAGCTGGAAGCAAGATGCTTTGGGGACTATCTCTGTCTTTGGAAACAATTCAGCACTTTGTGCCTTGAAGCTCTAGGGCAATGTAGCACACCCACAGCAGAAGTTCTACTTCAGCCAGATCAGGCCTGCAAAGAAACTGCGTTTCACAGCCCTTTGTAAGGGATGTTCCCGGTAGGCTGTAAGAGCCCAATGCAGAGCGAGTTGTTTCTTAGCTTCCCAAAGAGCTGGAAGCAAGATGCTTTGGGGACTATCTCTGTCTTTGGAAACAATTCAGCACTTTGTGCCTTGAAGCTCTAGGGCAATGTAGCACACCCACAGCAGAAGTTCTACTTCAGCCAGATCAGGCCTGCAAAGAAACTGCGTTTCACAGCCCTTTGTAAGGGATGTTCCCGGTAGGCTGTAAGAGCCCAATGCAGAACGAGTTGTTTCTTAGCTTCCCAAAGAGCTGGAAGCAAGATGCTTTGGGGACTATCTCTGTCTTTGGAAACAATTCAGCACTTTGTGCCTTGAAGCTCTAGGGCAATGTAGCACACCCACAGCAGAAGTTCTACTTCAGCCAGATCAGGCCTGCAAAGAAACTGCGTTTCACAGCCCTTTGTAAGGGATGTTCCCGGTAGGCTGTAAGAGCCCAATGCAGAGCGAGTTGTTTCTTAGCTTCCCAAAGAGCTGGAAGCAAGATGCTTTGGGGACTATCTCTGTCTTTGGAAACAATTCAGCACTTTGTGCCTTGAAGCTCTAGGGCAATGTAGCACACCCACAGCAGAAGTTCTACTTCAGCCAGATCAGGCCTGCAAAGAAACTGCGTTTCACAGCCCTTTGTAAGGGATGTTCCCGGTAGGCTGTAAGAGCCCAATGCAGAACGAGTTGTTTCTTAGCTTCCCAAAGAGCTGGAAGCAAGATGCTTTGGGGACTATCTCTGTCTTTGGAAACAATTCAGCACTTTGTGCCTTGAAGCTCTAGGGCAATGTAGCACACCCACAGCAGAAGTTCTACTTCAGCCAGATCAGGCCTGCAAAGAAACTGCGTTTCACAGCCCTTTGTAAGGGATGTTCCCGGTAGGCTGTAAGAGCCCAATGCAGAACGAGTTGTTTCTTAGCTTCCCAAAGAGCTGGAAGCAAGATGCTTTGGGGACTATCTCTGTCTTTGGAAACAATTCAGCACTTTGTGCCTTGAAGCTCTAGGGCAATGTAGCACAATCACAGCAGAAGTTCTACTTCAGCCAGATCAGGCCTGCAAAGAAACTGCGTTTCACAGCCCTTTGTAAGGGATGTTCCCGGTAGGCTGTAAGAGCCCAATGCAGAACGAGTTGTTTCTTAGCTTCCCAAAGAGCTGGAAGCAAGATGCTTTGGGGACTATCTCTGTCTTTGGAAACAATTCAGCACTTTGTGCCTTGAAGCTCTAGGGCAATGTAGCACACCCACAGCAGAAGTTCTACTTCAGCCAGATCAGGCCTGCAAAGAAACTGCGTTTCACAGCCCTTTGTAAGGGATGTTCCCGGTAGGCTGTAAGAGCCCAATGCAGAACGAGTTGTTTCTTAGCTTCCCAAAGAGCTGGAAGCAAGATGCTTTGGGGACTATCTCTGTCTTTGGAAACAATTCAGCACTTTGTGCCTTGAAGCTCTAGGGCAATGTAGCACACCCACAGCAGAAGTTCTACTTCAGCCAGATCAGGCCTGCAAAGAAACTGCGTTTCACAGCCCTTTGTAAGGGATGTTCCCGGTAGGCTGTAAGAGCCCAATGCAGAGCGAGTTGTTTCTTAGCTTCCCAAAGAGCTGGAAGCAAGATGCTTTGGGGACTATCTCTGTCTTTGGAAACAATTCAGCACTTTGTGCCTTGAAGCTCTAGGGCAATGTAGCACACCCAGAGCAGAAGTTCTACTTCAGCCAGATCAGGCCTGCAAAGAAACTGCGTTTCACAGCCCTTTGTAAGGGATGTTCCCGGTAGGCTGTAAGAGCCCAATGCAGAACGAGTTGTTTCTTAGCTTCCCAAAGAGCTGGAAGCAAGATGCTTTGGGGACTATCTCTGTCTTTGGAAACAATTCAGCACTTTGTGCCTTGAAGCTCTAGGGCAATGTAGCACACCCACAGCAGAAGTTCTACTTCAGCCAGATCAGGTTGCAAAGAAACTGCGTTTCACAGCCCTTTGTACGGGATGTTCCCGGTAGGCTGTAAGAGCCCAATGCAGAGCGAGTTGTTTCTTAGCTTCCCAAAGAGCTGGAAGCAAGATGCTTTGGGGACTATCTCTGTCTTTGGAAACAATTCAGCACTTTGTGCCTTGAAGCTCTAGGGCAATGTAGCACACCCACAGCAGAAGTTCTACTTCAGCCAGATCAGGCCTGCAAAGAAACTGCGTTTCACAGCCCTTTGTAAGGGATGTTCCCGGTAGGCTGTAAGAGCCCAATGCAGAACGAGTTGTTTCTTAGCTTCCCAAAGAGCTGGAAGCAAGATGCTTTGGGGACTATCTCTGTCTTTGGAAACAATTCAGCACTTTGTGCCTTGAAGCTCTAGGGCAATGTAGCACACCCACAGCAGAAGTTCTACTTCAGCCAGATCAGGTTGCAAAGAAACTACGTTTCACAGCCCTTTGTAAGGGATGTTCCCGGTAGGCTGTAAGAGCCCAATGCAGAGCGAGTTGTTTCTTAGCTTCCCAAAGAGCTGGAAGCAAGATGCTTTGGGGACTATCTCTGTCTTTGGAAACAATTCAGTACTTTGTGCCTTGAAGCTCTAGGGCAATGTAGCACACCCACAGCAGAAGTTCTACTTCAGCCAGATCAGGCCTGCAAAGAAACTGCGTTTCACAGCCCTTTGTAAGGGATGTTCCCGGTAGGCTGTAAGAGCCCAATGCAGAACGAGTTGTTTCTTAGCTTCCCAAAGAGCTGGAAGGAAGATGCTTTGGGGACTATCTGTGTCTTTGGAAACAATTCAGCACTTTGTGCCTTGAAGCTCTAGGGCAATGTAGCACACCCAGAGCAGAAGTTCTACTTCAGCCAGATCAGGCCTGCAAAGAAACTGCGTTTCACAGCCCTTTGTAAGGGATGTTCCCGGTAGGCTGTAAGAGCCCAATGCAGAGCGAGTTGTTTCTTAGCTTCCCAAAGAGCTGGAAGCAAGATGCTTTGGGGACTATCTCTGTCTTTGGAAACAATTCAGCACTTTGTGCCTTGAAGCTCTAGGGCAATGTAGCACACCCACAGCAGAAGTTCTACTTCAGCCAGATCAGGCCTGCAAAGAAACTGCGTTTCACAGCCCTTTGTAAGGGATGTTCCCGGTAGGCTGTAAGAGCCCAATGCAGAACGAGTTGTTTCTTAGCTTCCCAAAGAGCTGGAAGGAAGATGCTTTGGGGACTATCTCTGTCTTTGGAAACAATTCAGCACTTTGTGCCTTGAAGCTCTAGGGCAATGTAGCACACCCAGAGCAGAAGTTCTACTTCAGCCAGATCAGGCCTGCAAAGAAACTGCGTTTCACAGCCCTTTGTAAGGGATGTTCCCGGTAGGCTGTAAGAGCCCAATGCAGAGCGAGTTGTTTCTTAGCTTCCCAAAGAGCTGGAAGCAAGATGCTTTGGGGACTATCTCTGTCTTTGGAAACAATTCAGCACTTTGTGCCTTGAAGCTCTAGGGCAATGTAGCACACCCACAGCAGAAGTTCTACTTCAGCCAGATCAGGCCGGCAAAGAAACTGCGTTTCACAGCCCTTTGTAAGGGATGTTCCCGGTAGGCTGTAAGAACCCAATGCACAACGAGTTGTTTCTTAGCTTCCCAAAGAGATGGAAGCAAGATGCTTTGGGGACTATCTCTGTCTTTGGAAACAATTCAGCACTTTGTGCCTTGAAGCTCTAGGGCAATGTAGCACACCCACAGCAGAAGTTCTACTTCAGCCAGATCAGGCCGGCAAAGAAACTGCGTTTCACAGCCCTTTGTAAGGGATGTTCCCGGTAGGCTGTAAGAGCCCAATGCAGAACGAGTTGTTTCTTAGCTTCCCAAAGAGCTGGAAGCAAGATGCTTTCGGGACTATCTCTGTCTTTGGAAACAATTCAGCACTTTGTGCCTTGAAGCTCTAGGGCAATGTAGCACACCCAGAGCAGAAGTTCTACTTCAGCCAGATCAGGCCTGCAAAGAAACTGCGTTTCACAGCCCTTTGTAAGGGATGTTCCCGGTAGGCTGTAAGAGCCCAATGCAGAGCGAGTTGTTTCTTAGCTTCCCAAAGAGCTGGAAGCAAGATGCTTTGGGGACTATCTCTGTCTTTGGAAACAATTCAGCACTTTGTGCCTTGAAGCTCTAGGGCAATGTAGCACACCCACAGCAGAAGTTCTACTTCAGCCAGATCAGGCCGGCAAAGAAACTGCGTTTCACAGCCCTTTGTAAGGGATGTTCCCGGTAGGCTGTAAGAACCCAATGCAGAACGAGTTGTTTCTTAGCTTCCCAAAGAGCTGGAAGCAAGATGCTTTGGGGACTATCTCTGTCTTTGGAAACAATTCAACACTTTGTGCCTTGAAGCTCTAGGGCAATGTAGCACACCCAGAGCAGAAGTTCTACTTCAGCCAGATCAGGTTGCAAAGAAACTACGTTTCACAGCCCTTTGTAAGGGATGTTCCCGGTAGGCTGTAAGAGCCCAATGCAGAGCGAGTTGTTTCTTAGCTTCCCAAAGAGCTGGAAGCAAGATGCTTTGGGGACTATCTCTGTCTTTGGAATCAATTCAGCACTTTGTGCCTTGAAGCTCTAGGGCAATGTAGCACACCCACAGCAGAAGTTCTACTTCAGCCAGATGAGGCCTGCAAAGAAACTGCGTTTCACAGCCCTTTGTAAGGGATGTTCCCGGTAGGCTGTAAGAGCCCAATGCAGAACGAGTTGTTTCTTAGCTTCCCAAAGAGCTGGAAGCAAGATGCTTTGGGGACTATCTCTGTCTTTGGAAACAATTCAGCACTTTGTGCCTTGAAGCTCTAGGGCAATGTAGCACACCCACAGCAGAAGTTCTACTTCAGCCAGATCAGGCCTGCAAAGAAACTGCGTTTCACAGCCCTTTGTAAGGGATGTTCCCGGTAGGCTGTAAGAGCCCAATGCAGAGCGAGTTGTTTCTTAGCTTCCCAAAGAGCTGGAAGCAAGATGCTTTGGGGACTATCTCTGTCTTTGGAAACAATTCAGCACTTTGTGCCTTGAAGCTCTAGGGCAATGTAGCACACCCAGAGCAGAAGTTCTACTTCAGCCAGATCAGGCCTGCAAAGAAACTGCGTTTCACAGCCCTTTGTAAGGGATGTTCCCGGTAGGCTGTAAGAGCCCAATGCAGAGCGAGTTGTTTCTTAGCTTCCCAAAGAGCTGGAAGCAAGATGCTTTGGGGACTATCTCTGTCTTTGGAAACAATTCAGCACTTTGTGCCTTGAAGCTCTAGGGCAATGTAGCACACCCAGAGCAGAAGTTCTACTTCAGCCAGATCAGGCCTGCAAAGAAACTGCGTTTCACAGCCCTTTGTAAGGGATGTTCCCGGTAGGCTGTAAGAGCCCAATGCAGAGCGAGTTGTTTCTTAGCTTCCCAAAGAGCTGGAAGCAAGATGCTTTGGGGACTATCTCTGTCTTTGGAAACAATTCAGCACTTTGTGCCTTGAAGCTCTAGGGCAATGTAGCACACCCACAGCAGAAGTTCTACTTCAGCCAGATCAGGCCTGCAAAGAAACTGCGTTTCACAGCCCTTTGTAAGGGATGTTCCCGGTAGGCTGTAAGAGCCCAATGCAGAACGAGTTGTTTCTTAGCTTCCCAAAGAGCTGGAAGCAAGATGCTTTGGGGACTATCTCTGTCTTTGGAAACAATTCAGCACTTTGTGCCTTGAAGCTCTAGGGCAATGTAGCACACCCACAGCAGAAGTTCTACTTCAGCCAGATCAGGCCTGCAAAGAAACTGCGTTTCACAGCCCTTTGTAAGGGATGTTCCCGGTAGGCTGTAAGAGCCCAATGCAGAGCGAGTTGTTTCTTAGCTTCCCAAAGAGCTGGAAGCAAGATGCTTTGGGGACTATCTCTGTCTTTGGAAACAATTCAGCACTTTGTGCCTTGAAGCTCTAGGGCAATGTAGCACACCCACAGCAGAAGTTCTACTTCAGCCAGATCAGGCCTGCAAAGAAACTGCGTTTCACAGCCCTTTGTAAGGGATGTTCCCGGTAGGCTGTAAGAGCCCAATGCAGAACGAGTTGTTTCTTAGCTTCCCAAAGAGCTGGAAGCAAGATGCTTTGGGGACTATCTCTGTCTTTGGAAACAATTCAGCACTTTGTGCCTTGAAGCTCTAGGGCAATGTAGCACACCCACAGCAGAAGTTCTACTTCAGCCAGATCAGGCCTGCAAAGAAACTGCGTTTCACAGCCCTTTGTAAGGGATGTTCCCGGTAGGCTGTAAGAGCCCAATGCAGAGCGAGTTGTTTCTTAGCTTCCCAAAGAGCTGGAAGCAAGATGCTTTGGGGACTATCTCTGTCTTTGGAAACAATTCAGCACTTTGTGCCTTGAAGCTCTAGGGCAATGTAGCACACCCACAGCAGAAGTTCTACTTCAGCCAGATCAGGCCTGCAAAGAAACTGCGTTTCACAGCCCTTTGTAAGGGATGTTCCCGGTAGGCTGTAAGAGCCCAATGCAGAACGAGTTGTTTCTTAGCTTCCCAAAGAGCTGGAAGCAAGATGCTTTGGGGACTATCTCTGTCTTTGGAAACAATTCAGCACTTTGTGCCTTGAAGCTCTAGGGCAATGTAGCACACCCACAGCAGAAGTTCTACTTCAGCCAGATCAGGCCTGCAAAGAAACTGCGTTTCACAGCCCTTTGTAAGGGATGTTCCCGGTAGGCTGTAAGAGCCCAATGCAGAGCGAGTTGTTTCTTAGCTTCCCAAAGAGCTGGAAGCAAGATGCTTTGGGGACTATCTCTGTCTTTGGAAACAATTCAGCACTTTGTGCCTTGAAGCTCTAGGGCAATGTAGCACACCCACAGCAGAAGTTCTACTTCAGCCAGATCAGGCCGGCAAAGAAACTGCGTTTCACAGCCCTTTGTAAGGGATGTTCCCGGTAGGCTGTAAGAGCCCAATGCAGAACGAGTTGTTTCTTAGCTTCCCAAAGAGCTGGAAGCAAGATGCTTTGGGGACTATCTCTGTCTTTGGAAACAATTCAGCCCTTTGTGCCTTGAAGCTCTAGGGCAATGTAGCACACCCACAGCAGAAGTTCTACGTCAGCCAGATCAGGCCTGCAAAGAAACTGCGTTTCACAGCCCTTTGTAAGGGATGTTCCCGGTAGGCTGTAAGAGCCCAATGCAGAACGAGTTGTTTCTTAGCTTCCCAAAGAGCTGGAAGCAAGATGCTTTGGGGACTATCTCTGTCTTTGGAAACAATTCAGCACTTTGTGCCTTGAAGCTCTAGGGCAATGTAGCACACCCACAGCAGAAGTTCTACTTCAGCCAGATCAGGCCTGCAAAGAAACTGCGTTTCACAGCCCTTTGTAAGGGATGTTCCCGGTAGGCTGTAAGAGCCCAATGCAGAGCGAGTTGTTTCTTAGCTTCCCAAAGAGCTGGAAGCAAGATGCTTTGGGGACTATCTCTGTCTTTGGAAACAATTCAGCACTTTGTGCCTTGAAGCTCTAGGGCAATGTAGCACACCCACAGCAGAAGTTCTACTTCAGCCAGATCAGGCCTGCAAAGAAACTGCGTTTCACAGCCCTTTGTAAGGGATGTTCCCGGTAGGCTGTAAGAGCCCAATGCAGAACGAGTTGTTTCTTAGCTTCCCAAAGAGCTGGAAGCAAGATGCTTTGGGGACTATCTCTGTCTTTGGAAACAATTCAGCACTTTGTGCCTTGAAGCTCTAGGGCAATGTAGCACACCCACAGCAGAAGTTCTACTTCAGCCAGATCAGGCCTGCAAAGAAACTGCGTTTCACAGCCCTTTGTAAGGGATGTTCCCGGTAGGCTGTAAGAGCCCAATGCAGAGCGAGTTGTTTCTTAGCTTCCCAAAGAGCTGGAAGCAAGATGCTTTGGGGACTATCTCTGTCTTTGGAAACAATTCAGCACTTTGTGCCTTGAAGCTCTAGGGCAATGTAGCACACCCACAGCAGAAGTTCTACTTCAGCCAGATCAGGCCGGCAAAGAAACTGCGTTTCACAGCCCTTTGTAAGGGATGTTCCCGGTAGGCTGTAAGAGCCCAATGCAGAACGAGTTGTTTCTTAGCTTCCCAAAGAGCTGGAAGCAAGATGCTTTGGGGACTATCTCTGTCTTTGGAAACAATTCAGCCCTTTGTGCCTTGAAGCTCTAGGGCAATGTAGCACACCCACAGCAGAAGTTCTACTTCAGCCAGATCAGGCCTGCAAAGAAACTGCGTTTCACAGCCCTTTGTAAGGGATGTTCCCGGTAGGCTGTAAGAGCCCAATGCAGAACGAGTTGTTTCTTAGCTTCCCAAAGAGCTGGAAGCAAGATGCTTTGGGGACTATCTCTGTCTTTGGAAACAATTCAGCACTTTGTGCCTTGAAGCTCTAGGGCAATGTAGCACACCCAGAGCAGAAGTTCTACTTCAGCCAGATCAGGCCTGCAAAGAAACTGCGTTTCACAGCCCTTTGTAAGGGATGTTCCCGGTAGGCTGTAAGAGCCCAATGCAGAGCGAGTTGTTTCTTAGCTTCCCAAAGAGCTGGAAGCAAGATGCTTTGGGGACTATCTCTGTCTTTGGAAACAATTCAGCACTTTGTGCCTTGAAGCTCTAGGGCAATGTAGCACACCCACAGCAGAAGTTCTACTTCAGCCAGATCAGGCCTGCAAAGAAACTGCGTTTCACAGCCCTTTGTAAGGGATGTTCCCGGTAGGCTGTAAGAGCCCAATGCAGAACGAGTTGTTTCTTAGCTTCCCAAAGAGCTGGAAGCAAGATGCTTTGGGGACTATCTCTGTCTTTGGAAACAATTCAGCACTTTGTGCCTTGAAGCTCTAGGGCAATGTAGCACACCCACAGCAGAAGTTCTACTTCAGCCAGATCAGGCCTGCAAAGAAACTGCGTTTCACAGCCCTTTGTAAGGGATGTTCCCGGTAGGCTGTAAGAGCCCAATGCAGAGCGAGTTGTTTCTTAGCTTCCCAAAGAGCTGGAAGCAAGATGCTTTGGGGACTATCTCTGTCTTTGGAAACAATTCAGCACTTTGTGCCTTGAAGCTCTAGGGCAATGTAGCACACCCACAGCAGAAGTTCTACTTCAGCCAGATCAGGCCTGCAAAGAAACTGCGTTTCACAGCCCTTTGTAAGGGATGTTCCCGGTAGGCTGTAAGAGCCCAATGCAGAACGAGTTGTTTCTTAGCTTCCCAAAGAGCTGGAAGCAAGATGCTTTGGGGACTATCTCTGTCTTTGGAAACAATTCAGCACTTTGTGCCTTGAAGCTCTAGGGCAATGTAGCACACCCACAGCAGAAGTTCTACTTCAGCCAGATCAGGCCTGCAAAGAAACTGCGTTTCACAGCCCTTTGTAAGGGATGTTCCCGGTAGGCTGTAAGAGCCCAATGCAGAGCGAGTTGTTTCTTAGCTTCCCAAAGAGCTGGAAGCAAGATGCTTTGGGGACTATCTCTGTCTTTGGAAACAATTCAGCACTTTGTGCCTTGAAGCTCTAGGGCAATGTAGCACACCCACAGCAGAAGTTCTACTTCAGCCAGATCAGGCCGGCAAAGAAACTGCGTTTCACAGCCCTTTGTAAGGGATGTTCCCGGTAGGCTGTAAGAGCCCAATGCAGAACGAGTTGTTTCTTAGCTTCCCAAAGAGCTGGAAGCAAGATGCTTTGGGGACTATCTCTGTCTTTGGAAACAATTCAGCCCTTTGTGCCTTGAAGCTCTAGGGCAATGTAGCACACCCACAGCAGAAGTTCTACTTCAGCCAGATCAGGCCTGCAAAGAAACTGCGTTTCACAGCCCTTTGTAAGGGATGTTCCCGGTAGGCTGTAAGAGCCCAATGCAGAACGAGTTGTTTCTTAGCTTCCCAAAGAGCTGGAAGCAAGATGCTTTGGGGACTATCTCTGTCTTTGGAAACAATTCAGCACTTTGTGCCTTGAAGCTCTAGGGCAATGTAGCACACCCAGAGCAGAAGTTCTACTTCAGCCAGATCAGGCCTGCAAAGAAACTGCGTTTCACAGCCCTTTGTAAGGGATGTTCCCGGTAGGCTGTAAGAGCCCAATGCAGAGCGAGTTGTTTCTTAGCTTCCCAAAGAGCTGGAAGCAAGATGCTTTGGGGACTATCTCTGTCTTTGGAAACAATTCAGCACTTTGTGCCTTGAAGCTCTAGGGCAATGTAGCACACCCACAGCAGAAGTTCTACTTCAGCCAGATCAGGCCTGCAAAGAAACTGCGTTTCACAGCCCTTTGTAAGGGATGTTCCCGGTAGGCTGTAAGAGCCCAATGCAGAACGAGTTGTTTCTTAGCTTCCCAAAGAGCTGGAAGCAAGATGCTTTGGGGACTATCTCTGTCTTTGGAAACAATTCAGCACTTTGTGCCTTGAAGCTCTAGGGCAATGTAGCACACCCACAGCAGAAGTTCTACTTCAGCCAGATCAGGCCTGCAAAGAAACTGCGTTTCACAGCCCTTTGTAAGGGATGTTCCCGGTAGGCTGTAAGAGCCCAATGCAGAGCGAGTTGTTTCTTAGCTTCCCAAAGAGCTGGAAGCAAGATGCTTTGGGGACTATCTCTGTCTTTGGAAACAATTCAGCACTTTGTGCCTTGAAGCTCTAGGGCAATGTAGCACACCCACAGCAGAAGTTCTACTTCAGCCAGATCAGGCCTGCAAAGAAACTGCGTTTCACAGCCCTTTGTAAGGGATGTTCCCGGTAGGCTGTAAGAGCCCAATGCAGAACGAGTTGTTTCTTAGCTTCCCAAAGAGCTGGAAGCAAGATGCTTTGGGGACTATCTCTGTCTTTGGAAACAATTCAGCACTTTGTGCCTTGAAGCTCTAGGGCAATGTAGCACACCCACAGCAGAAGTTCTACTTCAGCCAGATCAGGCCTGCAAAGAAACTGCGTTTCACAGCCCTTTGTAAGGGATGTTCCCGGTAGGCTGTAAGAGCCCAATGCAGAGCGAGTTGTTTCTTAGCTTCCCAAAGAGCTGGAAGCAAGATGCTTTGGGGACTATCTCTGTCTTTGGAAACAATTCAGCACTTTGTGCCTTGAAGCTCTAGGGCAATGTAGCACACCCACAGCAGAAGTTCTACTTCAGCCAGATCAGGCCTGCAAAGAAACTGCGTTTCACAGCCCTTTGTAAGGGATGTTCCCGGTAGGCTGTAAGAGCCCAATGCAGAACGAGTTGTTTCTTAGCTTCCCAAAGAGCTGGAAGCAAGATGCTTTGGGGACTATCTCTGTCTTTGGAAACAATTCAGCACTTTGTGCCTTGAAGCTCTAGGGCAATGTAGCACACCCAGAGCAGAAGTTCTACTTCAGCCAGATCAGGCCTGCAAAGAAACTGCGTTTCACAGCCCTTTGTAAGGGATGTTCCCGGTAGGCTGTAAGAGCCCAATGCAGAACGAGTTGTTTCTTAGCTTCCCAAAGAGCTGGAAGCAAGATGCTTTGGGGACTATCTCTGTCTTTGGAAACAATTCAGCACTTTGTGCCTTGAAGCTCTAGGGCAATGTAGCACACCCACAGCAGAAGTTCTACTTCAGCCAGATCAGGCCTGCAAAGAAACTGCGTTTCACAGCCCTTTGTAAGGGATGTTCCCGGTAGGCTGTAAGAGCCCAATGCAGAGCGAGTTGTTTCTTAGCTTCCCAAAGAGCTGGAAGCAAGATGCTTTGGGGACTATCTCTGTCTTTGGAAACAATTCAGCACTTTGTGCCTTGAAGCTCTAGGGCAATGTAGCACACCCAGAGCAGAAGTTCTACTTCAGCCAGATCAGGCCTGCAAAGAAACTGCGTTTCACAGCCCTTTGTAAGGGATGTTCCCGGTAGGCTGTAAGAGCCCAATGCAGAGCGAGTTGTTTCTTAGCTTCCCAAAGAGCTGGAAGCAAGATGCTTTGGGGACTATCTCTGTCTTTGGAAACAATTCAGCCCTTTGTGCCTTGAAGCTCTAGGGCAATGTAGCACACCCACAGCAGAAGTTCTACTTCAGCCAGATCAGGCCTGCAAAGAAACTGCGTTTCACAGCCCTTTGTAAGGGATGTTCCCGGTAGGCTGTAAGAGCCCAATGCAGAGCGAGTTGTTTCTTAGCTTCCCAAAGAGCTGGAAGCAAGATGCTTTGGGGACTATCTCTGTCTTTGGAAACAATTCAGCACTTTGTGCCTTGAAGCTCTAGGGCAATGTAGCACACCCACAGCAGAAGTTCTACTTCAGCCAGATCAGGCCTGCAAAGAAACTGCGTTTCACAGCCCTTTGTAAGGGATGTTCCCGGTAGGCTGTAAGAGCCCAATGCAGAGCGAGTTGTTTCTTAGCTTCCCAAAGAGCTGGAAGCAAGATGCTTTGGGGACTATCTCTGTCTTTGGAAACAATTCAGCCCTTTGTGCCTTGAAGCTCTAGGGCAATGTAGCACACCCACAGCAGAAGTTCTACTTCAGCCAGATCAGGCCTGCAAAGAAACTGCGTTTCACAGCCCTTTGTAAGGGATGTTCCCGGTAGGCTGTAAGAGCCCAATGCAGAACGAGTTGTTTCTTAGCTTCCCAAAGAGCTGGAAGCAAGATGCTTTGGGGACTATCTCTGTCTTTGGAAACAATTCAGCACTTTGTGCCTTGAAGCTCTAGGGCAATGTAGCACACCCACAGCAGAAGTTCTACTTCAGCCAGATCAGGCCGGCAAAGAAACTGCGTTTCACAGCCCTTTGTAAGGGATGTTCCCGGTAGGCTGTAAGAGCCCAATGCAGAGCGAGTTGTTTCTTAGCTTCGCAAAGAGCTGGAAGCAAGATGCTTTGGGGACTATCTCTGTCTTTGGAAACAATTCAGCCCTTTGTGCCTTGAAGCTCTAGGGCAATGTAGCACACCCACAGCAGAAGTTCTACTTCAGCCAGATCAGGCCTGCAAAGAAACTGCGTTTCACAGCCCTTTGTAAGGGATGTTCCCGGTAGGCTGTAAGAGCCCAATGCAGAACGAGTTGTTTCTTAGCTTCCCAAAGAGCTGGAAGCAAGATGCTTTGGGGACTATCTCTGTCTTTGGAAACAATTCAGCACTTTGTGCCTTGAAGCTCTAGGGCAATGTAGCACACCCAGAGCAGAAGTTCTACTTCAGCCAGATCAGGCCTGCAAAGAAACTGCGTTTCACAGCCCTTTGTAAGGGATGTTCCCGGTAGGCTGTAAGAGCCCAATGCAGAGCGAGTTGTTTCTTAGCTTCCCAAAGAGCTGGAAGCAAGATGCTTTGGGGACTATCTCTGTCTTTGGAAACAATTCAGCACTTTGTGCCTTGAAGCTCTAGGGCAATGTAGCACACCCACAGCAGAAGTTCTACTTCAGCCAGATCAGGCCTGCAAAGAAACTGCGTTTCACAGCCCTTTGTAAGGGATGTTCCCGGTAGGCTGTAAGAGCCCAATGCAGAGCGAGTTGTTTCTTAGCTTCCCAAAGAGCTGGAAGCAAGATGCTTTGGGGACTATCTCTGTCTTTGGAAACAATTCAGCACTTTGTGCCTTGAAGCTCTAGGGCAATGTAGCACACCCACAGCAGAAGTTCTACTTCAGCCAGATCAGGCCTGCAAAGAAACTGCGTTTCACAGCCCTTTGTAAGGGATGTTCCCGGTAGGCTGTAAGAGCCCAATGCAGAGCGAGTTGTTTCTTAGCTTCCCAAAGAGCTGGAAGCAAGATGCTTTGGGGACTATCTCTGTCTTTGGAAACAATTCAGCACTTTGTGCCTTGAAGCTCTAGGGCAATGTAGCACACCCACAGCAGAAGTTCTACTTCAGCCAGATCAGGCCTGCAAAGAAACTGCGTTTCACAGCCCTTTGTAAGGGATGTTCCCGGTAGGCTGTAAGAGCCCAATGCAGAGCGAGTTGTTTCTTAGCTTCCCAAAGAGCTGGAAGCAAGATGCTTTGGGGACTATCTCTGTCTTTGGAAACAATTCAGCACTTTGTGCCTTGAAGCTCTAGGGCAATGTAGCACACCCACAGCAGAAGTTCTACTTCAGCCAGATCAGGCCTGCAAAGAAACTGCGTTTCACAGCCCTTTGTAAGGGATGTTCCCGGTAGGCTGTAAGAGCCCAATGCAGAACGAGTTGTTTCTTAGCTTCCCAAAGAGCTGGAAGCAAGATGCTTTGGGGACTATCTCTGTCTTTGGAAACAATTCAGCACTTTGTGCCTTGAAGCTCTAGGGCAATGTAGCACACCCACAGCAGAAGTTCTACTTCAGCCAGATCAGGCCTGCAAAGAAACTGCGTTTCACAGCCCTTTGTAAGGGATGTTCCCGGTAGGCTGTAAGAGCCCAATGCAGAGCGAGTTGTTTCTTAGCTTCCCAAAGAGCTGGAAGCAAGATGCTTTGGGGACTATCTCTGTCTTTGGAAACAATTCAGCCCTTTGTGCCTTGAAGCTCTAGGGCAATGTAGCACACCCACAGCAGAAGTTCTACTTCAGCCAGATCAGGCCTGCAAAGAAACTGCGTTTCACAGCCCTTTGTAAGGGATGTTCCCGGTAGGCTGTAAGAGCCCAATGCAGAACGAGTTGTTTCTTAGCTTCCCAAAGAGCTGGAAGCAAGATGCTTTGGGGACTATCTCTGTCTTTGGAAACAATTCAGCACTTTGTGCCTTGAAGCTCTAGGGCAATGTAGCACACCCACAGCAGAAGTTCTACTTCAGCCAGATCAGGCCGGCAAAGAAACTGCGTTTCACAGCCCTTTGTAAGGGATGTTCCCGGTAGGCTGTAAGAGCCCAATGCAGAGCGAGTTGTTTCTTAGCTTCGCAAAGAGCTGGAAGCAAGATGCTTTGGGGACTATCTCTGTCTTTGGAAACAATTCAGCCCTTTGTGCCTTGAAGCTCTAGGGCAATGTAGCACACCCACAGCAGAAGTTCTACTTCAGCCAGATCAGGCCTGCAAAGAAACTGCGTTTCACAGCCCTTTGTAAGGGATGTTCCCGGTAGGCTGTAAGAGCCCAATGCAGAACGAGTTGTTTCTTAGCTTCCCAAAGAGCTGGAAGCAAGATGCTTTGGGGACTATCTGTGTCTTTGGAAACAATTCAGCACTTTGTGCCTTGAAGCTCTAGGGCAATGTAGCACACCCAGAGCAGAAGTTCTACTTCAGCCAGATCAGGCCTGCAAAGAAACTGCGTTTCACAGCCCTTTGTAAGGGATGTTCCCGGTAGGCTGTAAGAGCCCAATGCAGAACGAGTTGTTTCTTAGCTTCCCAAAGAGCTGGAAGCAAGATGCTTTGGGGACTATCTCTGTCTTTGGAAACAATTCAGCACTTTGTGCCTTGAAGCTCTAGGGCAATGTAGCACACCCACAGCAGAAGTTCTACTTCAGCCAGATCAGGCCTGCAAAGAAACTGCGTTTCACAGCCCTTTGTAAGGGATGTTCCCGGTAGGCTGTAAGAGCCCAATGCAGAGCGAGTTGTTTCTTAGCTTCCCAAAGAGCTGGAAGCAAGATGCTTTGGGGACTATCTCTGTCTTTGGAAACAATTCAGCACTTTGTGCCTTGAAGCTCTAGGGCAATGTAGCACACCCAGAGCAGAAGTTCTACTTCAGCCAGATCAGGCCTGCAAAGAAACTGCGTTTCACAGCCCTTTGTAAGGGATGTTCCCGGTAGGCTGTAAGAGCCCAATGCAGAGCGAGTTGTTTCTTAGCTTCCCAAAGAGCTGGAAGCAAGATGCTTTGGGGACTATCTCTGTCTTTGGAAACAATTCAGCCCTTTGTGCCTTGAAGCTCTAGGGCAATGTAGCACACCCACAGCAGAAGTTCTACTTCAGCCAGATCAGGCCTGCAAAGAAACTGCGTTTCACAGCCCTTTGTAAGGGATGTTCCCGGTAGGCTGTAAGAGCCCAATGCAGAGCGAGTTGTTTCTTAGCTTCCCAAAGAGCTGGAAGCAAGATGCTTTGGGGACTATCTCTGTCTTTGGAAACAATTCAGCACTTTGTGCCTTGAAGCTCTAGGGCAATGTAGCACACCCACAGCAGAAGTTCTACTTCAGCCAGATCAGGCCTGCAAAGAAACTGCGTTTCACAGCCCTTTGTAAGGGATGTTCCCGGTAGGCTGTAAGAGCCCAATGCAGAACGAGTTGTTTCTTAGCTTCCCAAAGAGCTGGAAGCAAGATGCTTTGGGGACTATCTCTGTCTTTGGAAACAATTCAGCACTTTGTGCCTTGAAGCTCTAGGGCAATGTAGCACACCCACAGCAGAAGTTCTACTTCAGCCAGATCAGGCCTGCAAAGAAACTGCGTTTCACAGCCCTTTGTAAGGGATGTTCCCGGTAGGCTGTAAGAGCCCAATGCAGAGCGAGTTGTTTCTTAGCTTCCCAAAGAGCTGGAAGCAAGATGCTTTGGGGACTATCTCTGTCTTTGGAAACAATTCAGCACTTTGTGCCTTGAAGCTCTAGGGCAATGTAGCACACCCACAGCAGAAGTTCTACTTCAGCCAGATCAGGCCTGCAAAGAAACTGCGTTTCACAGCCCTTTGTAAGGGATGTTCCCGGTAGGCTGTAAGAGCCCAATGCAGAACGAGTTGTTTCTTAGCTTCCCAAAGAGCTGGAAGCAAGATGCTTTGGGGACTATCTCTGTCTTTGGAAACAATTCAGCACTTTGTGCCTTGAAGCTCTAGGGCAATGTAGCACACCCACAGCAGAAGTTCTACTTCAGCCAGATCAGGCCTGCAAAGAAACTGCGTTTCACAGCCCTTTGTAAGGGATGTTCCCGGTAGGCTGTAAGAGCCCAATGCAGAGCGAGTTGTTTCTTAGCTTCCCAAAGAGCTGGAAGCAAGATGCTTTGGGGACTATCTCTGTCTTTGGAAACAATTCAGCACTTTGTGCCTTGAAGCTCTAGGGCAATGTAGCACACCCACAGCAGAAGTTCTACTTCAGCCAGATCAGGCCTGCAAAGAAACTGCGTTTCACAGCCCTTTGTAAGGGATGTTCCCGGTAGGCTGTAAGAGCCCAATGCAGAACGAGTTGTTTCTTAGCTTCCCAAAGAGCTGGAAGCAAGATGCTTTGGGGACTATCTCTGTCTTTGGAAACAATTCAGCACTTTGTGCCTTGAAGCTCTAGGGCAATGTAGCACACCCAGAGCAGAAGTTCTACTTCAGCCAGATCAGGCCTGCAAAGAAACTGCGTTTCACAGCCCTTTGTAAGGGATGTTCCCGGTAGGCTGTAAGAGCCCAATGCAGAGCGAGTTGTTTCTTAGCTTCCCAAAGAGCTGGAAGCAAGATGCTTTGGGGACTATCTCTGTCTTTGGAAACAATTCAGCACTTTGTGCCTTGAAGCTCTAGGGCAATGTAGCACACCCACAGCAGAAGTTCTACTTCAGCCAGATCAGGCCTGCAAAGAAACTGCGTTTCACAGCCCTTTGTAAGGGATGTTCCCGGTAGGCTGTAAGAGCCCAATGCAGAGCGAGTTGTTTCTTAGCTTCCCAAAGAGCTGGAAGCAAGATGCTTTGGGGACTATCTCTGTCTTTGGAAACAATTCAGCACTTTGTGCCTTGAAGCTCTAGGGCAATGTAGCACACCCACAGCAGAAGTTCTACTTCAGCCAGATCAGGCCTGCAAAGAAACTGCGTTTCACAGCCCTTTGTAAGGGATGTTCCCGGTAGGCTGTAAGAGCCCAATGCAGAACGAGTTGTTTCTTAGCTTCCCAAAGAGCTGGAAGCAAGATGCTTTGGGGACTATCTCTGTCTTTGGAAACAATTCAGCACTTTGTGCCTTGAAGCTCTAGGGCAATGTAGCACACCCACAGCAGAAGTTCTACTTCAGCCAGATCAGGCCTGCAAAGAAACTGCGTTTCACAGCCCTTTGTAAGGGATGTTCCCGGTAGGCTGTAAGAGCCCAATGCAGAGCGAGTTGTTTCTTAGCTTCCCAAAGAGCTGGAAGCAAGATGCTTTGGGGACTATCTCTGTCTTTGGAAACAATTCAGCACTTTGTGCCTTGAAGCTCTAGGGCAATGTAGCACACCCACAGCAGAAGTTCTACTTCAGCCAGATCAGGCCTGCAAAGAAACTGCGTTTCACAGCCCTTTGTAAGGGATGTTCCCGGTAGGCTGTAAGAGCCCAATGCAGAACGAGTTGTTTCTTAGCTTCCCAAAGAGCTGGAAGCAAGATGCTTTGGGGACTATCTCTGTCTTTGGAAACAATTCAGCACTTTGTGCCTTGAAGCTCTAGGGCAATGTAGCACACCCAGAGCAGAAGTTCTACTTCAGCCAGATCAGGCCTGCAAAGAAACTGCGTTTCACAGCCCTTTGTAAGGGATGTTCCCGGTAGGCTGTAAGAGCCCAATGCAGAGCGAGTTGTTTCTTAGCTTCCCAAAGAGCTGGAAGCAA
Source organism: Equus asinus (assembly GCF_041296235.1). Lineage (NCBI taxonomy): Eukaryota > Metazoa > Chordata > Mammalia > Perissodactyla > Equidae > Equus > Equus asinus. Next base: position 68,231,654 of record NC_091791.1, on the reverse strand, counting down.
GATGCTTTGGGGACTATCTCTGTCTTTGGAAACAATTCAGCACTTTGTGCCTTGAAGCTCTAGGGCAATGTAGCACACCCACAGCAGAAGTTCTACTTCAGCCAGATCAGGCCTGCAAAGAAACTGCGTTTCACAGCCCTTTGTAAGGGATGTTCCCGGTAGGCTGTAAGAGCCCAATGCAGAGCGAGTTGTTTCTTAGCTTCCCAAAGAGCTGGAAGCAAGATGCTTTGGGGACTATCTCTGTCTTTGGAAACAATTCAGCACTTTGTGCCTTGAAGCTCTAGGGCAATGTAGCACACCCACAGCAGAAGTTCTACTTCAGCCAGATCAGGCCTGCAAAGAAACTGCGTTTCACAGCCCTTTGTAAGGGATGTTCCCGGTAGGCTGTAAGAGCCCAATGCAGAACGAGTTGTTTCTTAGCTTCCCAAAGAGCTGGAAGCAAGATGCTTTGGGGACTATCTCTGTCTTTGGAAACAATTCAGCACTTTGTGCCTTGAAGCTCTAGGGCAATGTAGCACACCCACAGCAGAAGTTCTACTTCAGCCAGATCAGGCCTGCAACGAGACTGCGTTTCACAGCCCTTTGTAAGGGATGTTCCCGGTAGGCTGTAAGAGCCCAATGCAGAGCGAGTTGTTTCTTAGCTTCCCAAAGAGCTGGAAGCAAGATGCTTTGGGGACTATCTCTGTCTTTGGAAACAATTCAGCACTTTGTGCCTTGAAGCTCTAGGGCAATGTAGCACACCCACAGCAGAAGTTCTACTTCAGCCAGATCAGGCCTGCAAAGAAACTGCGTTTCACAGCCCTTTGTAAGGGATGTTCCCGGTAGGCTGTAAGAGCCCAATGCAGAACGAGTTGTTTCTTAGCTTCCCAAAGAGCTGGAAGCAAGATGCTTTGGGGACTATCTCTGTCTTTGGAAACAATTCAGCACTTTGTGCCTTGAAGCTCTAGGGCAATGTAGCACACCCACAGCAGAAGTTCTACTTCAGCCAGATCAGGCCTGCAAAGAAACTGCGTTTCACAGCCCTTTGTAAGGGATGTTCCCGGTAGGCTGTAAGAGCCCAATGCAGAGCGAGTTGTTTCTTAGCTTCCCAAAGAGCTGGAAGCAAGATGCTTTGGGGACTATCTCTGTCTTTGGAAACAATTCAGCACTTTGTGCCTTGAAGCTCTAGGGCAATGTAGCACACCCACAGCAGAAGTTCTACTTCAGCCAGATCAGGCCGGCAAAGAAACTGCGTTTCACAGCCCTTTGTAAGGGATGTTCCCGGTAGGCTGTAAGAGCCCAATGCAGAACGAGTTGTTTCTTAGCTTCCCAAAGAGCTGGAAGCAAGATGCTTTGGGGACTATCTCTGTCTTTGGAAACAATTCAGCACTTTGTGCCTTGAAGCTCTAGGGCAATGTAGCACACCCAGAGCAGAAGTTCTACTTCAGCCAGATCAGGCCTGCAAAGAAACTGCGTTTCACAGCCCTTTGTAAGGGATGTTCCCGGTAGGCTGTAAGAGCCCAATGCAGAGCGAGTTGTTTCTTAGCTTCCCAAAGAGCTGGAAGCAAGATGCTTTGGGGACTATCTCTGTCTTTGGAAACAATTCAGCACTTTGTGCCTTGAAGCTCTAGGGCAATGTAGCACACCCACAGCAGAAGTTCTACTTCAGCCAGATCAGGCCTGCAAAGAAACTGCGTTTCACAGCCCTTTGTAAGGGATGTTCCCGGTAGGCTGTAAGAGCCCAATGCAGAACGAGTTGTTTCTTAGCTTCCCAAAGAGCTGGAAGCAAGATGCTTTGGGGACTATCTCTGTCTTTGGAAACAATTCAGCACTTTGTGCCTTGAAGCTCTAGGGCAATGTAGCACACCCAGAGCAGAAGTTCTACTTCAGCCAGATCAGGCCTGCAAAGAAACTGCGTTTCACAGCCCTTTGTAAGGGATGTTCCCGGTAGGCTGTAAGAGCCCAATGCAGAGCGAGTTGTTTCTTAGCTTCCCAAAGAGCTGGAAGCAAGATGCTTTGGGGACTATCTCTGTCTTTGGAAACAATTCAGCACTTTGTGCCTTGAAGCTCTAGGGCAATGTAGCACACCCAGAGCAGAAGTTCTACTTCAGCCAGATCAGGCCTGCAAAGAAACTGCGTTTCACAGCCCTTTGTAAGGGATGTTCCCGGTAGGCTGTAAGAGCCCAATGCAGAGCGAGTTGTTTCTTAGCTTCCCAAAGAGCTGGAAGCAAGATGCTTTGGGGACTATCTCTGTCTTTGGAAACAATTCAGCCCTTTGTGCCTTGAAGCTCTAGGGCAATGTAGCACACCCACAGCAGAAGTTCTACTTCAGCCAGATCAGGCCTGCAAAGAAACTGCGTTTCACAGCCCTTTGTAAGGGATGTTCCCGGTAGGCTGTAAGAGCCCAATGCAGAACGAGTTGTTTCTTAGCTTCCCAAAGAGCTGGAAGCAAGATGCTTTGGGGACTATCTCTGTCTTTGGAAACAATTCAGCACTTTGTGCCTTGAAGCTCTAGGGCAATGTAGCACACCCACAGCAGAAGTTCTACTTCAGCCAGATCAGGCCTGCAAAGAAACTGCGTTTCACAGCCCTTTGTAAGGGATGTTCCCGGTAGGCTGTAAGAGCCCAATGCAGAGCGAGTTGTTTCTTAGCTTCCCAAAGAGCTGGAAGCAAGATGCTTTGGGGACTATCTCTGTCTTTGGAAACAATTCAGCACTTTGTGCCTTGAAGCTCTAGGGCAATGTAGCACACCCACAGCAGAAGTTCTACTTCAGCCAGATCAGGCCTGCAAAGAAACTGCGTTTCACAGCCCTTTGTAAGGGATGTTCCCGGTAGGCTGTAAGAGCCCAATGCAGAACGAGTTGTTTCTTAGCTTCCCAAAGAGCTGGAAGCAAGATGCTTTGGGGACTATCTCTGTCTTTGGAAACAATTCAGCACTTTGTGCCTTGAAGCTCTAGGGCAATGTAGCACACCCACAGCAGAAGTTCTACTTCAGCCAGATCAGGCCTGCAAAGAAACTGCGTTTCACAGCCCTTTGTAAGGGATGTTCCCGGTAGGCTGTAAGAGCCCAATGCAGAACGAGTTGTTTCTTAGCTTCCCAAAGAGCTGGAAGCAAGATGCTTTGGGGACTATCTCTGTCTTTGGAAACAATTCAGCACTTTGTGCCTTGAAGCTCTAGGGCAATGTAGCACACCCACAGCAGAAGTTCTACTTCAGCCAGATCAGGCCTGCAAAGAAACTGCGTTTCACAGCCCTTTGTAAGGGATGTTCCCGGTAGGCTGTAAGAGCCCAATGCAGAGCGAGTTGTTTCTTAGCTTCCCAAAGAGCTGGAAGCAAGATGCTTTGGGGACTATCTCTGTCTTTGGAAACAATTCAGCACTTTGTGCCTTGAAGCTCTAGGGCAATGTAGCACACCCACAGCAGAAGTTCTACTTCAGCCAGATCAGGCCTGCAAAGAAACTGCGTTTCACAGCCCTTTGTAAGGGATGTTCCCGGTAGGCTGTAAGAGCCCAATGCAGAACGAGTTGTTTCTTAGCTTCCCAAAGAGCTGGAAGCAAGATGCTTTGGGGACTATCTCTGTCTTTGGAAACAATTCAGCACTTTGTGCCTTGAAGCTCTAGGGCAATGTAGCACACCCAGAGCAGAAGTTCTACTTCAGCCAGATCAGGCCTGCAAAGAAACTGCGTTTCACAGCCCTTTGTAAGGGATGTTCCCGGTAGGCTGTAAGAGCCCAATGCAGAGCGAGTTGTTTCTTAGCTTCCCAAAGAGCTGGAAGCAAGATGCTTTGGGGACTATCTCTGTCTTTGGAAACAATTCAGCACTTTGTGCCTTGAAGCTCTAGGGCAATGTAGCACACCCACAGCAGAAGTTCTACTTCAGCCAGATCAGGCCTGCAAAGAAACTGCGTTTCACAGCCCTTTGTAAGGGATGTTCCCGGTAGGCTGTAAGAGCCCAATGCAGAGCGAGTTGTTTCTTAGCTTCCCAAAGAGCTGGAAGCAAGATGCTTTGGGGACTATCTCTGTCTTTGGAAACAATTCAGCACTTTGTGCCTTGAAGCTCTAGGGCAATGTAGCACACCCACAGCAGAAGTTCTACTTCAGCCAGATCAGGCCTGCAAAGAAACTGCGTTTCACAGCCCTTTGTAAGGGATGTTCCCGGTAGGCTGTAAGAGCCCAATGCAGAACGAGTTGTTTCTTAGCTTCCCAAAGAGCTGGAAGCAAGATGCTTTGGGGACTATCTCTGTCTTTGGAAACAATTCAGCACTTTGTGCCTTGAAGCTCTAGGGCAATGTAGCACACCCACAGCAGAAGTTCTACTTCAGCCAGATCAGGCCTGCAACGAGACTGCGTTTCACAGCCCTTTGTAAGGGATGTTCCCGGTAGGCTGTAAGAGCCCAATGCAGAGCGAGTTGTTTCTTAGCTTCCCAAAGAGCTGGAAGCAAGATGCTTTGGGGACTATCTCTGTCTTTGGAAACAATTCAGCACTTTGTGCCTTGAAGCTCTAGGGCAATGTAGCACACCCACAGCAGAAGTTCTACTTCAGCCAGATCAGGCCTGCAAAGAAACTGCGTTTCACAGCCCTTTGTAAGGGATGTTCCCGGTAGGCTGTAAGAGCCCAATGCAGAACGAGTTGTTTCTTAGCTTCCCAAAGAGCTGGAAGCAAGATGCTTTGGGGACTATCTCTGTCTTTGGAAACAATTCAGCACTTTGTGCCTTGAAGCTCTAGGGCAATGTAGCACACCCACAGCAGAAGTTCTACTTCAGCCAGATCAGGCCTGCAAAGAAACTGCGTTTCACAGCCCTTTGTAAGGGATGTTCCCGGTAGGCTGTAAGAGCCCAATGCAGAGCGAGTTGTTTCTTAGCTTCCCAAAGAGCTGGAAGCAAGATGCTTTGGGGACTATCTCTGTCTTTGGAAACAATTCAGCACTTTGTGCCTTGAAGCTCTAGGGCAATGTAGCACACCCACAGCAGAAGTTCTACTTCAGCCAGATCAGGCCGGCAAAGAAACTGCGTTTCACAGCCCTTTGTAAGGGATGTTCCCGGTAGGCTGTAAGAGCCCAATGCAGAACGAGTTGTTTCTTAGCTTCCCAAAGAGCTGGAAGCAAGATGCTTTGGGGACTATCTCTGTCTTTGGAAACAATTCAGCACTTTGTGCCTTGAAGCTCTAGGGCAATGTAGCACACCCAGAGCAGAAGTTCTACTTCAGCCAGATCAGGCCTGCAAAGAAACTGCGTTTCACAGCCCTTTGTAAGGGATGTTCCCGGTAGGCTGTAAGAGCCCAATGCAGAGCGAGTTGTTTCTTAGCTTCCCAAAGAGCTGGAAGCAAGATGCTTTGGGGACTATCTCTGTCTTTGGAAACAATTCAGCACTTTGTGCCTTGAAGCTCTAGGGCAATGTAGCACACCCACAGCAGAAGTTCTACTTCAGCCAGATCAGGCCTGCAAAGAAACTGCGTTTCACAGCCCTTTGTAAGGGATGTTCCCGGTAGGCTGTAAGAGCCCAATGCAGAACGAGTTGTTTCTTAGCTTCCCAAAGAGCTGGAAGCAAGATGCTTTGGGGACTATCTCTGTCTTTGGAAACAATTCAGCACTTTGTGCCTTGAAGCTCTAGGGCAATGTAGCACACCCACAGCAGAAGTTCTACTTCAGCCAGATCAGGCCTGCAAAGAAACTGCGTTTCACAGCCCTTTGTAAGGGATGTTCCCGGTAGGCTGTAAGAGCCCAATGCAGAGCGAGTTGTTTCTTAGCTTCCCAAAGAGCTGGAAGCAAGATGCTTTGGGGACTATCTCTGTCTTTGGAAACAATTCAGCACTTTGTGCCTTGAAGCTCTAGGGCAATGTAGCACACCCACAGCAGAAGTTCTACTTCAGCCAGATCAGGCCGGCAAAGAAACTGCGTTTCACAGCCCTTTGTAAGGGATGTTCCCGATAGGCTGTAAGAGCCCAATGCAGAACGAGTTGTTTCTTAGCTTCCCAAAGAGCTGGAAGCAAGATGCTTTGGGGACTATCTCTGTCTTTGGAAACAATTCAGCACTTTGTGCCTTGAAGCTCTAGGGCAATGTAGCACACCCAGAGCAGAAGTTCTACTTCAGCCAGATCAGGCCTGCAAAGAAACTGCGTTTCACAGCCCTTTGTAAGGGATGTTCCCGGTAGGCTGTAAGAGCCCAATGCAGAGCGAGTTGTTTCTTAGCTTCCCAAAGAGCTGGAAGCAAGATGCTTTGGGGACTATCTCTGTCTTTGGAAACAATTCAGCACTTTGTGCCTTGAAGCTCTAGGGCAATGTAGCACACCCACAGCAGAAGTTCTACTTCAGCCAGATCAGGCCTGCAAAGAAACTGCGTTTCACAGCCCTTTGTAAGGTTTGTTCCCGGTAGGCTGTAAGAGCCCAATGCAGAACGAGTTGTTTCTTAGCTTCCCAAAGAGCTGGAAGCAAGATGCTTTGGGGACTATCTCTGTCTTTGGAAACAATTCAGCACTTTGTGCCTTGAAGCTCTAGGGCAATGTAGCACACCCAGAGCAGAAGTTCTACTTCAGCCAGATCAGGCCTGCAAAGAAACTGCGTTTCACAGCCCTTTGTAAGGGATGTTCCCGGTAGGCTGTAAGAGCCCAATGCAGAGCGAGTTGTTTCTTAGCTTCCCAAAGAGCTGGAAGCAAGATGCTTTGGGGACTATCTCTGTCTTTGGAAACAATTCAGCACTTTGTGCCTTGAAGCTCTAGGGCAATGTAGCACACCCAGAGCAGAAGTTCTACTTCAGCCAGATCAGGCCTGCAAAGAAACTGCGTTTCACAGCCCTTTGTAAGGGATGTTCCCGGTAGGCTGTAAGAGCCCAATGCAGAGCGAGTTGTTTCTTAGCTTCCCAAAGAGCTGGAAGCAAGATGCTTTGGGGACTATCTCTGTCTTTGGAAACAATTCAGCACTTTGTGCCTTGAAGCTCTAGGGCAATGTAGCACACCCACAGCAGAAGTTCTACTTCAGCCAGATCAGGCCTGCAAAGAAACTGCGTTTCACAGCCCTTTGTAAGGGATGTTCCCGGTAGGCTGTAAGAGCCCAATGCAGAGCGAGTTGTTTCTTAGCTTCCCAAAGAGCTGGAAGCAAGATGCTTTGGGGACTATCTCTGTCTTTGGAAACAATTCAGCACTTTGTGCCTTGAAGCTCTAGGGCAATGTAGCACACCCACAGCAGAAGTTCTACTTCAGCCAGATCAGGCCGGCAAAGAAACTGCGTTTCACAGCCCTTTGTAAGGGATGTTCCCGATAGGCTGTAAGAGCCCAATGCAGAACGAGTTGTTTCTTAGCTTCCCAAAGAGCTGGAAGCAAGATGCTTTGGGGACTATCTCTGTCTTTGGAAACAATTCAGCACTTTGTGCCTTGAAGCTCTAGGGCAATGTAGCACACCCAGAGCAGAAGTTCTACTTCAGCCAGATCAGGCCTGCAAAGAAACTGCGTTTCACAGCCCTTTGTAAGGGATGTTCCCGGTAGGCTGTAAGAGCCCAATGCAGAGCGAGTTGTTTCTTAGCTTCCCAAAGAGCTGGAAGCAAGATGCTTTGGGGACTATCTCTGTCTTTGGAAACAATTCAGCACTTTGTGCCTTGAAGCTCTAGGGCAATGTAGCACACCCACAGCAGAAGTTCTACTTCAGCCAGATCAGGCCTGCAAAGAAACTGCGTTTCACAGCCCTTTGTAAGGTTTGTTCCCGGTAGGCTGTAAGAGCCCAATGCAGAACGAGTTGTTTCTTAGCTTCCCAAAGAGCTGGAAGCAAGATGCTTTGGGGACTATCTCTGTCTTTGGAAACAATTCAGCACTTTGTGCCTTGAAGCTCTAGGGCAATGTAGCACACCCAGAGCAGAAGTTCTACTTCAGCCAGATCAGGCCTGCAAAGAAACTGCGTTTCACAGCCCTTTGTAAGGGATGTTCCCGGTAGGCTGTAAGAGCCCAATGCAGAGCGAGTTGTTTCTTAGCTTCCCAAAGAGCTGGAAGCAAGATGCTTTGGGGACTATCTCTGTCTTTGGAAACAATTCAGCACTTTGTGCCTTGAAGCTCTAGGGCAATGTAGCACACCCAGAGCAGAAGTTCTACTTCAGCCAGATCAGGCCTGCAAAGAAACTGCGTTTCACAGCCCTTTGTAAGGGATGTTCCCGGTAGGCTGTAAGAGCCCAATGCAGAGCGAGTTGTTTCTTAGCTTCCCAAAGAGCTGGAAGCAAGATGCTTTGGGGACTATCTCTGTCTTTGGAAACAATTCAGCACTTTGTGCCTTGAAGCTCTAGGGCAATGTAGCACACCCACAGCAGAAGTTCTACTTCAGCCAGATCAGGCCTGCAAAGAAACTGCGTTTCACAGCCCTTTGTAAGGGATGTTCCCGGTAGGCTGTAAGAGCCCAATGCAGAACGAGTTGTTTCTTAGCTTCCCAAAGAGCTGGAAGCAAGATGCTTTGGGGACTATCTCTGTCTTTGGAAACAATTCAGCACTTTGTGCCTTGAAGCTCTAGGGCAATGTAGCACACCCACAGCAGAAGTTCTACTTCAGCCAGATCAGGCCTGCAAAGAAACTGCGTTTCACAGCCCTTTGTAAGGGATGTTCCCGGTAGGCTGTAAGAGCCCAATGCAGAGCGAGTTGTTTCTTAGCTTCCCAAAGAGCTGGAAGCAAGATGCTTTGGGGACTATCTCTGTCTTTGGAAACAATTCAGCACTTTGTGCCTTGAAGCTCTAGGGCAATGTAGCACACCCACAGCAGAAGTTCTACTTCAGCCAGATCAGGCCTGCAAAGAAACTGCGTTTCACAGCCCTTTGTAAGGGATGTTCCCGGTAGGCTGTAAGAGCCCAATGCAGAACGAGTTGTTTCTTAGCTTCCCAAAGAGCTGGAAGCAAGATGCTTTGGGGACTATCTCTGTCTTTGGAAACAATTCAGCACTTTGTGCCTTGAAGCTCTAGGGCAATGTAGCACACCCACAGCAGAAGTTCTACTTCAGCCAGATCAGGCCTGCAAAGAAACTGCGTTTCACAGCCCTTTGTAAGGGATGTTCCCGGTAGGCTGTAAGAGCCCAATGCAGAGCGAGTTGTTTCTTAGCTTCCCAAAGAGCTGGAAGCAAGATGCTTTGGGGACTATCTCTGTCTTTGGAAACAATTCAGCACTTTGTGCCTTGAAGCTCTAGGGCAATGTAGCACACCCACAGCAGAAGTTCTACTTCAGCCAGATCAGGCCTGCAAAGAAACTGCGTTTCACAGCCCTTTGTAAGGGATGTTCCCGGTAGGCTGTAAGAGCCCAATGCAGAACGAGTTGTTTCTTAGCTTCCCAAAGAGCTGGAAGCAAGATGCTTTGGGGACTATCTCTGTCTTTGGAAACAATTCAGCACTTTGTGCCTTGAAGCTCTAGGGCAATGTAGCACACCCAGAGCAGAAGTTCTACTTCAGCCAGATCAGGCCTGCAAAGAAACTGCGTTTCACAGCCCTTTGTAAGGGATGTTCCCGGTAGGCTGTAAGAGCCCAATGCAGAACGAGTTGTTTCTTAGCTTCCCAAAGAGCTGGAAGCAAGATGCTTTGGGGACTATCTCTGTCTTTGGAAACAATTCAGCACTTTGTGCCTTGAAGCTCTAGGGCAATGTAGCACACCCAGAGCAGAAGTTCTACTTCAGCCAGATCAGGCCTGCAAAGAAACTGCGTTTCACAGCCCTTTGTAAGGGATGTTCCCGGTAGGCTGTAAGAGCCCAATGCAGAGCGAGTTGTTTCTTAGCTTCCCAAAGAGCTGGAAGCAAGATGCTTTGGGGACTATCTCTGTCTTTGGAAACAATTCAGCACTTTGTGCCTTGAAGCTCTAGGGCAATGTAGCACACCCAGAGCAGAAGTTCTACTTCAGCCAGATCAGGCCTGCAAAGAAACTGCGTTTCACAGCCCTTTGTAAGGGATGTTCCCGGTAGGCTGTAAGAGCCCAATGCAGAGCGAGTTGTTTCTTAGCTTCCCAAAGAGCTGGAAGCAAGATGCTTTGGGGACTATCTCTGTCTTTGGAAACAATTCAGCCCTTTGTGCCTTGAAGCTCTAGGGCAATGTAGCACACCCACAGCAGAAGTTCTACTTCAGCCAGATCAGGCCTGCAAAGAAACTGCGTTTCACAGCCCTTTGTAAGGGATGTTCCCGGTAGGCTGTAAGAGCCCAATGCAGAGCGAGTTGTTTCTTAGCTTCCCAAAGAGCTGGAAGCAAGATGCTTTGGGGACTATCTCTGTCTTTGGAAACAATTCAGCACTTTGTGCCTTGAAGCTCTAGGGCAATGTAGCACACCCACAGCAGAAGTTCTACTTCAGCCAGATCAGGCCTGCAAAGAAACTGCGTTTCACAGCCCTTTGTAAGGGATGTTCCCGGTAGGCTGTAAGAGCCCAATGCAGAGCGAGTTGTTTCTTAGCTTCCCAAAGAGCTGGAAGCAAGATGCTTTGGGGACTATCTCTGTCTTTGGAAACAATTCAGCCCTTTGTGCCTTGAAGCTCTAGGGCAATGTAGCACACCCACAGCAGAAGTTCTACTTCAGCCAGATCAGGCCTGCAAAGAAACTGCGTTTCACAGCCCTTTGTAAGGGATGTTCCCGGTAGGCTGTAAGAGCCCAATGCAGAACGAGTTGTTTCTTAGCTTCCCAAAGAGCTGGAAGCAAGATGCTTTGGGGACTATCTCTGTCTTTGGAAACAATTCAGCACTTTGTGCCTTGAAGCTCTAGGGCAATGTAGCACACCCACAGCAGAAGTTCTACTTCAGCCAGATCAGGCCGGCAAAGAAACTGCGTTTCACAGCCCTTTGTAAGGGATGTTCCCGGTAGGCTGTAAGAGCCCAATGCAGAGCGAGTTGTTTCTTAGCTTCGCAAAGAGCTGGAAGCAAGATGCTTTGGGGACTATCTCTGTCTTTGGAAACAATTCAGCCCTTTGTGCCTTGAAGCTCTAGGGCAATGTAGCACACCCACAGCAGAAGTTCTACTTCAGCCAGATCAGGCCTGCAAAGAAACTGCGTTTCACAGCCCTTTGTAAGGGATGTTCCCGGTAGGCTGTAAGAGCCCAATGCAGAACGAGTTGTTTCTTAGCTTCCCAAAGAGCTGGAAGCAAGATGCTTTGGGGACTATCTCTGTCTTTGGAAACAATTCAGCACTTTGTGCCTTGAAGCTCTAGGGCAATGTAGCACACCCAGAGCAGAAGTTCTACTTCAGCCAGATCAGGCCTGCAAAGAAACTGCGTTTCACAGCCCTTTGTAAGGGATGTTCCCGGTAGGCTGTAAGAGCCCAATGCAGAGCGAGTTGTTTCTTAGCTTCCCAAAGAGCTGGAAGCAAGATGCTTTGGGGACTATCTCTGTCTTTGGAAACAATTCAGCACTTTGTGCCTTGAAGCTCTAGGGCAATGTAGCACACCCACAGCAGAAGTTCTACTTCAGCCAGATCAGGCCTGCAAAGAAACTGCGTTTCACAGCCCTTTGTAAGGGATGTTCCCGGTAGGCTGTAAGAGCCCAATGCAGAGCGAGTTGTTTCTTAGCTTCCCAAAGAGCTGGAAGCAAGATGCTTTGGGGACTATCTCTGTCTTTGGAAACAATTCAGCACTTTGTGCCTTGAAGCTCTAGGGCAATGTAGCACACCCACAGCAGAAGTTCTACTTCAGCCAGATCAGGCCTGCAAAGAAACTGCGTTTCACAGCCCTTTGTAAGGGATGTTCCCGGTAGGCTGTAAGAGCCCAATGCAGAGCGAGTTGTTTCTTAGCTTCCCAAAGAGCTGGAAGCAAGATGCTTTGGGGACTATCTCTGTCTTTGGAAACAATTCAGCACTTTGTGCCTTGAAGCTCTAGGGCAATGTAGCACACCCACAGCAGAAGTTCTACTTCAGCCAGATCAGGCCTGCAAAGAAACTGCGTTTCACAGCCCTTTGTAAGGGATGTTCCCGGTAGGCTGTAAGAGCCCAATGCAGAGCGAGTTGTTTCTTAGCTTCCCAAAGAGCTGGAAGCAAGATGCTTTGGGGACTATCTCTGTCTTTGGAAACAATTCAGCACTTTGTGCCTTGAAGCTCTAGGGCAATGTAGCACACCCACAGCAGAAGTTCTACTTCAGCCAGATCAGGCCTGCAAAGAAACTGCGTTTCACAGCCCTTTGTAAGGGATGTTCCCGGTAGGCTGTAAGAGCCCAATGCAGAACGAGTTGTTTCTTAGCTTCCCAAAGAGCTGGAAGCAAGATGCTTTGGGGACTATCTCTGTCTTTGGAAACAATTCAGCACTTTGTGCCTTGAAGCTCTAGGGCAATGTAGCACACCCACAGCAGAAGTTCTACTTCAGCCAGATCAGGCCTGCAAAGAAACTGCGTTTCACAGCCCTTTGTAAGGGATGTTCCCGGTAGGCTGTAAGAGCCCAATGCAGAGCGAGTTGTTTCTTAGCTTCCCAAAGAGCTGGAAGCAAGATGCTTTGGGGACTATCTCTGTCTTTGGAAACAATTCAGCACTTTGTGCCTTGAAGCTCTAGGGCAATGTAGCACACCCACAGCAGAAGTTCTACTTCAGCCAGATCAGGCCTGCAAAGAAACTGCGTTTCACAGCCCTTTGTAAGGGATGTTCCCGGTAGGCTGTAAGAGCCCAATGCAGAACGAGTTGTTTCTTAGCTTCCCAAAGAGCTGGAAGCAAGATGCTTTGGGGACTATCTCTGTCTTTGGAAACAATTCAGCACTTTGTGCCTTGAAGCTCTAGGGCAATGTAGCACACCCACAGCAGAAGTTCTACTTCAGCCAGATCAGGCCGGCAAAGAAACTGCGTTTCACAGCCCTTTGTAAGGGATGTTCCCGGTAGGCTGTAAGAGCCCAATGCAGAGCGAGTTGTTTCTTAGCTTCGCAAAGAGCTGGAAGCAAGATGCTTTGGGGACTATCTCTGTCTTTGGAAACAATTCAGCCCTTTGTGCCTTGAAGCTCTAGGGCAATGTAGCACACCCACAGCAGAAGTTCTACTTCAGCCAGATCAGGCCTGCAAAGAAACTGCGTTTCACAGCCCTTTGTAAGGGATGTTCCCGGTAGGCTGTAAGAGCCCAATGCAGAACGAGTTGTTTCTTAGCTTCCCAAAGAGCTGGAAGCAAGATGCTTTGGGGACTATCTCTGTCTTTGGAAACAATTCAGCACTTTGTGCCTTGAAGCTCTAGGGCAATGTAGCACACCCAGAGCAGAAGTTCTACTTCAGCCAGATCAGGCCTGCAAAGAAACTGCGTTTCACAGCCCTTTGTAAGGGATGTTCCCGGTAGGCTGTAAGAGCCCAATGCAGAACGAGTTGTTTCTTAGCTTCCCAAAGAGCTGGAAGCAAGATGCTTTGGGGACTATCTCTGTCTTTGGAAACAATTCAGCACTTTGTGCCTTGAAGCTCTAGGGCAATGTAGAACACCCACAGCAGAAGTTCTACTTCAGCCAGATCAGGCCTGCAAAGAAACTGCGTTTCACAGCCCTTTGTAAGGGATGTTCCCGGTAGGCTGTAAGAGCCCAATGCAGAGCGAGTTGTTTCTTAGCTTCCCAAAGAGCTGGAAGCAAGATGCTTTGGGGACTATCTCTGTCTTTGGAAACAATTCAGCACTTTGTGCCTTGAAGCTCTAGGGCAATGTAGCACACCCAGAGCAGAAGTTCTACTTCAGCCAGATCAGGCCTGCAAAGAAACTGCGTTTCACAGCCCTTTGTAAGGGATGTTCCCGGTAGGCTGTAAGAGCCCAATGCAGAGCGAGTTGTTTCTTAGCTTCCCAAAGAGCTGGAAGCAAGATGCTTTGGGGACTATCTCTGTCTTTGGAAACAATTCAGCCCTTTGTGCCTTGAAGCTCTAGGGCAATGTAGCACACCCACAGCAGAAGTTCTACTTCAGCCAGATCAGGCCTGCAAAGAAACTGCGTTTCACAGCCCTTTGTAAGGGATGTTCCCGGTAGGCTGTAAGAGCCCAATGCAGAGCGAGTTGTTTCTTAGCTTCCCAAAGAGCTGGAAGCAAGATGCTTTGGGGACTATCTCTGTCTTTGGAAACAATTCAGCACTTTGTGCCTTGAAGCTCTAGGGCAATGTAGCACACCCACAGCAGAAGTTCTACTTCAGCCAGATCAGGCCTGCAAAGAAACTGCGTTTCACAGCCCTTTGTAAGGGATGTTCCCGGTAGGCTGTAAGAGCCCAATGCAGAACGAGTTGTTTCTTAGCTTCCCAAAGAGCTGGAAGCAAGATGCTTTGGGGACTATCTCTGTCTTTGGAAACAATTCAGCACTTTGTGCCTTGAAGCTCTAGGGCAATGTAGCACACCCACAGCAGAAGTTCTACTTCAGCCAGATCAGGCCTGCAAAGAAACTGCGTTTCACAGCCCTTTGTAAGGGATGTTCCCGGTAGGCTGTAAGAGCCCAATGCAGAGCGAGTTGTTTCTTAGCTTCCCAAAGAGCTGGAAGCAAGATGCTTTGGGGACTATCTCTGTCTTTGGAAACAATTCAGCACTTTGTGCCTTGAAGCTCTAGGGCAATGTAGCACACCCACAGCAGAAGTTCTACTTCAGCCAGATCAGGCCTGCAAAGAAACTGCGTTTCACAGCCCTTTGTAAGGGATGTTCCCGGTAGGCTGTAAGAGCCCAATGCAGAACGAGTTGTTTCTTAGCTTCCCAAAGAGCTGGAAGCAAGATGCTTTGGGGACTATCTCTGTCTTTGGAAACAATTCAGCACTTTGTGCCTTGAAGCTCTAGGGCAATGTAGCACACCCACAGCAGAAGTTCTACTTCAGCCAGATCAGGCCTGCAAAGAAACTGCGTTTCACAGCCCTTTGTAAGGGATGTTCCCGGTAGGCTGTAAGAGCCCAATGCAGAGCGAGTTGTTTCTTAGCTTCCCAAAGAGCTGGAAGCAAGATGCTTTGGGGACTATCTCTGTCTTTGGAAACAATTCAGCACTTTGTGCCTTGAAGCTCTAGGGCAATGTAGCACACCCACAGCAGAAGTTCTACTTCAGCCAGATCAGGCCTGCAAAGAAACTGCGTTTCACAGCCCTTTGTAAGGGATGTTCCCGGTAGGCTGTAAGAGCCCAATGCAGAACGAGTTGTTTCTTAGCTTCCCAAAGAGCTGGAAGCAAGATGCTTTGGGGACTATCTCTGTCTTTGGAAACAATTCAGCACTTTGTGCCTTGAAGCTCTAGGGCAATGTAGCACACCCAGAGCAGAAGTTCTACTTCAGCCAGATCAGGCCTGCAAAGAAACTGCGTTTCACAGCCCTTTGTAAGGGATGTTCCCGGTAGGCTGTAAGAGCCCAATGCAGAGCGAGTTGTTTCTTAGCTTCCCAAAGAGCTGGAAGCAAGATGCTTTGGGGACTATCTCTGTCTTTGGAAACAATTCAGCACTTTGTGCCTTGAAGCTCTAGGGCAATGTAGCACACCCACAGCAGAAGTTCTACTTCAGCCAGATCAGGCCTGCAAAGAAACTGCGTTTCACAGCCCTTTGTAAGGGATGTTCCCGGTAGGCTGTAAGAGCCCAATGCAGAGCGAGTTGTTTCTTAGCTTCCCAAAGAGCTGGAAGCAAGATGCTTTGGGGACTATCTCTGTCTTTGGAAACAATTCAGCACTTTGTGCCTTGAAGCTCTAGGGCAATGTAGCACACCCACAGCAGAAGTTCTACTTCAGCCAGATCAGGCCTGCAAAGAAACTGCGTTTCACAGCCCTTTGTAAGGGATGTTCCCGGTAGGCTGTAAGAGCCCAATGCAGAACGAGTTGTTTCTTAGCTTCCCAAAGAGCTGGAAGCAAGATGCTTTGGGGACTATCTCTGTCTTTGGAAACAATTCAGCACTTTGTGCCTTGAAGCTCTAGGGCAATGTAGCACACCCACAGCAGAAGTTCTACTTCAGCCAGATCAGGCCTGCAACGAGACTGCGTTTCACAGCCCTTTGTAAGGGATGTTCCCGGTAGGCTGTAAGAGCCCAATGCAGAGCGAGTTGTTTCTTAGCTTCCCAAAGAGCTGGAAGCAAGATGCTTTGGGGACTATCTCTGTCTTTGGAAACAATTCAGCACTTTGTGCCTTGAAGCTCTAGGGCAATGTAGCACACCCACAGCAGAAGTTCTACTTCAGCCAGATCAGGCCTGCAAAGAAACTGCGTTTCACAGCCCTTTGTAAGGGATGTTCCCGGTAGGCTGTAAGAGCCCAATGCAGAACGAGTTGTTTCTTAGCTTCCCAAAGAGCTGGAAGCAAGATGCTTTGGGGACTATCTCTGTCTTTGGAAACAATTCAGCACTTTGTGCCTTGAAGCTCTAGGGCAATGTAGCACACCCACAGCAGAAGTTCTACTTCAGCCAGATCAGGCCTGCAAAGAAACTGCGTTTCACAGCCCTTTGTAAGGGATGTTCCCGGTAGGCTGTAAGAGCCCAATGCAGAGCGAGTTGTTTCTTAGCTTCCCAAAGAGCTGGAAGCAAGATGCTTTGGGGACTATCTCTGTCTTTGGAAACAATTCAGCACTTTGTGCCTTGAAGCTCTAGGGCAATGTAGCACACCCACAGCAGAAGTTCTACTTCAGCCAGATCAGGCCGGCAAAGAAACTGCGTTTCA
This sequence comes from Equus asinus, assembly GCF_041296235.1. Taxonomy (NCBI): domain Eukaryota; kingdom Metazoa; phylum Chordata; class Mammalia; order Perissodactyla; family Equidae; genus Equus; species Equus asinus. The sequence continues at coordinate 68,215,167 of NC_091791.1, read as the reverse complement.
CAGCCCTTTGTAAGGGATGTTCCCGGTAGGCTGTAAGAGCCCAATGCAGAACGAGTTGTTTCTTAGCTTCCCAAAGAGCTGGAAGCAAGATGCTTTGGGGACTATCTCTGTCTTTGGAAACAATTCAGCACTTTGTGCCTTGAAGCTCTAGGGCAATGTAGCACACCCAGAGCAGAAGTTCTACTTCAGCCAGATCAGGCCTGCAAAGAAACTGCGTTTCACAGCCCTTTGTAAGGGATGTTCCCGGTAGGCTGTAAGAGCCCAATGCAGAGCGAGTTGTTTCTTAGCTTCCCAAAGAGCTGGAAGCAAGATGCTTTGGGGACTATCTCTGTCTTTGGAAACAATTCAGCACTTTGTGCCTTGAAGCTCTAGGGCAATGTAGCACACCCACAGCAGAAGTTCTACTTCAGCCAGATCAGGCCTGCAAAGAAACTGCGTTTCACAGCCCTTTGTAAGGGATGTTCCCGGTAGGCTGTAAGAGCCCAATGCAGAACGAGTTGTTTCTTAGCTTCCCAAAGAGCTGGAAGCAAGATGCTTTGGGGACTATCTCTGTCTTTGGAAACAATTCAGCACTTTGTGCCTTGAAGCTCTAGGGCAATGTAGCACACCCAGAGCAGAAGTTCTACTTCAGCCAGATCAGGCCTGCAAAGAAACTGCGTTTCACAGCCCTTTGTAAGGGATGTTCCCGGTAGGCTGTAAGAGCCCAATGCAGAGCGAGTTGTTTCTTAGCTTCCCAAAGAGCTGGAAGCAAGATGCTTTGGGGACTATCTCTGTCTTTGGAAACAATTCAGCACTTTGTGCCTTGAAGCTCTAGGGCAATGTAGCACACCCAGAGCAGAAGTTCTACTTCAGCCAGATCAGGCCTGCAAAGAAACTGCGTTTCACAGCCCTTTGTAAGGGATGTTCCCGGTAGGCTGTAAGAGCCCAATGCAGAGCGAGTTGTTTCTTAGCTTCCCAAAGAGCTGGAAGCAAGATGCTTTGGGGACTATCTCTGTCTTTGGAAACAATTCAGCCCTTTGTGCCTTGAAGCTCTAGGGCAATGTAGCACACCCACAGCAGAAGTTCTACTTCAGCCAGATCAGGCCTGCAAAGAAACTGCGTTTCACAGCCCTTTGTAAGGGATGTTCCCGGTAGGCTGTAAGAGCCCAATGCAGAACGAGTTGTTTCTTAGCTTCCCAAAGAGCTGGAAGCAAGATGCTTTGGGGACTATCTCTGTCTTTGGAAACAATTCAGCACTTTGTGCCTTGAAGCTCTAGGGCAATGTAGCACACCCACAGCAGAAGTTCTACTTCAGCCAGATCAGGCCTGCAAAGAAACTGCGTTTCACAGCCCTTTGTAAGGGATGTTCCCGGTAGGCTGTAAGAGCCCAATGCAGAGCGAGTTGTTTCTTAGCTTCCCAAAGAGCTGGAAGCAAGATGCTTTGGGGACTATCTCTGTCTTTGGAAACAATTCAGCACTTTGTGCCTTGAAGCTCTAGGGCAATGTAGCACACCCACAGCAGAAGTTCTACTTCAGCCAGATCAGGCCTGCAAAGAAACTGCGTTTCACAGCCCTTTGTAAGGGATGTTCCCGGTAGGCTGTAAGAGCCCAATGCAGAACGAGTTGTTTCTTAGCTTCCCAAAGAGCTGGAAGCAAGATGCTTTGGGGACTATCTCTGTCTTTGGAAACAATTCAGCACTTTGTGCCTTGAAGCTCTAGGGCAATGTAGCACACCCACAGCAGAAGTTCTACTTCAGCCAGATCAGGCCTGCAAAGAAACTGCGTTTCACAGCCCTTTGTAAGGGATGTTCCCGGTAGGCTGTAAGAGCCCAATGCAGAGCGAGTTGTTTCTTAGCTTCCCAAAGAGCTGGAAGCAAGATGCTTTGGGGACTATCTCTGTCTTTGGAAACAATTCAGCCCTTTGTGCCTTGAAGCTCTAGGGCAATGTAGCACACCCACAGCAGAAGTTCTACTTCAGCCAGATCAGGCCTGCAAAGAAACTGCGTTTCACAGCCCTTTGTAAGGGATGTTCCCGGTAGGCTGTAAGAGCCCAATGCAGAACGAGTTGTTTCTTAGCTTCCCAAAGAGCTGGAAGCAAGATGCTTTGGGGACTATCTCTGTCTTTGGAAACAATTCAGCACTTTGTGCCTTGAAGCTCTAGGGCAATGTAGCACACCCACAGCAGAAGTTCTACTTCAGCCAGATCAGGCCTGCAAAGAAACTGCGTTTCACAGCCCTTTGTAAGGGATGTTCCCGGTAGGCTGTAAGAGCCCAATGCAGAGCGAGTTGTTTCTTAGCTTCCCAAAGAGCTGGAAGCAAGATGCTTTGGGGACTATCTCTGTCTTTGGAAACAATTCAGCACTTTGTGCCTTGAAGCTCTAGGGCAATGTAGCACACCCACAGCAGAAGTTCTACTTCAGCCAGATCAGGCCTGCAAAGAAACTGCGTTTCACAGCCCTTTGTAAGGGATGTTCCCGGTAGGCTGTAAGAGCCCAATGCAGAACGAGTTGTTTCTTAGCTTCCCAAAGAGCTGGAAGCAAGATGCTTTGGGGACTATCTCTGTCTTTGGAAACAATTCAGCACTTTGTGCCTTGAAGCTCTAGGGCAATGTAGCACACCCACAGCAGAAGTTCTACTTCAGCCAGATCAGGCCTGCAAAGAGACTGCGTTTCACAGCCCTTTGTAAGGGATGTTCCCGGTAGGCTGTAAGAGCCCAATGCAGAGCGAGTTGTTTCTTAGCTTCCCAAAGAGCTGGAAGCAAGATGCTTTGGGGACTATCTCTGTCTTTGGAAACAATTCAGCACTTTGTGCCTTGAAGCTCTAGGGCAATGTAGCACACCCACAGCAGAAGTTCTACTTCAGCCAGATCAGGCCTGCAAAGAAACTGCGTTTCACAGCCCTTTGTAAGGGATGTTCCCGGTAGGCTGTAAGAGCCCAATGCAGAACGAGTTGTTTCTTAGCTTCCCAAATAGCTGGAAGCAAGATGCTTTGGGGACTATCTCTGTCTTTGGAAACAATTCAGCACTTTGTGCCTTGAAGCTCTAGGGCAATGTAGCACACCCACAGCAGAAGTTCTACTTCAGCCAGATCAGGCCTGCAAAGAAACTGCGTTTCACAGCCCTTTGTAAGGGATGTTCCCGGTAGGCTGTAAGAGCCCAATGCAGAGCGAGTTGTTTCTTAGCTTCCCAAAGAGCTGGAAGCAAGATGCTTTGGGGACTATCTCTGTCTTTGGAAACAATTCAGCACTTTGTGCCTTGAAGCTCTAGGGCAATGTAGCACACCCACAGCAGAAGTTCTACTTCAGCCAGATCAGGCCGGCAAAGAAACTGCGTTTCACAGCCCTTTGTAAGGGATGTTCCCGGTAGGCTGTAAGAGCCCAATGCAGAACGAGTTGTTTCTTAGCTTCCCAAAGAGCTGGAAGCAAGATGCTTTGGGGACTATCTCTGTCTTTGGAAACAATTCAGCACTTTGTGCCTTGAAGCTCTAGGGCAATGTAGCACACCCACAGCAGAAGTTCTAATTCAGCCAGATCAGGCCTGCAAAGAAACTGCGTTTCACAGCCCTTTGTAAGGGATGTTCCCGGTAGGCTGTAAGAGCCCAATGCAGAGCGAGTTGTTTCTTAGCTTCCCAAAGAGCTGGAAGCAAGATGCTTTGGGGACTATCTCTGTCTTTGGAAACAATTCAGCACTTTGTGCCTTGAAGCTCTAGGGCAATGTAGCACACCCACAGCAGAAGTTCTACTTCAGCCAGATCAGGCCTGCAAAGAAACTGCGTTTCACAGCCCTTTGTAAGGGATGTTCCCGGTAGGCTGTAAGAGCCCAATGCAGAACGAGTTGTTTCTTAGCTTCCCAAAGAGCTGGAAGCAAGATGCTTTGGGGACTATCTCTGTCTTTGGAAACAATTCAGCACTTTGTGCCTTGAAGCTCTAGGGCAATGTAGCACACCCAGAGCAGAAGTTCTACTTCAGCCAGATCAGGCCTGCAAAGAAACTGCGTTTCACAGCCCTTTGTAAGGGATGTTCCCGGTAGGCTGTAAGAGCCCAATGCAGAGCGAGTTGTTTCTTAGCTTCCCAAAGAGCTGGAAGCAAGATGCTTTGGGGACTATCTCTGTCTTTGGAAACAATTCAGCACTTTGTGCCTTGAAGCTCTAGGGCAATGTAGCACACCCAGAGCAGAAGTTCTACTTCAGCCAGATCAGGCCTGCAAAGAAACTGCGTTTCACAGCCCTTTGTAAGGGATGTTCCCGGTAGGCTGTAAGAGCCCAATGCAGAGCGAGTTGTTTCTTAGCTTCCCAAAGAGCTGGAAGCAAGATGCTTTGGGGACTATCTCTGTCTTTGGAAACAATTCAGCACTTTGTGCCTTGAAGCTCTAGGGCAATGTAGCACACCCACAGCAGAAGTTCTACTTCAGCCAGATCAGGCCTGCAAAGAAACTGCGTTTCACAGCCCTTTGTAAGGGATGTTCCCGGTAGGCTGTAAGAGCCCAATGCAGAACGAGTTGTTTCTTAGCTTCCCAAAGAGCTGGAAGCAAGATGCTTTGGGGACTATCTCTGTCTTTGGAAACAATTCAGCACTTTGTGCCTTGAAGCTCTAGGGCAATGTAGCACACCCACAGCAGAAGTTCTACTTCAGCCAGATCAGGCCTGCAAAGAAACTGCGTTTCACAGCCCTTTGTAAGGGATGTTCCCGGTAGGCTGTAAGAGCCCAATGCAGAACGAGTTGTTTCTTAGCTTCCCAAAGAGCTGGAAGCAAGATGCTTTGGGGACTATCTCTGTCTTTGGAAACAATTCAGCACTTTGTGCCTTGAAGCTCTAGGGCAATGTAGCACACCCACAGCAGAAGTTCTACTTCAGCCAGATCAGGCCGGCAAAGAAACTGCGTTTCACAGCCCTTTGTAAGGGATGTTCCCGGTAGGCTGTAAGAGCCCAATGCAGAGCGAGTTGTTTCTTAGCTTCCCAAAGAGCTGGAAGCAAGATGCTTTGGGGACTATCTCTGTCTTTGGAAACAATTCAGCACTTTGTGCCTTGAAGCTCTAGGGCAATGTAGCACACCCACAGCAGAAGTTCTACTTCAGCCAGATCAGGCCTGCAAAGAAACTGCGTTTCACAGCCCTTTGTAAGGGATGTTCCCGGTAGGCTGTAAGAGCCCAATGCAGAGCGAGTTGTTTCTTAGCTTCCCAAAGAGCTGGAAGCAAGATGCTTTGGGGACTATCTCTGTCTTTGGAAACAATTCAGCACTTTGTGCCTTGAAGCTCTAGGGCAATGTAGCACACCCAGAGCAGAAGTTCTACTTCAGCCAGATCAGGCCTGCAAAGAAACTGCGTTTCACAGCCCTTTGTAAGGGATGTTCCCGGTAGGCTGTAAGAGCCCAATGCAGAACGAGTTGTTTCTAAGCTTCCCAAAGAGCTGGAAGCAAGATGCTTTGGGGACTATCTCTGTCTTTGGAAACAATTCAGCACTTTGTGCCTTGAAGCTCTAGGGCAATGTAGCACACCCACAGCAGAAGTTCTACTTCAGCCAGATCAGGCCTGCAAAGAAACTGCGTTTCACAGCCCTTTGTAAGGGATGTTCCCGGTAGGCTGTAAGAGCCCAATGCAGAACGAGTTGTTTCTTAGCTTCCCAAAGAGCTGGAAGCAAGATGCTTTGGGGACTATCTCTGTCTTTGGAAACAATTCAGCACTTTGTGCCTTGAAGCTCTAGGGCAATGTAGCACACCCACAGCAGAAGTTCTACTTCAGCCAGATCAGGCCTGCAAAGAAACTGCGTTTCACAGCCCTTTGTAAGGGATGTTCCCGGTAGGCTGTAAGAGCCCAATGCAGAGCGAGTTGTTTCTTAGCTTCCCAAAGAGCTGGAAGCAAGATGCTTTGGGGACTATCTCTGTCTTTGGAATCAATTCAGCACTTTGTGCCTTGAAGCTCTAGGGCAATGTAGCACACCCACAGCAGAAGTTCTACTTCAGCCAGATGAGGCCTGCAAAGAAACTGCGTTTCACAGCCCTTTGTAAGGGATGTTCCCGATAGGCTGTAAGAGCCCAATGCAGAACGAGTTGTTTCTTAGCTTCCCAAAGAGCTGGAAGCAAGATGCTTTGGGGACTATCTCTGTCTTTGGAAACAATTCAGCACTTTGTGCCTTGAAGCTCTAGGGCAATGTAGCACACCCAGAGCAGAAGTTCTACTTCAGCCAGATCAGGCCTGCAAAGAAACTGCGTTTCACAGCCCTTTGTAAGGGATGTTCCCGGTAGGCTGTAAGAGCCCAATGCAGAGCGAGTTGTTTCTTAGCTTCCCAAAGAGCTGGAAGCAAGATGCTTTGGGGACTATCTCTGTCTTTGGAAACAATTCAGCACTTTGTGCCTTGAAGCTCTAGGGCAATGTAGCACACCCACAGCAGAAGTTCTACTTCAGCCAGATCAGGCCTGCAAAGAAACTGCGTTTCACAGCCCTTTGTAAGGTTTGTTCCCGGTAGGCTGTAAGAGCCCAATGCAGAACGAGTTGTTTCTTAGCTTCCCAAAGAGCTGGAAGCAAGATGCTTTGGGGACTATCTCTGTCTTTGGAAACAATTCAGCACTTTGTGCCTTGAAGCTCTAGGGCAATGTAGCACACCCACAGCAGAAGTTCTACTTCAGCCAGATAAGGCCTGCAAAGAAACTGCGTTTCACAGCCCTTTGTAAGGGATGTTCCCGGTAGGCTGTAAGAGCCCAATGCAGAGCGAGTTGTTTCTTAGCTTCCCAAAGAGCTGGAAGCAAGATGCTTTGGGGACTATCTCTGTCTTTGGAAACAATTCAGCACTTTGTGCCTTGAAGCTCTAGGGCAATGTAGCACACCCACAGCAGAAGTTCTACTTCAGCCAGATCAGGCCGGCAAAGAAACTGCGTTTCACAGCCCTTTGTAAGGGATGTTCCCGGTAGGCTGTAAGAACCCAATGCAGAGCGAGTTGTTTCTTAGCTTCCCAAAGAGCTGGAAGCAAGATGCTTTGGGGACTATCTCTGTCTTTGGAAACAATTCAGCACTTTGTGCCTTGAAGCTCTAGGGCAATGTAGCACACCCACAGCAGAAGTTCTACTTCAGCCAGATCAGGTTGCAAAGAAACTGCGTTTCACAGCCCTTTGTAAGGGATGTTCCCGGTAGGCTGTAAGAGCCCAATGCAGAGCGAGTTGTTTCTTAGCTTCCCAAAGAGCTGGAAGCAAGATGCTTTGGGGACTATCTCTGTCTTTGGAAACAATTCAGCACTTTGTGCCTTGAAGCTCTAGGGCAATGTAGCACACCCACAGCAGAAGTTCTACTTCAGCCAGATCAGGCCTGCAAAGAAACTGCGTTTCACAGCCCTTTGTAAGGGATGTTCCCGGTAGGCTGTAAGAGCCCAATGCAGAACGAGTTGTTTCTTAGCTTCCCAAAGAGCTGGAAGCAAGATGCTTTGGGGACTATCTCTGTCTTTGGAAACAATTCAGCACTTTGTGCCTTGAAGCTCTAGGGCAATGTAGCACACCCAGAGCAGAAGTTCTACTTCAGCCAGATCAGGCCTGCAAAGAAACTGCGTTTCACAGCCCTTTGTAAGGGATGTTCCCGGTAGGCTGTAAGAGCCCAATGCAGAGCGAGTTGTTTCTTAGCTTCCCAAAGAGCTGGAAGCAAGATGCTTTGGGGACTATCTCTGTCTTTGGAAACAATTCAGCACTTTGTGCCTTGAAGCTCTAGGGCAATGTAGCACACCCAGAGCAGAAGTTCTACTTCAGCCAGATCAGGCCTGCAAAGAAACTGCGTTTCACAGCCCTTTGTAAGGGATGTTCCCGGTAGGCTGTAAGAGCCCAATGCAGAGCGAGTTGTTTCTTAGCTTCCCAAAGAGCTGGAAGCAAGATGCTTTGGGGACTATCTCTGTCTTTGGAAACAATTCAGCACTTTGTGCCTTGAAGCTCTAGGGCAATGTAGCACACCCACAGCAGAAGTTCTACTTCAGCCAGATCAGGCCTGCAAAGAAACTGCGTTTCACAGCCCTTTGTAAGGGATGTTCCCGGTAGGCTGTAAGAGCCCAATGCAGAACGAGTTGTTTCTTAGCTTCCCAAAGAGCTGGAAGCAAGATGCTTTGGGGACTATCTCTGTCTTTGGAAACAATTCAGCACTTTGTGCCTTGAAGCTCTAGGGCAATGTAGCACACCCACAGCAGAAGTTCTACTTCAGCCAGATCAGGCCTGCAAAGAAACTGCGTTTCACAGCCCTTTGTAAGGGATGTTCCCGGTAGGCTGTAAGAGCCCAATGCAGAACGAGTTGTTTCTTAGCTTCCCAAAGAGCTGGAAGCAAGATGCTTTGGGGACTATCTCTGTCTTTGGAAACAATTCAGCACTTTGTGCCTTGAAGCTCTAGGGCAATGTAGCACACCCACAGCAGAAGTTCTACTTCAGCCAGATCAGGCCGGCAAAGAAACTGCGTTTCACAGCCCTTTGTAAGGGATGTTCCCGGTAGGCTGTAAGAGCCCAATGCAGAGCGAGTTGTTTCTTAGCTTCCCAAAGAGCTGGAAGCAAGATGCTTTGGGGACTATCTCTGTCTTTGGAAACAATTCAGCACTTTGTGCCTTGAAGCTCTAGGGCAATGTAGCACACCCACAGCAGAAGTTCTACTTCAGCCAGATCAGGCCTGCAAAGAAACTGCGTTTCACAGCCCTTTGTAAGGGATGTTCCCGGTAGGCTGTAAGAGCCCAATGCAGAGCGAGTTGTTTCTTAGCTTCCCAAAGAGCTGGAAGCAAGATGCTTTGGGGACTATCTCTGTCTTTGGAAACAATTCAGCACTTTGTGCCTTGAAGCTCTAGGGCAATGTAGCACACCCAGAGCAGAAGTTCTACTTCAGCCAGATCAGGCCTGCAAAGAAACTGCGTTTCACAGCCCTTTGTAAGGGATGTTCCCGGTAGGCTGTAAGAGCCCAATGCAGAACGAGTTGTTTCTAAGCTTCCCAAAGAGCTGGAAGCAAGATGCTTTGGGGACTATCTCTGTCTTTGGAAACAATTCAGCACTTTGTGCCTTGAAGCTCTAGGGCAATGTAGCACACCCACAGCAGAAGTTCTACTTCAGCCAGATCAGGCCTGCAAAGAAACTGCGTTTCACAGCCCTTTGTAAGGGATGTTCCCGGTAGGCTGTAAGAGCCCAATGCAGAACGAGTTGTTTCTTAGCTTCCCAAAGAGCTGGAAGCAAGATGCTTTGGGGACTATCTCTGTCTTTGGAAACAATTCAGCACTTTGTGCCTTGAAGCTCTAGGGCAATGTAGCACACCCACAGCAGAAGTTCTACTTCAGCCAGATCAGGCCTGCAAAGAAACTGCGTTTCACAGCCCTTTGTAAGGGATGTTCCCGGTAGGCTGTAAGAGCCCAATGCAGAGCGAGTTGTTTCTTAGCTTCCCAAAGAGCTGGAAGCAAGATGCTTTGGGGACTATCTCTGTCTTTGGAATCAATTCAGCACTTTGTGCCTTGAAGCTCTAGGGCAATGTAGCACACCCACAGCAGAAGTTCTACTTCAGCCAGATGAGGCCTGCAAAGAAACTGCGTTTCACAGCCCTTTGTAAGGGATGTTCCCGATAGGCTGTAAGAGCCCAATGCAGAACGAGTTGTTTCTTAGCTTCCCAAAGAGCTGGAAGCAAGATGCTTTGGGGACTATCTCTGTCTTTGGAAACAATTCAGCACTTTGTGCCTTGAAGCTCTAGGGCAATGTAGCACACCCAGAGCAGAAGTTCTACTTCAGCCAGATCAGGCCTGCAAAGAAACTGCGTTTCACAGCCCTTTGTAAGGGATGTTCCCGGTAGGCTGTAAGAGCCCAATGCAGAGCGAGTTGTTTCTTAGCTTCCCAAAGAGCTGGAAGCAAGATGCTTTGGGGACTATCTCTGTCTTTGGAAACAATTCAGCACTTTGTGCCTTGAAGCTCTAGGGCAATGTAGCACACCCACAGCAGAAGTTCTACTTCAGCCAGATCAGGCCTGCAAAGAAACTGCGTTTCACAGCCCTTTGTAAGGTTTGTTCCCGGTAGGCTGTAAGAGCCCAATGCAGAACGAGTTGTTTCTTAGCTTCCCAAAGAGCTGGAAGCAAGATGCTTTGGGGACTATCTCTGTCTTTGGAAACAATTCAGCACTTTGTGCCTTGAAGCTCTAGGGCAATGTAGCACACCCACAGCAGAAGTTCTACTTCAGCCAGATAAGGCCTGCAAAGAAACTGCGTTTCACAGCCCTTTGTAAGGGATGTTCCCGGTAGGCTGTAAGAGCCCAATGCAGAGCGAGTTGTTTCTTAGCTTCCCAAAGAGCTGGAAGCAAGATGCTTTGGGGACTATCTCTGTCTTTGGAAACAATTCAGCACTTTGTGCCTTGAAGCTCTAGGGCAATGTAGCACACCCACAGCAGAAGTTCTACTTCAGCCAGATCAGGCCGGCAAAGAAACTGCGTTTCACAGCCCTTTGTAAGGGATGTTCCCGGTAGGCTGTAAGAACCCAATGCAGAGCGAGTTGTTTCTTAGCTTCCCAAAGAGCTGGAAGCAAGATGCTTTGGGGACTATCTCTGTCTTTGGAAACAATTCAGCACTTTGTGCCTTGAAGCTCTAGGGCAATGTAGCACACCCACAGCAGAAGTTCTACTTCAGCCAGATCAGGTTGCAAAGAAACTACGTTTCACAGCCCTTTGTAAGGGATGTTCCCGGTAGGCTGTAAGAGCCCAATGCAGAGCGAGTTGTTTCTTAGCTTCCCAAAGAGCTGGAAGCAAGATGCTTTGGGGACTATCTCTGTCTTTGGAAACAATTCAGCACTTTGTGCCTTGAAGCTCTAGGGCAATGTAGCACACCCACAGCAGAAGTTCTACTTCAGCCAGATCAGGCCTGCAAAGAAACTGCGTTTCACAGCCCTTTGTAAGGGATGTTCCCGGTAGGCTGTAAGAGCCCAATGCAGAACGAGTTGTTTCTTAGCTTCCCAAAGAGCTGGAAGCAAGATGCTTTGGGGACTATCTCTGTCTTTGGAAACAATTCAGCACTTTGTGCCTTGAAGCTCTAGGGCAATGTAGCACACCCAGAGCAGAAGTTCTACTTCAGCCAGATCAGGCCTGCAAAGAAACTGCGTTTCACAGCCCTTTGTAAGGGATGTTCCCGGTAGGCTGTAAGAGCCCAATGCAGAGCGAGTTGTTTCTTAGCTTCCCAAAGAGCTGGAAGCAAGATGCTTTGGGGACTATCTCTGTCTTTGGAAACAATTCAGCACTTTGTGCCTTGAAGCTCTAGGGCAATGTAGCACACCCACAGCAGAAGTTCTACTTCAGCCAGATCAGGCCGGCAAAGAAACTGCGTTTCACAGCCCTTTGTAAGGGATGTTCCCGGTAGGCTGTAAGAACCCAATGCAGAACGAGTTGTTTCTTAGCTTCCCAAAGAGATGGAAGCAAGATGCTTTGGGGCCTATCTCTGTCTTTGGAAACAATTCAGCAGTTTGTGCCTTGAAGTTCTAGGGCAATGTAGCCCACCCACAGCAGAAGTTCTACTTCAGCCAGATCAGGCCTGCAAAGAAACTGCGTTTCACAGCCCTTTGTAAGGGATGTTCCCGGTAGGCTGTAAGAGCCCAATGCAGAACGAGTTGTTTCTTAGCTTCCCAAAGAGCTGGAAGCAAGATGCTTTGGGGACTATCTCTGTCTTTGGAAACAATTCAGCACTTTGTGCCTTGAAGCTCTAGGGCAATGTAGCACACCCAGAGCAGAAGTTCTACTTCAGCCAGATCAGGCCTGCAAAGAAACTGCGTTTCACAGCCCTTTGTAAGGTTTGTTCCCGGTAGGCTGTAAGAGCCCAATGCAGAACGAGTTGTTTCTTAGCTTCACAAAGAGCTGGAAGCAAGATGCTTTGGGGACTATCTCTGTCTTTGGAAACAATTCAGCACTTTGTGCCTTGAAGCTCTAGGGCAATGTAGCACACCCACAGCAGAAGTTCTACTTCAGCCAGATCAGGCCTGCAAAGAAACTGCGTTTCACAGCCCTTTGTAAGGGATGTTCCCGGTAGGCTGTAAGAGCCCAATGCAGAGCGAGTTGTTTCTTAGCTTCCCAAAGAGCTGGAAGCAAGATGCTTTGGGGACTATCTCTGTCTTTGGAAACAATTCAGCACTTTGTGCCTTGAAGCTCTAGGGCAATGTAGCACACCCACAGCAGAAGTTCTACTTCAGCCAGATCAGGCCGGCAAAGAAACTGCGTTTCACAGCCCTTTGTAAGGGATGTTCCCGGTAGGCTGTAAGAGCCCAATGCAGAACGAGTTGTTTCTTAGCTTCCCAAAGAGCTGGAAGCAAGATGCTTTGGGGACTATCTCTGTCTTTGGAAACAATTCAGCACTTTGTGCCTTGAAGCTCTAGGGCAATGTAGCACACCCACAGCAGAAGTTCTACTTCAGCCAGATCAGGCCGGCAAAGAAACTGCGTTTCACAGCCCTTTGTAAGGGATGTTCCCGGTAGGCTGTAAGAGCCCAATGCAGAACGAGTTGTTTCTTAGCTTCCCAAAGAGCTGGAAGCAAGATGCTTTGGGGACTATCTCTGTCTTTGGAAACAATTCAGCACTTTGTGCCTTGAAGCTCTAGGGCAATGTAGCACACCCACAGCAGAAGTTCTACTTCAGCCAGATCAGGCCTGCAAAGAAACTGCGTTTCACAGCCCTTTGTAAGGGATGTTCCCGGTAGGCTGTAAGAGCCCAATGCAGAGCGAGTTGTTTCTTAGCTTCCCAAAGAGCTGGAAGCAAGATGCTTTGGGGACTATCTCTGTCTTTGGAAACAATTCAGCACTTTGTGCCTTGAAGCTCTAGGGCAATGTAGCACACCCAGAGCAGAAGTTCTACTTCAGCCAGATCAGGCCTGCAAAGAAACTGCGTTTCACAGCCCTTTGTAAGGGATGTTCCCGGTAGGCTGTAAGAGCCCAATGCAGAACGAGTTGTTTCTTAGCTTCCCAAAGAGCTGGAAGCAAGATGCTTTGGGGACTATCTCTGTCTTTGGAAACAATTCAGCACTTTGTGCCTTGAAGCTCTAGGGCAATGTAGCACACCCACAGCAGAAGTTCTACTTCAGCCAGATCAGGCCGGCAAAGAAACTGCGTTTCACAGCCCTTTGTAAGGGATGTTCCCGGTAGGCTGTAAGAACCCAATGCAGAGCGAGTTGTTTCTTAGCTTCCCAAAGAGCTGGAAGCAAGATGCTTTGGGGACTATCTCTGTCTTTGGAAACAATTCAGTACTTTGTGCCTTGAAGCTCTAGGGCAATGTAGCACACCCACAGCAGAAGTTCTACTTCAGCCAGATCAGGTTGCAAAGAAACAACGTTTCACAGCCCTTTGTAAGGGATGTTCCCGGTAGGCTGTAAGAGCCCAATGCAGAGCGAGTTGTTTCTTAGCTTCCCAAAGAGCTGGAAGCAAGATGCTTTGGGGACTATCTCTGTCTTTGGAAACAATTCAGTACTTTGTGCCTTGAAGCTCTAGGGCAATGTAGCACACCCACAGCAGAAGTTCTACTTCAGCCAGATCAGGCCTGCAAAGAAACTGCGTTTCACAGACCTTTGTAAGGGATGTTCCCGGTAGGCTGTAAGAGCCCAATGCAGAACGAGTTGTTTCTTAGCTTCCCAAAGAGCTGGAAGCAAGATGCTTTGGGGACTATCTCTGTCTTTGGAAACAATTCAGCACTTTGTGCCTTGAAGCTCTAGGGCAATGTAGCACACCCACAGCAGAAGTTCTACTTCAGCCAGATCAGGCCTGCAAAGAAACTGCGTTTCACAGCCCTTTGTAAGGTTTGTTCCCGGTAGGCTGTAAGAGCCCAATGCAGAACCAGTTGTTTCTTAGCTTCCCAAAGAGCTGGAAGCAAGATGCTTTGGGGACTATCTCTGTCTTTGGAAACAATTCAGCACTTTGTGCCTTGAAGCTCTAGGGCAATGTAGCACACCCAGAGCAGAAGTTCTACTTCAGCCAGATCAGGCCTGCAAAGAAACTGCGTTTCACAGCCCTTTGTAAGGGATGTTCCCGGTAGGCTGTAAGAGCCCAATGCAGAGCGAGTTGTTTCTTAGCTTCCCAAAGAGCTGGAAGCAAGATGCTTTGGGGACTATCTCTGTCTTTGGAAACAATTCAGCACTTTGTGCCTTGAAGCTCTAGGGCAATGTAGCACACCCACAGCAGAAGTTCTACTTCAGCCAGATCAGGCCGGCAAAGAAACTGCGTTTCACAGCCCTTTGTAAGGGATGTTCCCGGTAGGCTGTAAGAACCCAATGCAGAACGAGTTGTTTCTTAGCTTCCCAAAGAGCTGGAAGCAAGATGCTTTGGGGACTATCTCTGTCTTTGGAAACAATTCAGCACTTTGTGCCTTGAAGCTCTAGGGCAATGTAGCACACCCACAGCAGAAGTTCTACTTCAGCCAGATCAGGTTGCAAAGAAACTACGTTTCACAGCCCTTTGTAAGGGATGTTCCCGGTAGGCTGTAAGAGCCCAATGCAGAGCGAGTTGTTTCTTAGCTTCCCAAAGAGCTGGAAGCAAGATGCTTTGGGGACTATCTCTGTCTTTGGAAACAATTCAGCACTTTGTGCCTTGAAGCTCTAGGGCAATGTAGCACACCCACAGCAGAAGTTCTACTTCAGCCAGATCAGGCCTGCAAAGAAACTGCGTTTCACAGCCCTTTGTAAGGGATGTTCCCGGTAGGCTGTAAGAGCCCAATGCAGAACGAGTTGTTTCTTAGCTTCCCAAAGAGCTGGAAGCAAGATGCTTTGGGGACTATCTCTGTCTTTGGAAACAATTCAGCACTTTGTGCCTTGAAGCTCTAGGGCAATGTAGCACACCCAGAGCAGAAGTTCTACTTCGGCCAGATCAGGCCTGCAAAGAAACTGCGTTTCACAGCCCTTTGTAAGGGATGTTCCCGGTAGGCTGTAAGAGCCCAATGCAGAGCGAGTTGTTTCTTAGCTTCCCAAAGAGCTGGAAGCAAGATGCTTTGGGGACTATCTCTGTCTTTGGAAACAATTCAGCACTTTGTGCCTTGAAGCTCTAGGGCAATGTAGCACACCCACAGCAGAAGTTCTACTTCAGCCAGATCAGGCCTGCAAAGAAACTGCGTTTCACAGCCCTTTGTAAGGGATGTTCCCGGTAGGCTGTAAGAGCCCAATGCAGAACGAGTTGTTTCTTAGCTTCCCAAAGAGCTGGAAGGAAGATGCTTTGGGGACTATCTCTGTCTTTGGAAACAATTCAGCACTTTGTGCCTTGAAGCTCTAGGGCAATGTAGCACACCCAGAGCAGAAGTTCTACTTCAGCCAGATCAGGCCTGCAAAGAAACTGCGTTTCACAGCCCTTTGTAAGGGATGTTCCCGGTAGGCTGTATGAGCCCAATGCAGAGCGAGTTGTTTCTTAGCTTCCCAAAGAGCTGGAAGCAAGATGCTTTGGGGACTATCTCTGTCTTTGGAAACAATTCAGCACTTTGTGCCTTGAAGCTCTAGGGCAATGTAGCACACCCACAGCAGAAGTTCTACTTCAGCCAGATCAGGCCGGCAAAGAAACTGCGTTTCACAGCCCTTTGTAAGGGATGTTCCCGGTAGGCTGTAAGAACCCAATGCAGAACGAGTTGTTTCTTAGCTTCCCAAAGAGATGGAAGCAAGATGCTTTGGGGACTATCTCTGTCTTTGGAAACAATTCAGCACTTTGTGCCTTGAAGCTCTAGGGCAATGTAGCACACCCACAGCAGAAGTTCTACTTCAGCCAGATCAGGTTGCAAAGAAACTACGTTTCACAGCCCTTTGTAAGGGATGTTCCCGGTAGGCTGTAAGAGCCCAATGCAGAGCGAGTTGTTTCTTAGCTTCCCAAAGAGCTGGAAGCAAGATGCTTTGGGGCCTATCTCTGTCTTTGGAAACAATTCAGCAGTTTGTGCCTTGAAGCTCTAGGGCAATGTAGCCCACCCACAGCAGAAGTTCTACTTCAGCCAGATCAGGCCTGCAAAGAAACTGCGTTTCACAGCCCTTTGTAAGGGATGTTCCCGGTAGGCTGTAAGAGCCCAATGCAGAACGAGTTGTTTCTTAGCTTCCCAAAGAGCTGGAAGCAAGATGCTTTGTGGACTATCTCTGTCTTTGGAAACAATTCAGCACTTTGTGCCTTGAAGCTCTAGGGCAATGTAGCACACCCACAGCAGAAGTTCTACTTCAGCCAGATCAGGCCTGCAAAGAAACTGCGTTTCACAGCCCTTTGTAAGGTTTGTTCCCGGTAGGCTGTAAGAGCCCAATGCAGAACGAGTTGTTTCTTAGCTTCCCAAAGAGCTGGAAGCAAGATGCTTTGGGGACTATCTCTGTCTTTGGAAACAATTCAGCACTTTGTGCCTTGAAGCTCTAGGGCAATGTAGCACACCCACAGCAGAAGTTCTACTTCAGCCAGATCAGGCCGGCAAAGAAACTGCGTTTCACAGCCCTTTGTAAGGGATGTTCCCGGTAGGCTGTAAGAGCCCAATGCAGAACGAGTTGTTTCTTAGCTTCCCAAAGAGCTGGAAGCAAGATGCTTTGGGGACTATCTCTGTCTTTGGAAACAATTCAGCACTTTGTGCCTTGAAGCTCTAGGGCAATGTAGCACACCCACAGCAGAAGTTCTACTTCAGCCAGATCAGGCCGGCAAAGAAACTGCGTTTCACAGCCCTTTGTAAGGGATGTTCCCGGTAGGCTGTAAGAGCCCAATGCAGAACGAGTTGTTTCTTAGCTTCCCAAAGAGCTGGAAGCAAGATGCTTTGGGGACTATCTCTGTCTTTGGAAACAATTCAGCACTTTGTGCCTTGAAGCTCTAGGGCAATGTAGCACACCCACAGCAGAAGTTCTACTTCAGCCAGATCAGGCCTGCAAAGAAACTGCGTTTCACAGCCCTTTGTAAGGGATGTTCCGGGTAGGCTGTAAGAGCCCAATGCAGAGCGAGTTGTTTCTTAGCTTCCCAAAGAGCTGGAAGCAAGATGCTTTGGGGACTATCTCTGTCTTTGGAAACAATTCAGCACTTTGTGCCTTGAACCTCTAGGGCAATGTAGCACACCCAGAGCAGAAGTTCTACTTCAGCCAGATCAGGCCTGCAAAGAAACTGCGTTTCACAGCCCTTTGTAAGGGATGTTCCCGGTAGGCTGTAAGAGCCCAATGCAGAGCGAGTTGTTTCTTAGCTTCCCAAAGAGCTGGAAGCAAGATGCTTTGGGGACTATCTCTGTCTTTGGAAACAATTCAGCACTTTGTGCCTTGAAGCTCTAGGGCAATGTAGCACACCCACAGCAGAAGTTCTACTTCAGCCAGATCAGGCCGGCAAAGAAACTGCGTTTCACAGCCCTTTGTAAGGGATGTTCCCGGTAGGCTGTAAGAGCCCAATGCAGAACGAGTTGTTTCTTAGCTTCCCAAAGAGCTGGAAGCAAGATGCTTTGGGGACTATCTCTGTCTTTGGAAACAATTCAGCACTTTGTGCCTTGAAGCTCTAGGGCAATGTAGCACACCCAGAGCAGAAGTTCTACTTCAGCCAGATCAGGCCTGCAAAGAAACTGCGTTTCACAGCCCTTTGTAAGGGATGTTCCCGGTAGGCTGTAAGAGCCCAATGCAGAGCGAGTTGTTTCTTAGCTTCCCAAAGAGCTGGAAGCAAGATGCTTTGGGGCCTATCTCTGTCTTTGGAAACAATTCAGCACTTTGTGCCTTGAAGCTCTAGGGCAATGTAGCACACCCACAGCAGAAGTTCTACTTCAGCCAGATCAGGCCTGCAAAGAAACTGCGTTTCACAGCCCTTTGTAAGGGATGTTCCCGGTAGGCTGTAAGAGCCCAATGCAGAACGAGTTGTTTCTTAGCTTCCCAAAGAGCTGGAAGGAAGATGCTTTGGGGACTATCTCTGTCGTTGGAAACAATTCAGCACTTTGTGCCTTGAAGCTCTAGGGCAATGTAGCACACCCAGAGCAGAAGTTCTACTTCAGCCAGATCAGGCCTGCAAAGAAACTGCGTTTCACAGCCCTTTGTAAGGGATGTTCCCGGTAGGCTGTAAGAGCCCAATGCAGAGCGAGTTGTTTCTTAGCTTCCCAAAGAGCTGGAAGCAAGATGCTTTGGGGACTATCTCTGTCTTTGGAAACAATTCAGCACTTTGTGCCTTGAAGCTCTAGGGCAATGTAGCACACCCACAGCAGAAGTTCTACTTCAGCCAGATCAGGCCGGCAAAGAAACTGCGTTTCACAGCCCTTTGTAAGGGATGTTCCCGGTAGGCTGTAAGAACCCAATGCAGAACGAGTTGTTTCTTAGCTTCCCAAAGAGATGGAAGCAAGATGCTTTGGGGACTATCTCTGTCTTTGGAAACAATTCAGCACTTTGTGCCTTGAAGCTCTAGGGCAATGTAGCACACCCACAGCAGAAGTTCTACTTCAGCCAGATCAGGTTGCAAAGAAACTACGTTTCACAGCCCTTTGTAAGGGATGTTCCCGGTAGGCTGTAAGAGCCCAATGCAGAGCGAGTTGTTTCTTAGCTTCCCAAAGAGCTGGAAGCAAGATGCTTTGGGGCCTATCTCTGTCTTTGGAAACAATTCAGCAGTTTGTGCCTTGAAGCTCTAGGGCAATGTAGCCCACCCACAGCAGAAGTTCTACTTCAGCCAGATCAGGCCTGCAAAGAAACTGCGTTTCACAGCCCTTTGTAAGGGATGTTCCCGGTAGGCTGTAAGAGCCCAATGCAGAACGAGTTGTTTCTTAGCTTCCCAAAGAGCTGGAAGCAAGATGCTTTGTGGACTATCTCTGTCTTTGGAAACAATTCAGCACTTTGTGCCTTGAAGCTCTAGGGCAATGTAGCACACCCACAGCAGAAGTTCTACTTCAGCCAGATCAGGCCTGCAAAGAAACTGCGTTTCACAGCCCTTTGTAAGGTTTGTTCCCGGTAGGCTGTAAGAGCCCAATGCAGAACGAGTTGTTTCTTAGCTTCCCAAAGAGCTGGAAGCAAGATGCTTTGGGGACTATCTCTGTCTTTGGAAACAATTCAGCACTTTGTGCCTTGAAGCTCTAGGGCAATGTAGCACACCCACAGCAGAAGTTCTACTTCAGCCAGATCAGGCCGGCAAAGAAACTGCGTTTCACAGCCCTTTGTAAGGGATGTTCCCGGTAGGCTGTAAGAGCCCAATGCAGAACGAGTTGTTTCTTAGCTTCCCAAAGAGCTGGAAGCAAGATGCTTTGGGGACTATCTCTGTCTTTGGAAACAATTCAGCACTTTGTGCCTTGAAGCTCTAGGGCAATGTAGCACACCCACAGCAGAAGTTCTACTTCAGCCAGATCAGGCCGGCAAAGAAACTGCGTTTCACAGCCCTTTGTAAGGGATGTTCCCGGTAGGCTGTAAGAGCCCAATGCAGAACGAGTTGTTTCTTAGCTTCCCAAAGAGCTGGAAGCAAGATGCTTTGGGGACTATCTCTGTCTTTGGAAACAATTCAGCACTTTGTGCCTTGAAGCTCTAGGGCAATGTAGCACACCCACAGCAGAAGTTCTACTTCAGCCAGATCAGGCCGGCAAAGAAACTGCGTTTCACAGCCCTTTGTAAGGGATGTTCCCGGTAGGCTGTAAGAGCCCAATGCAGAACGAGTTGTTTCTTAGCTTCCCAAAGAGCTGGAAGCAAGATGCTTTGGGGACTATCTCTGTCTTTGGAAACAATTCAGCACTTTGTGCCTTGAAGCTCTAGGGCAATGTAGCACACCCAGAGCAGAAGTTCTACTTCAGCCAGATCAGGCCTGCAAAGAAACTGCGTTTCACAGCCCTTTGTAAGGGATGTTCCCGGTAGGCTGTAAGAGCCCAATGCAGAGCGAGTTGTTTCTTAGCTTCCCAAAGAGCTGGAAGCAAGATGCTTTGGGGCCTATCTCTGTCTTTGGAAACAATTCAGCACTTTGTGCCTTGAAGCTCTAGGGCAATGTAGCACACCCACAGCAGAAGTTCTACTTCAGCCAGATCAGGCCTGCAAAGAAACTGCGTTTCACAGCCCTTTGTAAGGGATGTTCCCGGTAGGCTGTAAGAGCCCAATGCAGAACGAGTTGTTTCTTAGCTTCCCAAAGAGCTGGAAGCAAGATGCTTTGGGGACTATCTCTGTCGTTGGAAACAATTCAGCACTTTGTGCCTTGAAGCTCTAGGGCAATGTAGCACACCCAGAGCAGAAGTTCTACTTCAGCCAGATCAGGCCTGCAAAGAAACTGCGTTTCACAGCCCTTTGTAAGGGATGTTCCCGGTAGGCTGTAAGAGCCCAATGCAGAGCGAGTTGTTTCTTAGCTTCCCAAAGAGCTGGAAGCAAGATGCTTTGGGGACTATCTCTGTCTTTGGAAACAATTCAGCACTTTGTGCCTTGAAGCTCTAGGGCAATGTAGCACACCCACAGCAGAAGTTCTACTTCAGCCAGATCAGGCCGGCAAAGAAACTGCGTTTCACAGCCCTTTGTAAGGGATGTTCCCGGTAGGCTGTAAGAACCCAATGCAGAACGAGTTGTTTCTTAGCTTCCCAAAGAGATGGAAGCAAGATGCTTTGGGGACTATCTCTGTCTTTGGAAACAATTCAGCACTTTGTGCCTTGAAGCTCTAGGGCAATGTAGCACACCCACAGCAGAAGTTCTACTTCAGCCAGATCAGGTTGCAAAGAAACTACGTTTCACAGCCCTTTGTAAGGGATGTTCCCGGTAGGCTGTAAGAGCCCAATGCAGAGCGAGTTGTTTCTTAGCTTCCCAAAGAGCTGGAAGCAAGATGCTTTGGGGCCTATCTCTGTCTTTGGAAACAATTCAGCAGTTTGTGCCTTGAAGCTCTAGGGCAATGTAGCCCACCCACAGCAGAAGTTCTACTTCAGCCAGATCAGGCCTGCAAAGAAACTGCGTTTCACAGCCCTTTGTAAGGGATGTTCCCGGTAGGCTGTAAGAGCCCAATGCAGAACGAGTTGTTTCTTAGCTTCCCAAAGAGCTGGAAGCAAGATGCTTTGTGGACTATCTCTGTCTTTGGAAACAATTCAGCACTTTGTGCCTTGAAGCTCTAGGGCAATGTAGCACACCCACAGCAGAAGTTCTACTTCAGCCAGATCAGGCCTGCAAAGAAACTGCGTTTCACAGCCCTTTGTAAGGTTTGTTCCCGGTAGGCTGTAAGAGCCCAATGCAGAACGAGTTGTTTCTTAGCTTCCCAAAGAGCTGGAAGCAAGATGCTTTGGGGACTATCTCTGTCTTTGGAAACAATTCAGCACTTTGTGCCTTGAAGCTCTAGGGCAATGTAGCACACCCACAGCAGAAGTTCTACTTCAGCCAGATCAGGCCGGCAAAGAAACTGCGTTTCACAGCCCTTTGTAAGGGATGTTCCCGGTAGGCTGTAAGAGCCCAATGCAGAACGAGTTGTTTCTTAGCTTCCCAAAGAGCTGGAAGCAAGATGCTTTGGGGACTATCTCTGTCTTTGGAAACAATTCAGCACTTTGTGCCTTGAAGCTCTAGGGCAATGTAGCACACCCACAGCAGAAGTTCTACTTCAGCCAGATCAGGCCGGCAAAGAAACTGCGTTTCACAGCCCTTTGTAAGGGATGTTCCCGGTAGGCTGTAAGAGCCCAATGCAGAACGAGTTGTTTCTTAGCTTCCCAAAGAGCTGGAAGCAAGATGCTTTGGGGACTATCTCTGTCTTTGGAAACAATTCAGCACTTTGTGCCTTGAAGCTCTAGGGCAATGTAGCACACCCACAGCAGAAGTTCTACTTCAGCCAGATCAGGCCTGCAAAGAAACTGCGTTTCACAGCCCTTTGTAAGGGATGTTCCGGGTAGGCTGTAAGAGCCCAATGCAGAGCGAGTTGTTTCTTAGCTTCCCAAAGAGCTGGAAGCAAGATGCTTTGGGGACTATCTCTGTCTTTGGAAACAATTCAGCACTTTGTGCCTTGAAGCTCTAGGGCAATGTAGCACACCCAGAGCAGAAGTTCTACTTCAGCCAGATCAGGCCTGCAAAGAAACTGCGTTTCACAGCCCTTTGTAAGGGATGTTCCCGGTAGGCTGTAAGAGCCCAATGCAGAGCGAGTTGTTTCTTAGCTTCCCAAAGAGCTGGAAGCAAGATGCTTTGGGGACTATCTCTGTCTTTGGAAACAATTCAGCACTTTGTGCCTTGAAGCTCTAGGGCAATGTAGCACACCCACAGCAGAAGTTCTACTTCAGCCAGATCAGGCCGGCAAAGAAACTGCGTTTCACAGCCCTTTGTAAGGGATGTTCCCGGTAGGCTGTAAGAGCCCAATGCAGAACGAGTTGTTTCTTAGCTTCCCAAAGAGCTGGAAGCAAGATGCTTTGGGGACTATCTCTGTCTTTGGAAACAATTCAGCACTTTGTGCCTTGAAGCTCTAGGGCAATGTAGCACACCCAGAGCAGAAGTTCTACTTCAGCCAGATCAGGCCTGCAAAGAAACTGCGTTTCACAGCCCTTTGTAAGGGATGTTCCCGGTAGGCTGTAAGAGCCCAATGCAGAGCGAGTTGTTTCTTAGCTTCCCAAAGAGCTGGAAGCAAGATGCTTTGGGGCCTATCTCTGTCTTTGGAAACAATTCAGCACTTTGTGCCTTGAAGCTCTAGGGCAATGTAGCACACCCACAGCAGAAGTTCTACTTCAGCCAGATCAGGCCTGCAAAGAAACTGCGTTTCACAGCCCTTTGTAAGGGATGTTCCCGGTAGGCTGTAAGAGCCCAATGCAGAACGAGTTGTTTCTTAGCTTCCCAAAGAGCTGGAAGGAAGATGCTTTGGGGACTATCTCTGTCGTTGGAAACAATTCAGCACTTTGTGCCTTGAAGCTCTAGGGCAATGTAGCACACCCAGAGCAGAAGTTCTACTTCAGCCAGATCAGGCCTGCAAAGAAACTGCGTTTCACAGCCCTTTGTAAGGGATGTTCCCGGTAGGCTGTAAGAGCCCAATGCAGAGCGAGTTGTTTCTTAGCTTCCCAAAGAGCTGGAAGCAAGATGCTTTGGGGACTATCTCTGTCTTTGGAAACAATTCAGCACTTTGTGCCTTGAAGCTCTAGGGCAATGTAGCACACCCACAGCAGAAGTTCTACTTCAGCCAGATCAGGCCGGCAAAGAAACTGCGTTTCACAGCCCTTTGTAAGGGATGTTCCCGGTAGGCTGTAAGAACCCAATGCAGAACGAGTTGTTTCTTAGCTTCCCAAAGAGATGGAAGCAAGATGCTTTGGGGACTATCTCTGTCTTTGGAAACAATTCAGCACTTTGTGCCTTGAAGCTCTAGGGCAATGTAGCACACCCACAGCAGAAGTTCTACTTCAGCCAGATCAGGTTGCAAAGAAACTACGTTTCACAGCCCTTTGTAAGGGATGTTCCCGGTAGGCTGTAAGAGCCCAATGCAGAGCGAGTTGTTTCTTAGCTTCCCAAAGAGCTGGAAGCAAGATGCTTTGGGGCCTATCTCTGTCTTTGGAAACAATTCAGCAGTTTGTGCCTTGAAGCTCTAGGGCAATGTAGCCCACCCACAGCAGAAGTTCTACTTCAGCCAGATCAGGCCTGCAAAGAAACTGCGTTTCACAGCCCTTTGTAAGGGATGTTCCCGGTAGGCTGTAAGAGCCCAATGCAGAACGAGTTGTTTCTTAGCTTCCCAAAGAGCTGGAAGCAAGATGCTTTGTGGACTATCTCTGTCTTTGGAAACAATTCAGCACTTTGTGCCTTGAAGCTCTAGGGCAATGTAGCACACCCAGAGCAGAAGTTCTACTTCAGCCAGATCAGGCCTGCAAAGAAACTGCGTTTCACAGCCCTTTGTAAGGTTTGTTCCCGGTAGGCTGTAAGAGCCCAATGCAGAACGAGTTGTTTCTTAGCTTCCCAAAGAGCTGGAAGCAAGATGCTTTGGGGACTATCTCTGTCTTTGGAAACAATTCAGCACTTTGTGCCTTGAAGCTCTAGGGCAATGTAGCACACCCACAGCAGAAGTTCTACTTCAGCCAGATCAGGCCGGCAAAGAAACTGCGTTTCACAGCCCTTTGTAAGGGATGTTCCCGGTAGGCTGTAAGAGCCCAATGCAGAACGAGTTGTTTCTTAGCTTCCCAAAGAGCTGGAAGCAAGATGCTTTGGGGACTATCTCTGTCTTTGGAAACAATTCAGCACTTTGTGCCTTGAAGCTCTAGGGCAATGTAGCACACCCACAGCAGAAGTTCTACTTCAGCCAGATCAGGCCGGCAAAGAAACTGCGTTTCACAGCCCTTTGTAAGGGATGTTCCCGGTAGGCTGTAAGAGCCCAATGCAGAACGAGTTGTTTCTTAGCTTCCCAAAGAGCTGGAAGCAAGATGCTTTGGGGACTATCTCTGTCTTTGGAAACAATTCAGCACTTTGTGCCTTGAAGCTCTAGGGCAATGTAGCACACCCACAGCAGAAGTTCTACTTCAGCCAGATCAGGCCTGCAAAGAAACTGCGTTTCACAGCCCTTTGTAAGGGATGTTCCGGGTAGGCTGTAAGAGCCCAATGCAGAGCGAGTTGTTTCTTAGCTTCCCAAAGAGCTGGAAGCAAGATGCTTTGGGGACTATCTCTGTCTTTGGAAACAATTCAGCACTTTGTGCCTTGAAGCTCTAGGGCAATGTAGCACACCCAGAGCAGAAGTTCTACTTCAGCCAGATCAGGCCTGCAAAGAAACTGCGTTTCACAGCCCTTTGTAAGGGATGTTCCCGGTAGGCTGTAAGAGCCCAATGCAGAGCGAGTTGTTTCTTAGCTTCCCAAAGAGCTGGAAGCAAGATGCTTTGGGGACTATCTCTGTCTTTGGAAACAATTCAGCACTTTGTGCCTTGAAGCTCTAGGGCAATGTAGCACACCCACAGCAGAAGTTCTACTTCAGCCAGATCAGGCCGGCAAAGAAACTGCGTTTCACAGCCCTTTGTAAGGGATGTTCCCGGTAGGCTGTAAGAGCCCAATGCAGAACGAGTTGTTTCTTAGCTTCCCAAAGAGCTGGAAGCAAGATGCTTTGGGGACTATCTCTGTCTTTGGAAACAATTCAGCACTTTGTGCCTTGAAGCTCTAGGGCAATGTAGCACACCCAGAGCAGAAGTTCTACTTCAGCCAGATCAGGCCTGCAAAGAAACTGCGTTTCACAGCCCTTTGTAAGGGATGTTCCCGGTAGGCTGTAAGAGCCCAATGCAGAGCGAGTTGTTTCTTAGCTTCCCAAAGAGCTGGAAGCAAGATGCTTTGGGGCCTATCTCTGTCTTTGGAAACAATTCAGCACTTTGTGCCTTGAAGCTCTAGGGCAATGTAGCACACCCACAGCAGAAGTTCTACTTCAGCCAGATCAGGCCTGCAAAGAAACTGCGTTTCACAGCCCTTTGTAAGGGATGTTCCCGGTAGGCTGTAAGAGCCCAATGCAGAACGAGTTGTTTCTTAGCTTCCCAAAGAGCTGGAAGGAAGATGCTTTGGGGACTATCTCTGTCGTTGGAAACAATTCAGCACTTTGTGCCTTGAAGCTCTAGGGCAATGTAGCACACCCAGAGCAGAAGTTCTACTTCAGCCAGATCAGGCCTGCAAAGAAACTGCGTTTCACAGCCCTTTGTAAGGGATGTTCCCGGTAGGCTGTAAGAGCCCAATGCAGAGCGAGTTGTTTCTTAGCTTCCCAAAGAGCTGGAAGCAAGATGCTTTGGGGACTATCTCTGTCTTTGGAAACAATTCAGCACTTTGTGCCTTGAAGCTCTAGGGCAATGTAGCACACCCACAGCAGAAGTTCTACTTCAGCCAGATCAGGCCGGCAAAGAAACTGCGTTTCACAGCCCTTTGTAAGGGATGTTCCCGGTAGGCTGTAAGAACCCAATGCAGAACGAGTTGTTTCTTAGCTTCCCAAAGAGATGGAAGCAAGATGCTTTGGGGACTATCTCTGTCTTTGGAAACAATTCAGCACTTTGTGCCTTGAAGCTCTAGGGCAATGTAGCACACCCACAGCAGAAGTTCTACTTCAGCCAGATCAGGTTGCAAAGAAACTACGTTTCACAGCCCTTTGTAAGGGATGTTCCCGGTAGGCTGTAAGAGCCCAATGCAGAGCGAGTTGTTTCTTAGCTTCCCAAAGAGCTGGAAGCAAGATGCTTTGGGGCCTATCTCTGTCTTTGGAAACAATTCAGCACTTTGTGCCTTGAAGCTCTAGGGCAATGTAGCACACCCACAGCAGAAGTTCTACTTCAGCCAGATCAGGCCTGCAAAGAAACTGCGTTTCACAGCCCTTTGTAAGGGATGTTCCCGGTAGGCTGTAAGAGCCCAATGCAGAACGAGTTGTTTCTTAGCTTCCCAAAGAGCTGGAAGGAAGATGCTTTGGGGACTATCTCTGTCGTTGGAAACAATTCAGCACTTTGTGCCTTGAAGCTCTAGGGCAATGTAGCACACCCAGAGCAGAAGTTCTACTTCAGCCAGATCAGGCCTGCAAAGAAACTGCGTTTCACAGCCCTTTGTAAGGGATGTTCCCGGTAGGCTGTAAGAGCCCAATGCAGAGCGAGTTGTTTCTTAGCTTCCCAAAGAGCTGGAAGCAAGATGCTTTGGGGACTATCTCTGTCTTTGGAAACAATTCAGCACTTTGTGCCTTGAAGCTCTAGGGCAATGTAGCACACCCACAGCAGAAGTTCTACTTCAGCCAGATCAGGCCGGCAAAGAAACTGCGTTTCACAGCCCTTTGTAAGGGATGTTCCCGGTAGGCTGTAAGAACCCAATGCAGAACGAGTTGTTTCTTAGCTTCCCAAAGAGATGGAAGCAAGATGCTTTGGGGACTATCTCTGTCTTTGGAAACAATTCAGCACTTTGTGCCTTGAAGCTCTAGGGCAATGTAGCACACCCACAGCAGAAGTTCTACTTCAGCCAGATCAGGTTGCAAAGAAACTACGTTTCACAGCCCTTTGTAAGGGATGTTCCCGGTAGGCTGTAAGAGCCCAATGCAGAGCGAGTTGTTTCTTAGCTTCCCAAAGAGCTGGAAGCAAGATGCTTTGGGGCCTATCTCTGTCTTTGGAAACAATTCAGCAGTTTGTGCCTTGAAGCTCTAGGGCAATGTAGCCCACCCACAGCAGAAGTTCTACTTCAGCCAGATCAGGCCTGCAAAGAAACTGCGTTTCACAGCCCTTTGTAAGGGATGTTCCCGGTAGGCTGTAAGAGCCCAATGCAGAACGAGTTGTTTCTTAGCTTCCCAAAGAGCTGGAAGCAAGATGCTTTGTGGACTATCTCTGTCTTTGGAAACAATTCAGCACTTTGTGCCTTGAAGCTCTAGGGCAATGTAGCACACCCACAGCAGAAGTTCTACTTCAGCCAGATCAGGCCTGCAAAGAAACTGCGTTTCACAGCCCTTTGTAAGGTTTGTTCCCGGTAGGCTGTAAGAGCCCAATGCAGAACGAGTTGTTTCTTAGCTTCCCAAAGAGCTGGAAGCAAGATGCTTTGGGGACTATCTCTGTCTTTGGAAACAATTCAGCACTTTGTGCCTTGAAGCTCTAGGGCAATGTAGCACACCCACAGCAGAAGTTCTACTTCAGCCAGATCAGGCCGGCAAAGAAACTGCGTTTCACAGCCCTTTGTAAGGGATGTTCCCGGTAGGCTGTAAGAGCCCAATGCAGAACGAGTTGTTTCTTAGCTTCCCAAAGAGCTGGAAGCAAGATGCTTTGGGGACTATCTCTGTCTTTGGAAACAATTCAGCACTTTGTGCCTTGAAGCTCTAGGGCAATGTAGCACACCCACAGCAGAAGTTCTACTTCAGCCAGATCAGGCCGGCAAAGAAACTGCGTTTCACAGCCCTTTGTAAGGGATGTTCCCGGTAGGCTGTAAGAGCCCAATGCAGAACGAGTTGTTTCTTAGCTTCCCAAAGAGCTGGAAGCAAGATGCTTTGGGGACTATCTCTGTCTTTGGAAACAATTCAGCACTTTGTGCCTTGAAGCTCTAGGGCAATGTAGCACACCCACAGCAGAAGTTCTACTTCAGCCAGATCAGGCCTGCAAAGAAACTGCGTTTCACAGCCCTTTGTAAGGGATGTTCCGGGTAGGCTGTAAGAGCCCAATGCAGAGCGAGTTGTTTCTTAGCTTCCCAAAGAGCTGGAAGCAAGATGCTTTGGGGACTATCTCTGTCTTTGGAAACAATTCAGCACTTTGTGCCTTGAACCTCTAGGGCAATGTAGCACACCCAGAGCAGAAGTTCTACTTCAGCCAGATCAGGCCTGCAAAGAAACTGCGTTTCACAGCCCTTTGTAAGGGATGTTCCCGGTAGGCTGTAAGAGCCCAATGCAGAGCGAGTTGTTTCTTAGCTTCCCAAAGAGCTGGAAGCAAGATGCTTTGGGGACTATCTCTGTCTTTGGAAACAATTCAGCACTTTGTGCCTTGAAGCTCTAGGGCAATGTAGCACACCCACAGCAGAAGTTCTACTTCAGCCAGATCAGGCCGGCAAAGAAACTGCGTTTCACAGCCCTTTGTAAGGGATGTTCCCGGTAGGCTGTAAGAGCCCAATGCAGAACGAGTTGTTTCTTAGCTTCCCAAAGAGCTGGAAGCAAGATGCTTTGGGGACTATCTCTGTCTTTGGAAACAATTCAGCACTTTGTGCCTTGAAGCTCTAGGGCAATGTAGCACACCCAGAGCAGAAGTTCTACTTCAGCCAGATCAGGCCTGCAAAGAAACTGCGTTTCACAGCCCTTTGTAAGGGATGTTCCCGGTAGGCTGTAAGAGCCCAATGCAGAGCGAGTTGTTTCTTAGCTTCCCAAAGAGCTGGAAGCAAGATGCTTTGGGGCCTATCTCTGTCTTTGGAAACAATTCAGCACTTTGTGCCTTGAAGCTCTAGGGCAATGTAGCACACCCACAGCAGAAGTTCTACTTCAGCCAGATCAGGCCTGCAAAGAAACTGCGTTTCACAGCCCTTTGTAAGGGATGTTCCCGGTAGGCTGTAAGAGCCCAATGCAGAACGAGTTGTTTCTTAGCTTCCCAAAGAGCTGGAAGGAAGATGCTTTGGGGACTATCTCTGTCGTTGGAAACAATTCAGCACTTTGTGCCTTGAAGCTCTAGGGCAATGTAGCACACCCAGAGCAGAAGTTCTACTTCAGCCAGATCAGGCCTGCAAAGAAACTGCGTTTCACAGCCCTTTGTAAGGGATGTTCCCGGTAGGCTGTAAGAGCCCAATGCAGAGCGAGTTGTTTCTTAGCTTCCCAAAGAGCTGGAAGCAAGATGCTTTGGGGACTATCTCTGTCTTTGGAAACAATTCAGCACTTTGTGCCTTGAAGCTCTAGGGCAATGTAGCACACCCACAGCAGAAGTTCTACTTCAGCCAGATCAGGCCGGCAAAGAAACTGCGTTTCACAGCCCTTTGTAAGGGATGTTCCCGGTAGGCTGTAAGAACCCAATGCAGAACGAGTTGTTTCTTAGCTTCCCAAAGAGATGGAAGCAAGATGCTTTGGGGACTATCTCTGTCTTTGGAAACAATTCAGCACTTTGTGCCTTGAAGCTCTAGGGCAATGTAGCACACCCACAGCAGAAGTTCTACTTCAGCCAGATCAGGTTGCAAAGAAACTACGTTTCACAGCCCTTTGTAAGGGATGTTCCCGGTAGGCTGTAAGAGCCCAATGCAGAGCGAGTTGTTTCTTAGCTTCCCAAAGAGCTGGAAGCAAGATGCTTTGGGGCCTATCTCTGTCTTTGGAAACAATTCAGCAGTTTGTGCCTTGAAGCTCTAGGGCAATGTAGCCCACCCACAGCAGAAGTTCTACTTCAGCCAGATCAGGCCTGCAAAGAAACTGCGTTTCACAGCCCTTTGTAAGGGATGTTCCCGGTAGGCTGTAAGAGCCCAATGCAGAACGAGTTGTTTCTTAGCTTCCCAAAGAGCTGGAAGCAAGATGCTTTGTGGACTATCTCTGTCTTTGGAAACAATTCAGCACTTTGTGCCTTGAAGCTCTAGGGCAATGTAGCACACCCACAGCAGAAGTTCTACTTCAGCCAGATCAGGCCTGCAAAGAAACTGCGTTTCACAGCCCTTTGTAAGGTTTGTTCCCGGTAGGCTGTAAGAGCCCAATGCAGAACGAGTTGTTTCTTAGCTTCCCAAAGAGCTGGAAGCAAGATGCTTTGGGGACTATCTCTGTCTTTGGAAACAATTCAGCACTTTGTGCCTTGAAGCTCTAGGGCAATGTAGCACACCCACAGCAGAAGTTCTACTTCAGCCAGATCAGGCCGGCAAAGAAACTGCGTTTCACAGCCCTTTGTAAGGGATGTTCCCGGTAGGCTGTAAGAGCCCAATGCAGAACGAGTTGTTTCTTAGCTTCCCAAAGAGCTGGAAGCAAGATGCTTTGGGGACTATCTCTGTCTTTGGAAACAATTCAGCACTTTGTGCCTTGAAGCTCTAGGGCAATGTAGCACACCCACAGCAGAAGTTCTACTTCAGCCAGATCAGGCCTGCAAAGAAACTGCGTTTCACAGCCCTTTGTAAGGGATGTTCCGGGTAGGCTGTAAGAGCCCAATGCAGAGCGAGTTGTTTCTTAGCTTCCCAAAGAGCTGGAAGCAAGATGCTTTGGGGACTATCTCTGTCTTTGGAAACAATTCAGCACTTTGTGCCTTGAAGCTCTAGGGCAATGTAGCACACCCAGAGCAGAAGTTCTACTTCAGCCAGATCAGGCCTGCAAAGAAACTGCGTTTCACAGCCCTTTGTAAGGGATGTTCCCGGTAGGCTGTAAGAGCCCAATGCAGAGCGAGTTGTTTCTTAGCTTCCCAAAGAGCTGGAAGCAAGATGCTTTGGGGACTATCTCTGTCTTTGGAAACAATTCAGCACTTTGTGCCTTGAAGCTCTAGGGCAATGTAGCACACCCACAGCAGAAGTTCTACTTCAGCCAGATCAGGCCGGCAAAGAAACTGCGTTTCACAGCCCTTTGTAAGGGATGTTCCCGGTAGGCTGTAAGAGCCCAATGCAGAACGAGTTGTTTCTTAGCTTCCCAAAGAGCTGGAAGCAAGATGCTTTGGGGACTATCTCTGTCTTTGGAAACAATTCAGCACTTTGTGCCTTGAAGCTCTAGGGCAATGTAGCACACCCAGAGCAGAAGTTCTACTTCAGCCAGATCAGGCCTGCAAAGAAACTGCGTTTCACAGCCCTTTGTAAGGGATGTTCCCGGTAGGCTGTAAGAGCCCAATGCAGAGCGAGTTGTTTCTTAGCTTCCCAAAGAGCTGGAAGCAAGATGCTTTGGGGCCTATCTCTGTCTTTGGAAACAATTCAGCACTTTGTGCCTTGAAGCTCTAGGGCAATGTAGCACACCCACAGCAGAAGTTCTACTTCAGCCAGATCAGGCCTGCAAAGAAACTGCGTTTCACAGCCCTTTGTAAGGGATGTTCCCGGTAGGCTGTAAGAGCCCAATGCAGAACGAGTTGTTTCTTAGCTTCCCAAAGAGCTGGAAGGAAGATGCTTTGGGGACTATCTCTGTCGTTGGAAACAATTCAGCACTTTGTGCCTTGAAGCTCTAGGGCAATGTAGCACACCCAGAGCAGAAGTTCTACTTCAGCCAGATCAGGCCTGCAAAGAAACTGCGTTTCACAGCCCTTTGTAAGGGATGTTCCCGGTAGGCTGTAAGAGCCCAATGCAGAGCGAGTTGTTTCTTAGCTTCCCAAAGAGCTGGAAGCAAGATGCTTTGGGGACTATCTCTGTCTTTGGAAACAATTCAGCACTTTGTGCCTTGAAGCTCTAGGGCAATGTAGCACACCCACAGCAGAAGTTCTACTTCAGCCAGATCAGGCCGGCAAAGAAACTGCGTTTCACAGCCCTTTGTAAGGGATGTTCCCGGTAGGCTGTAAGAACCCAATGCAGAACGAGTTGTTTCTTAGCTTCCCAAAGAGATGGAAGCAAGATGCTTTGGGGACTATCTCTGTCTTTGGAAACAATTCAGCACTTTGTGCCTTGAAGCTCTAGGGCAATGTAGCACACCCACAGCAGAAGTTCTACTTCAGCCAGATCAGGTTGCAAAGAAACTACGTTTCACAGCCCTTTGTAAGGGATGTTCCCGGTAGGCTGTAAGAGCCCAATGCAGAGCGAGTTGTTTCTTAGCTTCCCAAAGAGCTGGAAGCAAGATGCTTTGGGGCCTATCTCTGTCTTTGGAAACAATTCAGCACTTTGTGCCTTGAAGCTCTAGGGCAATGTAGCCCACCCACAGCAGAAGTTCTACTTCAGCCAGATCAGGCCTGCAAAGAAACTGCGTTTCACAGCCCTTTGTAAGGGATGTTCCCGGTAGGCTGTAAGAGCCCAATGCAGAACGAGTTGTTTCTTAGCTTCCCAAAGAGCTGGAAGCAAGATGCTTTGGGGACTATCTCTGTCTTTGGAAACAATTCAGCACTTTGTGCCTTGAAGCTCTAGGGCAATGTAGCACACCCACAGCAGAAGTTCTACTTCAGCCAGATCAGGCCGGCAAAGAAACTGCGTTTCACAGCCCTTTGTAAGGGATGTTCCCGGTAGGCTGTAAGAGCCCAATGCAGAACGAGTTGTTTCTTAGCTTCCCAAAGAGCTGGAAGCAAGATGCTTTGGGGACTATCTCTGTCTTTGGAAACAATTCAGCACTTTGTGCCTTGAAGCTCTAGGGCAATGTAGCACACCCAGAGCAGAAGTTCTACTTCAGCCAGATCAGGCCTGCAAAGAAACTGCGTTTCACAGCCCTTTGTAAGGGATGTTCCCGGTAGGCTGTAAGAGCCCAATGCAGAGCGAGTTGTTTCTTAGCTTCCCAAAGAGCTGGAAGCAAGATGCTTTGGGGACTATCTCTGTCTTTGGAAACAATTCAGCACTTTGTGCCTTGAAGCTCTAGGGCAATGTAGCACACCCACAGCAGAAGTTCTACTTCAGCCAGATCAGGCCGGCAAAGAAACTGCGTTTCACAGCCCTTTGTAAGGGATGTTCCCGGTAGGCTGTAAGAACCCAATGCAGAACGAGTTGTTTCTTAGCTTCCCAAAGAGCTGGAAGCAAGATGCTTTGGGGACTATCTCTGTCTTTGGAAACAATTCAGCACTTTGTGCCTTGAAGCTCTAGGGCAATGTAGCACACCCACAGCAGAAGTTCTACTTCAGCCAGATCAGGCCTGCAAAGAAACTGCGTTTCACAGCCCTTTGTAAGGTTTGTTCCCGGTAGGCTGTAAGAGCCCAATGCAGAACGAGTTGTTTCTTAGCTTCCCAAAGAGCTGGAAGCAAGATGCTTTGGGGACTATCTCTGTCTTTGGAAACAATTCAGCACTTTGTGCCTTGAAGCTCTAGGGCAATGTAGCACACCCACAGCAGAAGTTCTACTTCAGCCAGATCAGGCCGGCAAAGAAACTGCGTTTCACAGCCCTTTGTAAGGGATGTTCCCGGTAGGCTGTAAGAGCCCAATGCAGAACGAGTTGGTTCTTAGCTTCCCAAAGAGCTGGAAGCAAGATGCTTTGGGGACTATCTCTGTCTTTGGAAACAATTCAGCACTTTGTGCCTTGAAGCTCTAGGGCAATGTAGCACACCCACAGCAGAAGTTCTACTTCAGCCAGATCAGGCCTGCAAAGAAACTGCGTTTCACAGCCCTTTGTAAGGGATGTTCCGGGTAGGCTGTAAGAGCCCAATGCAGAGCGAGTTGTTTCTTAGCTTCCCAAAGAGCTGGAAGCAAGATGCTTTGGGGACTATCTCTGTCTTTGGAAACAATTCAGCACTTTGTGCCTTGAAGCTCTAGGGCAATGTAGCACACCCAGAGCAGAAGTTCTACTTCAGCCAGATCAGGCCTGCAAAGAAACTGCGTTTCACAGCCCTTTGTAAGGGATGTTCCCGGTAGGCTGTAAGAGCCCAATGCAGAGCGAGTTGTTTCTTAGCTTCCCAAAGAGCTGGAAGCAAGATGCTTTGGGGACTATCTCTGTCTTTGGAAACAATTCAGCACTTTGTGCCTTGAAGCTCTAGGGCAATGTAGCACACCCACAGCAGAAGTTCTACTTCAGCCAGATCAGGCCGGCAAAGAAACTGCGTTTCACAGCCCTTTGTAAGGGATGTTCCCGGTAGGCTGTAAGAGCCCAATGCAGAACGAGTTGCTTCTTAGCTTCCCAAAGAGCTGGAAGCAAGATGCTTTGGGGACTATCTCTGTCTTTGGAAACAATTCAGCACTTTGTGCCTTGAAGCTCTAGGGCAATGTAGCACACCCAGAGCAGAAGTTCTACTTCAGCCAGATCAGGCCTGCAAAGAAACTGCGTTTCACAGCCCTTTGTAAGGGATGTTCCCGGTAGGCTGTAAGAGCCCAATGCAGAGCGAGTTGTTTCTTAGCTTCCCAAAGAGCTGGAAG
The DNA here is from genome assembly GCF_041296235.1 of Equus asinus. Taxonomy (NCBI): domain Eukaryota; kingdom Metazoa; phylum Chordata; class Mammalia; order Perissodactyla; family Equidae; genus Equus; species Equus asinus. The sequence goes on along the minus strand of NC_091791.1, from coordinate 68,181,060 downwards.
CAAGATGCTTTGGGGCCTATCTCTGTCTTTGGAAACAATTCAGCACTTTGTGCCTTGAAGCTCTAGGGCAATGTAGCACACCCACAGCAGAAGTTCTACTTCAGCCAGATCAGGCCTGCAAAGAAACTGCGTTTCACAGCCCTTTGTAAGGGATGTTCCCGGTAGGCTGTAAGAGCCCAATGCAGAACGAGTTGTTTCTTAGCTTCCCAAAGAGCTGGAAGGAAGATGCTTTGGGGACTATCTCTGTCTTTGGAAACAATTCAGCACTTTGTGCCTTGAAGCTCTAGGGCAATGTAGCACACCCAGAGCAGAAGTTCTACTTCAGCCAGATCAGGCCTGCAAAGAAACTGCGTTTCACAGCCCTTTGTAAGGGATGTTCCCGGTAGGCTGTAAGAGCCCAATGCAGAGCGAGTTGTTTCTTAGCTTCCCAAAGAGCTGGAAGCAAGATGCTTTGGGGACTATCTCTGTCTTTGGAAACAATTCAGCACTTTGTGCCTTGAAGCTCTAGGGCAATGTAGCACACCCACAGCAGAAGTTCTACTTCAGCCAGATCAGGCCGGCAAAGAAACTGCGTTTCACAGCCCTTTGTAAGGGATGTTCCCGGTAGGCTGTAAGAACCCAATGCAGAACGAGTTGTTTCTTAGCTTCCCAAAGAGATGGAAGCAAGATGCTTTGGGGACTATCTCTGTCTTTGGAAACAATTCAGCACTTTGTGCCTTGAAGCTCTAGGGCAATGTAGCACACCCACAGCAGAAGTTCTACTTCAGCCAGATCAGGTTGCAAAGAAACTACGTTTCACAGCCCTTTGTAAGGGATGTTCCCGGTAGGCTGTAAGAGCCCAATGCAGAGCGAGTTGTTTCTTAGCTTCCCAAAGAGCTGGAAGCAAGATGCTTTGGGGCCTATCTCTGTCTTTGGAAACAATTCAGCACTTTGTGCCTTGAAGCTCTAGGGCAATGTAGCCCACCCACAGCAGAAGTTCTACTTCAGCCAGATCAGGCCTGCAAAGAAACTGCGTTTCACAGCCCTTTGTAAGGTTTGTTCCCGGTAGGCTGTAAGAGCCCAATGCAGAACGAGTTGTTTCTTAGCTTCCCAAAGAGCTGGAAGCAAGATGCTTTGGGGACTATCTCTGTCTTTGGAAACAATTCAGCACTTTGTGCCTTGAAGCTCTAGGGCAATGTAGCACACCCACAGCAGAAGTTCTACTTCAGCCAGATCAGGCCGGCAAAGAAACTGCGTTTCACAGCCCTTTGTAAGGGATGTTCCCGGTAGGCTGTAAGAGCCCAATGCAGAACGAGTTGTTTCTTAGCTTCCCAAAGAGCTGGAAGCAAGATGCTTTGGGGACTATCTCTGTCTTTGGAAACAATTCAGCACTTTGTGCCTTGAAGCTCTAGGGCAATGTAGCACACCCAGAGCAGAAGTTCTACTTCAGCCAGATCAGGCCTGCAAAGAAACTGCGTTTCACAGCCCTTTGTAAGGGATGTTCCCGGTAGGCTGTAAGAGCCCAATGCAGAGCGAGTTGTTTCTTAGCTTCCCAAAGAGCTGGAAGCAAGATGCTTTGGGGACTATCTCTGTCTTTGGAAACAATTCAGCACTTTGTGCCTTGAAGCTCTAGGGCAATGTAGCACACCCACAGCAGAAGTTCTACTTCAGCCAGATCAGGCCGGCAAAGAAACTGCGTTTCACAGCCCTTTGTAAGGGATGTTCCCGGTAGGCTGTAAGAACCCAATGCAGAACGAGTTGTTTCTTAGCTTCCCAAAGAGCTGGAAGCAAGATGCTTTGGGGACTATCTCTGTCTTTGGAAACAATTCAGCACTTTGTGCCTTGAAGCTCTAGGGCAATGTAGCACACCCACAGCAGAAGTTCTACTTCAGCCAGATCAGGCCTGCAAAGAAACTGCGTTTCACAGCCCTTTGTAAGGTTTGTTCCCGGTAGGCTGTAAGAGCCCAATGCAGAGCGAGTTGTTTCTTAGCTTCCCAAAGAGATGGAAGCAAGATGCTTTGGGGACTATCTCTGTCTTTGGAAACAATTCAGCACTTTGTGCCTTGAAGCTCTAGGGCAATGTAGCACACCCAGAGCAGAAGTTCTACTTCAGCCAGATCAGGCCTGCAAAGAAACTGCGTTTCACAGCCCTTTGTAAGGGATGTTCCCGGTAGGCTGTAAGAGCCCAATGCAGAGCGAGTTGTTTCTTAGCTTCCCAAAGAGCTGGAAGCAAGATGCTTTGGGGACTATCTCTGTCTTTGGAAACAATTCACCACTTTGTGCCTTGAAGCTCTAGGGCAATGTAGCACACCCACAGCAGAAGTTCTACTTCAGCCAGATCAGGCCGGCAAAGAAACTGCGTTTCACAGCCCTTTGTAAGGGATGTTCCCGGTAGGCTGTAAGAACCCAATGCAGAACGAGTTGTTTCTTAGCTTCCCAAAGAGATGGAAGCAAGATGCTTTGGGGACTATCTCTGTCTTTGGAAACAATTCAGCAGTTTGTGCCTTGAAGCTCTAGGGCAATGTAGCCCACCCACAGCAGAAGTTCTACTTCAGCCAGATCAGGCCTGCAAAGAAACTGCGTTTCACAGCCCTTTGTAAGGGATGTTCCCGGTAGGCTGTAAGAGCCCAATGCAGAACGAGTTGTTTCTTAGCTTCCCAAAGAGCTGGAAGCAAGATGCTTTGTGGACTATCTCTGTCTTTGGAAACAATTCAGCACTTTGTGCCTTGAAGCTCTAGGGCAATGTAGCACACCCACAGCAGAAGTTCTACTTCAGCCAGATCAGGCCTGCAAAGAAACTGCGTTTCACAGCCCTTTGTAAGGGATGTTCCCGGTAGGCTGTAAGAGCCCAATGCAGAGCGAGTTGTTTCTTAGCTTCCCAAAGAGCTGGAAGCAAGATGCTTTGGGGACTATCTCTGTCTTTGGAAACAATTCAGCACTTTGTGCCTTGAAGCTCTAGGGCAATGTAGCACACCCACAGCAGAAGTTCTACTTCAGCCAGATCAGGCCGGCAAAGAAACTGCGTTTCACAGACCTTTGTAAGGGATGTTCCCGGTAGGCTGTAAGAACCCAATGCAGAACGAGTTGTTTCTTAGCTTCCCAAAGAGATGGAAGCAAGATGCTTTGGGGACTATCTCTGTCTTTGGAAACAATTCAGCAGTTTGTGCCTTGAAGCTCTAGGGCAATGTAGCCCACCCACAGCAGAAGTTCTACTTCAGCCAGATCAGGCCTGCAAAGAAACTGCGTTTCACAGCCCTTTGTAAGGGATGTTCCCGGTAGGCTGTAAGAGCCCAATGCAGAACGAGTTGTTTCTTAGCTTCCCAAAGAGCTGGAAGCAAGATGCTTTGTGGACTATCTCTGTCTTTGGAAACAATTCAGCACTTTGTGCCTTGAAGCTCTAGGGCAATGTAGCACACCCACAGCAGAAGTTCTACTTCAGCCAGATCAGGCCGGCAAAGAAACTGCGTTTCACAGCCCTTTGTAAGGGATGTTCCCGGTAGGCTGTAAGAGCCCAATGCAGAGCGAGTTGTTTCTTAGCTTCCCAAAGAGCTGGAAGCAAGATGCTTTGGGGACTATCTCTGTCTTTGGAAACAATTCAGCACTTTGTGCCTTGAAGCTCTAGGGCAATGTAGCACACCCACAGCAGAAGTTCTACTTCAGCCAGATCAGGCCGGCAAAGAAACTGCGTTTCACAGCCCTTTGTAAGGGATGTTCCCGGTAGGCTGTAAGAACCCAATGCAGAACGAGTTGTTTCTTAGCTTCCCAAAGAGCTGGAAGCAAGATGCTTTGGGGACTATCTCTGTCTTTGGAAACAATTCAGCACTTTGTGCCTTGAAGCTCTAGGGCAATGTAGCACACCCACAGCAGAAGTTCTACTTCAGCCAGATCAGGTTGCAAAGAAACTACGTTTCACAGCCCTTTGTAAGGGATGTTCCCGGTAGGCTGTAAGAGCCCAATGCAGAGCGAGTTGTTTCTTAGCTTCCCAAAGAGCTGGAAGCAAGATGCTTTGGGGACTATCTCTGTCTTTGGAAACAATTCAGCACTTTGTGCCTTGAAGCTCTAGGGCAATGTAGCACACCCACAGCAGAAGTTCTACTTCAGCCAGATCAGGCCGGCAAAGAAACTGCGTTTCACAGCCCTTTGTAAGGGATGTTCCCGGTAGGCTGTAAGAACCCAATGCAGAACGAGTTGTTTCTTAGCTTCCCAAAGAGATGGAAGCAAGATGCTTTGTGGACTATCTCTGTCTTTGGAAACAATTCAGCACTTTGTGCCTTGAAGCTCTAGGGCAATGTAGCACACCCACAGCAGAAGTTCTACTTCAGCCAGATCAGGCCTGCAAAGAAACTGCGTTTCACAGCCCTTTGTAAGGGATGTTCCCGGTAGGCTGTAAGAGCCCAATGCAGAACGAGTTGTTTCTTAGCTTCCCAAAGAGCTGGAAGCAAGATGCTTTGGGGACTATCTCTGTCTTTGGAAACAATTCAGCACTTTGTGCCTTGAAGCTCTAGGGCAATGTAGCACACCCACAGCAGAAGTTCTACTTCAGCCAGATCAGGCCTGCAAAGAAACTGCGTTTCACAGCCCTTTGTAAGGGATGTTCCCGGTAGGCTGTAAGAGCCCAATGCAGAGCGAGTTGTTTCTTAGCTTCCCAAAGAGCTGGAAGCAAGATGCTTTGGGGACTATCTCTGTCTTTGGAAACAATTCAGCACTTTGTGCCTTGAAGCTCTAGGGCAATGTAGCACACCCAGAGCAGAAGTTCTACTTCAGCCAGATCAGGCCTGCAAAGAAACTGCGTTTCACAGCCCTTTGTAAGGGATGTTCCCGGTAGGCTGTAAGAGCCCAATGCAGAACGAGTTGTTTCTTAGCTTCCCAAAGAGCTGGAAGCAAGATGCTTTGGGGACTATCTCTGTCTTTGGAAACAATTCAGCACTTTGTGCCTTGAAGCTCTAGGGCAATGTAGCACACCCACAGCAGAAGTTCTACTTCAGCCAGATCAGGTTGCAAAGAAACTGCGTTTCACAGCCCTTTGTACGGGATGTTCCCGGTAGGCTGTAAGAGCCCAATGCAGAGCGAGTTGTTTCTTAGCTTCCCAAAGAGCTGGAAGCAAGATGCTTTGGGGACTATCTCTGTCTTTGGAAACAATTCAGCACTTTGTGCCTTGAAGCTCTAGGGCAATGTAGCACACCCACAGCAGAAGTTCTACTTCAGCCAGATCAGGCCTGCAAAGAAACTGCGTTTCACAGCCCTTTGTAAGGGATGTTCCCGGTAGGCTGTAAGAGCCCAATGCAGAACGAGTTGTTTCTTAGCTTCCCAAAGAGCTGGAAGCAAGATGCTTTGGGGACTATCTCTGTCTTTGGAAACAATTCAGCACTTTGTGCCTTGAAGCTCTAGGGCAATGTAGCACACCCACAGCAGAAGTTCTACTTCAGCCAGATCAGGCCTGCAAAGAAACTGCGTTTCACAGCCCTTTGTAAGGGATGTTCCCGGTAGGCTGTAAGAGCCCAATGCAGAGCGAGTTGTTTCTTAGCTTCCCAAAGAGCTGGAAGCAAGATGCTTTGGGGACTATCTCTGTCTTTGGAAACAATTCAGCACTTTGTGCCTTGAAGCTCTAGGGCAATGTAGCACACCCAGAGCAGAAGTTCTACTTCAGCCAGATCAGGCCTGCAAAGAAACTGCGTTTCACAGCCCTTTGTAAGGGATGTTCCCGGTAGGCTGTAAGAGCCCAATGCAGAACGAGTTGTTTCTTAGCTTCCCAAAGAGCTGGAAGCAAGATGCTTTGGGGACTATCTCTGTCTTTGGAAACAATTCAGCACTTTGTGCCTTGAAGCTCTAGGGCAATGTAGCACACCCAGAGCAGAAGTTCTACTTCAGCCAGATCAGGCCTGCAAAGAAACTGCGTTTCACAGCCCTTTGTAAGGGATGTTCCCGGTAGGCTGTAAGAGCCCAATGCAGAGCGAGTTGTTTCTTAGCTTCCCAAAGAGCTGGAAGCAAGATGCTTTGGGGACTATCTCTGTCTTTGGAAACAATTCAGCACTTTGTGCCTTGAAGCTCTAGGGCAATGTAGCACACCCACAGCAGAAGTTCTACTTCAGCCAGATCAGGCCTGCAAAGAAACTGCGTTTCACAGCCCTTTGTAAGGGATGTTCCCGGTAGGCTGTAAGAGCCCAATGCAGAACGAGTTGTTTCTTAGCTTCCCAAAGAGCTGGAAGCAAGATGCTTTGGGGACTATCTCTGTCTTTGGAAACAATTCAGCACTTTGTGCCTTGAAGCTCTAGGGCAATGTAGCACACCCACAGCAGAAGTTCTACTTCAGCCAGATCAGGCCTGCAAAGAAACTGCGTTTCACAGCCCTTTGTAAGGGATGTTCCCGGTAGGCTGTAAGAGCCCAATGCAGAGCGAGTTGTTTCTTAGCTTCCCAAAGAGCTGGAAGCAAGATGCTTTGGGGACTATCTCTGTCTTTGGAAACAATTCAGCACTTTGTGCCTTGAAGCTCTAGGGCAATGTAGCACACCCACAGCAGAAGTTCTACTTCAGCCAGATCAGGCCTGCAAAGAAACTGCGTTTCACAGCCCTTTGTAAGGGATGTTCCCGGTAGGCTGTAAGAGCCCAATGCAGAACGAGTTGTTTCTTAGCTTCCCAAAGAGCTGGAAGCAAGATGCTTTGGGGACTATCTCTGTCTTTGGAAACAATTCAGCACTTTGTGCCTTGAAGCTCTAGGGCAATGTAGCACACCCAGAGCAGAAGTTCTACTTCAGCCAGATCAGGCCTGCAAAGAAACTGCGTTTCACAGCCCTTTGTAAGGGATGTTCCCGGTAGGCTGTAAGAGCCCAATGCAGAACGAGTTGTTTCTTAGCTTCCCAAAGAGCTGGAAGCAAGATGCTTTGGGGACTATCTCTGTCTTTGGAAACAATTCAGCACTTTGTGCCTTGAAGCTCTAGGGCAATGTAGCACACCCACAGCAGAAGTTCTACTTCAGCCAGATCAGGCCTGCAAAGAAACTGCGTTTCACAGCCCTTTGTAAGGGATGTTCCCGGTAGGCTGTAAGAGCCCAATGCAGAGCGAGTTGTTTCTTAGCTTCCCAAAGAGCTGGAAGCAAGATGCTTTGGGGACTATCTCTGTCTTTGGAAACAATTCAGCACTTTGTGCCTTGAAGCTCTAGGGCAATGTAGCACACCCACAGCAGAAGTTCTACTTCAGCCAGATCAGGCCTGCAAAGAAACTGCGTTTCACAGCCCTTTGTAAGGGATGTTCCCGGTAGGCTGTAAGAGCCCAATGCAGAACGAGTTGTTTCTTAGCTTCCCAAAGAGCTGGAAGCAAGATGCTTTGGGGACTATCTCTGTCTTTGGAAACAATTCAGCACTTTGTGCCTTGAAGCTCTAGGGCAATGTAGCACACCCACAGCAGAAGTTCTACTTCAGCCAGATCAGGCCTGCAACGAGACTGCGTTTCACAGCCCTTTGTAAGGGATGTTCCCGGTAGGCTGTAAGAGCCCAATGCAGAGCGAGTTGTTTCTTAGCTTCCCAAAGAGCTGGAAGCAAGATGCTTTGGGGACTATCTCTGTCTTTGGAAACAATTCAGCACTTTGTGCCTTGAAGCTCTAGGGCAATGTAGCACACCCACAGCAGAAGTTCTACTTCAGCCAGATCAGGCCTGCAAAGAAACTGCGTTTCACAGCCCTTTGTAAGGGATGTTCCCGGTAGGCTGTAAGAGCCCAATGCAGAACGAGTTGTTTCTTAGCTTCCCAAAGAGCTGGAAGCAAGATGCTTTGGGGACTATCTCTGTCTTTGGAAACAATTCAGCACTTTGTGCCTTGAAGCTCTAGGGCAATGTAGCACACCCACAGCAGAAGTTCTACTTCAGCCAGATCAGGCCTGCAAAGAAACTGCGTTTCACAGCCCTTTGTAAGGGATGTTCCCGGTAGGCTGTAAGAGCCCAATGCAGAGCGAGTTGTTTCTTAGCTTCCCAAAGAGCTGGAAGCAAGATGCTTTGGGGACTATCTCTGTCTTTGGAAACAATTCAGCACTTTGTGCCTTGAAGCTCTAGGGCAATGTAGCACACCCACAGCAGAAGTTCTACTTCAGCCAGATCAGGCCGGCAAAGAAACTGCGTTTCACAGCCCTTTGTAAGGGATGTTCCCGGTAGGCTGTAAGAGCCCAATGCAGAACGAGTTGTTTCTTAGCTTCCCAAAGAGCTGGAAGCAAGATGCTTTGGGGACTATCTCTGTCTTTGGAAACAATTCAGCACTTTGTGCCTTGAAGCTCTAGGGCAATGTAGCACACCCACAGCAGAAGTTCTAATTCAGCCAGATCAGGCCTGCAAAGAAACTGCGTTTCACAGCCCTTTGTAAGGGATGTTCCCGGTAGGCTGTAAGAGCCCAATGCAGAGCGAGTTGTTTCTTAGCTTCCCAAAGAGCTGGAAGCAAGATGCTTTGGGGACTATCTCTGTCTTTGGAAACAATTCAGCACTTTGTGCCTTGAAGCTCTAGGGCAATGTAGCACACCCAGAGCAGAAGTTCTACTTCAGCCAGATCAGGCCTGCAAAGAAACTGCGTTTCACAGCCCTTTGTAAGGGATGTTCCCGGTAGGCTGTAAGAGCCCAATGCAGAACGAGTTGTTTCTTAGCTTCCCAAAGAGCTGGAAGCAAGATGCTTTGGGGACTATCTCTGTCTTTGGAAACAATTCAGCACTTTGTGCCTTGAAGCTCTAGGGCAATGTAGCACACCCAGAGCAGAAGTTCTACTTCAGCCAGATCAGGCCTGCAAAGAAACTGCGTTTCACAGCCCTTTGTAAGGGATGTTCCCGGTAGGCTGTAAGAGCCCAATGCAGAGCGAGTTGTTTCTTAGCTTCCCAAAGAGCTGGAAGCAAGATGCTTTGGGGACTATCTCTGTCTTTGGAAACAATTCAGCACTTTGTGCCTTGAAGCTCTAGGGCAATGTAGCACACCCAGAGCAGAAGTTCTACTTCAGCCAGATCAGGCCTGCAAAGAAACTGCGTTTCACAGCCCTTTGTAAGGGATGTTCCCGGTAGGCTGTAAGAGCCCAATGCAGAACGAGTTGTTTCTTAGCTTCCCAAAGAGCTGGAAGCAAGATGCTTTGGGGACTATCTCTGTCTTTGGAAACAATTCAGCACTTTGTGCCTTGAAGCTCTAGGGCAATGTAGCACACCCACAGCAGAAGTTCTACTTCAGCCAGATCAGGCCTGCAAAGAAACTGCGTTTCACAGCCCTTTGTAAGGGATGTTCCCGGTAGGCTGTAAGAGCCCAATGCAGAGCGAGTTGTTTCTTAGCTTCCCAAAGAGCTGGAAGCAAGATGCTTTGGGGACTATCTCTGTCTTTGGAAACAATTCAGCACTTTGTGCCTTGAAGCTCTAGGGCAATGTAGCACACCCACAGCAGAAGTTCTACTTCAGCCAGATCAGGCCTGCAAAGAAACTGCGTTTCACAGCCCTTTGTAAGGGATGTTCCCGGTAGGCTGTAAGAGCCCAATGCAGAACGAGTTGTTTCTTAGCTTCCCAAAGAGCTGGAAGCAAGATGCTTTGGGGACTATCTCTGTCTTTGGAAACAATTCAGCACTTTGTGCCTTGAAGCTCTAGGGCAATGTAGCACACCCACAGCAGAAGTTCTACTTCAGCCAGATCAGGCCTGCAAAGAAACTGCGTTTCACAGCCCTTTGTAAGGGATGTTCCCGGTAGGCTGTAAGAGCCCAATGCAGAGCGAGTTGTTTCTTAGCTTCCCAAAGAGCTGGAAGCAAGATGCTTTGGGGACTATCTCTGTCTTTGGAAACAATTCAGCACTTTGTGCCTTGAAGCTCTAGGGCAATGTAGCACACCCACAGCAGAAGTTCTACTTCAGCCAGATCAGGCCTGCAAAGAAACTGCGTTTCACAGCCCTTTGTAAGGGATGTTCCCGGTAGGCTGTAAGAGCCCAATGCAGAACGAGTTGTTTCTTAGCTTCCCAAAGAGCTGGAAGCAAGATGCTTTGGGGACTATCTCTGTCTTTGGAAACAATTCAGCACTTTGTGCCTTGAAGCTCTAGGGCAATGTAGCACACCCAGAGCAGAAGTTCTACTTCAGCCAGATCAGGCCTGCAAAGAAACTGCGTTTCACAGCCCTTTGTAAGGGATGTTCCCGGTAGGCTGTAAGAGCCCAATGCAGAACGAGTTGTTTCTTAGCTTCCCAAAGAGCTGGAAGCAAGATGCTTTGGGGACTATCTCTGTCTTTGGAAACAATTCAGCACTTTGTGCCTTGAAGCTCTAGGGCAATGTAGCACACCCACAGCAGAAGTTCTACTTCAGCCAGATCAGGCCTGCAAAGAAACTGCGTTTCACAGCCCTTTGTAAGGGATGTTCCCGGTAGGCTGTAAGAGCCCAATGCAGAGCGAGTTGTTTCTTAGCTTCCCAAAGAGCTGGAAGCAAGATGCTTTGGGGACTATCTCTGTCTTTGGAAACAATTCAGCACTTTGTGCCTTGAAGCTCTAGGGCAATGTAGCACACCCACAGCAGAAGTTCTACTTCAGCCAGATCAGGCCTGCAAAGAAACTGCGTTTCACAGCCCTTTGTAAGGGATGTTCCCGGTAGGCTGTAAGAGCCCAATGCAGAGCGAGTTGTTTCTTAGCTTCCCAAAGAGCTGGAAGCAAGATGCTTTGGGGACTATCTCTGTCTTTGGAAACAATTCAGCACTTTGTGCCTTGAAGCTCTAGGGCAATGTAGCACACCCAGAGCAGAAGTTCTACTTCAGCCAGATCAGGCCTGCAAAGAAACTGCGTTTCACAGCCCTTTGTAAGGGATGTTCCCGGTAGGCTGTAAGAGCCCAATGCAGAGCGAGTTGTTTCTTAGCTTCCCAAAGAGCTGGAAGCAAGATGCTTTGGGGCCTATCTCTGTCTTTGGAAACAATTCAGCACTTTGTGCCTTGAAGCTCTAGGGCAATGTAGCACACCCACAGCAGAAGTTCTACTTCAGCCAGATCAGGCCTGCAAAGAAACTGCGTTTCACAGCCCTTTGTAAGGGATGTTCCCGGTAGGCTGTAAGAGCCCAATGCAGAACGAGTTGTTTCTTAGCTTCCCAAAGAGCTGGAAGGAAGATGCTTTGGGGACTATCTCTGTCGTTGGAAACAATTCAGCACTTTGTGCCTTGAAGCTCTAGGGCAATGTAGCACACCCAGAGCAGAAGTTCTACTTCAGCCAGATCAGGCCTGCAAAGAAACTGCGTTTCACAGCCCTTTGTAAGGGATGTTCCCGGTAGGCTGTAAGAGCCCAATGCAGAGCGAGTTGTTTCTTAGCTTCCCAAAGAGCTGGAAGCAAGATGCTTTGGGGACTATCTCTGTCTTTGGAAACAATTCAGCACTTTGTGCCTTGAAGCTCTAGGGCAATGTAGCACACCCACAGCAGAAGTTCTACTTCAGCCAGATCAGGCCGGCAAAGAAACTGCGTTTCACAGCCCTTTGTAAGGGATGTTCCCGGTAGGCTGTAAGAACCCAATGCAGAACGAGTTGTTTCTTAGCTTCCCAAAGAGATGGAAGCAAGATGCTTTGGGGACTATCTCTGTCTTTGGAAACAATTCAGCACTTTGTGCCTTGAAGCTCTAGGGCAATGTAGCACACCCACAGCAGAAGTTCTACTTCAGCCAGATCAGGTTGCAAAGAAACTACGTTTCACAGCCCTTTGTAAGGGATGTTCCCGGTAGGCTGTAAGAGCCCAATGCAGAGCGAGTTGTTTCTTAGCTTCCCAAAGAGCTGGAAGCAAGATGCTTTGGGGCCTATCTCTGTCTTTGGAAACAATTCAGCACTTTGTGCCTTGAAGCTCTAGGGCAATGTAGCCCACCCACAGCAGAAGTTCTACTTCAGCCAGATCAGGCCTGCAAAGAAACTGCGTTTCACAGCCCTTTGTAAGGGATGTTCCCGGTAGGCTGTAAGAGCCCAATGCAGAACGAGTTGTTTCTTAGCTTCCCAAAGAGCTGGAAGCAAGATGCTTTGGGGACTATCTCTGTCTTTGGAAACAATTCAGCACTTTGTGCCTTGAAGCTCTAGGGCAATGTAGCACACCCACAGCAGAAGTTCTACTTCAGCCAGATCAGGCCGGCAAAGAAACTGCGTTTCACAGCCCTTTGTAAGGGATGTTCCCGGTAGGCTGTAAGAGCCCAATGCAGAACGAGTTGTTTCTTAGCTTCCCAAAGAGCTGGAAGCAAGATGCTTTGGGGACTATCTCTGTCTTTGGAAACAATTCAGCACTTTGTGCCTTGAAGCTCTAGGGCAATGTAGCACACCCAGAGCAGAAGTTCTACTTCAGCCAGATCAGGCCTGCAAAGAAACTGCGTTTCACAGCCCTTTGTAAGGGATGTTCCCGGTAGGCTGTAAGAGCCCAATGCAGAGCGAGTTGTTTCTTAGCTTCCCAAAGAGCTGGAAGCAAGATGCTTTGGGGACTATCTCTGTCTTTGGAAACAATTCAGCACTTTGTGCCTTGAAGCTCTAGGGCAATGTAGCACACCCACAGCAGAAGTTCTACTTCAGCCAGATCAGGCCGGCAAAGAAACTGCGTTTCACAGCCCTTTGTAAGGGATGTTCCCGGTAGGCTGTAAGAACCCAATGCAGAACGAGTTGTTTCTTAGCTTCCCAAAGAGCTGGAAGCAAGATGCTTTGGGGACTATCTCTGTCTTTGGAAACAATTCAGCACTTTGTGCCTTGAAGCTCTAGGGCAATGTAGCACACCCACAGCAGAAGTTCTACTTCAGCCAGATCAGGCCTGCAAAGAAACTGCGTTTCACAGCCCTTTGTAAGGTTTGTTCCCGGTAGGCTGTAAGAGCCCAATGCAGAACGAGTTGTTTCTTAGCTTCCCAAAGAGCTGGAAGCAAGATGCTTTGGGGACTATCTCTGTCTTTGGAAACAATTCAGCACTTTGTGCCTTGAAGCTCTAGGGCAATGTAGCACACCCACAGCAGAAGTTCTACTTCAGCCAGATCAGGCCGGCAAAGAAACTGCGTTTCACAGCCCTTTGTAAGGGATGTTCCCGGTAGGCTGTAAGAGCCCAATGCAGAACGAGTTGGTTCTTAGCTTCCCAAAGAGCTGGAAGCAAGATGCTTTGGGGACTATCTCTGTCTTTGGAAACAATTCAGCACTTTGTGCCTTGAAGCTCTAGGGCAATGTAGCACACCCACAGCAGAAGTTCTACTTCAGCCAGATCAGGCCTGCAAAGAAACTGCGTTTCACAGCCCTTTGTAAGGGATGTTCCGGGTAGGCTGTAAGAGCCCAATGCAGAGCGAGTTGTTTCTTAGCTTCCCAAAGAGCTGGAAGCAAGATGCTTTGGGGACTATCTCTGTCTTTGGAAACAATTCAGCACTTTGTGCCTTGAAGCTCTAGGGCAATGTAGCACACCCAGAGCAGAAGTTCTACTTCAGCCAGATCAGGCCTGCAAAGAAACTGCGTTTCACAGCCCTTTGTAAGGGATGTTCCCGGTAGGCTGTAAGAGCCCAATGCAGAGCGAGTTGTTTCTTAGCTTCCCAAAGAGCTGGAAGCAAGATGCTTTGGGGACTATCTCTGTCTTTGGAAACAATTCAGCACTTTGTGCCTTGAAGCTCTAGGGCAATGTAGCACACCCACAGCAGAAGTTCTACTTCAGCCAGATCAGGCCGGCAAAGAAACTGCGTTTCACAGCCCTTTGTAAGGGATGTTCCCGGTAGGCTGTAAGAGCCCAATGCAGAACGAGTTGCTTCTTAGCTTCCCAAAGAGCTGGAAGCAAGATGCTTTGGGGACTATCTCTGTCTTTGGAAACAATTCAGCACTTTGTGCCTTGAAGCTCTAGGGCAATGTAGCACACCCAGAGCAGAAGTTCTACTTCAGCCAGATCAGGCCTGCAAAGAAACTGCGTTTCACAGCCCTTTGTAAGGGATGTTCCCGGTAGGCTGTAAGAGCCCAATGCAGAGCGAGTTGTTTCTTAGCTTCCCAAAGAGCTGGAAGCAAGATGCTTTGGGGCCTATCTCTGTCTTTGGAAACAATTCAGCACTTTGTGCCTTGAAGCTCTAGGGCAATGTAGCACACCCACAGCAGAAGTTCTACTTCAGCCAGATCAGGCCTGCAAAGAAACTGCGTTTCACAGCCCTTTGTAAGGGATGTTCCCGGTAGGCTGTAAGAGCCCAATGCAGAACGAGTTGTTTCTTAGCTTCCCAAAGAGCTGGAAGGAAGATGCTTTGGGGACTATCTCTGTCTTTGGAAACAATTCAGCACTTTGTGCCTTGAAGCTCTAGGGCAATGTAGCACACCCAGAGCAGAAGTTCTACTTCAGCCAGATCAGGCCTGCAAAGAAACTGCGTTTCACAGCCCTTTGTAAGGGATGTTCCCGGTAGGCTGTAAGAGCCCAATGCAGAGCGAGTTGTTTCTTAGCTTCCCAAAGAGCTGGAAGCAAGATGCTTTGGGGACTATCTCTGTCTTTGGAAACAATTCAGCACTTTGTGCCTTGAAGCTCTAGGGCAATGTAGCACACCCACAGCAGAAGTTCTACTTCAGCCAGATCAGGCCGGCAAAGAAACTGCGTTTCACAGCCCTTTGTAAGGGATGTTCCCGGTAGGCTGTAAGAACCCAATGCAGAACGAGTTGTTTCTTAGCTTCCCAAAGAGATGGAAGCAAGATGCTTTGGGGACTATCTCTGTCTTTGGAAACAATTCAGCACTTTGTGCCTTGAAGCTCTAGGGCAATGTAGCACACCCACAGCAGAAGTTCTACTTCAGCCAGATCAGGTTGCAAAGAAACTACGTTTCACAGCCCTTTGTAAGGGATGTTCCCGGTAGGCTGTAAGAGCCCAATGCAGAGCGAGTTGTTTCTTAGCTTCCCAAAGAGCTGGAAGCAAGATGCTTTGGGGCCTATCTCTGTCTTTGGAAACAATTCAGCACTTTGTGCCTTGAAGCTCTAGGGCAATGTAGCCCACCCACAGCAGAAGTTCTACTTCAGCCAGATCAGGCCTGCAAAGAAACTGCGTTTCACAGCCCTTTGTAAGGTTTGTTCCCGGTAGGCTGTAAGAGCCCAATGCAGAACGAGTTGTTTCTTAGCTTCCCAAAGAGCTGGAAGCAAGATGCTTTGGGGACTATCTCTGTCTTTGGAAACAATTCAGCACTTTGTGCCTTGAAGCTCTAGGGCAATGTAGCACACCCACAGCAGAAGTTCTACTTCAGCCAGATCAGGCCGGCAAAGAAACTGCGTTTCACAGCCCTTTGTAAGGGATGTTCCCGGTAGGCTGTAAGAGCCCAATGCAGAACGAGTTGTTTCTTAGCTTCCCAAAGAGCTGGAAGCAAGATGCTTTGGGGACTATCTCTGTCTTTGGAAACAATTCAGCACTTTGTGCCTTGAAGCTCTAGGGCAATGTAGCACACCCAGAGCAGAAGTTCTACTTCAGCCAGATCAGGCCTGCAAAGAAACTGCGTTTCACAGCCCTTTGTAAGGGATGTTCCCGGTAGGCTGTAAGAGCCCAATGCAGAGCGAGTTGTTTCTTAGCTTCCCAAAGAGCTGGAAGCAAGATGCTTTGGGGACTATCTCTGTCTTTGGAAACAATTCAGCACTTTGTGCCTTGAAGCTCTAGGGCAATGTAGCACACCCACAGCAGAAGTTCTACTTCAGCCAGATCAGGCCGGCAAAGAAACTGCGTTTCACAGCCCTTTGTAAGGGATGTTCCCGGTAGGCTGTAAGAACCCAATGCAGAACGAGTTGTTTCTTAGCTTCCCAAAGAGCTGGAAGCAAGATGCTTTGGGGACTATCTCTGTCTTTGGAAACAATTCAGCACTTTGTGCCTTGAAGCTCTAGGGCAATGTAGCACACCCACAGCAGAAGTTCTACTTCAGCCAGATCAGGCCTGCAAAGAAACTGCGTTTCACAGCCCTTTGTAAGGTTTGTTCCCGGTAGGCTGTAAGAGCCCAATGCAGAGCGAGTTGTTTCTTAGCTTCCCAAAGAGATGGAAGCAAGATGCTTTGGGGACTATCTCTGTCTTTGGAAACAATTCAGCACTTTGTGCCTTGAAGCTCTAGGGCAATGTAGCACACCCAGAGCAGAAGTTCTACTTCAGCCAGATCAGGCCTGCAAAGAAACTGCGTTTCACAGCCCTTTGTAAGGGATGTTCCCGGTAGGCTGTAAGAGCCCAATGCAGAGCGAGTTGTTTCTTAGCTTCCCAAAGAGCTGGAAGCAAGATGCTTTGGGGACTATCTCTGTCTTTGGAAACAATTCACCACTTTGTGCCTTGAAGCTCTAGGGCAATGTAGCACACCCACAGCAGAAGTTCTACTTCAGCCAGATCAGGCCGGCAAAGAAACTGCGTTTCACAGCCCTTTGTAAGGGATGTTCCCGGTAGGCTGTAAGAACCCAATGCAGAACGAGTTGTTTCTTAGCTTCCCAAAGAGATGGAAGCAAGATGCTTTGGGGACTATCTCTGTCTTTGGAAACAATTCAGCAGTTTGTGCCTTGAAGCTCTAGGGCAATGTAGC
This sequence comes from Equus asinus, assembly GCF_041296235.1. Taxonomy (NCBI): domain Eukaryota; kingdom Metazoa; phylum Chordata; class Mammalia; order Perissodactyla; family Equidae; genus Equus; species Equus asinus. The sequence continues at coordinate 68,164,634 of NC_091791.1, read as the reverse complement.
CCACCCACAGCAGAAGTTCTACTTCAGCCAGATCAGGCCTGCAAAGAAACTGCGTTTCACAGCCCTTTGTAAGGGATGTTCCCGGTAGGCTGTAAGAGCCCAATGCAGAACGAGTTGTTTCTTAGCTTCCCAAAGAGCTGGAAGCAAGATGCTTTGTGGACTATCTCTGTCTTTGGAAACAATTCAGCACTTTGTGCCTTGAAGCTCTAGGGCAATGTAGCACACCCACAGCAGAAGTTCTACTTCAGCCAGATCAGGCCTGCAAAGAAACTGCGTTTCACAGCCCTTTGTAAGGGATGTTCCCGGTAGGCTGTAAGAGCCCAATGCAGAGCGAGTTGTTTCTTAGCTTCCCAAAGAGCTGGAAGCAAGATGCTTTGGGGACTATCTCTGTCTTTGGAAACAATTCAGCACTTTGTGCCTTGAAGCTCTAGGGCAATGTAGCACACCCACAGCAGAAGTTCTACTTCAGCCAGATCAGGCCGGCAAAGAAACTGCGTTTCACAGACCTTTGTAAGGGATGTTCCCGGTAGGCTGTAAGAACCCAATGCAGAACGAGTTGTTTCTTAGCTTCCCAAAGAGATGGAAGCAAGATGCTTTGGGGACTATCTCTGTCTTTGGAAACAATTCAGCAGTTTGTGCCTTGAAGCTCTAGGGCAATGTAGCCCACCCACAGCAGAAGTTCTACTTCAGCCAGATCAGGCCTGCAAAGAAACTGCGTTTCACAGCCCTTTGTAAGGGATGTTCCCGGTAGGCTGTAAGAGCCCAATGCAGAACGAGTTGTTTCTTAGCTTCCCAAAGAGCTGGAAGCAAGATGCTTTGTGGACTATCTCTGTCTTTGGAAACAATTCAGCACTTTGTGCCTTGAAGCTCTAGGGCAATGTAGCACACCCACAGCAGAAGTTCTACTTCAGCCAGATCAGGCCTGCAAAGAAACTGCGTTTCACAGCCCTTTGTAAGGGATGTTCCCGGTAGGCTGTAAGAGCCCAATGCAGAGCGAGTTGTTTCTTAGCTTCCCAAAGAGCTGGAAGCAAGATGCTTTGGGGACTATCTCTGTCTTTGGAAACAATTCAGCACTTTGTGCCTTGAAGCTCTAGGGCAATGTAGCACACCCACAGCAGAAGTTCTACTTCAGCCAGATCAGGCCGGCAAAGAAACTGCGTTTCACAGCCCTTTGTAAGGGATGTTCCCGGTAGGCTGTAAGAACCCAATGCAGAACGAGTTGTTTCTTAGCTTCCCAAAGAGCTGGAAGCAAGATGCTTTGGGGACTATCTCTGTCTTTGGAAACAATTCAGCACTTTGTGCCTTGAAGCTCTAGGGCAATGTAGCACACCCACAGCAGAAGTTCTACTTCAGCCAGATCAGGTTGCAAAGAAACTACGTTTCACAGCCCTTTGTAAGGGATGTTCCCGGTAGGCTGTAAGAGCCCAATGCAGAGCGAGTTGTTTCTTAGCTTCCCAAAGAGCTGGAAGCAAGATGCTTTGGGGACTATCTCTGTCTTTGGAAACAATTCAGCACTTTGTGCCTTGAAGCTCTAGGGCAATGTAGCACACCCACAGCAGAAGTTCTACTTCAGCCAGATCAGGCCGGCAAAGAAACTGCGTTTCACAGCCCTTTGTAAGGGATGTTCCCGGTAGGCTGTAAGAACCCAATGCAGAACGAGTTGTTTCTTAGCTTCCCAAAGAGATGGAAGCAAGATGCTTTGTGGACTATCTCTGTCTTTGGAAACAATTCAGCACTTTGTGCCTTGAAGCTCTAGGGCAATGTAGCACACCCACAGCAGAAGTTCTACTTCAGCCAGATCAGGCCTGCAAAGAAACTGCGTTTCACAGCCCTTTGTAAGGGATGTTCCCGGTAGGCTGTAAGAGCCCAATGCAGAACGAGTTGTTTCTTAGCTTCCCAAAGAGCTGGAAGCAAGATGCTTTGTGGACTATCTCTGTCTTTGGAAACAATTCAGCACTTTGTGCCTTGAAGCTCTAGGGCAATGTAGCACACCCACAGCAGAAGTTCTACTTCAGCCAGATCAGGCCTGCAAAGAAACTGCGTTTCACAGCCCTTTGTAAGGTTTGTTCCCGGTAGGCTGTAAGCGCCCAATGCAGAACGAGTTGTTTCTTAGCTTCCCAAAGAGCTGGAAGCAAGATGCTTTGGGGACTATCTCTGTCTTTGGAAACAATTCAGCACTTTGTGCCTTGAAGCTCTAGGGCAATGTAGCACACCCACAGCAGAAGTTCTACTTCAGCCAGATCAGGCCTGCAAAGAAACTGCGTTTCACAGCCCTTTGTAAGGGATGTTCCCGGTAGGCTGTAAGAGCCCAATGCAGAGCGAGTTGTTTCTTAGCTTCCCAAAGAGCTGGAAGCAAGATGCTTTGGGGACTATCTCTGTCTTTGGAAACAATTCAGCACTTTGTGCCTTGAAGCTCTAGGGCAATGTAGCACACCCACAGCAGAAGTTCTACTTCAGCCAGATCAGGCCGGCAAAGAAACTGCGTTTCACAGCCCTTTGTAAGGGATGTTCCCGGTAGGCTGTAAGAACCCAATGCAGAACGAGTTGTTTCTTAGCTTCCCAAAGAGCTGGAAGCAAGATGCTTTGGGGACTATCTCTGTCTTTGGAAACAATTCAGCACTTTGTGCCTTGAAGCTCTAGGGCAATGTAGCACACCCAGAGCAGAAGTTCTACTTCAGCCAGATCAGGCCTGCAAAGAAACTGCGTTTCACAGCCCTTTGTAAGGGATGTTCCCGGTAGGCTGTAAGAGCCCAATGCAGAGCGAGTTGTTTCTTAGCTTCCCAAAGAGCTGGAAGCAAGATGCTTTGGGGACTATCTCTGTCTTTGGAAACAATTCAGCACTTTGTGCCTTGAAGCTCTAGGGCAATGTAGCACACCCAGAGCAGAAGTTCTACTTCAGCCAGATCAGGCCTGCAAAGAAACTGCGTTTCACAGCCCTTTGTAAGGGATGTTCCCGGTAGGCTGTAAGAGCCCAATGCAGAGCGAGTTGTTTCTTAGCTTCCCAAAGAGCTGGAAGCAAGATGCTTTGGGGACTATCTCTGTCTTTGGAAACAATTCAGCACTTTGTGCCTTGAAGCTCTAGGGCAATGTAGCACACCCACAGCAGAAGTTCTACTTCAGCCAGATCAGGCCTGCAAAGAAACTGCGTTTCACAGCCCTTTGTAAGGGATGTTCCCGGTAGGCTGTAAGAGCCCAATGCAGAACGAGTTGTTTCTTAGCTTCCCAAAGAGCTGGAAGCAAGATGCTTTGGGGACTATCTCTGTCTTTGGAAACAATTCAGCACTTTGTGCCTTGAAGCTCTAGGGCAATGTAGCACACCCAGAGCAGAAGTTCTACTTCAGCCAGATCAGGCCTGCAAAGAAACTGCGTTTCACAGCCCTTTGTAAGGGATGTTCCCGGTAGGCTGTAAGAGCCCAATGCAGAGCGAGTTGTTTCTTAGCTTCCCAAAGAGCTGGAAGCAAGATGCTTTGGGGACTATCTCTGTCTTTGGAAACAATTCAGCACTTTGTGCCTTGAAGCTCTAGGGCAATGTAGCACACCCACAGCAGAAGTTCTACTTCAGCCAGATCAGGCCTGCAAAGAAACTGCGTTTCACAGCCCTTTGTAAGGGATGTTCCCGGTAGGCTGTAAGAGCCCAATGCAGAACGAGTTGTTTCTTAGCTTCCCAAAGAGCTGGAAGCAAGATGCTTTGGGGACTATCTCTGTCTTTGGAAACAATTCAGCACTTTGTGCCTTGAAGCTCTAGGGCAATGTAGCACACCCACAGCAGAAGTTCTACTTCAGCCAGATCAGGTTGCAAAGAAACTGCGTTTCACAGCCCTTTGTAAGGGATGTTCCCGGTAGGCTGTAAGAGCCCAATGCAGAGCGAGTTGTTTCTTAGCTTCCCAAAGAGCTGGAAGCAAGATGCTTTGGGGACTATCTCTGTCTTTGGAAACAATTCAGCACTTTGTGCCTTGAAGCTCTAGGGCAATGTAGCACACCCACAGCAGAAGTTCTACTTCAGCCAGATCAGGCCTGCAAAGAAACTGCGTTTCACAGCCCTTTGTAAGGGATGTTCCCGGTAGGCTGTAAGAGCCCAATGCAGAACGAGTTGTTTCTTAGCTTCCCAAAGAGCTGGAAGCAAGATGCTTTGGGGACTATCTCTGTCTTTGGAAACAATTCAGCACTTTGTGCCTTGAAGCTCTAGGGCAATGTAGCACACCCAGAGCAGAAGTTCTACTTCAGCCAGATCAGGCCTGCAAAGAAACTGCGTTTCACAGCCCTTTGTAAGGGATGTTCCCGGTAGGCTGTAAGAGCCCAATGCAGAGCGAGTTGTTTCTTAGCTTCCCAAAGAGCTGGAAGCAAGATGCTTTGGGGACTATCTCTGTCTTTGGAAACAATTCACCACTTTGTGCCTTGAAGCTCTAGGGCAATGTAGCACACCCACAGCAGAAGTTCTACTTCAGCCAGATCAGGCCGGCAAAGAAACTGCGTTTCACAGCCCTTTGTAAGGGATGTTCCCGGTAGGCTGTAAGAACCCAATGCAGAACGAGTTGTTTCTTAGCTTCCCAAAGAGATGGAAGCAAGATGCTTTGGGGACTATCTCTGTCTTTGGAAACAATTCAGCAGTTTGTGCCTTGAAGCTCTAGGGCAATGTAGCCCACCCACAGCAGAAGTTCTACTTCAGCCAGATCAGGCCTGCAAAGAAACTGCGTTTCACAGCCCTTTGTAAGGGATGTTCCCGGTAGGCTGTAAGAGCCCAATGCAGAACGAGTTGTTTCTTAGCTTCCCAAAGAGCTGGAAGCAAGATGCTTTGTGGACTATCTCTGTCTTTGGAAACAATTCAGCACTTTGTGCCTTGAAGCTCTAGGGCAATGTAGCACACCCACAGCAGAAGTTCTACTTCAGCCAGATCAGGCCTGCAAAGAAACTGCGTTTCACAGCCCTTTGTAAGGTTTGTTCCCGGTAGGCTGTAAGAGCCCAATGCAGAACGAGTTGTTTCTTAGCTTCCCAAAGAGCTGGAAGCAAGATGCTTTGGGGACTATCTCTGTCTTTGGAAACAATTCAGCACTTTGTGCCTTGAAGCTCTAGGGCAATGTAGCACACCCACAGCAGAAGTTCTACTTCAGCCAGATCAGGCCTGCAAAGAAACTGCGTTTCACAGCCCTTTGTAAGGGATGTTCCCGGTAGGCTGTAACAGCCCAATGCAGAGCGAGTTGTTTCTTAGCTTCCCAAAGAGCTGGAAGCAAGATGCTTTGGGGACTATCTCTGTCTTTGGAAACAATTCAGCACTTTGTGCCTTGAAGCTCTAGGGCAATGTAGCACACCCACAGCAGAAGTTCTACTTCAGCCAGATCAGGCCGGCAAAGAAACTGCGTTTCACAGCCCTTTGTAAGGGATGTTCCCGGTAGGCTGTAAGAACCCAATGCAGAACGAGTTGTTTCTTAGCTTCCCAAAGAGCTGGAAGCAAGATGCTTTGGGGACTATCTCTGTCTTTGGAAACAATTCAGCACTTTGTGCCTTGAAGCTCTAGGGCAATGTAGCACACCCACAGCAGAAGTTCTACTTCAGCCAGATCAGGTTGCAAAGAAACTACGTTTCACAGCCCTTTGTAAGGGATGTTCCCGGTAGGCTGTAAGAGCCCAATGCAGAGCGAGTTGTTTCTTAGCTTCCCAAAGAGCTGGAAGCAAGATGCTTTGGGGACTATCTCTGTCTTTGGAAACAATTCAGCACTTTGTGCCTTGAAGCTCTAGGGCAATGTAGCACACCCACAGCAGAAGTTCTACTTCAGCCAGATCAGGCCGGCAAAGAAACTGCGTTTCACAGCCCTTTGTAAGGGATGTTCCCGGTAGGCTGTAAGAACCCAATGCAGAACGAGTTGTTTCTTAGCTTCCCAAAGAGATGGAAGCAAGATGCTTTGGGGCCTATCTCTGTCTTTGGAAACAATTCAGCAGTTTGTGCCTTGAAGCTCTAGGGCAATGTAGCCCACCCACAGCAGAAGTTCTACTTCAGCCAGATCAGGCCTGCAAAGAAACTGCGTTTCACAGCCCTTTGTAAGGGATGTTCCCGGTAGGCTGTAAGAGCCCAATGCAGAACGAGTTGTTTCTTAGCTTCCCAAAGAGCTGGAAGCAAGATGCTTTGTGGACTATCTCTGTCTTTGGAAACAATTCAGCACTTTGTGCCTTGAAGCTCTAGGGCAATGTAGCACACCCACAGCAGAAGTTCTACTTCAGCCAGATCAGGCCTGCAAAGAAACTGCGTTTCACAGCCCTTTGTAAGGTTTGTTCCCGGTAGGCTGTAAGAGCCCAATGCAGAACGAGTTGTTTCTTAGCTTCCCAAAGAGCTGGAAGCAAGATGCTTTGGGGACTATCTCTGTCTTTGGAAACAATTCAGCACTTTGTGCCTTGAAGCTCTAGGGCAATGTAGCACACCCACAGCAGAAGTTCTACTTCAGCCAGATCAGGCCTGCAAAGAAACTGCGTTTCACAGCCCTTTGTAAGGGATGTTCCCGGTAGGCTGTAAGAGCCCAATGCAGAGCGAGTTGTTTCTTAGCTTCCCAAAGAGCTGGAAGCAAGATGCTTTGGGGACTATCTCTGTCTTTGGAAACAATTCAGCACTTTGTGCCTTGAAGCTCTAGGGCAATGTAGCACACCCACAGCAGAAGTTCTACTTCAGCCAGATCAGGCCTGCAAAGAAACTGCGTTTCACAGCCCTTTGTAAGGGATGTTCCCGGTAGGCTGTAAGAGCCCAATGCAGAACGAGTTGTTTCTTAGCTTCCCAAAGAGCTGGAAGCAAGATGCTTTGGGGACTATCTCTGTCTTTGGAAACAATTCAGCACTTTGTGCCTTGAAGCTCTAGGGCAATGTAGCACACCCACAGCAGAAGTTCTACTTCAGCCAGATCAGGTTGCAAAGAAACTGCGTTTCACAGCCCTTTGTAAGGGATGTTCCCGGTAGGCTGTAAGAGCCCAATGCAGAGCGAGTTGTTTCTTAGCTTCCCAAAGAGCTGGAAGCAAGATGCTTTGGGGACTATCTCTGTCTTTGGAAACAATTCAGCACTTTGTGCCTTGAAGCTCTAGGGCAATGTAGCACACCCACAGCAGAAGTTCTACTTCAGCCAGATCAGGCCTGCAAAGAAACTGCGTTTCACAGCCCTTTGTAAGGGATGTTCCCGGTAGGCTGTAAGAGCCCAATGCAGAACGAGTTGTTTCTTAGCTTCCCAAAGAGCTGGAAGCAAGATGCTTTGGGGACTATCTCTGTCTTTGGAAACAATTCAGCACTTTGTGCCTTGAAGCTCTAGGGCAATGTAGCACACCCACAGCAGAAGTTCTACTTCAGCCAGATCAGGCCTGCAAAGAAACTGCGTTTCACAGCCCTTTGTAAGGGATGTTCCCGGTAGGCTGTAAGAGCCCAATGCAGAGCGAGTTGTTTCTTAGCTTCCCAAAGAGCTGGAAGCAAGATGCTTTGGGGACTATCTCTGTCTTTGGAAACAATTCAGCACTTTGTGCCTTGAAGCTCTAGGGCAATGTAGCACACCCAGAGCAGAAGTTCTACTTCAGCCAGATCAGGCCTGCAAAGAAACTGCGTTTCACAGCCCTTTGTAAGGGATGTTCCCGGTAGGCTGTAAGAGCCCAATGCAGAGCGAGTTGTTTCTTAGCTTCCCAAAGAGCTGGAAGCAAGATGCTTTGGGGACTATCTCTGTCTTTGGAAACAATTCACCACTTTGTGCCTTGAAGCTCTAGGGCAATGTAGCACACCCACAGCAGAAGTTCTACTTCAGCCAGATCAGGCCGGCAAAGAAACTGCGTTTCACAGCCCTTTGTAAGGGATGTTCCCGGTAGGCTGTAAGAACCCAATGCAGAACGAGTTGTTTCTTAGCTTCCCAAAGAGATGGAAGCAAGATGCTTTGGGGACTATCTCTGTCTTTGGAAACAATTCAGCAGTTTGTGCCTTGAAGCTCTAGGGCAATGTAGCCCACCCACAGCAGAAGTTCTACTTCAGCCAGATCAGGCCTGCAAAGAAACTGCGTTTCACAGCCCTTTGTAAGGGATGTTCCCGGTAGGCTGTAAGAGCCCAATGCAGAACGAGTTGTTTCTTAGCTTCCCAAAGAGCTGGAAGCAAGATGCTTTGTGGACTATCTCTGTCTTTGGAAACAATTCAGCACTTTGTGCCTTGAAGCTCTAGGGCAATGTAGCACACCCACAGCAGAAGTTCTACTTCAGCCAGATCAGGCCTGCAAAGAAACTGCGTTTCACAGCCCTTTGTAAGGTTTGTTCCCGGTAGGCTGTAAGAGCCCAATGCAGAACGAGTTGTTTCTTAGCTTCCCAAAGAGCTGGAAGCAAGATGCTTTGGGGACTATCTCTGTCTTTGGAAACAATTCAGCACTTTGTGCCTTGAAGCTCTAGGGCAATGTAGCACACCCACAGCAGAAGTTCTACTTCAGCCAGATCAGGCCTGCAAAGAAACTGCGTTTCACAGCCCTTTGTAAGGGATGTTCCCGGTAGGCTGTAAGAGCCCAATGCAGAGCGAGTTGTTTCTTAGCTTCCCAAAGAGCTGGAAGCAAGATGCTTTGGGGACTATCTCTGTCTTTGGAAACAATTCAGCACTTTGTGCCTTGAAGCTCTAGGGCAATGTAGCACACCCACAGCAGAAGTTCTACTTCAGCCAGATCAGGCCTGCAAAGAAACTGCGTTTCACAGCCCTTTGTAAGGGATGTTCCCGGTAGGCTGTAAGAGCCCAATGCAGAACGAGTTGTTTCTTAGCTTCCCAAAGAGCTGGAAGCAAGATGCTTTGGGGACTATCTCTGTCTTTGGAAACAATTCAGCACTTTGTGCCTTGAAGCTCTAGGGCAATGTAGCACACCCACAGCAGAAGTTCTACTTCAGCCAGATCAGGTTGCAAAGAAACTGCGTTTCACAGCCCTTTGTAAGGGATGTTCCCGGTAGGCTGTAAGAGCCCAATGCAGAGCGAGTTGTTTCTTAGCTTCCCAAAGAGCTGGAAGCAAGATGCTTTGGGGACTATCTCTGTCTTTGGAAACAATTCAGCACTTTGTGCCTTGAAGCTCTAGGGCAATGTAGCACACCCACAGCAGAAGTTCTACTTCAGCCAGATCAGGCCTGCAAAGAAACTGCGTTTCACAGCCCTTTGTAAGGGATGTTCCCGGTAGGCTGTAAGAGCCCAATGCAGAACGAGTTGTTTCTTAGCTTCCCAAAGAGCTGGAAGCAAGATGCTTTGGGGACTATCTCTGTCTTTGGAAACAATTCAGCACTTTGTGCCTTGAAGCTCTAGGGCAATGTAGCACACCCACAGCAGAAGTTCTACTTCAGCCAGATCAGGCCTGCAAAGAAACTGCGTTTCACAGCCCTTTGTAAGGGATGTTCCCGGTAGGCTGTAAGAGCCCAATGCAGAGCGAGTTGTTTCTTAGCTTCCCAAAGAGCTGGAAGCAAGATGCTTTGGGGACTATCTCTGTCTTTGGAAACAATTCAGCACTTTGTGCCTTGAAGCTCTAGGGCAATGTAGCACACCCAGAGCAGAAGTTCTACTTCAGCCAGATCAGGCCTGCAAAGAAACTGCGTTTCACAGCCCTTTGTAAGGGATGTTCCCGGTAGGCTGTAAGAGCCCAATGCAGAGCGAGTTGTTTCTTAGCTTCCCAAAGAGCTGGAAGCAAGATGCTTTGGGGACTATCTCTGTCTTTGGAAACAATTCACCACTTTGTGCCTTGAAGCTCTAGGGCAATGTAGCACACCCACAGCAGAAGTTCTACTTCAGCCAGATCAGGCCGGCAAAGAAACTGCGTTTCACAGCCCTTTGTAAGGGATGTTCCCGGTAGGCTGTAAGAACCCAATGCAGAACGAGTTGTTTCTTAGCTTCCCAAAGAGATGGAAGCAAGATGCTTTGGGGACTATCTCTGTCTTTGGAAACAATTCAGCAGTTTGTGCCTTGAAGCTCTAGGGCAATGTAGCCCACCCACAGCAGAAGTTCTACTTCAGCCAGATCAGGCCTGCAAAGAAACTGCGTTTCACAGCCCTTTGTAAGGGATGTTCCCGGTAGGCTGTAAGAGCCCAATGCAGAACGAGTTGTTTCTTAGCTTCCCAAAGAGCTGGAAGCAAGATGCTTTGTGGACTATCTCTGCCTTTGGAAACAATTCAGCACTTTGTGCCTTGAAGCTCTAGGGCAATGTAGCACACCCACAGCAGAAGTTCTACTTCAGCCAGATCAGGCCTGCAAAGAAACTGCGTTTCACAGCCCTTTGTAAGGTTTGTTCCCGGTAGGCTGTAAGAGCCCAATGCAGAACGAGTTGTTTCTTAGCTTCCCAAAGAGCTGGAAGCAAGATGCTTTGGGGACTATCTCTGTCTTTGGAAAGAATTCAGCACTTTGTGCCTTGAAGCTCTAGGGCAATGTAGCACACCCACAGCAGAAGTTCTACTTCAGCCAGATCAGGCCTGCAAAGAAACTGCGTTTCACAGCCCTTTGTAAGGGATGTTCCCGGTAGGCTGTAAGAGCCCAATGCAGAGCGAGTTGTTTCTTAGCTTCCCAAAGAGCTGGAAGCAAGATGCTTTGGGGACTATCTCTGTCTTTGGAAACAATTCAGCACTTTGTGCCTTGAAGCTCTAGGGCAATGTAGCACACCCACAGCAGAAGTTCTACTTCAGCCAGATCAGGCCGGCAAAGAAACTGCGTTTCACAGCCCTTTGTAAGGGATGTTCCCGGTAGGCTGTAAGAACCCAATGCAGAACGAGTTGTTTCTTAGCTTCCCAAAGAGCTGGAAGCAAGATGCTTTGGGGACTATCTCTGTCTTTGGAAACAATTCAGCACTTTGTGCCTTGAAGCTCTAGGGCAATGTAGCACACCCACAGCAGAAGTTCTACTTCAGCCAGATCAGGTTGCAAAGAAACTACGTTTCACAGCCCTTTGTAAGGGATGTTCCCGGTAGGCTGTAAGAGCCCAATGCAGAGCGAGTTGTTTCTTAGCTTCCCAAAGAGCTGGAAGCAAGATGCTTTGGGGACTATCTCTGTCTTTGGAAACAATTCAGCACTTTGTGCCTTGAAGCTCTAGGGCAATGTAGCACACCCACAGCAGAAGTTCTACTTCAGCCAGATCAGGCCGGCAAAGAAACTGCGTTTCACAGCCCTTTGTAAGGGATGTTCCCGGTAGGCTGTAAGAACCCAATGCAGAACGAGTTGTTTCTTAGCTTCCCAAAGAGATGGAAGCAAGATGCTTTGGGGCCTATCTCTGTCTTTGGAAACAATTCAGCAGTTTGTGCCTTGAAGCTCTAGGGCAATGTAGCCCACCCACAGCAGAAGTTCTACTTCAGCCAGATCAGGCCTGCAAAGAAACTGCGTTTCACAGCCCTTTGTAAGGGATGTTCCCGGTAGGCTGTAAGAGCCCAATGCAGAACGAGTTGTTTCTTAGCTTCCCAAAGAGATGGAAGCAAGATGCTTTGGGGCCTATCTCTGTCTTTGGAAACAATTCAGCAGTTTGTGCCTTGAAGCTCTAGGGCAATGTGGCACACCCACAGCAGAAGTTCTACTTCAGCCAGATCAGGCCTGCAAAGAAACTGCGTTTCACAGCCCTTTGTAAGGGATGTTCCCGGTAGGCTGTAAGAGCCCAATGCAGAACGAGTTGTTTCTTAGCTTCCCAAAGAGCTGGAAGCAAGATGCTTTGGGGACTATCTCTGTCTTTGGAAACAATTCAGCACTTTGTGCCTTGAAGCTCTAGGGCAATGTAGCACACCCACAGCAGAAGTTCTACTTCAGCCAGATCAGGTTGCAAAGAAACTGCGTTTCACAGCCCTTTGTAAGGGATGTTCCCGGTAGGCTGTAAGAGCCCAATGCAGAGCGAGTTGTTTCTTAGCTTCCCAAAGAGCTGGAAGCAAGATGCTTTGGGGACTATCTCTGTCTTTGGAAACAATTCAGCACTTTGTGCCTTGAAGCTCTAGGGCAATGTAGCACACCCACAGCAGAAGTTCTACTTCAGCCAGATCAGGCCTGCAAAGAAACTGCGTTTCACAGCCCTTTGTAAGGGATGTTCCCGGTAGGCTGTAAGAGCCCAATGCAGAACGAGTTGTTTCTTAGCTTCCCAAAGAGCTGGAAGCAAGATGCTTTGGGGACTATCTCTGTCTTTGGAAACAATTCAGCACTTTGTGCCTTGAAGCTCTAGGGCAATGTAGCACACCCACAGCAGAAGTTCTACTTCAGCCAGATCAGGCCTGCAAAGAAACTGCGTTTCACAGCCCTTTGTAAGGGATGTTCCCGGTAGGCTGTAAGAGCCCAATGCAGAGCGAGTTGTTTCTTAGCTTCCCAAAGAGCTGGGAGCAAGGTGCTTTGGGGACTATCTCTGTCTTTGGAAACAATTCAGCACTTTGTGCCTTGAAGCTCTAGGGCAATGTAGCACACCCACAGCAGAAGTTCTACTTCAGCCAGATCAGGCCGGCAAAGAAACTGCGTTTCACAGCCCTTTGTAAGGGATGTTCCCGGTAGGCTGTAAGAGCCCAATGCAGAACGAGTTGTTTCTTAGCTTCCCAAAGAGCTGGAAGCAAGATGCTTTGGGGACTATCTCTGTCTTTGGAAACAATTCAGCACTTTGTGCCTTGAAGCTCTAGGGCAATGTAGCACACCCACAGCAGAAGTTCTACTTCAGCCAGATCAGGCCTGCAAAGAAACTGCGTTTCACAGCCCTTTGTAAGGGATGTTCCCGGTAGGCTGTAAGAGCCCAATGCAGAGCGAGTTGTTTCTTAGCTTCCCAAAGAGCTGGAAGCAAGATGCTTTGGGGACTATCTCTGTCTTTGGAAACAATTCAGCACTTTGTGCCTTGAAGCTCTAGGGCAATGTAGCACACCCACAGCAGAAGTTCTACTTCAGCCTGATCAGGCCTGCAAAGAAACTGCGTTTCACAACCCTTTTGTAAGGGATGTTCCCGGTAGGCTGTAAGAGCCCAATGCAGAACGAGTTGTTTCTTAGCTTCCCAAAGAGCTGGAAACAAGATGCTTTGGGGACTATCTCTGTCTTTGGAAACAATTCAGCACTTTGTGCCTTGAAGCTCTAGGGCAATGTAGCACACCCACAGCAGAAGTTCTACTTCAGCCAGATCAGGCCTGCAAAGAAACTGCGTTTCACAGCCCTTTGTAAGGGATGTTCCCGGTAGGCTGTAAGAGCCCAATGCAGAGCGAGTTGTTTCTTAGCTTCCCAAAGAGCTGGAAGCAAGATGCTTTGGGGACTATCTCTGTCTTTGGAAACAATTCAGCACTTTGTGCCTTGAAGCTCTAGGGCAATGTAGCACACCCACAGCAGAAGTTCTACTTCAGCCAGATCAGGCCGGCAAAGAAACTGCGTTTCACAGCCCTTTGTAAGGGATGTTCCCGGTAGGCTGTAAGAGCCCAATGCAGAACGAGTTGTTTCTTAGCTTCCCAAAGAGCTGGAAGCAAGATGCTTTGGGGACTATCTCTGTCTTTGGAAACAATTCAGCACTTTGTGCCTTGAAGCTCTAGGGCAATGTAGCACACCCAGAGCAGAAGTTCTACTTCAGCCAGATCAGGCCTGCAAAGAAACTGCGTTTCACAGCCCTTTGTAAGGGATGTTCCCGGTAGGCTGTAAGAGCCCAATGCAGAGCGAGTTGTTTCTTAGCTTCCCAAAGAGCTGGAAGCAAGATGCTTTGGGGACTATCTCTGTCTTTGGAAACAATTCGGCACTTTGTGCCTTGAAGCTCTAGGGCAATGTAGCACACCCACAGCAGAAGTTCTACTTCAGCCAGATCAGGCCTGCAAAGAAACTGCGTTTCACAGCCCTTTGTAAGGGATGTTCCCGGTAGGCTGTAAGAGCCCAATGCAGAACGAGTTGTTTCTTAGCTTCCCAAAGAGCTGGAAGCAAGATGCTTTGGGGACTATCTCTGTCTTTGGAAACAATTCAGCACTTTGTGCCTTGAAGCTCTAGGGCAATGTAGCACACCCACAGCAGAAGTTCTACTTCAGCCAGATCAGGCCTGCAAAGAAACTGCGTTTCACAGCCCTTTGTAAGGGATGTTCCCGGTAGGCTGTAAGAGCCCAATGCAGAACGAGTTGTTTCTTAGCTTCCCAAAGAGCTGGAAGCAAGATGCTTTGGGGACTATCTCTGTCTTTGGAAACAATTCAGCACTTTGTGCCTTGAAGCTCTAGGGCAATGTAGCACACCCACAGCAGAAGTTCTACTTCAGCCAGATCAGGCCTGCAAAGAAACTGCGTTTCACAGCCCTTTGTAAGGGATGTTCCCGGTAGGCTGTAAGAGCCCAATGCAGAGCGAGTTGTTTCTTAGCTTCCCAAAGAGCTGGAAGCAAGATGCTTTGGGGACTATCTCTGTCTTTGGAAACAATTCAGCACTTTGTGCCTTGAAGCTCTAGGGCAATGTAGCACACCCACAGCAGAAGTTCTACTTCAGCCAGATCAGGCCTGCAAAGAAACTGCGTTTCACAGCCCTTTGTAAGGGATGTTCCCGGTAGGCTGTAAGAGCCCAATGCAGAACGAGTTGTTTCTTAGCTTCCCAAAGAGCTGGAAGCAAGATGCTTTGGGGACTATCTCTGTCTTTGGAAACAATTCAGCACTTTGTGCCTTGAAGCTCTAGGGCAATGTAGCACACCCACAGCAGAAGTTCTACTTCAGCCAGATCAGGCCTGCAAAGAAACTGCGTTTCACAGCCCTTTGTAAGGGATGTTCCCGGTAGGCTGTAAGAGCCCAATGCAGAGCGAGTTGTTTCTTAGCTTCCCAAAGAGCTGGAAGCAAGATGCTTTGGGGACTATCTCTGTCTTTGGAAACAATTCAGCACTTTGTGCCTTGAAGCTCTAGGGCAATGTAGCACACCCACAGCAGAAGTTCTACTTCAGCCAGATCAGGCCTGCAAAGAAACTGCGTTTCACAGCCCTTTGTAAGGGATGTTCCCGGTAGGCTGTAAGAGCCCAATGCAGAACGAGTTGTTTCTTAGCTTCCCAAAGAGCTGGAAGCAAGATGCTTTGGGGACTATCTCTGTCTTTGGAAACAATTCAGCACTTTGTGCCTTGAAGCTCTAGGGCAATGTAGCACACCCACAGCAGAAGTTCTACTTCAGCCAGATCAGGCCTGCAAAGAAACTGCGTTTCACAGCCCTTTGTAAGGGATGTTCCCGGTAGGCTGTAAGAGCCCAATGCAGAGCGAGTTGTTTCTTAGCTTCCCAAAGAGCTGGAAGCAAGATGCTTTGGGGACTATCTCTGTCTTTGGAAACAATTCAGCACTTTGTGCCTTGAAGCTCTAGGGCAATGTAGCACACCCACAGCAGAAGTTCTACTTCAGCCAGATCAGGCCGGCAAAGAAACTGCGTTTCACAGCCCTTTGTAAGGGATGTTCCCGGTAGGCTGTAAGAGCCCAATGCAGAACGAGTTGTTTCTTAGCTTCCCAAAGAGCTGGAAGCAAGATGCTTTGGGGACTATCTCTGTCTTTGGAAACAATTCAGCACTTTGTGCCTTGAAGCTCTAGGGCAATGTAGCACACCCAGAGCAGAAGTTCTAATTCAGCCAGATCAGGCCTGCAAAGAAACTGCGTTTCACAGCCCTTTGTAAGGGATGTTCCCGGTAGGCTGTAAGAGCCCAATGCAGAGCGAGTTGTTTCTTAGCTTCCCAAAGAGCTGGAAGCAAGATGCTTTGGGGACTATCTCTGTCTTTGGAAACAATTCAGCACTTTGTGCCTTGAAGCTCTAGGGCAATGTAGCACACCCAGAGCAGAAGTTCTACTTCAGCCAGATCAGGCCTGCAAAGAAACTGCGTTTCACAGCCCTTTGTAAGGGATGTTCCCGGTAGGCTGTAAGAGCCCAATGCAGAGCGAGTTGTTTCTTAGCTTCCCAAAGAGCTGGAAGCAAGATGCTTTGGGGACTATCTCTGTCTTTGGAAACAATTCAGCACTTTGTGCCTTGAAGCTCTAGGGCAATGTAGCACACCCACAGCAGAAGTTCTACTTCAGCCAGATCAGGCCTGCAAAGAAACTGCGTTTCACAGCCCTTTGTAAGGGATGTTCCCGGTAGGCTGTAAGAGCCCAATGCAGAACGAGTTGTTTCTTAGCTTCCCAAAGAGCTGGAAGCAAGATGCTTTGGGGACTATCTCTGTCTTTGGAAACAATTCAGCACTTTGTGCCTTGAAGCTCTAGGGCAATGTAGCACACCCAGAGCAGAAGTTCTACTTCAGCCAGATCAGGCCTGCAAAGAAACTGCGTTTCACAGCCCTTTGTAAGGGATGTTCCCGGTAGGCTGTAAGAGCCCAATGCAGAGCGAGTTGTTTCTTAGCTTCCCAAAGAGCTGGAAGCAAGATGCTTTGGGGACTATCTCTGTCTTTGGAAACAATTCAGCACTTTGTGCCTTGAAGCTCTAGGGCAATGTAGCACACCCACAGCAGAAGTTCTACTTCAGCCAGATCAGGCCTGCAAAGAAACTGCGTTTCACAGCCCTTTGTAAGGGATGTTCCCGGTAGGCTGTAAGAGCCCAATGCAGAACGAGTTGTTTCTTAGCTTCCCAAAGAGCTGGAAGCAAGATGCTTTGGGGACTATCTCTGTCTTTGGAAACAATTCAGCACTTTGTGCCTTGAAGCTCTAGGGCAATGTAGCACACCCACAGCAGAAGTTCTACTTCAGCCAGATCAGGCCTGCAAAGAAACTGCGTTTCACAGCCCTTTGTAAGGGATGTTCCCGGTAGGCTGTAAGAGCCCAATGCAGAACGAGTTGTTTCTTAGCTTCCCAAAGAGCTGGAAGCAAGATGCTTTGGGGACTATCTCTGTCTTTGGAAACAATTCAGCACTTTGTGCCTTGAAGCTCTAGGGCAATGTAGCACACCCACAGCAGAAGTTCTACTTCAGCCAGATCAGGCCGGCAAAGAAACTGCGTTTCACAGCCCTTTGTAAGGGATGTTCCCGGTAGGCTGTAAGAGCCCAATGCAGAACGAGTTGTTTCTTAGCTTCCCAAAGAGCTGGAAGCAAGATGCTTTGGGGACTATCTCTGTCTTTGGAAACAATTCAGCACTTTGTGCCTTGAAGCTCTAGGGCAATGTAGCACACCCACAGCAGAAGTTCTACTTCAGCCAGATCAGGCCTGCAAAGAAACTGCGTTTCACAGCCCTTTGTAAGGGATGTTCCCGGTAGGCTGTAAGAGCCCAATGCAGAGCGAGTTGTTTCTTAGCTTCCCAAAGAGCTGGAAGCAAGATGCTTTGGGGACTATCTCTGTCTTTGGAAACAATTCAGCACTTTGTGCCTTGAAGCTCTAGGGCAATGTAGCACACCCAGAGCAGAAGTTCTACTTCAGCCAGATCAGGCCTGCAAAGAAACTGCGTTTCACAGCCCTTTGTAAGGGATGTTCCGGGTAGGCTGTAAGAGCCCAATGCAGAACGAGTTGTTTCTAAGCTTCCCAAAGAGCTGGAAGCAAGATGCTTTGGGGACTATCTCTGTCTTTGGAAACAATTCAGCACTTTGTGCCTTGAAGCTCTAGGGCAATGTAGCACACCCACAGCAGAAGTTCTACTTCAGCCAGATCAGGCCTGCAAAGAAACTGCGTTTCACAGCCCTTTGTAAGGGATGTTCCCGGTAGGCTGTAAGAGCCCAATGCAGAACGAGTTGTTTCTTAGCTTCCCAAAGAGCTGGAAGCAAGATGCTTTGGGGACTATCTCTGTCTTTGGAAACAATTCAGCACTTTGTGCCTTGAAGCTCTAGGGCAATGTAGCACACCCACAGCAGAAGTTCTACTTCAGCCAGATCAGGCCTGCAAAGAAACTGCGTTTCACAGCCCTTTGTAAGGGATGTTCCCGGTAGGCTGTAAGAGCCCAATGCAGAGCGAGTTGTTTCTTAGCTTCCCAAAGAGCTGGAAGCAAGATGCTTTGGGGACTATCTCTGTCTTTGGAATCAATTCAGCACTTTGTGCCTTGAAGCTCTAGGGCAATGTAGCACACCCACAGCAGAAGTTCTACTTCAGCCAGATGAGGCCTGCAAAGAAACTGCGTTTCACAGCCCTTTGTAAGGGATGTTCCCGATAGGCTGTAAGAGCCCAATGCAGAACGAGTTGTTTCTTAGCTTCCCAAAGAGCTGGAAGCAAGATGCTTTGGGGACTATCTCTGTCTTTGGAAACAATTCAGCACTTTGTGCCTTGAAGCTCTAGGGCAATGTAGCACACCCAGAGCAGAAGTTCTACTTCAGCCAGATCAGGCCTGCAAAGAAACTGCGTTTCACAGCCCTTTGTAAGGGATGTTCCCGGTAGGCTGTAAGAGCCCAATGCAGAGCGAGTTGTTTCTTAGCTTCCCAAAGAGCTGGAAGCAAGATGCTTTGGGGACTATCTCTGTCTTTGGAAACAATTCAGCACTTTGTGCCTTGAAGCTCTAGGGCAATGTAGCACACCCACAGCAGAAGTTCTACTTCAGCCAGATCAGGCCTGCAAAGAAACTGCGTTTCACAGCCCTTTGTAAGGTTTGTTCCCGGTAGGCTGTAAGAGCCCAATGCAGAACGAGTTGTTTCTTAGCTTCCCAAAGAGCTGGAAGCAAGATGCTTTGGGGACTATCTCTGTCTTTGGAAACAATTCAGCACTTTGTGCCTTGAAGCTCTAGGGCAATGTAGCACACCCACAGCAGAAGTTCTACTTCAGCCAGATAAGGCCTGCAAAGAAACTGCGTTTCACAGCCCTTTGTAAGGGATGTTCCCGGTAGGCTGTAAGAGCCCAATGCAGAGCGAGTTGTTTCTTAGCTTCCCAAAGAGCTGGAAGCAAGATGCTTTGGGGACTATCTCTGTCTTTGGAAACAATTCAGCACTTTGTGCCTTGAAGCTCTAGGGCAATGTAGCACACCCACAGCAGAAGTTCTACTTCAGCCAGATCAGGCCGGCAAAGAAACTGCGTTTCACAGCCCTTTGTAAGGGATGTTCCCGGTAGGCTGTAAGAACCCAATGCAGAGCGAGTTGTTTCTTAGCTTCCCAAAGAGCTGGAAGCAAGATGCTTTGGGGACTATCTCTGTCTTTGGAAACAATTCAGCACTTTGTGCCTTGAAGCTCTAGGGCAATGTAGCACACCCACAGCAGAAGTTCTACTTCAGCCAGATCAGGTTGCAAAGAAACTACGTTTCACAGCCCTTTGTAAGGGATGTTCCCGGTAGGCTGTAAGAGCCCAATGCAGAGCGAGTTGTTTCTTAGCTTCCCAAAGAGCTGGAAGCAAGATGCTTTGGGGACTATCTCTGTCTTTGGAAACAATTCAGCACTTTGTGCCTTGAAGCTCTAGGGCAATGTAGCACACCCACAGCAGAAGTTCTACTTCAGCCAGATCAGGCCTGCAAAGAAACTGCGTTTCACAGCCCTTTGTAAGGGATGTTCCCGGTAGGCTGTAAGAGCCCAATGCAGAACGAGTTGTTTCTTAGCTTCCCAAAGAGCTGGAAGCAAGATGCTTTGGGGACTATCTCTGTCTTTGGAAACAATTCAGCACTTTGTGCCTTGAAGCTCTAGGGCAATGTAGCACACCCAGAGCAGAAGTTCTACTTCAGCCAGATCAGGCCTGCAAAGAAACTGCGTTTCACAGCCCTTTGTAAGGGATGTTCCCGGTAGGCTGTAAGAGCCCAATGCAGAGCGAGTTGTTTCTTAGCTTCCCAAAGAGCTGGAAGCAAGATGCTTTGGGGACTATCTCTGTCTTTGGAAACAATTCAGCACTTTGTGCCTTGAAGCTCTAGGGCAATGTAGCACACCCACAGCAGAAGTTCTACTTCAGCCAGATCAGGCCGGCAAAGAAACTGCGTTTCACAGCCCTTTGTAAGGGATGTTCCCGGTAGGCTGTAAGAACCCAATGCAGAACGAGTTGTTTCTTAGCTTCCCAAAGAGATGGAAGCAAGATGCTTTGGGGCCTATCTCTGTCTTTGGAAACAATTCAGCAGTTTGTGCCTTGAAGCTCTAGGGCAATGTAGCCCACCCACAGCAGAAGTTCTACTTCAGCCAGATCAGGCCTGCAAAGAAACTGCGTTTCACAGCCCTTTGTAAGGGATGTTCCCGGTAGGCTGTAAGAGCCCAATGCAGAACGAGTTGTTTCTTAGCTTCCCAAAGAGCTGGAAGCAAGATGCTTTGGGGACTATCTCTGTCTTTGGAAACAATTCAGCACTTTGTGCCTTGAAGCTCTAGGGCAATGTAGCACACCCAGAGCAGAAGTTCTACTTCAGCCAGATCAGGCCTGCAAAGAAACTGCGTTTCACAGCCCTTTGTAAGGTTTGTTCCCGGTAGGCTGTAAGAGCCCAATGCAGAACGAGTTGTTTCTTAGCTTCACAAAGAGCTGGAAGCAAGATGCTTTGGGGACTATCTCTGTCTTTGGAAACAATTCAGCACTTTGTGCCTTGAAGCTCTAGGGCAATGTAGCACACCCACAGCAGAAGTTCTACTTCAGCCAGATCAGGCCTGCAAAGAAACTGCGTTTCACAGCCCTTTGTAAGGGATGTTCCCGGTAGGCTGTAAGAGCCCAATGCAGAGCGAGTTGTTTCTTAGCTTCCCAAAGAGCTGGAAGCAAGATGCTTTGGGGACTATCTCTGTCTTTGGAAACAATTCAGCACTTTGTGCCTTGAAGCTCTAGGGCAATGTAGCACACCCACAGCAGAAGTTCTACTTCAGCCAGATCAGGCCGGCAAAGAAACTGCGTTTCACAGCCCTTTGTAAGGGATGTTCCCGGTAGGCTGTAAGAGCCCAATGCAGAACGAGTTGTTTCTTAGCTTCCCAAAGAGCTGGAAGCAAGATGCTTTGGGGACTATCTCTGTCTTTGGAAACAATTCAGCACTTTGTGCCTTGAAGCTCTAGGGCAATGTAGCACACCCACAGCAGAAGTTCTACTTCAGCCAGATCAGGCCGGCAAAGAAACTGCGTTTCACAGCCCTTTGTAAGGGATGTTCCCGGTAGGCTGTAAGAGCCCAATGCAGAGCGAGTTGTTTCTTAGCTTCCCAAAGAGCTGGAAGCAAGATGCTTTGGGGACTATCTCTGTCTTTGGAATCAATTCAGCACTTTGTGCCTTGAAGCTCTAGGGCAATGTAGCACACCCACAGCAGAAGTTCTACTTCAGCCAGATCAGGCCTGCAAAGAAACTGCGTTTCACAGCCCTTTGTAAGGGATGTTCCCGGTAGGCTGTAAGAGCCCAATGCAGAACGAGTTGTTTCTTAGCTTCCCAAAGAGCTGGAAGCAAGATGCTTTGGGGACTATCTCTGTCTTTGGAAACAATTCAGCACTTTGTGCCTTGAAGCTCTAGGGCAATGTAGCACACCCACAGCAGAAGTTCTACTTCAGCCAGATCAGGCCTGCAAAGAAACTGCGTTTCACAGCCCTTTGTAAGGGATGTTCCCGGTAGGCTGTAAGAGCCCAATGCAGAGCGAGTTGTTTCTTAGCTTCCCAAAGAGCTGGAAGCAAGATGCTTTGGGGACTATCTCTGTCTTTGGAAACAATTCAGCACTTTGTGCCTTGAAGCTCTAGGGCAATGTAGCACACCCAGAGCAGAAGTTCTACTTCAGCCAGATCAGGCCTGCAAAGAAACTGCGTTTCACAGCCCTTTGTAAGGGATGTTCCCGGTAGGCTGTAAGAGCCCAATGCAGAACGAGTTGTTTCTAAGCTTCCCAAAGAGCTGGAAGCAAGATGCTTTGGGGACTATCTCTGTCTTTGGAAACAATTCAGCACTTTGTGCCTTGAAGCTCTAGGGCAATGTAGCACACCCACAGCAGAAGTTCTACTTCAGCCAGATCAGGCCTGCAAAGAAACTGCGTTTCACAGCCCTTTGTAAGGGATGTTCCCGGTAGGCTGTAAGAGCCCAATGCAGAACGAGTTGTTTCTTAGCTTCCCAAAGAGCTGGAAGCAAGATGCTTTGGGGACTATCTCTGTCTTTGGAAACAATTCAGCACTTTGTGCCTTGAAGCTCTAGGGCAATGTAGCACACCCACAGCAGAAGTTCTACTTCAGCCAGATCAGGCCTGCAAAGAAACTGCGTTTCACAGCCCTTTGTAAGGGATGTTCCCGGTAGGCTGTAAGAGCCCAATGCAGAGCGAGTTGTTTCTTAGCTTCCCAAAGAGCTGGAAGCAAGATGCTTTGGGGACTATCTCTGTCTTTGGAATCAATTCAGCACTTTGTGCCTTGAAGCTCTAGGGCAATGTAGCACACCCACAGCAGAAGTTCTACTTCAGCCAGATGAGGCCTGCAAAGAAACTGCGTTTCACAGCCCTTTGTAAGGGATGTTCCCGATAGGCTGTAAGAGCCCAATGCAGAACGAGTTGTTTCTTAGCTTCCCAAAGAGCTGGAAGCAAGATGCTTTGGGGACTATCTCTGTCTTTGGAAACAATTCAGCAGTTTGTGCCTTGAAGCTCTAGGGCAATGTAGCACACCCAGAGCAGAAGTTCTACTTCAGCCAGATCAGGCCTGCAAAGAAACTGCGTTTCGCAGCCCTTTGTAAGGGATGTTCCCGGTAGGCTGTAAGAGCCCAATGCAGAGCGAGTTGTTTCTTAGCTTCCCAAAGAGCTGGAAGCAAGATGCTTTGTGGACTATCTCTGTCTTTGGAAACAATTCAGCACTTTGTGCCTTGAAGCTCTAGGGCAATGTAGCACACCCACAGCAGAAGTTCTACTTCAGCCAGATCAGGCCTGCAAAGAAACTGCGTTTCACAGCCCTTTGTAAGGTTTGTTCCCGGTAGGCTGTAAGAGCCCAATGCAGAACGAGTTGTTTCTTAGCTTCCCAAAGAGCTGGAAGCAAGATGCTTTGGGGACTATCTCTGTCTTTGGAAACAATTCAGCACTTTGTGCCTTGAAGCTCTAGGGCAATGTAGCACACCCACAGCAGAAGTTCTACTTCAGCCAGATAAGGCCTGCAAAGAAACTGCGTTTCACAGCCCTTTGTAAGGGATGTTCCCGGTAGGCTGTAAGAGCCCAATGCAGAGCGAGTTGTTTCTTAGCTTCCCAAAGAGCTGGAAGCAAGATGCTTTGGGGACTATCTCTGTCTTTGGAAACAATTCAGCACTTTGTGCCTTGAAGCTCTAGGGCAATGTAGCACACCCACAGCAGAAGTTCTACTTCAGCCAGATCAGGCCGGCAAAGAAACTGCGTTTCACAGCCCTTTGTAAGGGATGTTCCCGGTAGGCTGTAAGAACCCAATGCAGAGCGAGTTGTTTCTTAGCTTCCCAAAGAGCTGGAAGCAAGATGCTTTGGGGACTATCTCTGTCTTTGGAAACAATTCAGCACTTTGTGCCTTGAAGCTCTAGGGCAATGTAGCACACCCACAGCAGAAGTTCTACTTCAGCCAGATCAGGTTGCAAAGAAACTACGTTTCACAGCCCTTTGTAAGGGATGTTCCCGGTAGGCTGTAAGAGCCCAATGCAGAGCGAGTTGTTTCTTAGCTTCCCAAAGAGCTGGAAGCAAGATGCTTTGGGGACTATCTCTGTCTTTGGAAACAATTCAGCACTTTGTGCCTTGAAGCTCTAGGGCAATGTAGCACACCCACAGCAGAAGTTCTACTTCAGCCAGATCAGGCCTGCAAAGAAACTGCGTTTCACAGCCCTTTGTAAGGGATGTTCCCGGTAGGCTGTAAGAGCCCAATGCAGAACGAGTTGTTTCTTAGCTTCCCAAAGAGCTGGAAGCAAGATGCTTTGGGGACTATCTCTGTCTTTGGAAACAATTCAGCACTTTGTGCCTTGAAGCTCTAGGGCAATGTAGCACACCCAGAGCAGAAGTTCTACTTCAGCCAGATCAGGCCTGCAAAGAAACTGCGTTTCACAGCCCTTTGTAAGGGATGTTCCCGGTAGGCTGTAAGAGCCCAATGCAGAGCGAGTTGTTTCTTAGCTTCCCAAAGAGCTGGAAGCAAGATGCTTTGGGGACTATCTCTGTCTTTGGAAACAATTCAGCACTTTGTGCCTTGAAGCTCTAGGGCAATGTAGCACACCCACAGCAGAAGTTCTACTTCAGCCAGATCAGGCCGGCAAAGAAACTGCGTTTCACAGCCCTTTGTAAGGGATGTTCCCGGTAGGCTGTAAGAACCCAATGCAGAACGAGTTGTTTCTTAGCTTCCCAAAGAGATGGAAGCAAGATGCTTTGGGGCCTATCTCTGTCTTTGGAAACAATTCAGCAGTTTGTGCCTTGAAGCTCTAGGGCAATGTAGCCCACCCACAGCAGAAGTTCTACTTCAGCCAGATCAGGCCTGCAAAGAAACTGCGTTTCACAGCCCTTTGTAAGGGATGTTCCCGGTAGGCTGTAAGAGCCCAATGCAGAACGAGTTGTTTCTTAGCTTCCCAAAGAGCTGGAAGCAAGATGCTTTGGGGACTATCTCTGTCTTTGGAAACAATTCAGCACTTTGTGCCTTGAAGCTCTAGGGCAATGTAGCACACCCACAGCAGAAGTTCTACTTCAGCCAGATCAGGCCTGCAAAGAAACTGCGTTTCACAGCCCTTTGTAAGGTTTGTTCCCGGTAGGCTGTAAGAGCCCAATGCAGAACGAGTTGTTTCTTAGCTTCACAAAGAGCTGGAAGCAAGATGCTTTGGGGACTATCTCTGTCTTTGGAAACAATTCAGCACTTTGTGCCTTGAAGCTCTAGGGCAATGTAGCACACCCACAGCAGAAGTTCTACTTCAGCCAGATAAGGCCTGCAAAGAAACTGCGTTTCACAGCCCTTTGTAAGGGATGTTCCCGGTAGGCTGTAAGAGCCCAATGCAGAGCGAGTTGTTTCTTAGCTTCCCAAAGAGCTGGAAGCAAGATGCTTTGGGGACTATCTCTGTCTTTGGAAACAATTCAGCACTTTGTGCCTTGAAGCTCTAGGGCAATGTAGCACACCCACAGCAGAAGTTCTACTTCAGCCAGATCAGGCCGGCAAAGAAACTGCGTTTCACAGCCCTTTGTAAGGGATGTTCCCGGTAGGCTGTAAGAGCCCAATGCAGAACGAGTTGTTTCTTAGCTTCCCAAAGAGCTGGAAGCAAGATGCTTTGGGGACTATCTCTGTCTTTGGAAACAATTCAGCACTTTGTGCCTTGAAGCTCTAGGGCAATGTAGCACACCCAGAGCAGAAGTTCTACTTCAGCCAGATCAGGCCTGCAAAGAAACTGCGTTTCACAGCCCTTTGTAAGGGATGTTCCCGGTAGGCTGTAAGAGCCCAATGCAGAGCGAGTTGTTTCTTAGCTTCCCAAAGAGCTGGAAGCAAGATGCTTTGGGGACTATCTCTGTCTTTGGAAACAATTCAGCACTTTGTGCCTTGAAGCTCTAGGGCAATGTAGCACACCCACAGCAGAAGTTCTACTTCAGCCAGATCAGGCCTGCAAAGAAACTGCGTTTCACAGCCCTTTGTAAGGGATGTTCCCGGTAGGCTGTAAGAGCCCAATGCAGAACGAGTTGTTTCTTAGCTTCCCAAAGAGCTGGAAGCAAGATGCTTTGGGGACTATCTCTGTCTTTGGAAACAATTCAGCACTTTGTGCCTTGAAGCTCTAGGGCAATGTAGCACACCCACAGCAGAAGTTCTACTTCAGCCAGATCAGGCCTGCAAAGAAACTGCGTTTCACAGCCCTTTGTAAGGGATGTTCCCGGTAGGCTGTAAGAGCCCAATGCAGAACGAGTTGTTTCTTAGCTTCCCAAAGAGCTGGAAGCAAGATGCTTTGGGGACTATCTCTGTCTTTGGAAACAATTCAGCACTTTGTGCCTTGAAGCTCTAGGGCAATGTAGCACACCCAGAGCAGAAGTTCTACTTCAGCCAGATCAGGCCTGCAAAGAAACTGCGTTTCACAGCCCTTTGTAAGGGATGTTCCCGGTAGGCTGTAAGAGCCCAATGCAGAGCGAGTTGTTTCTTAGCTTCCCAAAGAGCTGGAAGCAAGATGCTTTGGGGACTATCTCTGTCTTTGGAAACAATTCAGCACTTTGTGCCTTGAAGCTCTAGGGCAATGTAGCACACCCACAGCAGAAGTTCTACTTCAGCCAGATCAGGCCTGCAAAGAAACTGCGTTTCACAGCCCTTTGTAAGGGATGTTCCCGGTAGGCTGTAAGAGCCCAATGCAGAACGAGTTGTTTCTTAGCTTCCCAAAGAGCTGGAAGCAAGA
This sequence comes from Equus asinus, assembly GCF_041296235.1. Classification (NCBI taxonomy): domain Eukaryota; kingdom Metazoa; phylum Chordata; class Mammalia; order Perissodactyla; family Equidae; genus Equus; species Equus asinus. Next base: position 68,138,636 of record NC_091791.1, on the reverse strand, counting down.
TGCTTTGGGGACTATCTCTGTCTTTGGAAACAATTCAGCACTTTGTGCCTTGAAGCTCTAGGGCAATGTAGCACACCCAGAGCAGAAGTTCTACTTCAGCCAGATCAGGCCTGCAAAGAAACTGCGTTTCACAGCCCTTTGTAAGGGATGTTCCCGGTAGGCTGTAAGAGCCCAATGCAGAGCGAGTTGTTTCTTAGCTTCCCAAAGAGCTGGAAGCAAGATGCTTTGGGGACTATCTCTGTCTTTGGAAACAATTCAGCCCTTTTTGCCTTGAAGCTCTAGGGCAATGTAGCACACCCACAGCAGAAGTTCTACTTCAGCCAGATCAGGCCTGCAAAGAAACTGCGTTTCACAGCCCTTTGTAAGGGATGTTCCCGGTAGGCTGTAAGAGCCCAATGCAGAACGAGTTGTTTCTTAGCTTCCCAAAGAGCTGGAAGCAAGATGCTTTGGGGACTATCTCTGTCTTTGGAAACAATTCAGCACTTTGTGCCTTGAAGCTCTAGGGCAATGTAGCACACCCAGAGCAGAAGTTCTACTTCAGCCAGATCAGGCCTGCAAAGAAACTGCGTTTCACAGCCCTTTGTAAGGGATGTTCCCGGTAGGCTGTAAGAGCCCAATGCAGAGCGAGTTGTTTCTTAGCTTCCCAAAGAGCTGGAAGCAAGATGCTTTGGGGACTATCTCTGTCTTTGGAAACAATTCAGCACTTTGTGCCTTGAAGCTCTAGGGCAATGTAGCACACCCACAGCAGAAGTTCTACTTCAGCCAGATCAGGCCTGCAAAGAAACTGCGTTTCACAGCCCTTTGTAAGGGATGTTCCCGGTAGGCTGTAAGAGCCCAATGCAGAACGAGTTGTTTCTTAGCTTCCCAAAGAGCTGGAAGCAAGATGCTTTGGGGACTATCTCTGTCTTTGGAAACAATTCAGCACTTTGTGCCTTGAAGCTCTAGGGCAATGTAGCACACCCACAGCAGAAGTTCTACTTCAGCCAGATCAGGCCTGCAAAGAAACTGCGTTTCACAGCCCTTTGTAAGGGATGTTCCCGGTAGGCTGTAAGAGCCCAATGCAGAGCGAGTTGTTTCTTAGCTTCCCAAAGAGCTGGAAGCAAGATGCTTTGGGGACTATCTCTGTCTTTGGAAACAATTCAGCACTTTGTGCCTTGAAGCTCTAGGGCAATGTAGCACACCCACAGCAGAAGTTCTACTTCAGCCAGATCAGGCCTGCAAAGAAACTGCGTTTCACAGCCCTTTGTAAGGGATGTTCCCGGTAGGCTGTAAGAGCCCAATGCAGAACGAGTTGTTTCTTAGCTTCCCAAAGAGCTGGAAGCAAGATGCTTTGGGGACTATCTCTGTCTTTGGAAACAATTCAGCACTTTGTGCCTTGAAGCTCTAGGGCAATGTAGCACACCCACAGCAGAAGTTCTACTTCAGCCAGATCAGGCCTGCAAAGAAACTGCGTTTCACAGCCCTTTGTAAGGGATGTTCCCGGTAGGCTGTAAGAGCCCAATGCAGAACGAGTTGTTTCTTAGCTTCCCAAAGAGCTGGAAGCAAGATGCTTTGGGGACTATCTCTGTCTTTGGAAACAATTCAGCACTTTGTGCCTTGAAGCTCTAGGGCAATGTAGCACACCCAGAGCAGAAGTTCTACTTCAGCCAGATCAGGCCTGCAAAGAAACTGCGTTTCACAGCCCTTTGTAAGGGATGTTCCCGGTATGCTGTAAGAGCCCAATGCAGAGCGAGTTGTTTCTTAGCTTCCCAAAGAGCTGGAAGCAAGATGCTTTGGGGACTATCTCTGTCTTTGGAAACAATTCAGCCCTTTGTGCCTTGAAGCTCTAGGGCAATGTAGCACACCCAGAGCAGAAGTTCTACTTCAGCCAGATCAGGCCTGCAAAGAAACTGCGTTTCACAGCCCTTTGTAAGGGATGTTCCCGGTAGGCTGTAAGAGCCCAATGCAGAACGAGTTGTTTCTTAGCTTCCCAAAGAGCTGGAAGCAAGATGCTTTGGGGACTATCTCTGTCTTTGGAAACAATTCAGCACTTTGTGCCTTGAAGCTCTAGGGCAATGTAGCACACCCAGAGCAGAAGTTCTACTTCAGCCACATCAGGCCTGCAAAGAAACTGCGTTTCACAGCCCTTTGTAAGGGATGTTCCCGGTAGGCTGTAAGAGCCCAATGCAGAGCGAGTTGTTTCTTAGCTTCCCAAAGAGCTGGAAGCAAGATGCTTTGGGGACTATCTCTGTCTTTGGAAACAATTCAGCACTTTGTGCCTTGAAGCTCTAGGGCAATGTAGCACACCCAGAGCAGAAGTTCTACTTCAGCCAGATCAGGCCTGCAAAGAAACTGCGTTTCACAGCCCTTTGTAAGGGATGTTCCCGGTAGGCTGTAAGAGCCCAATGCAGAGCGAGTTGTTTCTTAGCTTCCCAAAGAGCTGGAAGCAAGATGCTTTGGGGACTATCTCTGTCTTTGGAAACAATTCAGCCCTTTGTGCCTTGAAGCTCTAGGGCAATGTAGCACACCCACAGCAGAAGTTCTACTTCAGCCAGATCAGGCCTGCAAAGAAACTGCGTTTCACAGCCCTTTGTAAGGGATGTTCCCGGTAGGCTGTAAGAGCCCAATGCAGAACGAGTTGTTTCTTAGCTTCCCAAAGAGCTGGAAGCAAGATGCTTTGGGGACTATCTCTGTCTTTGGAAACAATTCAGCACTTTGTGCCTTGAAGCTCTAGGGCAATGTAGCACACCCAGAGCAGAAGTTCTACTTCAGCCACATCAGGCCTGCAAAGAAACTGCGTTTCACAGCCCTTTGTAAGGGATGTTCCCGGTAGGCTGTAAGAGCCCAATGCAGAGCGAGTTGTTTCTTAGCTTCCCAAAGAGCTGGAAGCAAGATGCTTTGGGGACTATCTCTGTCTTTGGAAACAATTCAGCACTTTGTGCCTTGAAGCTCTAGGGCAATGTAGCACACCCAGAGCAGAAGTTCTACTTCAGCCAGATCAGGCCTGCAAAGAAACTGCGTTTCACAGCCCTTTGTAAGGGATGTTCCCGGTAGGCTGTAAGAGCCCAATGCAGAGCGAGTTGTTTCTTAGCTTCCCAAAGAGCTGGAAGCAAGATGCTTTGGAGACTATCTCTGTCTTTGGAAACAATTCAGCACTTTGTGCCTTGAAGCTCTAGGGCAATGTAGCACACCCACAGCAGAAGTTCTACTTCAGCCAGATCAGGCCTGCAAAGAAACTGCGTTTCACAGCCCTTTGTAAGGGATGTTCCCGGTAGGCTGTAAGAGCCCAATGCAGAACGAGTTGTTTCTTAGCTTCCCAAAGAGCTGGAAGCAAGATGCTTTGGGGACTATCTCTGTCTTTGGAAACAATTCAGCACTTTGTGCCTTGAAGCTCTAGGGCAATGTAGCACACCCACAGCAGAAGTTCTACTTCAGCCAGATCAGGCCTGCAAAGAAACTGCGTTTCACAGCCCTTTGTAAGGGATGTTCCCGGTAGGCTGTAAGAGCCCTATGCAGAACGAGTTGTTTCTTAGCTTCCCAAAGAGCTGGAAGCAAGATGCTTTGGGGACTATCTCTGTCTTTGGAAACAATTCAGCACTTTGTGCCTTGAAGCTCTAGGGCAATGTAGCACACCCACAGCAGAAGTTCTACTTCAGCCAGATCAGGCCTGCAAAGAAACTGCGTTTCACAGCCCTTTGTAAGGGATGTTCCCGGTAGGCTGTAAGAGCCCAATGCAGAACGAGTTGTTTCTTAGCTTCCCAAAGAGCTGGAAGCAAGATGCTTTGGGGACTATCTCTGTCTTTGGAAACAATTCAGCACTTTGTGCCTTGAAGCTCTAGGGCAATGTAGCACACCCACAGCAGAAGTTCTACTTCAGCCAGATCAGGCCTGCAAAGAAACTGCGTTTCACAGCCCTTTGTAAGGGATGTTCCCGGTAGGCTGTAAGAGCCCAATGCAGAGCGAGTTGTTTCTTAGCTTCCCAAAGAGCTGGAAGCAAGATGCTTTGGGGACTATCTCTGTCTTTGGAAGCAATTCAGCCCTTTGTGCCTTGAAGCTCTAGGGCAATGTAGCACACCCACAGCAGAAGTTCTACTTCAGCCAGATCAGGCCTGCAAAGAAACTGCGTTTCACAGCCCTTTGTAAGGGATGTTCCCGGTAGGCTGTAAGAGCCCAATGCAGAACGAGTTGTTTCTTAGCTTCCCAAAGAGCTGGAAGCAAGATGCTTTGGGGACTATCTCTGTCTTTGGAAACAATTCAGCACTTTGTGCCTTGAAGCTCTAGGGCAATGTAGCACACCCAGAGCAGAAGTTCTACTTCAGCCAGATCAGGCCTGCAAAGAAACTGCGTTTCACAGCCCTTTGTAAGGGATGTTCCCGGTAGGCTGTAAGAGCCCAATGCAGAGCGAGTTGTTTCTTAGCTTCCCAAAGAGCTGGAAGCAAGATGCTTTGGGGACTATCTCTGTCTTTGGAAACAATTCAGCACTTTGTGCCTTGAAGCTCTAGGGCAATGTAGCACACCCACAGCAGAAGTTCTACTTCAGCCAGATCAGGCCTGCAAAGAAACTGCGTTTCACAGCCCTTTGTAAGGGATGTTCCCGGTAGGCTGTAAGAGCCCAATGCAGAACGAGTTGTTTCTTAGCTTCCCAAAGAGCTGGAAGCAAGATGCTTTGGGGACTATCTCTGTCTTTGGAAACAATTCAGCACTTTGTGCCTTGAAGCTCTAGGGCAATGTAGCACACCCACAGCAGAAGTTCTACTTCAGCCAGATCAGGCCTGCAAAGAAACTGCGTTTCACAGCCCTTTGTAAGGGATGTTCCCGGTAGGCTGTAAGAGCCCAATGCAGAGCGAGTTGTTTCTTAGCTTCCCAAAGAGCTGGAAGCAAGATGCTTTGGGGACTATCTCTGTCTTTGGAAACAATTCAGCACTTTGTGCCTTGAAGCTCTAGGGCAATGTAGCACACCCAGAGCAGAAGTTCTACTTCAGCCAGATCAGGCCTGCAAAGAAACTGCGTTTCACAGCCCTTTGTAAGGGATGTTCCCGGTAGGCTGTAAGAGCCCAATGCAGAACGAGTTGTTTCTTAGCTTCCCAAAGAGCTGGAAGCAAGATGCTTTGGGGACTATCTCTGTCTTTGGAAACAATTCAGCACTTTGTGCCTTGAAGCTCTAGGGCAATGTAGCACACCCACAGCAGAAGTTCTACTTCAGCCAGATCAGGCCTGCAAAGAAACTGCGTTTCACAGCCCTTTGTAAGGGATGTTCCCGGTAGGCTGTAAGAGCCCAATGCAGAGCGAGTTGTTTCTTAGCTTCCCAAAGAGCTGGAAGCAAGATGCTTTGGGGACTATCTCTGTCTTTGGAAACAATTCAGCACTTTGTGCCTTGAAGCTCTAGGGCAATGTAGCACACCCACAGCAGAAGTTCTACTTCAGCCAGATCAGGCCTGCAAAGAAACTGCGTTTCACAGCCCTTTGTAAGGGATGTTCCCGGTAGGCTGTAAGAGCCCAATGCAGAACGAGTTGTTTCTTAGCTTCCCAAAGAGCTGGAAGCAAGATGCTTTGGGGACTATCTCTGTCTTTGGAAACAATTCAGCACTTTGTGCCTTGAAGCTCTAGGGCAATGTAGCACACCCACAGCAGAAGTTCTACTTCAGCCAGATCAGGCCTGCAAAGAAACTGCGTTTCACAGCCCTTTGTAAGGGATGTTCCCGGTAGGCTGTAAGAGCCCAATGCAGAACGAGTTGTTTCTTAGCTTCCCAAAGAGCTGGAAGCAAGATGCTTTGGGGACTATCTCTGTCTTTGGAAACAATTCAGCACTTTGTGCCTTGAAGCTCTAGGGCAATGTAGCACAATCACAGCAGAAGTTCTACTTCAGCCAGATCAGGCCTGCAAAGAAACTGCGTTTCACAGCCCTTTGTAAGGGATGTTCCCGGTAGGCTGTAAGAGCCCAATGCAGAACGAGTTGTTTCTTAGCTTCCCAAAGAGCTGGAAGCAAGATGCTTTGGGGACTATCTCTGTCTTTGGAAACAATTCAGCACTTTGTGCCTTGAAGCTCTAGGGCAATGTAGCACACCCACAGCAGAAGTTCTACTTCAGCCAGATCAGGCCTGCAAAGAAACTGCGTTTCACAGCCCTTTGTAAGGGATGTTCCCGGTAGGCTGTAAGAGCCCAATGCAGAACGAGTTGTTTCTTAGCTTCCCAAAGAGCTGGAAGCAAGATGCTTTGGGGACTATCTCTGTCTTTGGAAACAATTCAGCACTTTGTGCCTTGAAGCTCTAGGGCAATGTAGCACACCCACAGCAGAAGTTCTACTTCAGCCAGATCAGGCCTGCAAAGAAACTGCGTTTCACAGCCCTTTGTAAGGGATGTTCCCGGTAGGCTGTAAGAGCCCAATGCAGAGCGAGTTGTTTCTTAGCTTCCCAAAGAGCTGGAAGCAAGATGCTTTGGGGACTATCTCTGTCTTTGGAAACAATTCAGCACTTTGTGCCTTGAAGCTCTAGGGCAATGTAGCACACCCAGAGCAGAAGTTCTACTTCAGCCAGATCAGGCCTGCAAAGAAACTGCGTTTCACAGCCCTTTGTAAGGGATGTTCCCGGTAGGCTGTAAGAGCCCAATGCAGAACGAGTTGTTTCTTAGCTTCCCAAAGAGCTGGAAGCAAGATGCTTTGGGGACTATCTCTGTCTTTGGAAACAATTCAGCACTTTGTGCCTTGAAGCTCTAGGGCAATGTAGCACACCCACAGCAGAAGTTCTACTTCAGCCAGATCAGGTTGCAAAGAAACTGCGTTTCACAGCCCTTTGTACGGGATGTTCCCGGTAGGCTGTAAGAGCCCAATGCAGAGCGAGTTGTTTCTTAGCTTCCCAAAGAGCTGGAAGCAAGATGCTTTGGGGACTATCTCTGTCTTTGGAAACAATTCAGCACTTTGTGCCTTGAAGCTCTAGGGCAATGTAGCACACCCACAGCAGAAGTTCTACTTCAGCCAGATCAGGCCTGCAAAGAAACTGCGTTTCACAGCCCTTTGTAAGGGATGTTCCCGGTAGGCTGTAAGAGCCCAATGCAGAACGAGTTGTTTCTTAGCTTCCCAAAGAGCTGGAAGCAAGATGCTTTGGGGACTATCTCTGTCTTTGGAAACAATTCAGCACTTTGTGCCTTGAAGCTCTAGGGCAATGTAGCACACCCACAGCAGAAGTTCTACTTCAGCCAGATCAGGCCTGCAAAGAAACTGCGTTTCACAGCCCTTTGTAAGGGATGTTCCCGGTAGGCTGTAAGAGCCCAATGCAGAACGAGTTGTTTCTTAGCTTCCCAAATAGCTGGAAGCAAGATGCTTTGGGGACTATCTCTGTCTTTGGAAACAATTCAGCACTTTGTGCCTTGAAGCTCTAGGGCAATGTAGCACACCCACAGCAGAAGTTCTACGTCAGCCAGATCAGGCCTGCAAAGAAACTGCGTTTCACAGCCCTTTGTAAGGGATGTTCCCGGTAGGCTGTAAGAGCCCAATGCAGAACGAGTTGTTTCTTAGCTTCCCAAAGAGCTGGAAGCAAGATGCTTTGGGGACTATCTCTGTCTTTGGAAACAATTCAGCACTTTGTGCCTTGAAGCTCTAGGGCAATGTAGCACACCCACAGCAGAAGTTCTACTTCAGCCAGATCAGGCCGGCAAAGAAACTGCGTTTCACAGCCCTTTGTAAGGGATGTTCCCGGTAGGCTGTAAGAGCCCAATGCAGAGCGAGTTGTTTCTTAGCTTCCCAAAGAGCTGGAAGCAAGATGCTTTGGGGACTATCTCTGTCTTTGGAAACAATTCAGCACTTTGTGCCTTGAAGCTCTAGGGCAATGTAGCACACCCACAGCAGAAGTTCTACTTCAGCCAGATCAGGCCTGCAAAGAAACTGCGTTTCACAGCCCTTTGTAAGGGATGTTCCCGGTAGGCTGTAAGAGCCCAATGCAGAACGAGTTGTTTCTTAGCTTCCCAAAGAGCTGGAAGCAAGATGCTTTGGGGACTATCTCTGTCTTTGGAAACAATTCAGCACTTTGTGCCTTGAAGCTCTAGGGCAATGTAGCACACCCACAGCAGAAGTTCTACTTCAGCCAGATCAGGCCTGCAAAGAAACTGCGTTTCACAGCCCTTTGTAAGGGATGTTCCCGGTAGGCTGTAAGAGCCCAATGCAGAGCGAGTTGTTTCTTAGCTTCCCAAAGAGCTGGAAGCAAGATGCTTTGGGGACTATCTCTGTCTTTGGAAACAATTCAGCACTTTGTGCCTTGAAGCTCTAGGGCAATGTAGCACACCCACAGCAGAAGTTCTACTTCAGCCAGATCAGGCCGGCAAAGAAACTGCGTTTCACAGCCCTTTGTAAGGGATGTTCCCGGTAGGCTGTAAGAGCCCAATGCAGAACGAGTTGTTTCTTAGCTTCCCAAAGAGCTGGAAGCAAGATGCTTTGGGGACTATCTCTGTCTTTGGAAACAATTCAGCCCTTTGTGCCTTGAAGCTCTAGGGCAATGTAGCACACCCACAGCAGAAGTTCTACTTCAGCCAGATCAGGCCTGCAAAGAAACTGCGTTTCACAGCCCTTTGTAAGGGATGTTCCCGGTAGGCTGTAAGAGCCCAATGCAGAACGAGTTGTTTCTTAGCTTCCCAAAGAGCTGGAAGCAAGATGCTTTGGGGACTATCTCTGTCTTTGGAAACAATTCAGCACTTTGTGCCTTGAAGCTCTAGGGCAATGTAGCACACCCAGAGCAGAAGTTCTACTTCAGCCAGATCAGGCCTGCAAAGAAACTGCGTTTCACAGCCCTTTGTAAGGGATGTTCCCGGTAGGCTGTAAGAGCCCAATGCAGAGCGAGTTGTTTCTTAGCTTCCCAAAGAGCTGGAAGCAAGATGCTTTGGGGACTATCTCTGTCTTTGGAAACAATTCAGCACTTTGTGCCTTGAAGCTCTAGGGCAATGTAGCACACCCACAGCAGAAGTTCTACTTCAGCCAGATCAGGCCTGCAAAGAAACTGCGTTTCACAGCCCTTTGTAAGGGATGTTCCCGGTAGGCTGTAAGAGCCCAATGCAGAACGAGTTGTTTCTTAGCTTCCCAAAGAGCTGGAAGCAAGATGCTTTGGGGACTATCTCTGTCTTTGGAAACAATTCAGCACTTTGTGCCTTGAAGCTCTAGGGCAATGTAGCACACCCACAGCAGAAGTTCTACTTCAGCCAGATCAGGCCTGCAAAGAAACTGCGTTTCACAGCCCTTTGTAAGGGATGTTCCCGGTAGGCTGTAAGAGCCCAATGCAGAGCGAGTTGTTTCTTAGCTTCCCAAAGAGCTGGAAGCAAGATGCTTTGGGGACTATCTCTGTCTTTGGAAACAATTCAGCACTTTGTGCCTTGAAGCTCTAGGGCAATGTAGCACACCCACAGCAGAAGTTCTACTTCAGCCAGATCAGGCCTGCAAAGAAACTGCGTTTCACAGCCCTTTGTAAGGGATGTTCCCGGTAGGCTGTAAGAGCCCAATGCAGAACGAGTTGTTTCTTAGCTTCCCAAAGAGCTGGAAGCAAGATGCTTTGGGGACTATCTCTGTCTTTGGAAACAATTCAGCACTTTGTGCCTTGAAGCTCTAGGGCAATGTAGCACACCCACAGCAGAAGTTCTACTTCAGCCAGATCAGGCCTGCAAAGAAACTGCGTTTCACAGCCCTTTGTAAGGGATGTTCCCGGTAGGCTGTAAGAGCCCAATGCAGAGCGAGTTGTTTCTTAGCTTCCCAAAGAGCTGGAAGCAAGATGCTTTGGGGACTATCTCTGTCTTTGGAAACAATTCAGCACTTTGTGCCTTGAAGCTCTAGGGCAATGTAGCACACCCACAGCAGAAGTTCTACTTCAGCCAGATCAGGCCGGCAAAGAAACTGCGTTTCACAGCCCTTTGTAAGGGATGTTCCCGGTAGGCTGTAAGAGCCCAATGCAGAACGAGTTGTTTCTTAGCTTCCCAAAGAGCTGGAAGCAAGATGCTTTGGGGACTATCTCTGTCTTTGGAAACAATTCAGCCCTTTGTGCCTTGAAGCTCTAGGGCAATGTAGCACACCCACAGCAGAAGTTCTACTTCAGCCAGATCAGGCCTGCAAAGAAACTGCGTTTCACAGCCCTTTGTAAGGGATGTTCCCGGTAGGCTGTAAGAGCCCAATGCAGAACGAGTTGTTTCTTAGCTTCCCAAAGAGCTGGAAGCAAGATGCTTTGGGGACTATCTCTGTCTTTGGAAACAATTCAGCACTTTGTGCCTTGAAGCTCTAGGGCAATGTAGCACACCCAGAGCAGAAGTTCTACTTCAGCCAGATCAGGCCTGCAAAGAAACTGCGTTTCACAGCCCTTTGTAAGGGATGTTCCCGGTAGGCTGTAAGAGCCCAATGCAGAGCGAGTTGTTTCTTAGCTTCCCAAAGAGCTGGAAGCAAGATGCTTTGGGGACTATCTCTGTCTTTGGAAACAATTCAGCACTTTGTGCCTTGAAGCTCTAGGGCAATGTAGCACACCCACAGCAGAAGTTCTACTTCAGCCAGATCAGGCCTGCAAAGAAACTGCGTTTCACAGCCCTTTGTAAGGGATGTTCCCGGTAGGCTGTAAGAGCCCAATGCAGAACGAGTTGTTTCTTAGCTTCCCAAAGAGCTGGAAGCAAGATGCTTTGGGGACTATCTCTGTCTTTGGAAACAATTCAGCACTTTGTGCCTTGAAGCTCTAGGGCAATGTAGCACACCCACAGCAGAAGTTCTACTTCAGCCAGATCAGGCCTGCAAAGAAACTGCGTTTCACAGCCCTTTGTAAGGGATGTTCCCGGTAGGCTGTAAGAGCCCAATGCAGAGCGAGTTGTTTCTTAGCTTCCCAAAGAGCTGGAAGCAAGATGCTTTGGGGACTATCTCTGTCTTTGGAAACAATTCAGCACTTTGTGCCTTGAAGCTCTAGGGCAATGTAGCACACCCACAGCAGAAGTTCTACTTCAGCCAGATCAGGCCTGCAAAGAAACTGCGTTTCACAGCCCTTTGTAAGGGATGTTCCCGGTAGGCTGTAAGAGCCCAATGCAGAACGAGTTGTTTCTTAGCTTCCCAAAGAGCTGGAAGCAAGATGCTTTGGGGACTATCTCTGTCTTTGGAAACAATTCAGCACTTTGTGCCTTGAAGCTCTAGGGCAATGTAGCACACCCACAGCAGAAGTTCTACTTCAGCCAGATCAGGCCTGCAAAGAAACTGCGTTTCACAGCCCTTTGTAAGGGATGTTCCCGGTAGGCTGTAAGAGCCCAATGCAGAGCGAGTTGTTTCTTAGCTTCCCAAAGAGCTGGAAGCAAGATGCTTTGGGGACTATCTCTGTCTTTGGAAACAATTCAGCACTTTGTGCCTTGAAGCTCTAGGGCAATGTAGCACACCCACAGCAGAAGTTCTACTTCAGCCAGATCAGGCCTGCAAAGAAACTGCGTTTCACAGCCCTTTGTAAGGGATGTTCCCGGTAGGCTGTAAGAGCCCAATGCAGAACGAGTTGTTTCTTAGCTTCCCAAAGAGCTGGAAGCAAGATGCTTTGGGGACTATCTCTGTCTTTGGAAACAATTCAGCACTTTGTGCCTTGAAGCTCTAGGGCAATGTAGCACACCCACAGCAGAAGTTCTACTTCAGCCAGATCAGGCCTGCAAAGAAACTGCGTTTCACAGCCCTTTGTAAGGGATGTTCCCGGTAGGCTGTAAGAGCCCAATGCAGAACGAGTTGTTTCTTAGCTTCCCAAAGAGCTGGAAGCAAGATGCTTTGGGGACTATCTCTGTCTTTGGAAACAATTCAGCACTTTGTGCCTTGAAGCTCTAGGGCAATGTAGCACAATCACAGCAGAAGTTCTACTTCAGCCAGATCAGGCCTGCAAAGAAACTGCGTTTCACAGCCCTTTGTAAGGGATGTTCCCGGTAGGCTGTAAGAGCCCAATGCAGAACGAGTTGTTTCTTAGCTTCCCAAAGAGCTGGAAGCAAGATGCTTTGGGGACTATCTCTGTCTTTGGAAACAATTCAGCACTTTGTGCCTTGAAGCTCTAGGGCAATGTAGCACACCCACAGCAGAAGTTCTACTTCAGCCAGATCAGGCCTGCAAAGAAACTGCGTTTCACAGCCCTTTGTAAGGGATGTTCCCGGTAGGCTGTAAGAGCCCAATGCAGAACGAGTTGTTTCTTAGCTTCCCAAAGAGCTGGAAGCAAGATGCTTTGGGGACTATCTCTGTCTTTGGAAACAATTCAGCACTTTGTGCCTTGAAGCTCTAGGGCAATGTAGCACACCCACAGCAGAAGTTCTACTTCAGCCAGATCAGGCCTGCAAAGAAACTGCGTTTCACAGCCCTTTGTAAGGGATGTTCCCGGTAGGCTGTAAGAGCCCAATGCAGAGCGAGTTGTTTCTTAGCTTCCCAAAGAGCTGGAAGCAAGATGCTTTGGGGACTATCTCTGTCTTTGGAAACAATTCAGCACTTTGTGCCTTGAAGCTCTAGGGCAATGTAGCACACCCAGAGCAGAAGTTCTACTTCAGCCAGATCAGGCCTGCAAAGAAACTGCGTTTCACAGCCCTTTGTAAGGGATGTTCCCGGTAGGCTGTAAGAGCCCAATGCAGAACGAGTTGTTTCTTAGCTTCCCAAAGAGCTGGAAGCAAGATGCTTTGGGGACTATCTCTGTCTTTGGAAACAATTCAGCACTTTGTGCCTTGAAGCTCTAGGGCAATGTAGCACACCCACAGCAGAAGTTCTACTTCAGCCAGATCAGGTTGCAAAGAAACTGCGTTTCACAGCCCTTTGTACGGGATGTTCCCGGTAGGCTGTAAGAGCCCAATGCAGAGCGAGTTGTTTCTTAGCTTCCCAAAGAGCTGGAAGCAAGATGCTTTGGGGACTATCTCTGTCTTTGGAAACAATTCAGCACTTTGTGCCTTGAAGCTCTAGGGCAATGTAGCACACCCACAGCAGAAGTTCTACTTCAGCCAGATCAGGCCTGCAAAGAAACTGCGTTTCACAGCCCTTTGTAAGGGATGTTCCCGGTAGGCTGTAAGAGCCCAATGCAGAACGAGTTGTTTCTTAGCTTCCCAAAGAGCTGGAAGCAAGATGCTTTGGGGACTATCTCTGTCTTTGGAAACAATTCAGCACTTTGTGCCTTGAAGCTCTAGGGCAATGTAGCACACCCACAGCAGAAGTTCTACTTCAGCCAGATCAGGCCTGCAAAGAAACTGCGTTTCACAGCCCTTTGTAAGGGATGTTCCCGGTAGGCTGTAAGAGCCCAATGCAGAACGAGTTGTTTCTTAGCTTCCCAAAGAGCTGGAAGCAAGATGCTTTGGGGACTATCTCTGTCTTTGGAAACAATTCAGCACTTTGTGCCTTGAAGCTCTAGGGCAATGTAGCACACCCACAGCAGAAGTTCTACTTCAGCCAGATCAGGCCTGCAAAGAAACTGCGTTTCACAGCCCTTTGTAAGGGATGTTCCTGGTAGGCTGTAAGAGCCCAATGCAGAGCGAGTTGTTTCTTAGCTTCCCAAAGAGCTGGAAGCAAGATGCTTTGGGGACTATCTCTGTCTTTGGAAACAATTCAGCCCTTTGTGCCTTGAAGCTCTAGGGCAATGTAGCACACCCACAGCAGAAGTTCTACTTCAGCCAGATCAGGCCTGCAAAGAAACTGCGTTTCACAGCCCTTTGTAAGGGATGTTCCCGGTAGGCTGTAAGAGCCCAATGCAGAGCGAGTTGTTTCTTAGCTTCGCAAAGAGCTGGAAGCAAGATGCTTTGGGGACTATCTCTGTCTTTGGAAACAATTCAGCCCTTTGTGCCTTGAAGCTCTAGGGCAATGTAGCACACCCACAGCAGAAGTTCTACTTCAGCCAGATCAGGCCTGCAAAGAAACTGCGTTTCACAGCCCTTTGTAAGGGATGTTCCCGGTAGGCTGTAAGAGCCCAATGCAGAACGAGTTGTTTCTTAGCTTCCCAAAGAGCTGGAAGCAAGATGCTTTGGGGACTATCTCTGTCTTTGGAAACAATTCAGCACTTTGTGCCTTGAAGCTCTAGGGCAATGTAGCACACCCACAGCAGAAGTTCTACTTCAGCCAGATCAGGCCTGCAAAGAAACTGCGTTTCACAGCCCTTTGTAAGGGATGTTCCCGGTAGGCTGTAAGAGCCCAATGCAGAGCGAGTTGTTTCTTAGCTTCCCAAAGAGCTGGAAGCAAGATGCTTTGGGGACTATCTCTGTCTTTGGAAACAATTCAGCCCTTTGTGCCTTGAAGCTCTAGGGCAATGTAGCACACCCACAGCAGAAGTTCTACTTCAGCCAGATCAGGCCTGCAAAGAAACTGCGTTTCACAGCCCTTTGTAAGGGATGTTCCCGGTAGGCTGTAAGAGCCCAATGCAGAACGAGTTGTTTCTTAGCTTCCCAAAGAGCTGGAAGCAAGATGCTTTGGGGACTATCTCTGTCTTTGGAAACAATTCAGCACTTTGTGCCTTGAAGCTCTAGGGCAATGTAGCACACCCACAGCAGAAGTTCTACTTCAGCCAGATCAGGCCTGCAAAGAAACTGCGTTTCACAGCCCTTTGTAAGGGATGTTCCCGGTAGGCTGTAAGAGCCCAATGCAGAGCGAGTTGTTTCTTAGCTTCCCAAAGAGCTGGAAGCAAGATGCTTTGGGGACTATCTCTGTCTTTGGAAACAATTCAGCCCTTTGTGCCTTGAAGCTCTAGGGCAATGTAGCACACCCACAGCAGAAGTTCTACTTCAGCCAGATCAGGCCTGCAAAGAAACTGCGTTTCACAGCCCTTTGTAAGGGATGTTCCCGGTAGGCTGTAAGAGCCCAATGCAGAACGAGTTGTTTCTTAGCTTCCCAAAGAGCTGGAAGCAAGATGCTTTGGGGACTATCTCTGTCTTTGGAAACAATTCAGCACTTTGTGCCTTGAAGCTCTAGGGCAATGTAGCACACCCACAGCAGAAGTTCTACTTCAGCCAGATCAGGCCGGCAAAGAAACTGCGTTTCACAGCCCTTTGTAAGGGATGTTCCCGGTAGGCTGTAAGAGCCCAATGCAGAGCGAGTTGTTTCTTAGCTTCGCAAAGAGCTGGAAGCAAGATGCTTTGGGGACTATCTCTGTCTTTGGAAACAATTCAGCCCTTTGTGCCTTGAAGCTCTAGGGCAATGTAGCACACCCACAGCAGAAGTTCTACTTCAGCCAGATCAGGCCTGCAAAGAAACTGCGTTTCACAGCCCTTTGTAAGGGATGTTCCCGGTAGGCTGTAAGAGCCCAATGCAGAACGAGTTGTTTCTTAGCTTCCCAAAGAGCTGGAAGCAAGATGCTTTGGGGACTATCTCTGTCTTTGGAAACAATTCAGCACTTTGTGCCTTGAAGCTCTAGGGCAATGTAGCACACCCAGAGCAGAAG
Source organism: Equus asinus (assembly GCF_041296235.1). Classification (NCBI taxonomy): domain Eukaryota; kingdom Metazoa; phylum Chordata; class Mammalia; order Perissodactyla; family Equidae; genus Equus; species Equus asinus. The sequence continues at coordinate 68,123,301 of NC_091791.1, read as the reverse complement.
TTCTACTTCAGCCAGATCAGGCCTGCAAAGAAACTGCGTTTCACAGCCCTTTGTAAGGGATGTTCCCGGTAGGCTGTAAGAGCCCAATGCAGAACGAGTTGTTTCTTAGCTTCCCAAAGAGCTGGAAGCAAGATGCTTTGGGGACTATCTCTGTCTTTGGAAACAATTCAGCACTTTGTGCCTTGAAGCTCTAGGGCAATGTAGCACACCCACAGCAGAAGTTCTACTTCAGCCAGATCAGGCCTGCAAAGAAACTGCGTTTCACAGCCCTTTGTAAGGGATGTTCCCGGTAGGCTGTAAGAGCCCAATGCAGAACGAGTTGTTTCTTAGCTTCCCAAAGAGCTGGAAGCAAGATGCTTTGGGGACTATCTCTGTCTTTGGAAACAATTCAGCACTTTGTGCCTTGAAGCTCTAGGGCAATGTAGCACACCCACAGCAGAAGTTCTACTTCAGCCAGATCAGGCCTGCAAAGAAACTGCGTTTCACAGCCCTTTGTAAGGGATGTTCCCGGTAGGCTGTAAGAGCCCAATGCAGAGCGAGTTGTTTCTTAGCTTCCCAAAGAGCTGGAAGCAAGATGCTTTGGGGACTATCTCTGTCTTTGGAAACAATTCAGCACTTTGTGCCTTGAAGCTCTAGGGCAATGTAGCACACCCAGAGCAGAAGTTCTACTTCAGCCAGATCAGGCCTGCAAAGAAACTGCGTTTCACAGCCCTTTGTAAGGGATGTTCCCGGTAGGCTGTAAGAGCCCAATGCAGAACGAGTTGTTTCTTAGCTTCCCAAAGAGCTGGAAGCAAGATGCTTTGGGGACTATCTCTGTCTTTGGAAACAATTCAGCACTTTGTGCCTTGAAGCTCTAGGGCAATGTAGCACACCCACAGCAGAAGTTCTACTTCAGCCAGATCAGGTTGCAAAGAAACTGCGTTTCACAGCCCTTTGTACGGGATGTTCCCGGTAGGCTGTAAGAGCCCAATGCAGAGCGAGTTGTTTCTTAGCTTCCCAAAGAGCTGGAAGCAAGATGCTTTGGGGACTATCTCTGTCTTTGGAAACAATTCAGCACTTTGTGCCTTGAAGCTCTAGGGCAATGTAGCACACCCACAGCAGAAGTTCTACTTCAGCCAGATCAGGCCTGCAAAGAAACTGCGTTTCACAGCCCTTTGTAAGGGATGTTCCCGGTAGGCTGTAAGAGCCCAATGCAGAACGAGTTGTTTCTTAGCTTCCCAAAGAGCTGGAAGCAAGATGCTTTGGGGACTATCTCTGTCTTTGGAAACAATTCAGCACTTTGTGCCTTGAAGCTCTAGGGCAATGTAGCACACCCACAGCAGAAGTTCTACTTCAGCCAGATCAGGCCTGCAAAGAAACTGCGTTTCACAGCCCTTTGTAAGGGATGTTCCCGGTAGGCTGTAAGAGCCCAATGCAGAACGAGTTGTTTCTTAGCTTCCCAAAGAGCTGGAAGCAAGATGCTTTGGGGACTATCTCTGTCTTTGGAAACAATTCAGCACTTTGTGCCTTGAAGCTCTAGGGCAATGTAGCACACCCACAGCAGAAGTTCTACTTCAGCCAGATCAGGCCTGCAAAGAAACTGCGTTTCACAGCCCTTTGTAAGGGATGTTCCTGGTAGGCTGTAAGAGCCCAATGCAGAGCGAGTTGTTTCTTAGCTTCCCAAAGAGCTGGAAGCAAGATGCTTTGGGGACTATCTCTGTCTTTGGAAACAATTCAGCCCTTTGTGCCTTGAAGCTCTAGGGCAATGTAGCACACCCACAGCAGAAGTTCTACTTCAGCCAGATCAGGCCTGCAAAGAAACTGCGTTTCACAGCCCTTTGTAAGGGATGTTCCCGGTAGGCTGTAAGAGCCCAATGCAGAGCGAGTTGTTTCTTAGCTTCGCAAAGAGCTGGAAGCAAGATGCTTTGGGGACTATCTCTGTCTTTGGAAACAATTCAGCCCTTTGTGCCTTGAAGCTCTAGGGCAATGTAGCACACCCACAGCAGAAGTTCTACTTCAGCCAGATCAGGCCTGCAAAGAAACTGCGTTTCACAGCCCTTTGTAAGGGATGTTCCCGGTAGGCTGTAAGAGCCCAATGCAGAACGAGTTGTTTCTTAGCTTCCCAAAGAGCTGGAAGCAAGATGCTTTGGGGACTATCTCTGTCTTTGGAAACAATTCAGCACTTTGTGCCTTGAAGCTCTAGGGCAATGTAGCACACCCACAGCAGAAGTTCTACTTCAGCCAGATCAGGCCTGCAAAGAAACTGCGTTTCACAGCCCTTTGTAAGGGATGTTCCCGGTAGGCTGTAAGAGCCCAATGCAGAGCGAGTTGTTTCTTAGCTTCCCAAAGAGCTGGAAGCAAGATGCTTTGGGGACTATCTCTGTCTTTGGAAACAATTCAGCCCTTTGTGCCTTGAAGCTCTAGGGCAATGTAGCACACCCACAGCAGAAGTTCTACTTCAGCCAGATCAGGCCTGCAAAGAAACTGCGTTTCACAGCCCTTTGTAAGGGATGTTCCCGGTAGGCTGTAAGAGCCCAATGCAGAACGAGTTGTTTCTTAGCTTCCCAAAGAGCTGGAAGCAAGATGCTTTGGGGACTATCTCTGTCTTTGGAAACAATTCAGCACTTTGTGCCTTGAAGCTCTAGGGCAATGTAGCACACCCACAGCAGAAGTTCTACTTCAGCCAGATCAGGCCTGCAAAGAAACTGCGTTTCACAGCCCTTTGTAAGGGATGTTCCCGGTAGGCTGTAAGAGCCCAATGCAGAGCGAGTTGTTTCTTAGCTTCCCAAAGAGCTGGAAGCAAGATGCTTTGGGGACTATCTCTGTCTTTGGAAACAATTCAGCCCTTTGTGCCTTGAAGCTCTAGGGCAATGTAGCACACCCACAGCAGAAGTTCTACTTCAGCCAGATCAGGCCTGCAAAGAAACTGCGTTTCACAGCCCTTTGTAAGGGATGTTCCCGGTAGGCTGTAAGAGCCCAATGCAGAACGAGTTGTTTCTTAGCTTCCCAAAGAGCTGGAAGCAAGATGCTTTGGGGACTATCTCTGTCTTTGGAAACAATTCAGCACTTTGTGCCTTGAAGCTCTAGGGCAATGTAGCACACCCACAGCAGAAGTTCTACTTCAGCCAGATCAGGCCGGCAAAGAAACTGCGTTTCACAGCCCTTTGTAAGGGATGTTCCCGGTAGGCTGTAAGAGCCCAATGCAGAGCGAGTTGTTTCTTAGCTTCGCAAAGAGCTGGAAGCAAGATGCTTTGGGGACTATCTCTGTCTTTGGAAACAATTCAGCCCTTTGTGCCTTGAAGCTCTAGGGCAATGTAGCACACCCACAGCAGAAGTTCTACTTCAGCCAGATCAGGCCTGCAAAGAAACTGCGTTTCACAGCCCTTTGTAAGGGATGTTCCCGGTAGGCTGTAAGAGCCCAATGCAGAACGAGTTGTTTCTTAGCTTCCCAAAGAGCTGGAAGCAAGATGCTTTGGGGACTATCTCTGTCTTTGGAAACAATTCAGCACTTTGTGCCTTGAAGCTCTAGGGCAATGTAGCACACCCAGAGCAGAAGTTCTACTTCAGCCAGATCAGGCCTGCAAAGAAACTGCGTTTCACAGCCCTTTGTAAGGGATGTTCCCGGTAGGCTGTAAGAGCCCAATGCAGAACGAGTTGTTTCTTAGCTTCCCAAAGAGCTGGAAGCAAGATGCTTTGGGGACTATCTCTGTCTTTGGAAACAATTCAGCACTTTGTGCCTTGAAGCTCTAGGGCAATGTAGCACACCCACAGCAGAAGTTCTACTTCAGCCAGATCAGGCCTGCAAAGAAACTGCGTTTCACAGCCCTTTGTAAGGGATGTTCCCGGTAGGCTGTAAGAGCCCAATGCAGAGCGAGTTGTTTCTTAGCTTCCCAAAGAGCTGGAAGCAAGATGCTTTGGGGACTATCTCTGTCTTTGGAAACAATTCAGCACTTTGTGCCTTGAAGCTCTAGGGCAATGTAGCACACCCACAGCAGAAGTTCTACTTCAGCCAGATCAGGCCTGCAAAGAAACTGCGTTTCACAGCCCTTTGTAAGGGATGTTCCCGGTAGGCTGTAAGAGCCCAATGCAGAACGAGTTGTTTCTTAGCTTCCCAAAGAGCTGGAAGCAAGATGCTTTGGGGACTATCTCTGTCTTTGGAAACAATTCAGCACTTTGTGCCTTGAAGCTCTAGGGCAATGTAGCACACCCACAGCAGAAGTTCTACTTCAGCCAGATCAGGCCTGCAAAGAAACTGCGTTTCACAGCCCTTTGTAAGGGATGTTCCCGGTAGGCTGTAAGAGCCCAATGCAGAGCGAGTTGTTTCTTAGCTTCCCAAAGAGCTGGAAGCAAGATGCTTTGGGGACTATCTCTGTCTTTGGAAACAATTCAGCACTTTGTGCCTTGAAGCTCTAGGGCAATGTAGCACACCCACAGCAGAAGTTCTACTTCAGCCAGATCAGGCCTGCAAAGAAACTGCGTTTCACAGCCCTTTGTAAGGGATGTTCCCGGTAGGCTGTAAGAGCCCAATGCAGAACGAGTTGTTTCTTAGCTTCCCAAAGAGCTGGAAGCAAGATGCTTTGGGGACTATCTCTGTCTTTGGAAACAATTCAGCACTTTGTGCCTTGAAGCTCTAGGGCAATGTAGCACACCCAGAGCAGAAGTTCTACTTCAGCCAGATCAGGCCTGCAAAGAAACTGCGTTTCACAGCCCTTTGTAAGGGATGTTCCCGGTAGGCTGTAAGAGCCCAATGCAGAACGAGTTGTTTCTTAGCTTCCCAAAGAGCTGGAAGCAAGATGCTTTGGGGACTATCTCTGTCTTTGGAAACAATTCAGCACTTTGTGCCTTGAAGCTCTAGGGCAATGTAGCACACCCACAGCAGAAGTTCTACTTCAGCCAGATCAGGCCTGCAAAGAAACTGCGTTTCACAGCCCTTTGTAAGGGATGTTCCCGGTAGGCTGTAAGAGCCCAATGCAGAGCGAGTTGTTTCTTAGCTTCCCAAAGAGCTGGAAGCAAGATGCTTTGGGGACTATCTCTGTCTTTGGAAACAATTCAGCACTTTGTGCCTTGAAGCTCTAGGGCAATGTAGCACACCCACAGCAGAAGTTCTACTTCAGCCAGATCAGGCCTGCAAAGAAACTGCGTTTCACAGCCCTTTGTAAGGGATGTTCCCGGTAGGCTGTAAGAGCCCAATGCAGAACGAGTTGTTTCTTAGCTTCCCAAAGAGCTGGAAGCAAGATGCTTTGGGGACTATCTCTGTCTTTGGAAACAATTCAGCACTTTGTGCCTTGAAGCTCTAGGGCAATGTAGCACACCCACAGCAGAAGTTCTACTTCAGCCAGATCAGGCCTGCAACGAGACTGCGTTTCACAGCCCTTTGTAAGGGATGTTCCCGGTAGGCTGTAAGAGCCCAATGCAGAGCGAGTTGTTTCTTAGCTTCCCAAAGAGCTGGAAGCAAGATGCTTTGGGGACTATCTCTGTCTTTGGAAACAATTCAGCACTTTGTGCCTTGAAGCTCTAGGGCAATGTAGCACACCCACAGCAGAAGTTCTACTTCAGCCAGATCAGGCCTGCAAAGAAACTGCGTTTCACAGCCCTTTGTAAGGGATGTTCCCGGTAGGCTGTAAGAGCCCAATGCAGAACGAGTTGTTTCTTAGCTTCCCAAAGAGCTGGAAGCAAGATGCTTTGGGGACTATCTCTGTCTTTGGAAACAATTCAGCACTTTGTGCCTTGAAGCTCTAGGGCAATGTAGCACACCCACAGCAGAAGTTCTACTTCAGCCAGATCAGGCCTGCAAAGAAACTGCGTTTCACAGCCCTTTGTAAGGGATGTTCCCGGTAGGCTGTAAGAGCCCAATGCAGAGCGAGTTGTTTCTTAGCTTCCCAAAGAGCTGGAAGCAAGATGCTTTGGGGACTATCTCTGTCTTTGGAAACAATTCAGCACTTTGTGCCTTGAAGCTCTAGGGCAATGTAGCACACCCACAGCAGAAGTTCTACTTCAGCCAGATCAGGCCGGCAAAGAAACTGCGTTTCACAGCCCTTTGTAAGGGATGTTCCCGGTAGGCTGTAAGAGCCCAATGCAGAACGAGTTGTTTCTTAGCTTCCCAAAGAGCTGGAAGCAAGATGCTTTGGGGACTATCTCTGTCTTTGGAAACAATTCAGCACTTTGTGCCTTGAAGCTCTAGGGCAATGTAGCACACCCACAGCAGAAGTTCTAATTCAGCCAGATCAGGCCTGCAAAGAAACTGCGTTTCACAGCCCTTTGTAAGGGATGTTCCCGGTAGGCTGTAAGAGCCCAATGCAGAGCGAGTTGTTTCTTAGCTTCCCAAAGAGCTGGAAGCAAGATGCTTTGGGGACTATCTCTGTCTTTGGAAACAATTCAGCACTTTGTGCCTTGAAGCTCTAGGGCAATGTAGCACACCCACAGCAGAAGTTCTACTTCAGCCAGATCAGGCCTGCAAAGAAACTGCGTTTCACAGCCCTTTGTAAGGGATGTTCCCGGTAGGCTGTAAGAGCCCAATGCAGAACGAGTTGTTTCTTAGCTTCCCAAAGAGCTGGAAGCAAGATGCTTTGGGGACTATCTCTGTCTTTGGAAACAATTCAGCACTTTGTGCCTTGAAGCTCTAGGGCAATGTAGCACACCCAGAGCAGAAGTTCTACTTCAGCCAGATCAGGCCTGCAAAGAAACTGCGTTTCACAGCCCTTTGTAAGGGATGTTCCCGGTAGGCTGTAAGAGCCCAATGCAGAGCGAGTTGTTTCTTAGCTTCCCAAAGAGCTGGAAGCAAGATGCTTTGGGGACTATCTCTGTCTTTGGAAACAATTCAGCACTTTGTGCCTTGAAGCTCTAGGGCAATGTAGCACACCCAGAGCAGAAGTTCTACTTCAGCCAGATCAGGCCTGCAAAGAAACTGCGTTTCACAGCCCTTTGTAAGGGATGTTCCCGGTAGGCTGTAAGAGCCCAATGCAGAACGAGTTGTTTCTTAGCTTCCCAAAGAGCTGGAAGCAAGATGCTTTGGGGACTATCTCTGTCTTTGGAAACAATTCAGCACTTTGTGCCTTGAAGCTCTAGGGCAATGTAGCACACCCACAGCAGAAGTTCTACTTCAGCCAGATCAGGCCTGCAAAGAAACTGCGTTTCACAGCCCTTTGTAAGGGATGTTCCCGGTAGGCTGTAAGAGCCCAATGCAGAGCGAGTTGTTTCTTAGCTTCCCAAAGAGCTGGAAGCAAGATGCTTTGGGGACTATCTCTGTCTTTGGAAACAATTCAGCACTTTGTGCCTTGAAGCTCTAGGGCAATGTAGCACACCCACAGCAGAAGTTCTACTTCAGCCAGATCAGGCCTGCAAAGAAACTGCGTTTCACAGCCCTTTGTAAGGGATGTTCCCGGTAGGCTGTAAGAGCCCAATGCAGAACGAGTTGTTTCTTAGCTTCCCAAAGAGCTGGAAGCAAGATGCTTTGGGGACTATCTCTGTCTTTGGAAACAATTCAGCACTTTGTGCCTTGAAGCTCTAGGGCAATGTAGCACACCCACAGCAGAAGTTCTACTTCAGCCAGATCAGGCCTGCAAAGAAACTGCGTTTCACAGCCCTTTGTAAGGGATGTTCCCGGTAGGCTGTAAGAGCCCAATGCAGAGCGAGTTGTTTCTTAGCTTCCCAAAGAGCTGGAAGCAAGATGCTTTGGGGACTATCTCTGTCTTTGGAAACAATTCAGCACTTTGTGCCTTGAAGCTCTAGGGCAATGTAGCACACCCACAGCAGAAGTTCTACTTCAGCCAGATCAGGCCTGCAAAGAAACTGCGTTTCACAGCCCTTTGTAAGGGATGTTCCCGGTAGGCTGTAAGAGCCCAATGCAGAACGAGTTGTTTCTTAGCTTCCCAAAGAGCTGGAAGCAAGATGCTTTGGGGACTATCTCTGTCTTTGGAAACAATTCAGCACTTTGTGCCTTGAAGCTCTAGGGCAATGTAGCACACCCAGAGCAGAAGTTCTACTTCAGCCAGATCAGGCCTGCAAAGAAACTGCGTTTCACAGCCCTTTGTAAGGGATGTTCCCGGTAGGCTGTAAGAGCCCAATGCAGAACGAGTTGTTTCTTAGCTTCCCAAAGAGCTGGAAGCAAGATGCTTTGGGGACTATCTCTGTCTTTGGAAACAATTCAGCACTTTGTGCCTTGAAGCTCTAGGGCAATGTAGCACACCCACAGCAGAAGTTCTACTTCAGCCAGATCAGGCCTGCAAAGAAACTGCGTTTCACAGCCCTTTGTAAGGGATGTTCCCGGTAGGCTGTAAGAGCCCAATGCAGAGCGAGTTGTTTCTTAGCTTCCCAAAGAGCTGGAAGCAAGATGCTTTGGGGACTATCTCTGTCTTTGGAAACAATTCAGCACTTTGTGCCTTGAAGCTCTAGGGCAATGTAGCACACCCACAGCAGAAGTTCTACTTCAGCCAGATCAGGCCTGCAAAGAAACTGCGTTTCACAGCCCTTTGTAAGGGATGTTCCCGGTAGGCTGTAAGAGCCCAATGCAGAACGAGTTGTTTCTTAGCTTCCCAAAGAGCTGGAAGCAAGATGCTTTGGGGACTATCTCTGTCTTTGGAAACAATTCAGCACTTTGTGCCTTGAAGCTCTAGGGCAATGTAGCACACCCACAGCAGAAGTTCTACTTCAGCCAGATCAGGCCTGCAAAGAGACTGCGTTTCACAGCCCTTTGTAAGGGATGTTCCCGGTAGGCTGTAAGAGCCCAATGCAGAGCGAGTTGTTTCTTAGCTTCCCAAAGAGCTGGAAGCAAGATGCTTTGGGGACTATCTCTGTCTTTGGAAACAATTCAGCACTTTGTGCCTTGAAGCTCTAGGGCAATGTAGCACACCCACAGCAGAAGTTCTACTTCAGCCAGATCAGGCCTGCAAAGAAACTGCGTTTCACAGCCCTTTGTAAGGGATGTTCCCGGTAGGCTGTAAGAGCCCAATGCAGAGCGAGTTGTTTCTTAGCTTCCCAAAGAGCTGGAAGCAAGATGCTTTGGGGACTATCTCTGTCTTTGGAAACAATTCAGCACTTTGTGCCTTGAAGCTCTAGGGCAATGTAGCACACCCACAGCAGAAGTTCTACATCAGCCAGATCAGGCCGGCAAAGAAACTGCGTTTCACAGCCCTTTGTAAGGGATGTTCCCGGTAGGCTGTAAGAGCCCAATGCAGAACGAGTTGTTTCTTAGCTTCCCAAAGAGCTGGAAGCAAGATGCTTTGGGGACTATCTCTGTCTTTGGAAACAATTCAGCACTTTGTGCCTTGAAGCTCTAGGGCAATGTAGCACACCCACAGCAGAAGTTCTAATTCAGCCAGATCAGGCCTGCAAAGAAACTGCGTTTCACAGCCCTTTGTAAGGGATGTTCCCGGTAGGCTGTAAGAGCCCAATGCAGAGCGAGTTGTTTCTTAGCTTCCCAAAGAGCTGGAAGCAAGATGCTTTGGGGACTATCTCTGTCTTTGGAAACAATTCAGCACTTTGTGCCTTGAAGCTCTAGGGCAATGTAGCACACCCACAGCAGAAGTTCTACTTCAGCCAGATCAGGCCTGCAAAGAAACTGCGTTTCACAGCCCTTTGTAAGGGATGTTCCCGGTAGGCTGTAAGAGCCCAATGCAGAACGAGTTGTTTCTTAGCTTCCCAAAGAGCTGGAAGCAAGATGCTTTGGGGACTATCTCTGTCTTTGGAAACAATTCAGCACTTTGTGCCTTGAAGCTCTAGGGCAATGTAGCACACCCAGAGCAGAAGTTCTACTTCAGCCAGATCAGGCCTGCAAAGAAACTGCGTTTCACAGCCCTTTGTAAGGGATGTTCCCGGTAGGCTGTAAGAGCCCAATGCAGAGCGAGTTGTTTCTTAGCTTCCCAAAGAGCTGGAAGCAAGATGCTTTGGGGACTATCTCTGTCTTTGGAAACAATTCAGCACTTTGTGCCTTGAAGCTCTAGGGCAATGTAGCACACCCAGAGCAGAAGTTCTACTTCAGCCAGATCAGGCCTGCAAAGAAACTGCGTTTCACAGCCCTTTGTAAGGGATGTTCCCGGTAGGCTGTAAGAGCCCAATGCAGAGCGAGTTGTTTCTTAGCTTCCCAAAGAGCTGGAAGCAAGATGCTTTGGGGACTATCTCTGTCTTTGGAAACAATTCAGCACTTTGTGCCTTGAAGCTCTAGGGCAATGTAGCACACCCACAGCAGAAGTTCTACTTCAGCCAGATCAGGCCTGCAAAGAAACTGCGTTTCACAGCCCTTTGTAAGGGATGTTCCCGGTAGGCTGTAAGAGCCCAATGCAGAACGAGTTGTTTCTTAGCTTCCCAAAGAGCTGGAAGCAAGATGCTTTGGGGACTATCTCTGTCTTTGGAAACAATTCAGCACTTTGTGCCTTGAAGCTCTAGGGCAATGTAGCACACCCACAGCAGAAGTTCTACTTCAGCCAGATCAGGCCTGCAAAGAAACTGCGTTTCACAGCCCTTTGTAAGGGATGTTCCCGGTAGGCTGTAAGAGCCCAATGCAGAACGAGTTGTTTCTTAGCTTCCCAAAGAGCTGGAAGCAAGATGCTTTGGGGACTATCTCTGTCTTTGGAAACAATTCAGCACTTTGTGCCTTGAAGCTCTAGGGCAATGTAGCACACCCACAGCAGAAGTTCTACTTCAGCCAGATCAGGCCGGCAAAGAAACTGCGTTTCACAGCCCTTTGTAAGGGATGTTCCCGGTAGGCTGTAAGAGCCCAATGCAGAGCGAGTTGTTTCTTAGCTTCCCAAAGAGCTGGAAGCAAGATGCTTTGGGGACTATCTCTGTCTTTGGAAACAATTCAGCACTTTGTGCCTTGAAGCTCTAGGGCAATGTAGCACACCCACAGCAGAAGTTCTACTTCAGCCAGATCAGGCCTGCAAAGAAACTGCGTTTCACAGCCCTTTGTAAGGGATGTTCCCGGTAGGCTGTAAGAGCCCAATGCAGAGCGAGTTGTTTCTTAGCTTCCCAAAGAGCTGGAAGCAAGATGCTTTGGGGACTATCTCTGTCTTTGGAAACAATTCAGCACTTTGTGCCTTGAAGCTCTAGGGCAATGTAGCACACCCAGAGCAGAAGTTCTACTTCAGCCAGATCAGGCCTGCAAAGAAACTGCGTTTCACAGCCCTTTGTAAGGGATGTTCCCGGTAGGCTGTAAGAGCCCAATGCAGAACGAGTTGTTTCTAAGCTTCCCAAAGAGCTGGAAGCAAGATGCTTTGGGGACTATCTCTGTCTTTGGAAACAATTCAGCACTTTGTGCCTTGAAGCTCTAGGGCAATGTAGCACACCCACAGCAGAAGTTCTACTTCAGCCAGATCAGGCCTGCAAAGAAACTGCGTTTCACAGCCCTTTGTAAGGGATGTTCCCGGTAGGCTGTAAGAGCCCAATGCAGAACGAGTTGTTTCTTAGCTTCCCAAAGAGCTGGAAGCAAGATGCTTTGGGGACTATCTCTGTCTTTGGAAACAATTCAGCACTTTGTGCCTTGAAGCTCTAGGGCAATGTAGCACACCCACAGCAGAAGTTCTACTTCAGCCAGATCAGGCCTGCAAAGAAACTGCGTTTCACAGCCCTTTGTAAGGGATGTTCCCGGTAGGCTGTAAGAGCCCAATGCAGAGCGAGTTGTTTCTTAGCTTCCCAAAGAGCTGGAAGCAAGATGCTTTGGGGACTATCTCTGTCTTTGGAATCAATTCAGCACTTTGTGCCTTGAAGCTCTAGGGCAATGTAGCACACCCACAGCAGAAGTTCTACTTCAGCCAGATGAGGCCTGCAAAGAAACTGCGTTTCACAGCCCTTTGTAAGGGATGTTCCCGATAGGCTGTAAGAGCCCAATGCAGAACGAGTTGTTTCTTAGCTTCCCAAAGAGCTGGAAGCAAGATGCTTTGGGGACTATCTCTGTCTTTGGAAACAATTCAGCACTTTGTGCCTTGAAGCTCTAGGGCAATGTAGCACACCCAGAGCAGAAGTTCTACTTCAGCCAGATCAGGCCTGCAAAGAAACTGCGTTTCACAGCCCTTTGTAAGGGATGTTCCCGGTAGGCTGTAAGAGCCCAATGCAGAGCGAGTTGTTTCTTAGCTTCCCAAAGAGCTGGAAGCAAGATGCTTTGGGGACTATCTCTGTCTTTGGAAACAATTCAGCACTTTGTGCCTTGAAGCTCTAGGGCAATGTAGCACACCCACAGCAGAAGTTCTACTTCAGCCAGATCAGGCCTGCAAAGAAACTGCGTTTCACAGCCCTTTGTAAGGTTTGTTCCCGGTAGGCTGTAAGAGCCCAATGCAGAACGAGTTGTTTCTTAGCTTCCCAAAGAGCTGGAAGCAAGATGCTTTGGGGACTATCTCTGTCTTTGGAAACAATTCAGCACTTTGTGCCTTGAAGCTCTAGGGCAATGTAGCACACCCACAGCAGAAGTTCTACTTCAGCCAGATAAGGCCTGCAAAGAAACTGCGTTTCACAGCCCTTTGTAAGGGATGTTCCCGGTAGGCTGTAAGAGCCCAATGCAGAACGAGTTGTTTCTTAGCTTCCCAAAGAGCTGGAAGCAAGATGCTTTGGGGACTATCTCTGTCTTTGGAAACAATTCAGCACTTTGTGCCTTGAAGCTCTAGGGCAATGTAGCACACCCACAGCAGAAGTTCTACTTCAGCCAGATCAGGCCGGCAAAGAAACTGCGTTTCACAGCCCTTTGTAAGGGATGTTCCCGGTAGGCTGTAAGAACCCAATGCAGAGCGAGTTGTTTCTTAGCTTCCCAAAGAGCTGGAAGCAAGATGCTTTGGGGACTATCTCTGTCTTTGGAAACAATTCAGCACTTTGTGCCTTGAAGCTCTAGGGCAATGTAGCACACCCACAGCAGAAGTTCTACTTCAGCCAGATCAGGTTGCAAAGAAACTACGTTTCACAGCCCTTTGTAAGGGATGTTCCCGGTAGGCTGTAAGAGCCCAATGCAGAGCGAGTTGTTTCTTAGCTTCCCAAAGAGCTGGAAGCAAGATGCTTTGGGGACTATCTCTGTCTTTGGAAACAATTCAGCACTTTGTGCCTTGAAGCTCTAGGGCAATGTAGCACACCCACAGCAGAAGTTCTACTTCAGCCAGATCAGGCCTGCAAAGAAACTGCGTTTCACAGCCCTTTGTAAGGGATGTTCCCGGTAGGCTGTAAGAGCCCAATGCAGAACGAGTTGTTTCTTAGCTTCCCAAAGAGCTGGAAGCAAGATGCTTTGGGGACTATCTCTGTCTTTGGAAACAATTCAGCACTTTGTGCCTTGAAGCTCTAGGGCAATGTAGCACACCCAGAGCAGAAGTTCTACTTCAGCCAGATCAGGCCTGCAAAGAAACTGCGTTTCACAGCCCTTTGTAAGGGATGTTCCCGGTAGGCTGTAAGAGCCCAATGCAGAGCGAGTTGTTTCTTAGCTTCCCAAAGAGCTGGAAGCAAGATGCTTTGGGGACTATCTCTGTCTTTGGAAACAATTCAGCACTTTGTGCCTTGAAGCTCTAGGGCAATGTAGCACACCCACAGCAGAAGTTCTACTTCAGCCAGATCAGGCCGGCAAAGAAACTGCGTTTCACAGCCCTTTGTAAGGGATGTTCCCGGTAGGCTGTAAGAACCCAATGCAGAACGAGTTGTTTCTTAGCTTCCCAAAGAGATGGAAGCAAGATGCTTTGGGGCCTATCTCTGTCTTTGGAAACAATTCAGCAGTTTGTGCCTTGAAGCTCTAGGGCAATGTAGCCCACCCACAGCAGAAGTTCTACTTCAGCCAGATCAGGCCTGCAAAGAAACTGCGTTTCACAGCCCTTTGTAAGGGATGTTCCCGGTAGGCTGTAAGAGCCCAATGCAGAACGAGTTGTTTCTTAGCTTCCCAAAGAGCTGGAAGCAAGATGCTTTGGGGACTATCTCTGTCTTTGGAAACAATTCAGCACTTTGTGCCTTGAAGCTCTAGGGCAATGTAGCACACCCAGAGCAGAAGTTCTACTTCAGCCAGATCAGGCCTGCAAAGAAACTGCGTTTCACAGCCCTTTGTAAGGTTTGTTCCCGGTAGGCTGTAAGAGCCCAATGCAGAACGAGTTGTTTCTTAGCTTCACAAAGAGCTGGAAGCAAGATGCTTTGGGGACTATCTCTGTCTTTGGAAACAATTCAGCACTTTGTGCCTTGAAGCTCTAGGGCAATGTAGCACACCCACAGCAGAAGTTCTACTTCAGCCAGATCAGGCCTGCAAAGAAACTGCGTTTCACAGCCCTTTGTAAGGGATGTTCCCGGTAGGCTGTAAGAGCCCAATGCAGAGCGAGTTGTTTCTTAGCTTCCCAAAGAGCTGGAAGCAAGATGCTTTGGGGACTATCTCTGTCTTTGGAAACAATTCAGCACTTTGTGCCTTGAAGCTCTAGGGCAATGTAGCACACCCACAGCAGAAGTTCTACTTCAGCCAGATCAGGCCGGCAAAGAAACTGCGTTTCACAGCCCTTTGTAAGGGATGTTCCCGGTAGGCTGTAAGAGCCCAATGCAGAACGAGTTGTTTCTTAGCTTCCCAAAGAGCTGGAAGCAAGATGCTTTGGGGACTATCTCTGTCTTTGGAAACAATTCAGCACTTTGTGCCTTGAAGCTCTAGGGCAATGTAGCACACCCACAGCAGAAGTTCTACTTCAGCCAGATCAGGCCGGCAAAGAAACTGCGTTTCACAGCCCTTTGTAAGGGATGTTCCCGGTAGGCTGTAAGAGCCCAATGCAGAACGAGTTGTTTCTTAGCTTCCCAAAGAGCTGGAAGCAAGATGCTTTGGGGACTATCTCTGTCTTTGGAAACAATTCAGCACTTTGTGCCTTGAAGCTCTAGGGCAATGTAGCACACCCACAGCAGAAGTTCTACTTCAGCCAGATCAGGCCTGCAAAGAAACTGCGTTTCACAGCCCTTTGTAAGGGATGTTCCCGGTAGGCTGTAAGAGCCCAATGCAGAGCGAGTTGTTTCTTAGCTTCCCAAAGAGCTGGAAGCAAGATGCTTTGGGGACTATCTCTGTCTTTGGAAACAATTCAGCACTTTGTGCCTTGAAGCTCTAGGGCAATGTAGCACACCCAGAGCAGAAGTTCTACTTCAGCCAGATCAGGCCTGCAAAGAAACTGCGTTTCACAGCCCTTTGTAAGGGATGTTCCCGGTAGGCTGTAAGAGCCCAATGCAGAACGAGTTGTTTCTAAGCTTCCCAAAGAGCTGGAAGCAAGATGCTTTGGGGACTATCTCTGTCTTTGGAAACAATTCAGCACTTTGTGCCTTGAAGCTCTAGGGCAATGTAGCACACCCACAGCAGAAGTTCTACTTCAGCCAGATCAGGCCTGCAAAGAAACTGCGTTTCACAGCCCTTTGTAAGGGATGTTCCCGGTAGGCTGTAAGAGCCCAATGCAGAACGAGTTGTTTCTTAGCTTCCCAAAGAGCTGGAAGCAAGATGCTTTGGGGACTATCTCTGTCTTTGGAAACAATTCAGCACTTTGTGCCTTGAAGCTCTAGGGCAATGTAGCACACCCACAGCAGAAGTTCTACTTCAGCCAGATCAGGCCTGCAAAGAAACTGCGTTTCACAGCCCTTTGTAAGGGATGTTCCCGGTAGGCTGTAAGAGCCCAATGCAGAGCGAGTTGTTTCTTAGCTTCCCAAAGAGCTGGAAGCAAGATGCTTTGGGAACTATCTCTGTCTTTGGAATCAATTCAGCACTTTGTGCCTTGAAGCTCTAGGGCAATGTAGCACACCCACAGCAGAAGTTCTACTTCAGCCAGATGAGGCCTGCAAAGAAACTGCGTTTCACAGCCCTTTGTAAGGGATGTTCCCGGTAGGCTGTAAGAGCCCAATGCAGAGCGAGTTTTTTCTTAGCTTCCCAAAGAGCTGGAAGCAAGATGCTTTGGGGACTATCTCTGTCTTTGGAAACAATTCAGCACTTTGTGCCTTGAAGCTCTAGGGCAATGTAGCACACCCAGAGCAGAAGTTCTACTTCAGCCAGATCAGGCCTGCAAAGAAACTGCGTTTCACAGCCCTTTGTAAGGGATGTTCCCGGTAGGCTGTAAGAGCCCAATGCAGAACGAGTTGTTTCTAAGCTTCCCAAAGAGCTGGAAGCAAGATGCTTTGGGGACTATCTCTGTCTTTGGAAACAATTCAGCACTTTGTGCCTTGAAGCTCTAGGGCAATGTAGCACACCCACAGCAGAAGTTCTACTTCAGCCAGATCAGGCCTGCAAAGAAACTGCGTTTCACAGCCCTTTGTAAGGGATGTTCCCGGTAGGCTGTAAGAGCCCAATGCAGAGCGAGTTGTTTCTTAGCTTCCCAAAGAGCTGGAAGCAAGATGCTTTGGGGACTATCTCTGTCTTTGGAATCAATTCAGCACTTTGTGCCTTGAAGCTCTAGGGCAATGTAGCACACCCACAGCAGAAGTTCTACTTCAGCCAGATGAGGCCTGCAAAGAAACTGCGTTTCACAGCCCTTTGTAAGGGATGTTCCCGATAGGCTGTAAGAGCCCAATGCAGAACGAGTTGTTTCTTAGCTTCCCAAAGAGCTGGAAGCAAGATGCTTTGGGGACTATCTCTGTCTTTGGAAACAATTCAGCACTTTGTGCCTTGAAGCTCTAGGGCAATGTAGCACACCCAGAGCAGAAGTTCTACTTCAGCCAGATCAGGCCTGCAAAGAAACTGCGTTTCACAGCCCTTTGTAAGGGATGTTCCCGGTAGGCTGTAAGAGCCCAATGCAGAGCGAGTTGTTTCTTAGCTTCCCAAAGAGCTGGAAGCAAGATGCTTTGGGGACTATCTCTGTCTTTGGAAACAATTCAGCACTTTGTGCCTTGAAGCTCTAGGGCAATGTAGCACACCCACAGCAGAAGTTCTACTTCAGCCAGATCAGGCCTGCAAAGAAACTGCGTTTCACAGCCCTTTGTAAGGTTTGTTCCCGGTAGGCTGTAAGAGCCCAATGCAGAACGAGTTGTTTCTTAGCTTCCCAAAGAGCTGGAAGCAAGATGCTTTGGGGACTATCTCTGTCTTTGGAAACAATTCAGCACTTTGTGCCTTGAAGCTCTAGGGCAATGTAGCACACCCACAGCAGAAGTTCTACTTCAGCCAGATAAGGCCTGCAAAGAAACTGCGTTTCACAGCCCTTTGTAAGGGATGTTCCCGGTAGGCTGTAAGAGCCCAATGCAGAGCGAGTTGTTTCTTAGCTTCCCAAAGAGCTGGAAGCAAGATGCTTTGGGGACTATCTCTGTCTTTGGAAACAATTCAGCACTTTGTGCCTTGAAGCTCTAGGGCAATGTAGCACACCCACAGCAGAAGTTCTACTTCAGCCAGATCAGGCCGGCAAAGAAACTGCGTTTCACAGCCCTTTGTAAGGGATGTTCCCGGTAGGCTGTAAGAACCCAATGCAGAGCGAGTTGTTTCTTAGCTTCCCAAAGAGCTGGAAGCAAGATGCTTTGGGGACTATCTCTGTCTTTGGAAACAATTCAGCACTTTGTGCCTTGAAGCTCTAGGGCAATGTAGCACACCCAGAGCAGAAGTTCTACTTCAGCCAGATCAGGCCTGCAAAGAAACTGCGTTTCACAGCCCTTTGTAAGGGATGTTCCCGGTAGGCTGTAAGAGCCCAATGCAGAGCGAGTTGTTTCTTAGCTTCCCAAAGAGCTGGAAGCAAGATGCTTTGGGGACTATCTCTGTCTTTGGAAACAATTCAGCACTTTGTGCCTTGAAGCTCTAGGGCAATGTAGCACACCCACAGCAGAAGTTCTACTTCAGCCAGATCAGGCCTGCAAAGAAACTGCGTTTCACAGCCCTTTGTAAGGGATGTTCCCGGTAGGCTGTAAGAGCCCAATGCAGAACGAGTTGTTTCTTAGCTTCCCAAAGAGCTGGAAGCAAGATGCTTTGGGGACTATCTCTGTCTTTGGAAACAATTCAGCACTTTGTGCCTTGAAGCTCTAGGGCAATGTAGCACACCCAGAGCAGAAGTTCTACTTCAGCCAGATCAGGCCTGCAAAGAAACTGCGTTTCACAGCCCTTTGTAAGGGATGTTCCCGGTAGGCTGTAAGAGCCCAATGCAGAGCGAGTTGTTTCTTAGCTTCCCAAAGAGCTGGAAGCAACATGCTTTGGGGACTATCTCTGTCTTTGGAAACAATTCAGCACTTTGTGCCTTGAAGCTCTAGGGCAATGTAGCACACCCACAGCAGAAGTTCTACTTCAGCCAGATCAGGCCGGCAAAGAAACTGCGTTTCACAGCCCTTTGTAAGGGATGTTCCCGGTAGGCTGTAAGAACCCAATGCAGAACGAGTTGTTTCTTAGCTTCCCAAAGAGATGGAAGCAAGATGCTTTGGGGCCTATCTCTGTCTTTGGAAACAATTCAGCAGTTTGTGCCTTGAAGCTCTAGGGCAATGTAGCCCACCCACAGCAGAAGTTCTACTTCAGCCAGATCAGGCCTGCAAAGAAACTGCGTTTCACAGCCCTTTGTAAGGGATGTTCCCGGTAGGCTGTAAGAGCCCAATGCAGAACGAGTTGTTTCTTAGCTTCCCAAAGAGCTGGAAGCAAGATGCTTTGGGGACTATCTCTGTCTTTGGAAACAATTCAGCACTTTGTGCCTTGAAGCTCTAGGGCAATGTAGCACACCCACAGCAGAAGTTCTACTTCAGCCAGATCAGGCCGGCAAAGAAACTGCGTTTCACAGCCCTTTGTAAGGTTTGTTCCCGGTAGGCTGTAAGAGCCCAATGCAGAACGAGTTGTTTCTTAGCTTCACAAAGAGCTGGAAGCAAGATGCTTTGGGGACTATCTCTGTCTTTGGAAACAATTCAGCACTTTGTGCCTTGAAGCTCTAGGGCAATGTAGCACACCCACAGCAGAAGTTCTACTTCAGCCAGATAAGGCCTGCAAAGAAACTGCGTTTCACAGCCCTTTGTAAGGGATGTTCCCGGTAGGCTGTAAGAGCCCAATGCAGAGCGAGTTGTTTCTTAGCTTCCCAAAGAGCTGGAAGCAAGATGCTTTGGGGACTATCTCTGTCTTTGGAAACAATTCAGCACTTTGTGCCTTGAAGCTCTAGGGCAATGTAGCACACCCACAGCAGAAGTTCTACTTCAGCCAGATCAGGCCGGCAAAGAAACTGCGTTTCACAGCCCTTTGTAAGGGATGTTCCCGGTAGGCTGTAAGAGCCCAATGCAGAACGAGTTGTTTCTTAGCTTCCCAAAGAGCTGGAAGCAAGATGCTTTGGGGACTATCTCTGTCTTTGGAAACAATTCAGCACTTTGTGCCTTGAAGCTCTAGGGCAATGTAGCACACCCAGAGCAGAAGTTCTACTTCAGCCAGATCAGGCCTGCAAAGAAACTGCGTTTCACAGCCCTTTGTAAGGGATGTTCCCGGTAGGCTGTAAGAGCCCAATGCAGAGCGAGTTGTTTCTTAGCTTCCCAAAGAGCTGGAAGCAAGATGCTTTGGGGACTATCTCTGTCTTTGGAAACAATTCAGCACTTTGTGCCTTGAAGCTCTAGGGCAATGTAGCACACCCACAGCAGAAGTTCTACTTCAGCCAGATCAGGCCTGCAAAGAAACTGCGTTTCACAGCCCTTTGTAAGGGATGTTCCCGGTAGGCTGTAAGAGCCCAATGCAGAACGAGTTGTTTCTTAGCTTCCCAAAGAGCTGGAAGCAAGATGCTTTGGGGACTATCTCTGTCTTTGGAAACAATTCAGCACTTTGTGCCTTGAAGCTCTAGGGCAATGTAGCACACCCAGAGCAGAAGTTCTACTTCAGCCAGATCAGGCCTGCAAAGAAACTGCGTTTCACAGCCCTTTGTAAGGGATGTTCCCGGTAGGCTGTAAGAGCCCAATGCAGAGCGAGTTGTTTCTTAGCTTCCCAAAGAGCTGGAAGCAAGATGCTTTGGGGACTATCTCTGTCTTTGGAAACAATTCAGCACTTTGTGCCTTGAAGCTCTAGGGCAATGTAGCACACCCACAGCAGAAGTTCTACTTCAGCCAGATCAGGCCTGCAAAGAAACTGCGTTTCACAGCCCTTTGTAAGGGATGTTCCCGGTAGGCTGTAAGAGCCCAATGCAGAACGAGTTGTTTCTTAGCTTCCCAAAGAGCTGGAAGCAAGATGCTTTGGGGACTATCTCTGTCTTTGGAAACAATTCAGCACTTTGTGCCTTGAAGCTCTAGGGCAATGTAGCACACCCAGAGCAGAAGTTCTACTTCAGCCAGATCAGGCCTGCAAAGAAACTGCGTTTCACAGCCCTTTGTAAGGGATGTTCCCGGTAGGCTGTAAGAGCCCAATGCAGAGCGAGTTGTTTCTTAGCTTCCCAAAGAGCTGGAAGCAAGATGCTTTGGGGACTATCTCTGTCTTTGGAAACAATTCAGCCCTTTTTGCCTTGAAGCTCTAGGGCAATGTAGCACACCCACAGCAGAAGTTCTACTTCAGCCAGATCAGGCCTGCAAAGAAACTGCGTTTCACAGCCCTTTGTAAGGGATGTTCCCGGTAGGCTGTAAGAGCCCAATGCAGAACGAGTTGTTTCTTAGCTTCCCAAAGAGCTGGAAGCAAGATGCTTTGGGGACTATCTCTGTCTTTGGAAACAATTCAGCACTTTGTGCCTTGAAGCTCTAGGGCAATGTAGCACACCCAGAGCAGAAGTTCTACTTCAGCCAGATCAGGCCTGCAAAGAAACTGCGTTTCACAGCCCTTTGTAAGGGATGTTCCCGGTAGGCTGTAAGAGCCCAATGCAGAGCGAGTTGTTTCTTAGCTTCCCAAAGAGCTGGAAGCAAGATGCTTTGGGGACTATCTCTGTCTTTGGAAACAATTCAGCACTTTGTGCCTTGAAGCTCTAGGGCAATGTAGCACACCCACAGCAGAAGTTCTACTTCAGCCAGATCAGGCCTGCAAAGAAACTGCGTTTCACAGCCCTTTGTAAGGGATGTTCCCGGTAGGCTGTAAGAGCCCAATGCAGAACGAGTTGTTTCTTAGCTTCCCAAAGAGCTGGAAGCAAGATGCTTTGGGGACTATCTCTGTCTTTGGAAACAATTCAGCACTTTGTGCCTTGAAGCTCTAGGGCAATGTAGCACACCCAGAGCAGAAGTTCTACTTCAGCCAGATCAGGCCTGCAAAGAAACTGCGTTTCACAGCCCTTTGTAAGGGATGTTCCCGGTAGGCTGTAAGAGCCCAATGCAGAGCGAGTTGTTTCTTAGCTTCCCAAAGAGCTGGAAGCAAGATGCTTTGGGGACTATCTCTGTCTTTGGAAACAATTCAGCACTTTGTGCCTTGAAGCTCTAGGGCAATGTAGCACACCCACAGCAGAAGTTCTACTTCAGCCAGATCAGGCCTGCAAAGAAACTGCGTTTCACAGCCCTTTGTAAGGGATGTTCCCGGTAGGCTGTAAGAGCCCAATGCAGAACGAGTTGTTTCTTAGCTTCCCAAAGAGCTGGAAGCAAGATGCTTTGGGGACTATCTCTGTCTTTGGAAACAATTCAGCACTTTGTGCCTTGAAGCTCTAGGGCAATGTAGCACACCCACAGCAGAAGTTCTACTTCAGCCAGATCAGGCCTGCAAAGAAACTGCGTTTCACAGCCCTTTGTAAGGGATGTTCCCGGTAGGCTGTAAGAGCCCAATGCAGAGCGAGTTGTTTCTTAGCTTCCCAAAGAGCTGGAAGCAAGATGCTTTGGGGACTATCTCTGTCTTTGGAAACAATTCAGCCCTTTGTGCCTTGAAGCTCTAGGGCAATGTAGCACACCCACAGCAGAAGTTCTACTTCAGCCAGATCAGGCCTGCAAAGAAACTGCGTTTCACAGCCCTTTGTAAGGGATGTTCCCGGTAGGCTGTAAGAGCCCAATGCAGAACGAGTTGTTTCTTAGCTTCCCAAAGAGCTGGAAGCAAGATGCTTTGGGGACTATCTCTGTCTTTGGAAACAATTCAGCACTTTGTGCCTTGAAGCTCTAGGGCAATGTAGCACACCCACAGCAGAAGTTCTACTTCAGCCAGATCAGGCCTGCAAAGAAACTGCGTTTCACAGCCCTTTGTAAGGGATGTTCCCGGTAGGCTGTAAGAGCCCAATGCAGAGCGAGTTGTTTCTTAGCTTCCCAAAGAGCTGGAAGCAAGATGCTTTGGGGACTATCTCTGTCTTTGGAAACAATTCAGCACTTTGTGCCTTGAAGCTCTAGGGCAATGTAGCACACCCACAGCAGAAGTTCTACTTCAGCCAGATCAGGCCTGCAAAGAAACTGCGTTTCACAGCCCTTTGTAAGGGATGTTCCCGGTAGGCTGTAAGAGCCCAATGCAGAACGAGTTGTTTCTTAGCTTCCCAAAGAGCTGGAAGCAAGATGCTTTGGGGACTATCTCTGTCTTTGGAAACAATTCAGCACTTTGTGCCTTGAAGCTCTAGGGCAATGTAGCACACCCACAGCAGAAGTTCTACTTCAGCCAGATCAGGCCTGCAAAGAAACTGCGTTTCACAGCCCTTTGTAAGGGATGTTCCCGGTAGGCTGTAAGAGCCCAATGCAGAGCGAGTTGTTTCTTAGCTTCCCAAAGAGCTGGAAGCAAGATGCTTTGGGGACTATCTCTGTCTTTGGAAACAATTCAGCCCTTTGTGCCTTGAAGCTCTAGGGCAATGTAGCACACCCACAGCAGAAGTTCTACTTCAGCCAGATCAGGCCTGCAAAGAAACTGCGTTTCACAGCCCTTTGTAAGGGATGTTCCCGGTAGGCTGTAAGAGCCCAATGCAGAACGAGTTGTTTCTTAGCTTCCCAAAGAGCTGGAAGCAAGATGATTTGGGGACTATCTCTGTCTTTGGAAACAATTCAGCACTTTGTGCCTTGAAGCTCTAGGGCAATGTAGCACACCCAGAGCAGAAGTTCTACTTCAGCCAGATCAGGCCTGCAAAGAAACTGCGTTTCACAGCCCTTTGTAAGGGATGTTCCCGGTAGGCTGTAAGAGCCCAATGCAGAGCGAGTTGTTTCTTAGCTTCCCAAAGAGCTGGAAGCAAGATGCTTTGGGGACTATCTCTGTCTTTGGAAACAATTCAGCCCTCTGTGCCTTGAAGCTCTAGGGCAATGTAGCACACCCACAGCAGAAGTTCTACTTCAGCCAGATCAGGCCTGCAAAGAAACTGCGTTTCACAGCCCTTTGTAAGGGATGTTCCCGGTAGGCTGTAAGAGCCCAATGCAGAACGAGTTGTTTCTTAGCTTCCCAAAGAGCTGGAAGCAAGATGCTTTGGGGACTATCTCTGTCTTTGGAAACAATTCAGCACTTTGTGCCTTGAAGCTCTAGGGCAATGTAGCACACCCAGAGCAGAAGTTCTACTTCAGCCAGATCAGGCCTGCAAAGAAACTGCGTTTCACAGCCCTTTGTAAGGGATGTTCCCGGTAGGCTGTAAGAGCCCAATGCAGAGCGAGTTGTTTCTTAGCTTCCCAAAGAGCTGGAAGCAAGATGCTTTGGGGACTATCTCTGTCTTTGGAAACAATTCAGCCCTTTGTGCCTTGAAGCTCTAGGGCAATGTAGCACACCCACAGCAGAAGTTCTACTTCAGCCAGATCAGGCCTGCAAAGAAACTGCGTTTCACAGCCCTTTGTAAGGGATGTTCCCGGTAGGCTGTAAGAGCCCAATGCAGAGCGAGTTGTTTCTTAGCTTCCCAAAGAGCTGGAAGCAAGATGCTTTGGGGACTATCTCTGTCTTTGGAAACAATTCAGCCCTTTGTGCCTTGAAGCTCTAGGGCAATGTAGCACACCCACAGCAGAAGTTCTACTTCAGCCAGATCAGGCCTGCAAAGAAACTGCGTTTCACAGCCCTTTGTAAGGGATGTTCCCGGTAGGCTGTAAGAGCCCAATGCAGAACGAGTTGTTTCTTAGCTTCCCAAAGAGCTGGAAGCAAGATGCTTTGGGGACTATCTCTGTCTTTGGAAACAATTCAGCACTTTGTGCCTTGAAGCTCTAGGGCAATGTAGCACACCCAGAGCAGAAGTTCTACTTCAGCCAGATCAGGCCTGCAAAGAAACTGCGTTTCACAGCCCTTTGTAAGGGATGTTCCCGGTAGGCTGTAAGAGCCCAATGCAGAGCGAGTTGTTTCTTAGCTTCCCAAAGAGCTGGAAGCAAGATGCTTTGGAGACTATCTCTGTCTTTGGAAACAATTCAGCACTTTGTGCCTTGAAGCTCTAGGGCAATGTAGCACACCCACAGCAGAAGTTCTACTTCAGCCAGATCAGGCCTGCAAAGAAACTGCGTTTCACAGCCCTTTGTAAGGGATGTTCCCGGTAGGCTGTAAGAGCCCAATGCAGAACGAGTTGTTTCTTAGCTTCCCAAAGAGCTGGAAGCAAGATGCTTTGGGGACTATCTCTGTCTTTGGAAACAATTCAGCACTTTGTGCCTTGAAGCTCTAGGGCAATGTAGCACACCCACAGCAGAAGTTCTACTTCAGCCAGATCAGGCCTGCAAAGAAACTGCGTTTCACAGCCCTTTGTAAGGGATGTTCCCGGTAGGCTGTAAGAGCCCAATGCAGAACGAGTTGTTTCTTAGCTTCCCAAAGAGCTGGAAGCAAGATGCTTTGGGGACTATCTCTGTCTTTGGAAACAATTCAGCACTTTGTGCCTTGAAGCTCTAGGGCAATGTAGCACACCCACAGCAGAAGTTCTACTTCAGCCAGATCAGGCCTGCAAAGAAACTGCGTTTCACAGCCCTTTGTAAGGGATGTTCCCGGTAGGCTGTAAGAGCCCAATGCAGAACGAGTTGTTTCTTAGCTTCCCAAAGAGCTGGAAGCAAGATGCTTTGGGGACTATCTCTGTCTTTGGAAACAATTCAGCACTTTGTGCCTTGAAGCTCTAGGGCAATGTAGCACACCCACAGCAGAAGTTCTACTTCAGCCAGATCAGGCCTGCAAAGAAACTGCGTTTCACAGCCCTTTGTAAGGGATGTTCCCGGTAGGCTGTAAGAGCCCAATGCAGAGCGAGTTGTTTCTTAGCTTCCCAAAGAGCTGGAAGCAAGATGCTTTGGGGACTATCTCTGTCTTTGGAAACAATTCAGCACTTTGTGCCTTGAAGCTCTAGGGCAATGTAGCACACCCACAGCAGAAGTTCTACTTCAGCCAGATCAGGCCTGCAAAGAAACTGCGTTTCACAGCCCTTTGTAAGGGATGTTCCCGGTAGGCTGTAAGAGCCCAATGCAGAACGAGTTGTTTCTTAGCTTCCCAAAGAGCTGGAAGCAAGATGCTTTGGGGACTATCTCTGTCTTTGGAAACAATTCAGCACTTTGTGCCTTGAAGCTCTAGGGCAATGTAGCACACCCACAGCAGAAGTTCTACTTCAGCCAGATCAGGCCGGCAAAGAAACTGCGTTTCACAGCCCTTTGTAAGGGATGTTCCCGGTAGGCTGTAAGAGCCCAATGCAGAGCGAGTTGTTTCTTAGCTTCGCAAAGAGCTGGAAGCAAGATGCTTTGGGGACTATCTCTGTCTTTGGAAACAATTCAGCCCTTTGTGCCTTGAAGCTCTAGGGCAATGTAGCACACCCACAGCAGAAGTTCTACTTCAGCCAGATCAGGCCTGCAAAGAAACTGCGTTTCACAGCCCTTTGTAAGGGATGTTCCCGGTAGGCTGTAAGAGCCCAATGCAGAACGAGTTGTTTCTTAGCTTCCCAAAGAGCTGGAAGCAAGATGCTTTGGGGACTATCTCTGTCTTTGGAAACAATTCAGCACTTTGTGCCTTGAAGCTCTAGGGCAATGTAGCACACCCAGAGCAGAAGTTCTACTTCAGCCAGATCAGGCCTGCAAAGAAACTGCGTTTCACAGCCCTTTGTAAGGGATGTTCCCGGTAGGCTGTAAGAGCCCAATGCAGAACGAGTTGTTTCTTAGCTTCCCAAAGAGCTGGAAGCAAGATGCTTTGGGGACTATCTCTGTCTTTGGAAACAATTCAGCACTTTGTGCCTTGAAGCTCTAGGGCAATGTAGCACACCCACAGCAGAAGTTCTACTTCAGCCAG
The DNA here is from genome assembly GCF_041296235.1 of Equus asinus. NCBI lineage: Eukaryota > Metazoa > Chordata > Mammalia > Perissodactyla > Equidae > Equus > Equus asinus. The sequence continues at coordinate 68,097,431 of NC_091791.1, read as the reverse complement.
ATCAGGCCTGCAAAGAAACTGCGTTTCACAGCCCTTTGTAAGGGATGTTCCCGGTAGGCTGTAAGAGCCCAATGCAGAGCGAGTTGTTTCTTAGCTTCCCAAAGAGCTGGAAGCAAGATGCTTTGGGGACTATCTCTGTCTTTGGAAACAATTCAGCACTTTGTGCCTTGAAGCTCTAGGGCAATGTAGCACACCCACAGCAGAAGTTCTACTTCAGCCAGATCAGGCCTGCAAAGAAACTGCGTTTCACAGCCCTTTGTAAGGGATGTTCCCGGTAGGCTGTAAGAGCCCAATGCAGAGCGAGTTGTTTCTTAGCTTCCCAAAGAGCTGGAAGCAAGATGCTTTGGGGACTATCTCTGTCTTTGGAAACAATTCAGCACTTTGTGCCTTGAAGCTCTAGGGCAATGTAGCACACCCACAGCAGAAGTTCTACTTCAGCCAGATCAGGCCTGCAAAGAAACTGCGTTTCACAGCCCTTTGTAAGGGATGTTCCCGGTAGGCTGTAAGAGCCCAATGCAGAGCGAGTTGTTTCTTAGCTTCCCAAAGAGCTGGAAGCAAGATGCTTTGGGGACTATCTCTGTCTTTGGAAACAATTCAGCACTTTGTGCCTTGAAGCTCTAGGGCAATGTAGCACACCCACAGCAGAAGTTCTACTTCAGCCAGATCAGGCCTGCAAAGAAACTGCGTTTCACAGCCCTTTGTAAGGGATGTTCCCGGTAGGCTGTAAGAGCCCAATGCAGAACGAGTTGTTTCTTAGCTTCCCAAAGAGCTGGAAGCAAGATGCTTTGGGGACTATCTCTGTCTTTGGAAACAATTCAGCACTTTGTGCCTTGAAGCTCTAGGGCAATGTAGCACACCCAGAGCAGAAGTTCTACTTCAGCCAGATCAGGCCTGCAAAGAAACTGCGTTTCACAGCCCTTTGTAAGGGATGTTCCCGGTAGGCTGTAAGAGCCCAATGCAGAACGAGTTGTTTCTTAGCTTCCCAAAGAGCTGGAAGCAAGATGCTTTGGGGACTATCTCTGTCTTTGGAAACAATTCAGCACTTTGTGCCTTGAAGCTCTAGGGCAATGTAGCACACCCACAGCAGAAGTTCTACTTCAGCCAGATCAGGCCTGCAAAGAAACTGCGTTTCACAGCCCTTTGTAAGGGATGTTCCCGGTAGGCTGTAAGAGCCCAATGCAGAGCGAGTTGTTTCTTAGCTTCCCAAAGAGCTGGAAGCAAGATGCTTTGGGGACTATCTCTGTCTTTGGAAACAATTCAGCACTTTGTGCCTTGAAGCTCTAGGGCAATGTAGCACACCCACAGCAGAAGTTCTACTTCAGCCAGATCAGGCCTGCAAAGAAACTGCGTTTCACAGCCCTTTGTAAGGGATGTTCCCGGTAGGCTGTAAGAGCCCAATGCAGAACGAGTTGTTTCTTAGCTTCCCAAAGAGCTGGAAGCAAGATGCTTTGGGGACTATCTCTGTCTTTGGAAACAATTCAGCACTTTGTGCCTTGAAGCTCTAGGGCAATGTAGCACACCCACAGCAGAAGTTCTACTTCAGCCAGATCAGGCCGGCAAAGAAACTGCGTTTCACAGCCCTTTGTAAGGGATGTTCCCGGTAGGCTGTAAGAGCCCAATGCAGAGCGAGTTGTTTCTTAGCTTCGCAAAGAGCTGGAAGCAAGATGCTTTGGGGACTATCTCTGTCTTTGGAAACAATTCAGCCCTTTGTGCCTTGAAGCTCTAGGGCAATGTAGCACACCCACAGCAGAAGTTCTACTTCAGCCAGATCAGGCCTGCAAAGAAACTGCGTTTCACAGCCCTTTGTAAGGGATGTTCCCGGTAGGCTGTAAGAGCCCAATGCAGAACGAGTTGTTTCTTAGCTTCCCAAAGAGCTGGAAGCAAGATGCTTTGGGGACTATCTCTGTCTTTGGAAACAATTCAGCACTTTGTGCCTTGAAGCTCTAGGGCAATGTAGCACACCCACAGCAGAAGTTCTACTTCAGCCAGATCAGGCCTGCAAAGAAACTGCGTTTCACAGCCCTTTGTAAGGGATGTTCCCGGTAGGCTGTAAGAGCCCAATGCAGAACGAGTTGTTTCTTAGCTTCCCAAAGAGCTGGAAGCAAGATGCTTTGGGGACTATCTCTGTCTTTGGAAACAATTCAGCACTTTGTGCCTTGAAGCTCTAGGGCAATGTAGCACACCCACAGCAGAAGTTCTACTTCAGCCAGATCAGGCCTGCAAAGAAACTGCGTTTCACAGCCCTTTGTAAGGGATGTTCCCGGTAGGCTGTAAGAGCCCAATGCAGAGCGAGTTGTTTCTTAGCTTCCCAAAGAGCTGGAAGCAAGATGCTTTGGGGACTATCTCTGTCTTTGGAAACAATTCAGCACTTTGTGCCTTGAAGCTTTAGGGCAATGTAGCACACCCACAGCAGAAGTTCTACTTCAGCCAGATCAGGCCTGCAAAGAAACTGCGTTTCACAGCCCTTTGTAAGGGATGTTCCCGGTAGGCTGTAAGAGCCCAATGCAGAACGAGTTGTTTCTTAGCTTCCCAAAGAGCTGGAAGCAAGATGCTTTGGGGACTATCTCTGTCTTTGGAAACAATTCAGCACTTTGTGCCTTGAAGCTCTAGGGCAATGTAGCACACCCACAGCAGAAGTTCTACTTCAGCCAGATCAGGCCGGCAAAGAAACTGCGTTTCACAGCCCTTTGTAAGGGATGTTCCCGGTAGGCTGTAAGAGCCCAATGCAGAGCGAGTTGTTTCTTAGCTTCGCAAAGAGCTGGAAGCAAGATGCTTTGGGGACTATCTCTGTCTTTGGAAACAATTCAGCCCTTTGTGCCTTGAAGCTCTAGGGCAATGTAGCACACCCACAGCAGAAGTTCTACTTCAGCCAGATCAGGCCTGCAAAGAAACTGCGTTTCACAGCCCTTTGTAAGGGATGTTCCCGGTAGGCTGTAAGAGCCCAATGCAGAACGAGTTGTTTCTTAGCTTCCCAAAGAGCTGGAAGCAAGATGCTTTGGGGACTATCTCTGTCTTTGGAAACAATTCAGCACTTTGTGCCTTGAAGCTCTAGGGCAATGTAGCACACCCAGAGCAGAAGTTCTACTTCAGCCAGATCAGGCCTGCAAAGAAACTGCGTTTCACAGCCCTTTGTAAGGGATGTTCCCGGTAGGCTGTAAGAGCCCAATGCAGAACGAGTTGTTTCTTAGCTTCCCAAAGAGCTGGAAGCAAGATGCTTTGGGGACTATCTCTGTCTTTGGAAACAATTCAGCACTTTGTGCCTTGAAGCTCTAGGGCAATGTAGCACACCCACAGCAGAAGTTCTACTTCAGCCAGATCAGGCCGGCAAAGAAACTGCGTTTCACAGCCCTTTGTAAGGGATGTTCCCGGTAGGCTGTAAGAGCCCAATGCAGAACGAGTTGTTTCTTAGCTTCCCAAAGAGCTGGAAGCAAGATGCTTTGGGGACTATCTCTGTCTTTGGAAACAATTCAGCACTTTGTGCCTTGAAGCTCTAGGGCAATGTAGCACACCCAGAGCAGAAGTTCTACTTCAGCCAGATCAGGCCTGCAAAGAAACTGCGTTTCACAGCCCTTTGTAAGGGATGTTCCCGGTAGGCTGTAAGAGCCCAATGCAGAACGAGTTGTTTCTTAGCTTCCCAAAGAGCTGGAAGCAAGATGCTTTGGGGACTATCTCTGTCTTTGGAAACAATTCAGCACTTTGTGCCTTGAAGCTCTAGGGCAATGTAGCACACCCACAGCAGAAGTTCTACTTCAGCCAGATCAGGCCGGCAAAGAAACTGCGTTTCACAGCCCTTTGTAAGGGATGTTCCCGGTAGGCTGTAAGAGCCCAATGCAGAACGAGTTGTTTCTTAGCTTCCCAAAGAGCTGGAAGCAAGATGCTTTGGGGACTATCTCTGTCTTTGGAAACAATTCAGCACTTTGTGCCTTGAAGCTCTAGGGCAATGTAGCACACCCACAGCAGAAGTTCTACTTCAGCCAGATCAGGCCTGCAAAGAAACTGCGTTTCACAGCCCTTTGTAAGGGATGTTCCCGGTAGGCTGTAAGAGCCCAATGCAGAGCGAGTTGTTTCTTAGCTTCCCAAAGAGCTGGAAGCAAGATGCTTTGGGGACTATCTCTGTCTTTGGAAACAATTCAGCACTTTGTGCCTTGAAGCTCTAGGGCAATGTAGCACACCCACAGCAGAAGTTCTACTTCAGCCAGATCAGGCCGGCAAAGAAACTGCGTTTCACAGCCCTTTGTAAGGGATGTTCCCGGTAGGCTGTAAGAGCCCAATGCAGAGCGAGTTGTTTCTTAGCTTCCCAAAGAGCTGGAAGCAAGATGCTTTGGGGACTATCTCTGTCTTTGGAAACAATTCAGCACTTTGTGCCTTGAAGCTCTAGGGCAATGTAGCACACCCACAGCAGAAGTTCTACTTCAGCCAGATCAGGCCTGCAAAGAAACTGCGTTTCACAGCCCTTTGTAAGGGATGTTCCCGGTAGGCTGTAAGAGCCCAATGCAGAGCGAGTTGTTTCTTAGCTTCCCAAAGAGCTGGAAGCAAGATGCTTTGGGGACTATCTCTGTCTTTGGAAACAATTCAGCACTTTGTGCCTTGAAGCTCTAGGGCAATGTAGCACACCCACAGCAGAAGTTCTACTTCAGCCAGATCAGGCCTGCAAAGAAACTGCGTTTCACAGCCCTTTGTAAGGGATGTTCCCGGTAGGCTGTAAGAGCCCAATGCAGAACGAGTTGTTTCTTAGCTTCCCAAAGAGCTGGAAGCAAGATGCTTTGGGGACTATCTCTGTCTTTGGAAACAATTCAGCACTTTGTGCCTTGAAGCTCTAGGGCAATGTAGCACACCCACAGCAGAAGTTCTACTTCAGCCAGATCAGGCCTGCAAAGAAACTGCGTTTCACAGCCCTTTGTAAGGGATGTTCCCGGTAGGCTGTAAGAGCCCAATGCAGAGCGAGTTGTTTCTTAGCTTCCCAAAGAGCTGGAAGCAAGATGCTTTGGGGACTATCTCTGTCTTTGGAAACAATTCAGCCCTTTGTGCCTTGAAGCTCTAGGGCAATGTAGCACACCCACAGCAGAAGTTCTACTTCAGCCAGATCAGGCCTGCAAAGAAACTGCGTTTCACAGCCCTTTGTAAGGGATGTTCCCGGTAGGCTGTAAGAGCCCAATGCAGAACGAGTTGTTTCTTAGCTTCCCAAAGAGCTGGAAGCAAGATGCTTTGGGGACTATCTCTGTCTTTGGAAACAATTCAGCACTTTGTGCCTTGAAGCTCTAGGGCAATGTAGCACACCCACAGCAGAAGTTCTACTTCAGCCAGATCAGGCCGGCAAAGAAACTGCGTTTCACAGCCCTTTGTAAGGGATGTTCCCGGTAGGCTGTAAGAGCCCAATGCAGAACGAGTTGTTTCTTAGCTTCCCAAAGAGCTGGAAGCAAGATGCTTTGGGGACTATCTCTGTCTTTGGAAACAATTCAGCACGTTGTGCCTTGAAGCTCTAGGGCAATGTAGCACACCCAGAGCAGAAGTTCTACTTCAGCCAGATCAGGCCTGCAAAGAAACTGCGTTTCACAGCCCTTTGTAAGGGATGTTCCCGGTAGGCTGTAAGAGCCCAATGCAGAACGAGTTGTTTCTTAGCTTCCCAAAGAGCTGGAAGCAAGATGCTTTGGGGACTATCTCTGTCTTTGGAAACAATTCAGCACTTTGTGCCTTGAAGCTCTAGGGCAATGTAGCACACCCACAGCAGAAGTTCTACTTCAGCCAGATCAGGCCGGCAAAGAAACTGCGTTTCACAGCCCTTTGTAAGGGATGTTCCCGGTAGGCTGTAAGAGCCCAATGCAGAACGAGTTGTTTCTTAGCTTCCCAAAGAGCTGGAAGCAAGATGCTTTGGGGACTATCTCTGTCTTTGGAAACAATTCAGCACTTTGTGCCTTGAAGCTCTAGGGCAATGTAGCACACCCACAGCAGAAGTTCTACTTCAGCCAGATCAGGCCTGCAAAGAAACTGCGTTTCACAGCCCTTTGTAAGGGATGTTCCCGGTAGGCTGTAAGAGCCCAATGCAGAACGAGTTGTTTCTTAGCTTCCCAAAGAGCTGGAAGCAAGATGCTTTGGGGACTATCTCTGTCTTTGGAAACAATTCAGCACTTTGTGCCTTGAAGCTCTAGGGCAATGTAGCACACCCACAGCAGAAGTTCTACTTCAGCCAGATCAGGCCGGCAAAGAAACTGCGTTTCACAGCCCTTTGTAAGGGATGTTCCCGGTAGGCTGTAAGAGCCCAATGCAGAACGAGTTGTTTCTTAGCTTCCCAAAGAGCTGGAAGCAAGATGCTTTGGGGACTATCTCTGTCTTTGGAAACAATTCAGCACTTTGTGCCTTGAAGCTCTAGGGCAATGTAGCACACCCACAGCAGAAGTTCTACTTCAGCCAGATCAGGCCTGCAAAGAAACTGCGTTTCACAGCCCTTTGTAAGGGATGTTCCCGGTAGGCTGTAAGAGCCCAATGCAGAGCGAGTTGTTTCTTAGCTTCCCAAAGAGCTGGAAGCAAGATGCTTTGGGGACTATCTCTGTCTTTGGAAACAATTCAGCACTTTGTGCCTTGAAGCTCTAGGGCAATGTAGCACACCCACAGCAGAAGTTCTACTTCAGCCAGATCAGGCCGGCAAAGAAACTGCGTTTCACAGCCCTTTGTAAGGGATGTTCCCGGTAGGCTGTAAGAGCCCAATGCAGAGCGAGTTGTTTCTTAGCTTCCCAAAGAGCTGGAAGCAAGATGCTTTGGGGACTATCTCTGTCTTTGGAAACAATTCAGCACTTTGTGCCTTGAAGCTCTAGGGCAATGTAGCACACCCACAGCAGAAGTTCTACTTCAGCCAGATCAGGCCTGCAAAGAAACTGCGTTTCACAGCCCTTTGTAAGGGATGTTCCCGGTAGGCTGTAAGAGCCCAATGCAGAGCGAGTTGTTTCTTAGCTTCCCAAAGAGCTGGAAGCAAGATGCTTTGGGGACTATCTCTGTCTTTGGAAACAATTCAGCCCTTTGTGCCTTGAAGCTCTAGGGCAATGTAGCACACCCACAGCAGAAGTTCTACTTCAGCCAGATCAGGCCTGCAAAGAAACTGCGTTTCACAGCCCTTTGTAAGGGATGTTCCCGGTAGGCTGTAAGAGCCCAATGCAGAACGAGTTGTTTCTTAGCTTCCCAAAGAGCTGGAAGCAAGATGCTTTGGGGACTATCTCTGTCTTTGGAAACAATTCAGCACTTTGTGCCTTGAAGCTCTAGGGCAATGTAGCACACCCACAGCAGAAGTTCTACTTCAGCCAGATCAGGCCTGCAAAGAAACTGCGTTTCACAGCCCTTTGTAAGGGATGTTCCCGGTAGGCTGTAAGAGCCCAATGCAGAGCGAGTTGTTTCTTAGCTTCCCAAAGAGCTGGAAGCAAGATGCTTTGGGGACTATCTCTGTCTTTGGAAACAATTCAGCCCTTTGTGCCTTGAAGCTCTAGGGCAATGTAGCCCACCCACAGCAGAAGTTCTACTTCAGCCAGATCAGGCCTGCAAAGAAACTGCGTTTCACAGCCCTTTGTAAGGGATGTTCCCGGTAGGCTGTAAGAGCCCAATGCAGAACGAGTTGTTTCTTAGCTTCCCAAAGAGCTGGAAGCAAGATGCTTTGGGGACTATCTCTGTCTTTGGAAACAATTCAGCACTTTGTGCCTTGAAGCTCTAGGGCAATGTAGCACACCCAGAGCAGAAGTTCTACTTCAGCCAGATCAGGCCTGCAAAGAAACTGCGTTTCACAGCCCTTTGTAAGGGATGTTCCCGGTAGGCTGTAAGAGCCCAATGCAGAGCGAGTTGTTTCTTAGCTTCCCAAAGAGCTGGAAGCAAGATGCTTTGGGGACTATCTCTGTCTTTGGAAACAATTCAGCACTTTGTGCCTTGAAGCTCTAGGGCAATGTAGCACACCCACAGCAGAAGTTCTACTTCAGCCAGATCAGGCCTGCAAAGAAACTGCGTTTCACAGCCCTTTGTAAGGGATGTTCCCGGTAGGCTGTAAGAGCCCAATGCAGAACGAGTTGTTTCTTAGCTTCCCAAAGAGCTGGAAGCAAGATGCTTTGGGGACTATCTCTGTCTTTGGAAACAATTCAGCACTTTGTGCCTTGAAGCTCTAGGGCAATGTAGCACACCCACAGCAGAAGTTCTACTTCAGCCAGATCAGGCCTGCAAAGAAACTGCGTTTCACAGCCCTTTGTAAGGGATGTTCCCGGTAGGCTGTAAGAGCCCAATGCAGAGCGAGTTGTTTCTTAGCTTCCCAAAGAGCTGGAAGCAAGATGCTTTGGGGACTATCTCTGTCTTTGGAAACAATTCAGCCCTTTGTGCCTTGAAGCTCTAGGGCAATGTAGCACACCCACAGCAGAAGTTCTACTTCAGCCAGATCAGGCCTGCAAAGAAACTGCGTTTCACAGCCCTTTGTAAGGGATGTTCCCGGTAGGCTGTAAGAGCCCAATGCAGAACGAGTTGTTTCTTAGCTTCCCAAAGAGCTGGAAGCAAGATGCTTTGGGGACTATCTCTGTCTTTGGAAACAATTCAGCACTTTGTGCCTTGAAGCTCTAGGGCAATGTAGCACACCCACAGCAGAAGTTCTACTTCAGCCAGATCAGGCCTGCAAAGAAACTGCGTTTCACAGCCCTTTGTAAGGGATGTTCCCGGTAGGCTGTAAGAGCCCAATGCAGAGCGAGTTGTTTCTTAGCTTCCCAAAGAGCTGGAAGCAAGATGCTTTGGGGACTATCTCTGTCTTTGGAAACAATTCAGCACTTTGTGCCTTGAAGCTCTAGGGCAATGTAGCACACCCACAGCAGAAGTTCTACTTCAGCCAGATCAGGCCTGCAAAGAAACTGCGTTTCACAGCCCTTTGTAAGGGATGTTCCCGGTAGGCTGTAAGAGCCCAATGCAGAACGAGTTGTTTCTTAGCTTCCCAAAGAGCTGGAACCAAGATGCTTTGGGGACTATCTCTGTCTTTGGAAACAATTCAGCACTTTGTGCCTTGAAGCTCTAGGGCAATGTAGCACACCCACAGCAGAAGTTCTACTTCAGCCAGATCAGGCCTGCAAAGAAACTGCGTTTCACAGCCCTTTGTAAGGGATGTTCCCGGTAGGCTGTAAGAGCCCAATGCAGAACGAGTTGTTTCTTAGCTTCCCAAAGAGCTGGAAGCAAGATGCTTTGGGGACTATCTCTGTCTTTGGAAACAATTCAGCACTTTGTGCCTTGAAGCTCTAGGGCAATGTAGCACAATCACAGCAGAAGTTCTACTTCAGCCAGATCAGGCCTGCAAAGAAACTGCGTTTCACAGCCCTTTGTAAGGGATGTTCCCGGTAGGCTGTAAGAGCCCAATGCAGAACGAGTTGTTTCTTAGCTTCCCAAAGAGCTGGAAGCAAGATGCTTTGGGGACTATCTCTGTCTTTGGAAACAATTCAGCACTTTGTGCCTTGAAGCTCTAGGGCAATGTAGCACAATCACAGCAGAAGTTCTACTTCAGCCAGATCAGGCCTGCAAAGAAACTGCGTTTCACAGCCCTTTGTAAGGGATGTTCCCGGTAGGCTGTAAGAGCCCAATGCAGAACGAGTTGTTTCTTAGCTTCCCAAAGAGCTGGAAGCAAGATGCTTTGGGGACTATCTCTGTCTTTGGAAACAATTCAGCACTTTGTGCCTTGAAGCTCTAGGGCAATGTAGCACACCCACAGCAGAAGTTCTACTTCAGCCAGATCAGGCCTGCAAAGAAACTGCGTTTCACAGCCCTTTGTAAGGGATGTTCCCGGTAGGCTGTAAGAGCCCAATGCAGAGCGAGTTGTTTCTTAGCTTCCCAAAGAGCTGGAAGCAAGATGCTTTGGGGACTATCTCTGTCTTTGGAAACAATTCAGCACTTTGTGCCTTGAAGCTCTAGGGCAATGTAGCACACCCAGAGCAGAAGTTCTACTTCAGCCAGATCAGGCCTGCAAAGAAACTGCGTTTCACAGCCCTTTGTAAGGGATGTTCCCGGTAGGCTGTAAGAGCCCAATGCAGAACGAGTTGTTTCTTAGCTTCCCAAAGAGCTGGAAGCAAGATGCTTTGGGGACTATCTCTGTCTTTGGAAACAATTCAGCACTTTGTGCCTTGAAGCTCTAGGGCAATGTAGCACACCCACAGCAGAAGTTCTACTTCAGCCAGATCAGGTTGCAAAGAAACTGCGTTTCACAGCCCTTTGTACGGGATGTTCCCGGTAGGCTGTAAGAGCCCAATGCAGAGCGAGTTGTTTCTTAGCTTCCCAAAGAGCTGGAAGCAAGATGCTTTGGGGACTATCTCTGTCTTTGGAAACAATTCAGCACTTTGTGCCTTGAAGCTCTAGGGCAATGTAGCACACCCACAGCAGAAGTTCTACTTCAGCCAGATCAGGCCTGCAAAGAAACTGCGTTTCACAGCCCTTTGTAAGGGATGTTCCCGGTAGGCTGTAAGAGCCCAATGCAGAACGAGTTGTTTCTTAGCTTCCCAAAGAGCTGGAAGCAAGATGCTTTGGGGACTATCTCTGTCTTTGGAAACAATTCAGCACTTTGTGCCTTGAAGCTCTAGGGCAATGTAGCACACCCACAGCAGAAGTTCTACTTCAGCCAGATCAGGCCTGCAAAGAAACTGCGTTTCACAGCCCTTTGTAAGGGATGTTCCCGGTAGGCTGTAAGAGCCCAATGCAGAACGAGTTGTTTCTTAGCTTCCCAAAGAGCTGGAAGCAAGATGCTTTGGGGACTATCTCTGTCTTTGGAAACAATTCAGCACTTTGTGCCTTGAAGCTCTAGGGCAATGTAGCACACCCACAGCAGATGTTCTACGTCAGCCAGATCAGGCCTGCAAAGAAACTGCGTTTCACAGCCCTTTGTAAGGGATGTTCCCGGTAGGCTGTAAGAGCCCAATGCAGAACGAGTTGTTTCTTAGCTTCCCAAAGAGCTGGAAGCAAGATGCTTTGGGGACTATCTCTGTCTTTGGAAACAATTCAGCACTTTGTGCCTTGAAGCTCTAGGGCAATGTAGCACACCCACAGCAGAAGTTCTACTTCAGCCAGATCAGGCCTGCAAAGAAACTGCGTTTCACAGCCCTTTGTAAGGGATGTTCCCGGTAGGCTGTAAGAGCCCAATGCAGAGCGAGTTGTTTCTTAGCTTCCCAAAGAGCTGGAAGCAAGATGCTTTGGGGACTATCTCTGTCTTTGGAAACAATTCAGCACTTTGTGCCTTGAAGCTCTAGGGCAATGTAGCACACCCACAGCAGAAGTTCTACTTCAGCCAGATCAGGCCTGCAAAGAAACTGCGTTTCACAGCCCTTTGTAAGGGATGTTCCCGGTAGGCTGTAAGAGCCCAATGCAGAGCGAGTTGTTTCTTAGCTTCCCAAAGAGCTGGAAGCAAGATGCTTTGGGGACTATCTCTGTCTTTGGAAACAATTCAGCACTTTGTGCCTTGAAGCTCTAGGGCAATGTAGCACACCCACAGCAGAAGTTCTACTTCAGCCAGATCAGGCCTGCAAAGAAACTGCGTTTCACAGCCCTTTGTAAGGGATGTTCCCGGTAGGCTGTAAGAGCCCAATGCAGAGCGAGTTGTTTCTTAGCTTCCCAAAGAGCTGGAAGCAAGATGCTTTGGGGACTATCTCTGTCTTTGGAAACAATTCAGCACTTTGTGCCTTGAAGCTCTAGGGCAATGTAGCACACCCACAGCAGAAGTTCTACTTCAGCCAGATCAGGCCTGCAAAGAAACTGCGTTTCACAGCCCTTTGTAAGGGATGTTCCCGGTAGGCTGTAAGAGCCCAATGCAGAACGAGTTGTTTCTTAGCTTCCCAAAGAGCTGGAAGCAAGATGCTTTGGGGACTATCTCTGTCTTTGGAAACAATTCAGCACTTTGTGCCTTGAAGCTCTAGGGCAATGTAGCACACCCACAGCAGAAGTTCTACTTCAGCCAGATCAGGCCTGCAAAGAAACTGCGTTTCACAGCCCTTTGTAAGGGATGTTCCCGGTAGGCTGTAAGAGCCCAATGCAGAGCGAGTTGTTTCTTAGCTTCCCAAAGAGCTGGAAGCAAGATGCTTTGGGGACTATCTCTGTCTTTGGAAACAATTCAGCACTTTGTGCCTTGAAGCTCTAGGGCAATGTAGCACACCCACAGCAGAAGTTCTACTTCAGCCAGATCAGGCCTGCAAAGAAACTGCATTTCACAGCCCTTTGTAAGGGATGTTCCCGGTAGGCTGTAAGAGCCCAATGCAGAGCGAGTTGTTTCTTAGCTTCCCAAAGAGCTGGAAGCAAGATGCTTTGGGGACTATCTCTGTCTTTGGAAACAATTCAGCACTTTGTGCCTTGAAGCTCTAGGGCAATGTAGCACACCCACAGCAGAAGTTCTACTTCAGCCAGATCAGGCCTGCAAAGAAACTGCGTTTCACAGCCCTTTGTAAGGGATGTTCCCGGTAGGCTGTAAGAGCCCAATGCAGAACGAGTTGTTTCTTAGCTTCCCAAAGAGCTGGAAGCAAGATGCTTTGGGGACTATCTCTGTCTTTGGAAACAATTCAGCACTTTGTGCCTTGAAGCTCTAGGGCAATGTAGCACACCCACAGCAGAAGTTCTACTTCAGCCAGATCAGGCCTGCAAAGAAACTGCGTTTCACAGCCCTTTGTAAGGGATGTTCCCGGTAGGCTGTAAGAGCCCAATGCAGAGCGAGTTGTTTCTTAGCTTCCCAAAGAGCTGGAAGCAAGATGCTTTGGGGACTATCTCTGTCTTTGGAAACAATTCAGCACTTTGTGCCTTGAAGCTCTAGGGCAATGTAGCACACCCACAGCAGAAGTTCTACTTCAGCCAGATCAGGCCGGCAAAGAAACTGCGTTTCACAGCCCTTTGTAAGGGATGTTCCCGGTAGGCTGTAAGAGCCCAATGCAGAACGAGTTGTTTCTTAGCTTCCCAAAGAGCTGGAAGCAAGATGCTTTGGGGACTATCTCTGTCTTTGGAAACAATTCAGCACTTTGTGCCTTGAAGCTCTAGGGCAATGTAGCACACCCACAGCAGAAGTTCTACTTCAGCCAGATCAGGCCTGCAAAGAAACTGCGTTTCACAGCCCTTTGTAAGGGATGTTCCCGGTAGGCTGTAAGAGCCCAATGCAGAGCGAGTTGTTTCTTAGCTTCCCAAAGAGCTGGAAGCAAGATGCTTTGGGGACTATCTCTGTCTTTGGAAACAATTCAGCACTTTGTGCCTTGAAGCTCTAGGGCAATGTAGCACACCCACAGCAGAAGTTCTACTTCAGCCAGATCAGGCCTGCAAAGAAACTGCATTTCACAGCCCTTTGTAAGGGATGTTCCCGGTAGGCTGTAAGAGCCCAATGCAGAGCGAGTTGTTTCTTAGCTTCCCAAAGAGCTGGAAGCAAGATGCTTTGGGGACTATCTCTGTCTTTGGAAACAATTCAGCACTTTGTGCCTTGAAGCTCTAGGGCAATGTAGCACACCCACAGCAGAAGTTCTACTTCAGCCAGATCAGGCCTGCAAAGAAACTGCGTTTCACAGCCCTTTGTAAGGGATGTTCCCGGTAGGCTGTAAGAGCCCAATGCAGAACGAGTTGTTTCTTAGCTTCCCAAAGAGCTGGAAGCAAGATGCTTTGGGGACTATCTCTGTCTTTGGAAACAATTCAGCACTTTGTGCCTTGAAGCTCTAGGGCAATGTAGCACACCCACAGCAGAAGTTCTACTTCAGCCAGATCAGGCCTGCAAAGAAACTGCGTTTCACAGCCCTTTGTAAGGGATGTTCCCGGTAGGCTGTAAGAGCCCAATGCAGAGCGAGTTGTTTCTTAGCTTCCCAAAGAGCTGGAAGCAAGATGCTTTGGGGACTATCTCTGTCTTTGTAAACAATTCAGCACTTTGTGCCTTGAAGCTCTAGGGCAATGCAGCACACCCACAGCAGAAGTTCTACTTCAGCCAGATCAGGCCTGCAAAGAAACTGCGTTTCACAGCCCTTTGTAAGGGATGTTCCCGGTAGGCTGTAAGAGCCCAATGCAGAGCGAGTTGTTTCTTAGCTTCCCAAAGAGCTGGAAGCAAGATGCTTTGGGGACTATCTCTGTCTTTGGAAACAATTCAGCACTTTGTGCCTTGAAGCTCTAGGGCAATGTAGCACACCCACAGCAGAAGTTCTACTTCAGCCAGATCAGGCCTGCAAAGAAACTGCGTTTCACAGCCCTTTGTAAGGGATGTTCCCGGTAGGCTGTAAGAGCCCAATGCAGAACGAGTTGTTTCTTAGCTTCCCAAAGAGCTGGAAGCAAGATGCTTTGGGGACTATCTCTGTCTTTGGAAACAATTCAGCACTTTGTGCCTTGAAGCTCTAGGGCAATGTAGCACACCCACAGCAGAAGTTCTACTTCAGCCAGATCAGGCCTGCAAAGAAACTGCGTTTCACAGCCCTTTGTAAGGGATGTTCCCGGTAGGCTGTAAGAGCCCAATGCAGAGCGAGTTGTTTCTTAGCTTCCCAAAGAGCTGGAAGCAAGATGCTTTGGGGACTATCTCTGTCTTTGGAAACAATTCAGCACTTTGTGCCTTGAAGCTCTAGGGCAATGTAGCACACCCACAGCAGAAGTTCTACTTCAGCCAGATCAGGCCTGCAAAGAAACTGCGTTTCACAGCCCTTTGTAAGGGATGTTCCCGGTAGGCTGTAAGAGCCCAATGCAGAACGAGTTGTTTCTTAGCTTCCCAAAGAGCTGGAAGCAAGATGCTTTGGGGACTATCTCTGTCTTTGGAAACAATTCAGCACTTTGTGCCTTGAAGCTCTAGGGCAATGTAGCACACCCACAGCAGAAGTTCTACTTCAGCCAGATCAGGCCTGCAAAGAAACTGCGTTTCACAGCCCTTTGTAAGGGATGTTCCCGGTAGGCTGTAAGAGCCCAATGCAGAACGAGTTGTTTCTTAGCTTCCCAAAGAGCTGGAAGCAAGATGCTTTGGGGACTATCTCTGTCTTTGGAAACAATTCAGCACTTTGTGCCTTGAAGCTCTAGGGCAATGTAGCACACCCACAGCAGAAGTTCTACTTCAGCCAGATCAGGCCGGCAAAGAAACTGCGTTTCACAGCCCTTTGTAAGGGATGTTCCCGGTAGGCTGTAAGAGCCCAATGCAGAGCGAGTTGTTTCTTAGCTTCGCAAAGAGCTGGAAGCAAGATGCTTTGGGGACTATCTCTGTCTTTGGAAACAATTCAGCCCTTTGTGCCTTGAAGCTCTAGGGCAATGTAGCACACCCACAGCAGAAGTTCTACTTCAGCCAGATCAGGCCTGCAAAGAAACTGCGTTTCACAGCCCTTTGTAAGGGATGTTCCCGGTAGGCTGTAAGAGCCCAATGCAGAACGAGTTGTTTCTTAGCTTCCCAAAGAGCTGGAAGCAAGATGCTTTGGGGACTATCTCTGTCTTTGGAAACAATTCAGCACTTTGTGCCTTGAAGCTCTAGGGCAATGTAGCACACCCAGAGCAGAAGTTCTACTTCAGCCAGATCAGGCCTGCAAAGAAACTGCGTTTCACAGCCCTTTGTAAGGGATGTTCCTGGTAGGCTGTAAGAGCCCAATGCAGAACGAGTTGTTTCTTAGCTTCCCAAAGAGCTGGAAGCAAGATGCTTTGGGGACTATCTCTGTCTTTGGAAACAATTCAGCACTTTGTGCCTTGAAGCTCTAGGGCAATGTAGCACACCCACAGCAGAAGTTCTACTTCACCCAGATCAGGCCGGCAAAGAAACTGCGTTTCACAGCCCTTTGTAAGGGATGTTCCCGGTAGGCTGTAAGAGCCCAATGCAGAACGAGTTGTTTCTTAGCTTCCCAAAGAGCTGGAAGCAAGATGCTTTGGGGACTATCTCTGTCTTTGGAAACAATTCAGCACTTTGTGCCTTGAAGCTCTAGGGCAATGTAGCACACCCACAGCAGAAGTTCTACTTCAGCCAGATCAGGCCTGCAAAGAAACTGCGTTTCACAGCCCTTTGTAAGGGATGTTCCCGGTAGGCTGTAAGAGCCCAATGCAGAACGAGTTGTTTCTTAGCTTCCCAAAGAGCTGGAAGCAAGATGCTTTGGGGACTATCTCTGTCTTTGGAAACAATTCAGCACTTTGTGCCTTGAAGCTCTAGGGCAATGTAGCACACCCACAGCAGAAGTTCTACTTCAGCCAGATCAGGCCGGCAAAGAAACTGCGTTTCACAGCCCTTTGTAAGGGATGTTCCCGGTAGGCTGTAAGAGCCCAATGCAGAACGAGTTGTTTCTTAGCTTCCCAAAGAGCTGGAAGCAAGATGCTTTGGGGACTATCTCTGTCTTTGGAAACAATTCAGCACTTTGTGCCTTGAAGCTCTAGGGCAATGTAGCACACCCACAGCAGAAGTTCTACTTCAGCCAGATCAGGCCTGCAAAGAAACTGCGTTTCACAGCCCTTTGTAAGGGATGTTCCCGGTAGGCTGTAAGAGCCCAATGCAGAGCGAGTTGTTTCTTAGCTTCCCAAAGAGCTGGAAGCAAGATGCTTTGGGGACTATCTCTGTCTTTGGAAACAATTCAGCACTTTGTGCCTTGAAGCTCTAGGGCAATGTAGCACACCCACAGCAGAAGTTCTACTTCAGCCAGATCAGGCCGGCAAAGAAACTGCGTTTCACAGCCCTTTGTAAGGGATGTTCCCGGTAGGCTGTAAGAGCCCAATGCAGAGCGAGTTGTTTCTTAGCTTCCCAAAGAGCTGGAAGCAAGATGCTTTGGGGACTATCTCTGTCTTTGGAAACAATTCAGCACTTTGTGCCTTGAAGCTCTAGGGCAATGTAGCACACCCACAGCAGAAGTTCTACTTCAGCCAGATCAGGCCTGCAAAGAAACTGCGTTTCACAGCCCTTTGTAAGGGATGTTCCCGGTAGGCTGTAAGAGCCCAATGCAGAGCGAGTTGTTTCTTAGCTTCCCAAAGAGCTGGAAGCAAGATGCTTTGGGGACTATCTCTGTCTTTGGAAACAATTCAGCACTTTGTGCCTTGAAGCTCTAGGGCAATGTAGCACACCCACAGCAGAAGTTCTACTTCAGCCAGATCAGGCCTGCAAAGAAACTGCGTTTCACAGCCCTTTGTAAGGGATGTTCCCGGTAGGCTGTAAGAGCCCAATGCAGAACGAGTTGTTTCTTAGCTTCCCAAAGAGCTGGAAGCAAGATGCTTTGGGGACTATCTCTGTCTTTGGAAACAATTCAGCACTTTGTGCCTTGAAGCTCTAGGGCAATGTAGCACACCCACAGCAGAAGTTCTACTTCAGCCAGATCAGGCCTGCAAAGAAACTGCGTTTCACAGCCCTTTGTAAGGGATGTTCCCGGTAGGCTGTAAGAGCCCAATGCAGAGCGAGTTGTTTCTTAGCTTCCCAAAGAGCTGGAAGCAAGATGCTTTGGGGACTATCTCTGTCTTTGGAAACAATTCAGCCCTTTGTGCCTTGAAGCTCTAGGGCAATGTAGCACACCCACAGCAGAAGTTCTACTTCAGCCAGATCAGGCCTGCAAAGAAACTGCGTTTCACAGCCCTTTGTAAGGGATGTTCCTGGTAGGCTGTAAGAGCCCAATGCAGAACGAGTTGTTTCTTAGCTTCCCAAAGAGCTGGAAGCAAGATGCTTTGGGGACTATCTCTGTCTTTGGAAACAATTCAGCACTTTGTGCCTTGAAGCTCTAGGGCAATGTAGCACACCCACAGCAGAAGTTCTACTTCAGCCAGATCAGGCCGGCAAAGAAACTGCGTTTCACAGCCCTTTGTAAGGGATGTTCCCGGTAGGCTGTAAGAGCCCAATGCAGAACGAGTTGTTTCTTAGCTTCCCAAAGAGCTGGAAGCAAGATGCTTTGGGGACTATCTCTGTCTTTGGAAACAATTCAGCACTTTGTGCCTTGAAGCTCTAGGGCAATGTAGCACACCCAGAGCAGAAGTTCTACTTCAGCCAGATCAGGCCTGCAAAGAAACTGCGTTTCACAGCCCTTTGTAAGGGATGTTCCCGGTAGGCTGTAAGAGCCCAATGCAGAACGAGTTGTTTCTTAGCTTCCCAAAGAGCTGGAAGCAAGATGCTTTGGGGACTATCTCTGTCTTTGGAAACAATTCAGCACTTTGTGCCTTGAAGCTCTAGGGCAATGTAGCACACCCACAGCAGAAGTTCTACTTCAGCCAGATCAGGCCGGCAAAGAAACTGCGTTTCACAGCCCTTTGTAAGGGATGTTCCCGGTAGGCTGTAAGAGCCCAATGCAGAACGAGTTGTTTCTTAGCTTCCCAAAGAGCTGGAAGCAAGATGCTTTGGGGACTATCTCTGTCTTTGGAAACAATTCAGCACTTTGTGCCTTGAAGCTCTAGGGCAATGTAGCAC
Source organism: Equus asinus (assembly GCF_041296235.1). NCBI lineage: Eukaryota > Metazoa > Chordata > Mammalia > Perissodactyla > Equidae > Equus > Equus asinus. The sequence continues at coordinate 68,079,118 of NC_091791.1, read as the reverse complement.
ACCCACAGCAGAAGTTCTACTTCAGCCAGATCAGGCCTGCAAAGAAACTGCGTTTCACAGCCCTTTGTAAGGGATGTTCCCGGTAGGCTGTAAGAGCCCAATGCAGAGCGAGTTGTTTCTTAGCTTCCCAAAGAGCTGGAAGCAAGATGCTTTGGGGACTATCTCTGTCTTTGGAAACAATTCAGCACTTTGTGCCTTGAAGCTCTAGGGCAATGTAGCACACCCACAGCAGAAGTTCTACTTCAGCCAGATCAGGCCGGCAAAGAAACTGCGTTTCACAGCCCTTTGTAAGGGATGTTCCCGGTAGGCTGTAAGAACCCACTGCAGAACGAGTTGTTTCTTAGCTTCCCAAAGAGATGGAAGCAAGATGCTTTGGGGCCTATCTCTGTCTTTGGAAACAATTCAGCAGTTTGTGCCTTGAAGCTCTAGGGCAATGTAGCCCACCCACAGCAGAAGTTCTACTTCAGCCAGATCAGGCCTGCAAAGAAACTGCGTTTCACAGCCCTTTGTAAGGGATGTTCCCGGTAGGCTGTAAGAGCCCAATGCAGAACGAGTTGTTTCTTAGCTTCCCAAAGAGCTGGAAGCAAGATGCTTTGTGGACTATCTCTGTCTTTGGAAACAATTCAGCACTTTGTGCCTTGAAGCTCTAGGGCAATGTAGCACACCCACAGCAGAAGTTCTACTTCAGCCAGATCAGGCCTGCAAAGAAACTGCGTTTCACAGCCCTTTGTAAGGGATGTTCCCGGTAGGCTGTAAGAGCCCAATGCAGAACGAGTTGTTTCTTAGCTTCCCAAAGAGCTGGAAGCAAGATGCTTTGGGGACTATCTCTGTCTTTGGAAACAATTCAGCACTTTGTGCCTTGAAGCTCTAGGCCAATGTAGCACACCCACAGCAGAAGTTCTACTTCAGCCAGATCAGGCCTGCAAAGAAACTGCGTTTCACAGCCCTTTGTAAGGGATGTTCCCGGTAGGCTGTAAGAGCCCAATGCAGAACGAGTTGTTTCTTAGCTTCCCAAAGAGCTGGAAGCAAGATGCTTTGGGGACTATCTCTGTCTTTGGAAACAATTCAGCACTTTGTGCCTTGAAGCTCTAGGGCAATGTAGCACACCCACAGCAGAAGTTCTACTTCAGCCAGATCAGGCCTGCAAAGAAACTGCGTTTCACAGCCCTTTGTAAGGGATGTTCCCGGTAGGCTGTAAGAGCCCAATGCAGAACGAGTTGTTTCTTAGCTTCCCAAAGAGCTGGAAGCAAGATGCTTTGGGGACTATCTCTGTCTTTGGAAACAATTCAGCACTTTGTGCCTTGAAGCTCTAGGGCAATGTAGCACACCCACAGCAGAAGTTCTACTTCAGCCAGATCAGGTTGCAAAGAAACTACGTTTCACAGCCCTTTGTAAGGGATGTTCCCGGTAGGCTGTAAGAGCCCAATGCAGAGCGAGTTGTTTCTTAGCTTCCCAAAGAGCTGGAAGCAAGATGCTTTGGGGACTATCTCTGTCTTTGGAAACAATTCAGTACTTTGTGCCTTGAAGCTCTAGGGCAATGTAGCACACCCACAGCAGAAGTTCTACTTCAGCCAGATCAGGCCTGCAAAGAAACTGCGTTTCACAGCCCTTTGTAAGGGATGTTCCCGGTAGGCTGTAAGAGCCCAATGCAGAACGAGTTGTTTCTTAGCTTCCCAAAGAGCTGGAAGGAAGATGCTTTGGGGACTATCTGTGTCTTTGGAAACAATTCAGCACTTTGTGCCTTGAAGCTCTAGGGCAATGTAGCACACCCAGAGCAGAAGTTCTACTTCAGCCAGATCAGGCCTGCAAAGAAACTGCGTTTCACAGCCCTTTGTAAGGGATGTTCCCGGTAGGCTGTAAGAGCCCAATGCAGAGCGAGTTGTTTCTTAGCTTCCCAAAGAGCTGGAAGCAAGATGCTTTGGGGCCTATCTCTGTCTTTGGAAACAATTCAGCACTTTGTGCCTTGAAGCTCTAGGGCAATGTAGCACACCCACAGCAGAAGTTCTACTTCAGCCAGATCAGGCCTGCAAAGAAACTGCGTTTCACAGCCCTTTGTAAGGGATGTTCCCGGTAGGCTGTAAGAGCCCAATGCAGAACGAGTTGTTTCTTAGCTTCCCAAAGAGCTGGAAGGAAGATGCTTTGGGGACTATCTCTGTCTTTGGAAACAATTCAGCACTTTGTGCCTTGAAGCTCTAGGGCAATGTAGCACACCCAGAGCAGAAGTTCTACTTCAGCCAGATCAGGCCTGCAAAGAAACTGCGTTTCACAGCCCTTTGTAAGGGATGTTCCCGGTAGGCTGTAAGAGCCCAATGCAGAGCGAGTTGTTTCTTAGCTTCCCAAAGAGCTGGAAGCAAGATGCTTTGGGGACTATCTCTGTCTTTGGAAACAATTCAGCACTTTGTGCCTTGAAGCTCTAGGGCAATGTAGCACACCCACAGCAGAAGTTCTACTTCAGCCAGATCAGGCCGGCAAAGAAACTGCGTTTCACAGCCCTTTGTAAGGGATGTTCCCGGTAGGCTGTAAGAACCCAATGCACAACGAGTTGTTTCTTAGCTTCCCAAAGAGATGGAAGCAAGATGCTTTGGGGACTATCTCTGTCTTTGGAAACAATTCAGCACTTTGTGCCTTGAAGCTCTAGGGCAATGTAGCACACCCACAGCAGAAGTTCTACTTCAGCCAGATCAGGCCGGCAAAGAAACTGCGTTTCACAGCCCTTTGTAAGGGATGTTCCCGGTAGGCTGTAAGAGCCCAATGCAGAACGAGTTGTTTCTTAGCTTCCCAAAGAGCTGGAAGCAAGATGCTTTCGGGACTATCTCTGTCTTTGGAAACAATTCAGCACTTTGTGCCTTGAAGCTCTAGGGCAATGTAGCACACCCAGAGCAGAAGTTCTACTTCAGCCAGATCAGGCCTGCAAAGAAACTGCGTTTCACAGCCCTTTGTAAGGGATGTTCCCGGTAGGCTGTAAGAGCCCAATGCAGAGCGAGTTGTTTCTTAGCTTCCCAAAGAGCTGGAAGCAAGATGCTTTGGGGACTATCTCTGTCTTTGGAAACAATTCAGCACTTTGTGCCTTGAAGCTCTAGGGCAATGTAGCACACCCACAGCAGAAGTTCTACTTCAGCCAGATCAGGCCGGCAAAGAAACTGCGTTTCACAGCCCTTTGTAAGGGATGTTCCCGGTAGGCTGTAAGAACCCAATGCAGAACGAGTTGTTTCTTAGCTTCCCAAAGAGCTGGAAGCAAGATGCTTTGGGGACTATCTCTGTCTTTGGAAACAATTCAACACTTTGTGCCTTGAAGCTCTAGGGCAATGTAGCACACCCAGAGCAGAAGTTCTACTTCAGCCAGATCAGGTTGCAAAGAAACTACGTTTCACAGCCCTTTGTAAGGGATGTTCCCGGTAGGCTGTAAGAGCCCAATGCAGAGCGAGTTGTTTCTTAGCTTCCCAAAGAGCTGGAAGCAAGATGCTTTGGGGACTATCTCTGTCTTTGGAATCAATTCAGCACTTTGTGCCTTGAAGCTCTAGGGCAATGTAGCACACCCACAGCAGAAGTTCTACTTCAGCCAGATGAGGCCTGCAAAGAAACTGCGTTTCACAGCCCTTTGTAAGGGATGTTCCCGGTAGGCTGTAAGAGCCCAATGCAGAACGAGTTGTTTCTTAGCTTCCCAAAGAGCTGGAAGCAAGATGCTTTGGGGACTATCTCTGTCTTTGGAAACAATTCAGCACTTTGTGCCTTGAAGCTCTAGGGCAATGTAGCACACCCACAGCAGAAGTTCTACTTCAGCCAGATCAGGCCTGCAAAGAAACTGCGTTTCACAGCCCTTTGTAAGGGATGTTCCCGGTAGGCTGTAAGAGCCCAATGCAGAGCGAGTTGTTTCTTAGCTTCCCAAAGAGCTGGAAGCAAGATGCTTTGGGGACTATCTCTGTCTTTGGAAACAATTCAGCACTTTGTGCCTTGAAGCTCTAGGGCAATGTAGCACACCCAGAGCAGAAGTTCTACTTCAGCCAGATCAGGCCGGCAAAGAAACTGCGTTTCACAGCCCTTTGTAAGGGATGTTCCCGGTAGGCTGTAAGAGCCCAATGCAGAGCGAGTTGTTTCTTAGCTTCCCAAAGAGCTGGAAGCAAGATGCTTTGGGGACTATCTCTGTCTTTGGAAACAATTCAGCACTTTGTGCCTTGAAGCTCTAGGGCAATGTAGCACACCCAGAGCAGAAGTTCTACTTCAGCCTGATCAGGCCTGCAAAGAAACTGCGTTTCACAGCCCTTTGTAAGGGATGTTCCCGGTAGGCTGTAAGAGCCCAATGCAGAGCGAGTTGTTTCTTAGCTTCCCAAAGAGCTGGAAGCAAGATGCTTTGGGGACTATCTCTGTCTTTGGAAACAATTCAGCACTTTGTGCCTTGAAGCTCTAGGGCAATGTAGCACACCCACAGCAGAAGTTCTACTTCAGCCAGATCAGGCCTGCAAAGAAACTGCGTTTCACAGCCCTTTGTAAGGTTTGTTCCCGGTAGGCTGTAAGAGCCCAATGCAGAACGAGTTGTTTCTTAGCTTCCCAAAGAGCTGGAAGCAAGATGCTTTGGGGACTATCTCTGTCTTTGGAAACAATTCAGCACTTTGTGCCTTGAAGCTCTAGGGCAATGTAGCACACCCACAGCAGAAGTTCTACTTCAGCCAGATAAGGCCTGCAAAGAAACAGCGTTTCACAGCCCTTTGTAAGGGATGTTCCCGGTAGGCTGTAAGAGCCCAATGCAGAGCGAGTTGTTTCTTAGCTTCCCAAAGAGCTGGAAGCAAGATGCTTTGGGGACTATCTCTGTCTTTGGAAACAATTCAGCACTTTGTGCCTTGAAGCTCTAGGGCAATGTAGCACACCCACAGCAGAAGTTCTACTTCAGCCAGATCAGGCCGGCAAAGAAACTGCGTTTCACAGCCCTTTGTAAGGGATGTTCCCGGTAGGCTGTAAGAACCCAATGCAGAGCGAGTTGTTTCTTAGCTTCCCAAAGAGCTGGAAGCAAGATGCTTTGGGGACTATCTCTGTCTTTGGAAACAATTCAGCACTTTGTGCCTTGAAGCTCTAGGGCAATGTAGCACACCCACAGCAGAAGTTCTACTTCAGCCAGATCAGGTTGCAAAGAAACTACGTTTCACAGCCCTTTGTAAGGGATGTTCCCGGTAGGCTGTAAGAGCCCAATGCAGAGCGAGTTGTTTCTTAGCTTCCCAAAGAGCTGGAAGCAAGATGCTTTGGGGACTATCTCTGTCTTTGGAAACAATTCAGCACTTTGTGCCTTGAAGCTCTAGGGCAATGTAGCACACCCACAGCAGAAGTTCTACTTCAGCCAGATCAGGCCTGCAAAGAAACTGCGTTTCACAGCCCTTTCTAAGGGATGTTCCCGGTAGGCTGTAAGAGCCCAATGCAGAACGAGTTGTTTCTTAGCTTCCCAAAGAGCTGGAAGCAAGATGCTTTGGGGACTATCTCTGTCTTTGGAAACAATTCAGCACTTTGTGCCTTGAAGCTCTAGGGCAATGTAGCACACCCACAGCAGAAGTTCTACTTCAGCCAGATCAGGCCTGCAAAGAAACTGCGTTTCACAGCCCTTTGTAAGGGATGTTCCCGGTAGGCTGTAAGAGCCCAATGCAGAGCGAGTTGTTTCTTAGCTTCCCAAAGAGCTGGAAGCAAGATGCTTTGGGGACTATCTCTGTCTTTGGAAACAATTCAGCACTTTGTGCCTTGAAGCTCTAGGGCAATGTAGCACACCCACAGCAGAAGTTCTACTTCAGCCAGATCAGGCCTGCAAAGAAACTGCGTTTCACAGCCCTTTGTAAGGTTTGTTCCCGGTAGGCTGTAAGAGCCCAATGCAGAACGAGTTGTTTCTTAGCTTCCCAAAGAGCTGGAAGCAAGATGCTTTGGGGACTATCTCTGTCTTTGGAAACAATTCAGCACTTTGTGCCTTGAAGCTCTAGGGCAATGTAGCACACCCACAGCAGAAGTTCTACTTCAGCCAGATCAGGCCTGCAAAGAAACTGCGTTTCACAGCCCTTTGTAAGGGATGTTCCCGGTAGGCTGTAAGAGCCCAATGCAGAACGAGTTGTTTCTTAGCTTCCCAAAGAGCTGGAAGCAAGATGCTTTGGGGACTATCTCTGTCTTTGGAAACAATTCAGCACTTTGTGCCTTGAAGCTCTAGGGCAATGTAGCACACCCAGAGCAGAAGTTCTACTTCAGCCAGATCAGGCCTGCAAAGAAACTGCGTTTCACAGCCCTTTGTAAGGGATGTTCCCGGTAGGCTGTAAGAGCCCAATGCAGAGCGAGTTGTTTCTTAGCTTCCCAAAGAGCTGGAAGCAAGATGCTTTGGGGACTATCTCTGTCTTTGGAAACAATTCAGCACTTTGTGCCTTGAAGCTCTAGGGCAATGTAGCACACCCACAGCAGAAGTTCTACTTCAGCCAGATCAGGCCGGCAAAGAAACTGCGTTTCACAGCCCTTTGTAAGGGATGTTCCCGGTAGGCTGTAAGAACCCAATGCAGAACGAGTTGTTTCTTAGCTTCCCAAAGAGCTGGAAGCAAGATGCTTTGGGGACTATCTCTGTCTTTGGAAACAATTCAGCACTTTGTGCCTTGAAGCTCTAGGGCAATGTAGCACACCCACAGCAGAAGTTCTACTTCAGCCAGATCAGGTTGCAAAGAAACTACGTTTCACAGCCCTTTGTAAGGGATGTTCCCGGTAGGCTGTAAGAGCCCAATGCAGAGCGAGTTGTTTCTTAGCTTCCCAAAGAGCTGGAAGCAAGATGCTTTGGGGACTATCTCTGTCTTTGGAAACAATTCAGCACTTTGTGCCTTGAAGCTCTAGGGCAATGTAGCACACCCACAGCAGAAGTTCTACTTCAGCCAGATCAGGCCTGCAAAGAAACTGCGTTTCACAGCCCTTTGTAAGGTTTGTTCCCGGTAGGCTGTAAGAGCCCAATGCAGAACGAGTTGTTTCTTAGCTTCCCAAAGAGCTGGAAGCAAGATGCTTTGGGGACTATCTCTGTCTTTGGAAACAATTCAGCACTTTGTGCCTTGAAGCTCTAGGGCAATGTAGCACACCCACAGCAGAAGTTCTACTTCAGCCAGATCAGGTTGCAAAGAAACTACGTTTCACAGCCCTTTGTAAGGGATGTTCCCGGTAGGCTGTAAGAGCCCAATGCAGAGCGAGTTGTTTCTTAGCTTCCCAAAGAGCTGGAAGCAAGATGCTTTGGGGCCTATCTCTGTCTTTGGAAACAATTCAGCAGTTTGTGCCTTGAAGCTCTAGGGCAATGTAGCCCACCCACAGCAGAAGTTCTACTTCAGCCAGATCAGGCCTGCAAAGAAACTGCGTTTCACAGCCCTTTGTAAGGGATGTTCCCGGTAGGCTGTAAGAGCCCAATGCAGAACGAGTTGTTTCTTAGCTTCCCAAAGAGCTGGAAGCAAGATGCTTTGTGGACTATCTCTGTCTTTGGAAACAATTCAGCACTTTGTGCCTTGAAGCTCTAGGGCAATGTAGCACACCCACAGCAGAAGTTCTACTTCAGCCAGATCAGGCCTGCAAAGAAACTGCGTTTCACAGCCCTTTGTAAGGTTTGTTCCCGGTAGGCTGTAAGAGCCCAATGCAGAACGAGTTGTTTCTTAGCTTCCCAAAGAGCTGGAAGCAAGATGCTTTGGGGACTATCTCTGTCTTTGGAAACAATTCAGCACTTTGTGCCTTGAAGCTCTAGGGCAATGTAGCACACCCACAGCAGAAGTTCTACTTCAGCCAGATCAGGCCGGCAAAGAAACTGCGTTTCACAGCCCTTTGTAAGGGATGTTCCCGGTAGGCTGTAAGAGCCCAATGCAGAACGAGTTGTTTCTTAGCTTCCCAAAGAGCTGGAAGCAAGATGCTTTGGGGACTATCTCTGTCTTTGGAAACAATTCAGCACTTTGTGCCTTGAAGCTCTAGGGCAATGTAGCACACCCAGAGCAGAAGTTCTACTTCAGCCAGATCAGGCCTGCAAAGAAACTGCGTTTCACAGCCCTTTGTAAGGGATGTTCCCGGTAGGCTGTAAGAGCCCAATGCAGAGCGAGTTGTTTCTTAGCTTCCCAAAGAGCTGGAAGCAAGATGCTTTGGGGACTATCTCTGTCTTTGGAAACAATTCAGCACTTTGTGCCTTGAAGCTCTAGGGCAATGTAGCTCACCCACAGCAGAAGTTCTACTTCAGCCAGATCAGGCCGGCAAAGAAACTGCGTTTCACAGCCCTTTGTAAGGGATGTTCCCGGTAGGCTGTAAGAGCCCAATGCAGAACGAGTTGTTTCTTAGCTTCCCAAAGAGCTGGAAGCAAGATGCTTTGGGGACTATCTCTGTCTTTGGAAACAATTCAGCACTTTGTGCCTTGAAGCTCTAGGGCAATGTAGCACACCCACAGCAGAAGTTCTACTTCAGCCAGATCAGGCCTGCAAAGAAACTGCGTTTCACAGCCCTTTGTAAGGGATGTTCCGGGTAGGCTGTAAGAGCCCAATGCAGAGCGAGTTGTTTCTTAGCTTCCCAAAGAGCTGGAAGCAAGATGCTTTGGGGACTATCTCTGTCTTTGGAAACAATTCAGCACTTTGTGCCTTGAAGCTCTAGGGCAATGTAGCACACCCAGAGCAGAAGTTCTACTTCAGCCAGATCAGGCCTGCAAAGAAACTGCGTTTCACAGCCCTTTGTAAGGGATGTTCCCGGTAGGCTGTAAGAGCCCAATGCAGAGCGAGTTGTTTCTTAGCTTCCCAAAGAGCTGGAAGCAAGATGCTTTGGGGACTATCTCTGTCTTTGGAAACAATTCAGCACTTTGTGCCTTGAAGCTCTAGGGCAATGTAGCACACCCACAGCAGAAGTTCTACTTCAGCCAGATCAGGCCGGCAAAGAAACTGCGTTTCACAGCCCTTTGTAAGGGATGTTCCCGGTAGGCTGTAAGAGCCCAATGCAGAACGAGTTGTTTCTTAGCTTCCCAAAGAGCTGGAAGCAAGATGCTTTGGGGACTATCTCTGTCTTTGGAAACAATTCAGCACTTTGTGCCTTGAAGCTCTAGGGCAATGTAGCACACCCAGAGCAGAAGTTCTACTTCAGCCAGATCAGGCCTGCAAAGAAACTGCGTTTCACAGCCCTTTGTAAGGGATGTTCCCGGTAGGCTGTAAGAGCCCAATGCAGAGCGAGTTGTTTCTTAGCTTCCCAAAGAGCTGGAAGCAAGATGCTTTGGGGCCTATCTCTGTCTTTGGAAACAATTCAGCACTTTGTGCCTTGAAGCTCTAGGGCAATGTAGCACACCCACAGCAGAAGTTCTACTTCAGCCAGATCAGGCCTGCAAAGAAACTGCGTTTCACAGCCCTTTGTAAGGGATGTTCCCGGTAGGCTGTAAGAGCCCAATGCAGAACGAGTTGTTTCTTAGCTTCCCAAAGAGCTGGAAGGAAGATGCTTTGGGGACTATCTCTGTCTTTGGAAACAATTCAGCACTTTGTGCCTTGAAGCTCTAGGGCAATGTAGCACACCCAGAGCAGAAGTTCTACTTCAGCCAGATCAGGCCTGCAAAGAAACTGCGTTTCACAGCCCTTTGTAAGGGATGTTCCCGGTAGGCTGTAAGAGCCCAATGCAGAGCGAGTTGTTTCTTAGCTTCCCAAAGAGCTGGAAGCAAGATGCTTTGGGGACTATCTCTGTCTTTGGAAACAATTCAGCACTTTGTGCCTTGAAGCTCTAGGGCAATGTAGCACACCCACAGCAGAAGTTCTACTTCAGCCAGATCAGGCCGGCAAAGAAACTGCGTTTCACAGCCCTTTGTAAGGGATGTTCCCGGTAGGCTGTAAGAACCCAATGCACAACGAGTTGTTTCTTAGCTTCCCAAAGAGATGGAAGCAAGATGCTTTGGGGACTATCTCTGTCTTTGGAAACAATTCAGCACTTTGTGCCTTGAAGCTCTAGGGCAATGTAGCACACCCACAGCAGAAGTTCTACTTCAGCCAGATCAGGCCGGCAAAGAAACTGCGTTTCACAGCCCTTTGTAAGGGATGTTCCCGGTAGGCTGTAAGAGCCCAATGCAGAACGAGTTGTTTCTTAGCTTCCCAAAGAGCTGGAAGCAAGATGCTTTCGGGACTATCTCTGTCTTTGGAAACAATTCAGCACTTTGTGCCTTGAAGCTCTAGGGCAATGTAGCACACCCAGAGCAGAAGTTCTACTTCAGCCAGATCAGGCCTGCAAAGAAACTGCGTTTCACAGCCCTTTGTAAGGGATGTTCCCGGTAGGCTGTAAGAGCCCAATGCAGAGCGAGTTGTTTCTTAGCTTCCCAAAGAGCTGGAAGCAAGATGCTTTGGGGACTATCTCTGTCTTTGGAAACAATTCAGCACTTTGTGCCTTGAAGCTCTAGGGCAATGTAGCACACCCACAGCAGAAGTTCTACTTCAGCCAGATCAGGCCGGCAAAGAAACTGCGTTTCACAGCCCTTTGTAAGGGATGTTCCCGGTAGGCTGTAAGAACCCAATGCAGAACGAGTTGTTTCTTAGCTTCCCAAAGAGCTGGAAGCAAGATGCTTTGGGGACTATCTCTGTCTTTGGAAACAATTCAACACTTTGTGCCTTGAAGCTCTAGGGCAATGTAGCACACCCAGAGCAGAAGTTCTACTTCAGCCAGATCAGGTTGCAAAGAAACTACGTTTCACAGCCCTTTGTAAGGGATGTTCCCGGTAGGCTGTAAGAGCCCAATGCAGAGCGAGTTGTTTCTTAGCTTCCCAAAGAGCTGGAAGCAAGATGCTTTGGGGACTATCTCTGTCTTTGGAATCAATTCAGCACTTTGTGCCTTGAAGCTCTAGGGCAATGTAGCACACCCACAGCAGAAGTTCTACTTCAGCCAGATGAGGCCTGCAAAGAAACTGCGTTTCACAGCCCTTTGTAAGGGATGTTCCCGGTAGGCTGTAAGAGCCCAATGCAGAACGAGTTGTTTCTTAGCTTCCCAAAGAGCTGGAAGCAAGATGCTTTGGGGACTATCTCTGTCTTTGGAAACAATTCAGCACTTTGTGCCTTGAAGCTCTAGGGCAATGTAGCACACCCAGAGCAGAAGTTCTACTTCAGCCAGATCAGGCCTGCAAAGAAACTGCGTTTCACAGCCCTTTGTAAGGGATGTTCCCGGTAGGCTGTAAGAGCCCAATGCAGAGCGAGTTGTTTCTTAGCTTCCCAAAGAGCTGGAAGCAAGATGCTTTGGGGACTATCTCTGTCTTTGGAAACAATTCAGCACTTTGTGCCTTGAAGCTCTAGGGCAATGTAGCACACCCAGAGCAGAAGTTCTACTTCAGCCAGATCAGGCCGGCAAAGAAACTGCGTTTCACAGCCCTTTGTAAGGGATGTTCCCGGTAGGCTGTAAGAGCCCAATGCAGAGCGAGTTGTTTCTTAGCTTCCCAAAGAGCTGGAAGCAAGATGCTTTGGGGACTATCTCTGTCTTTGGAAACAATTCAGCACTTTGTGCCTTGAAGCTCTAGGGCAATGTAGCACACCCAGAGCAGAAGTTCTACTTCAGCCAGATCAGGCCTGCAAAGAAACTGCGTTTCACAGCCCTTTGTAAGGGATGTTCCCGGTAGGCTGTAAGAGCCCAATGCAGAGCGAGTTGTTTCTTAGCTTCCCAAAGAGCTGGAAGCAAGATGCTTTGGGGACTATCTCTGTCTTTGGAAACAATTCAGCACTTTGTGCCTTGAAGCTCTAGGGCAATGTAGCACACCCACAGCAGAAGTTCTACTTCAGCCAGATCAGGCCTGCAAAGAAACTGCGTTTCACAGCCCTTTGTAAGGTTTGTTCCCGGTAGGCTGTAAGAGCCCAATGCAGAACGAGTTGTTTCTTAGCTTCCCAAAGAGCTGGAAGCAAGATGCTTTGGGGACTATCTCTGTCTTTGGAAACAATTCAGCACTTTGTGCCTTGAAGCTCTAGGGCAATGTAGCACACCCACAGCAGAAGTTCTACTTCAGCCAGATAAGGCCTGCAAAGAAACTGCGTTTCACAGCCCTTTGTAAGGGATGTTCCCGGTAGGCTGTAAGAGCCCAATGCAGAGCGAGTTGTTTCTTAGCTTCCCAAAGAGCTGGAAGCAAGATGCTTTGGGGACTATCTCTGTCTTTGGAAACAATTCAGCACTTTGTGCCTTGAAGCTCTAGGGCAATGTAGCACACCCACAGCAGAAGTTCTACTTCAGCCAGATCAGGCCGGCAAAGAAACTGCGTTTCACAGCCCTTTGTAAGGGATGTTCCCGGTAGGCTGTAAGAACCCAATGCAGAGCGAGTTGTTTCTTAGCTTCCCAAAGAGCTGGAAGGAAGATGCTTTGGGGACTATCTCTGTCTTTGGAAACAATTCAGCACTTTGTGCCTTGAAGCTCTAGGGCAATGTAGCACACCCACAGCAGAAGTTCTACTTCAGCCAGATCAGGTTGCAAAGAAACTACGTTTCACAGCCCTTTGTAAGGGATGTTCCCGGTAGGCTGTAAGAGCCCAATGCAGAGCGAGTTGTTTCTTAGCTTCCCAAAGAGCTGGAAGCAAGATGCTTTGGGGACTATCTCTGTCTTTGGAAACAATTCAGCACTTTGTGCCTTGAAGCTCTAGGGCAATGTAGCACACCCACAGCAGAAGTTCTACTTCAGCCAGATCAGGCCTGCAAAGAAACTGCGTTTCACAGCCCTTTGTAAGGGATGTTCCCGGTAGGCTGTAAGAGCCCAATGCAGAACGAGTTGTTTCTTAGCTTCCCAAAGAGCTGGAAGCAAGATGCTTTGGGGACTATCTCTGTCTTTGGAAACAATTCAGCACTTTGTGCCTTGAAGCTCTAGGGCAATGTAGCACACCCAGAGCAGAAGTTCTACTTCAGCCAGATCAGGCCTGCAAAGAAACTGCGTTTCACAGCCCTTTGTAAGGGATGTTCCCGGTAGGCTGTAAGAGCCCAATGCAGAGCGAGTTGTTTCTTAGCTTCCCAAAGAGCTGGAAGCAAGATGCTTTGGGGACTATCTCTGTCTTTGGAAACAATTCAGCACTTTGTGCCTTGAAGCTCTAGGGCAATGTAGCACACCCACAGCAGAAGTTCTACTTCAGCCAGATCAGGCCTGCAAAGAAACTGCGTTTCACAGCCCTTTGTAAGGGATGTTCCCGGTAGGCTGTAAGAGCCCAATGCAGAACGAGTTGTTTCTTAGCTTCCCAAAGAGCTGGAAGCAAGATGCTTTGGGGACTATCTCTGTCTTTGGAAACAATTCAGCACTTTGTGCCTTGAAGCTCTAGGGCAATGTAGCACACCCACAGCAGAAGTTCTACTTCAGCCAGATCAGGCCGGCAAAGAAACTGCGTTTCACAGCCCTTTGTAAGGGATGTTCCCGGTAGGCTGTAAGAACCCAATGCAGAGCGAGTTGTTTCTTAGCTTCCCAAAGAGCTGGAAGGAAGATGCTTTGGGGACTATCTCTGTCTTTGGAAACAATTCAGCACTTTGTGCCTTGAAGCTCTAGGGCAATGTAGCACACCCACAGCAGAAGTTCTACTTCAGCCAGATCAGGTTGCAAAGAAACTACGTTTCACAGCCCTTTGTAAGGGATGTTCCCGGTAGGCTGTAAGAGCCCAATGCAGAGCGAGTTGTTTCTTAGCTTCCCAAAGAGCTGGAAGCAAGATGCTTTGGGGACTATCTCTGTCTTTGGAAACAATTCAGCACTTTGTGCCTTGAAGCTCTAGGGCAATGTAGCACACCCACAGCAGAAGTTCTACTTCAGCCAGATCAGGCCTGCAAAGAAACTGCGTTTCACAGCCCTTTGTAAGGGATGTTCCCGGTAGGCTGTAAGAGCCCAATGCAGAGCGAGTTGTTTCTTAGCTTCCCAAAGAGCTGGAAGCAAGATGCTTTGGGGACTATCTCTGTCTTTGGAAACAATTCAGCACTTTGTGCCTTGAAGCTCTAGGGCAATGTAGCACACCCAGAGCAGAAGTTCTACTTCAGCCAGATCAGGCCTGCAAAGAAACTGCGTTTCACAGCCCTTTGTAAGGGATGTTCCCGGTAGGCTGTAAGAGCCCAATGCAGAGCGAGTTGTTTCTTAGCTTCCCAAAGAGCTGGAAGCAAGATGCTTTGGGGACTATCTCTGTCTTTGGAAACAATTCAGCACTTTGTGCCTTGAAGCTCTAGGGCAATGTAGCACACCCACAGCAGAAGTTCTACTTCAGCCAGATCAGGCCGGCAAAGAAACTGCGTTTCACAGCCCTTTGTAAGGGATGTTCCCGGTAGGCTGTAAGAACCCAATGCAGAGCGAGTTGTTTCTTAGCTTCCCAAAGAGCTGGAAGGAAGATGCTTTGGGGACTATCTCTGTCTTTGGAAACAATTCAGCACTTTGTGCCTTGAAGCTCTAGGGCAATGTAGCACACCCACAGCAGAAGTTCTACTTCAGCCAGATCAGGTTGCAAAGAAACTACGTTTCACAGCCCTTTGTAAGGGATGTTCCCGGTAGGCTGTAAGAGCCCAATGCAGAGCGAGTTGTTTCTTAGCTTCCCAAAGAGCTGGAAGCAAGATGCTTTGGGGACTATCTCTGTCTTTGGAAACAATTCAGCACTTTGTGCCTTGAAGCTCTAGGGCAATGTAGCACACCCACAGCAGAAGTTCTACTTCAGCCAGATCAGGCCTGCAAAGAAACTGCGTTTCACAGCCCTTTGTAAGGGATGTTCCCGGTAGGCTGTAAGAGCCCAATGCAGAACGAGTTGTTTCTTAGCTTCCCAAAGAGCTGGAAGCAAGATGCTTTGGGGACTATCTCTGTCTTTGGAAACAATTCAGCACTTTGTGCCTTGAAGCTCTAGGGCAATGTAGCACACCCAGAGCAGAAGTTCTACTTCAGCCAGATCAGGCCTGCAAAGAAACTGCGTTTCACAGCCCTTTGTAAGGGATGTTCCCGGTAGGCTGTAAGAGCCCAATGCAGAGCGAGTTGTTTCTTAGCTTCCCAAAGAGCTGGAAGCAAGATGCTTTGGGGACTATCTCTGTCTTTGGAAACAATTCAGCACTTTGTGCCTTGAAGCTCTAGGGCAATGTAGCACACCCACAGCAGAAGTTCTACTTCAGCCAGATCAGGCCTGCAAAGAAACTGCGTTTCACAGCCCTTTGTAAGGGATGTTCCCGGTAGGCTGTAAGAGCCCAATGCAGAACGAGTTGTTTCTTAGCTTCCCAAAGAGCTGGAAGCAAGATGCTTTGGGGACTATCTCTGTCTTTGGAAACAATTCAGCACTTTGTGCCTTGAAGCTCTAGGGCAATGTAGCACACCCACAGCAGAAGTTCTACTTCAGCCAGATCAGGCCGGCAAAGAAACTGCGTTTCACAGCCCTTTGTAAGGGATGTTCCCGGTAGGCTGTAAGAACCCAATGCAGAGCGAGTTGTTTCTTAGCTTCCCAAAGAGCTGGAAGGAAGATGCTTTGGGGACTATCTCTGTCTTTGGAAACAATTCAGCACTTTGTGCCTTGAAGCTCTAGGGCAATGTAGCACACCCACAGCAGAAGTTCTACTTCAGCCAGATCAGGTTGCAAAGAAACTACGTTTCACAGCCCTTTGTAAGGGATGTTCCCGGTAGGCTGTAAGAGCCCAATGCAGAGCGAGTTGTTTCTTAGCTTCCCAAAGAGCTGGAAGCAAGATGCTTTGGGGACTATCTCTGTCTTTGGAAACAATTCAGCACTTTGTGCCTTGAAGCTCTAGGGCAATGTAGCACACCCACAGCAGAAGTTCTACTTCAGCCAGATCAGGCCTGCAAAGAAACTGCGTTTCACAGCCCTTTGTAAGGGATGTTCCCGGTAGGCTGTAAGAGCCCAATGCAGAGCGAGTTGTTTCTTAGCTTCCCAAAGAGCTGGAAGCAAGATGCTTTGGGGACTATCTCTGTCTTTGGAAACAATTCAGCACTTTGTGCCTTGAAGCTCTAGGGCAATGTAGCACACCCAGAGCAGAAGTTCTACTTCAGCCAGATCAGGCCTGCAAAGAAACTGCGTTTCACAGCCCTTTGTAAGGGATGTTCCCGGTAGGCTGTAAGAGCCCAATGCAGAGCGAGTTGTTTCTTAGCTTCCCAAAGAGCTGGAAGCAAGATGCTTTGGGGACTATCTCTGTCTTTGGAAACAATTCAGCACTTTGTGCCTTGAAGCTCTAGGGCAATGTAGCACACCCACAGCAGAAGTTCTACTTCAGCCAGATCAGGCCTGCAAAGAAACTGCGTTTCACAGCCCTTTGTAAGGTTTGTTCCCGGTAGGCTGTAAGAGCCCAATGCAGAACGAGTTGTTTCTTAGCTTCCCAAAGAGCTGGAAGCAAGATGCTTTGGGGACTATCTCTGTCTTTGGAAACAATTCAGCACTTTGTGCCTTGAAGCTCTAGGGCAATGTAGCACACCCACAGCAGAAGTTCTACTTCAGCCAGATCAGGCCTGCAAAGAAACTGCGTTTCACAGCCCTTTGTAAGGGATGTTCCCGGTAGGCTGTAAGAGCCCAATGCAGAACGAGTTGTTTCTTAGCTTCCCAAAGAGCTGGAAGCAAGATGCTTTGGGGACTATCTCTGTCTTTGGAAACAATTCAGCACTTTGTGCCTTGAAGCTCTAGGGCAATGTAGCACACCCAGAGCAGAAGTTCTACTTCAGCCAGATCAGGCCTGCAAAGAAACTGCGTTTCACAGCCCTTTGTAAGGGATGTTCCCGGTAGGCTGTAAGAGCCCAATGCAGAGCGAGTTGTTTCTTAGCTTCCCAAAGAGCTGGAAGCAAGATGCTTTGGGGACTATCTCTGTCTTTGGAAACAATTCAGCACTTTGTGCCTTGAAGCTCTAGGGCAATGTAGCACACCCACAGCAGAAGTTCTACTTCAGCCAGATCAGGCCGGCAAAGAAACTGCGTTTCACAGCCCTTTGTAAGGGATGTTCCCGGTAGGCTGTAAGAACCCAATGCAGAACGAGTTGTTTCTTAGCTTCCCAAAGAGCTGGAAGCAAGATGCTTTGGGGACTATCTCTGTCTTTGGAAACAATTCAGCACTTTGTGCCTTGAAGCTCTAGGGCAATGTAGCACACCCACAGCAGAAGTTCTACTTCAGCCAGATCAGGTTGCAAAGAAACTACGTTTCACAGCCCTTTGTAAGGGATGTTCCCGGTAGGCTGTAAGAGCCCAATGCAGAGCGAGTTGTTTCTTAGCTTCCCAAAGAGCTGGAAGCAAGATGCTTTGGGGACTATCTCTGTCTTTGGAAACAATTCAGCACTTTGTGCCTTGAAGCTCTAGGGCAATGTAGCACACCCACAGCAGAAGTTCTACTTCAGCCAGATCAGGTTGCAAAGAAACTACGTTTCACAGCCCTTTGTAAGGGATGTTCCCGGTAGGCTGTAAGAGCCCAATGCAGAGCGAGTTGTTTCTTAGCTTCCCAAAGAGCTGGAAGCAAGATGCTTTGGGGCCTATCTCTGTCTTTGGAAACAATTCAGCAGTTTGTGCCTTGAAGCTCTAGGGCAATGTAGCCCACCCACAGCAGAAGTTCTACTTCAGCCAGATCAGGCCTGCAAAGAAACTGCGTTTCACAGCCCTTTGTAAGGGATGTTCCCGGTAGGCTGTAAGAGCCCAATGCAGAACGAGTTGTTTCTTAGCTTCCCAAAGAGCTGGAAGCAAGATGCTTTGTGGACTATCTCTGTCTTTGGAAACAATTCAGCACTTTGTGCCTTGAAGCTCTAGGGCAATGTAGCACACCCACAGCAGAAGTTCTACTTCAGCCAGATCAGGCCTGCAAAGAAACTGCGTTTCACAGCCCTTTGTAAGGTTTGTTCCCGGTAGGCTGTAAGAGCCCAATGCAGAACGAGTTGTTTCTTAGCTTCCCAAAGAGCTGGAAGCAAGATGCTTTGGGGACTATCTCTGTCTTTGGAAACAATTCAGCACTTTGTGCCTTGAAGCTCTAGGGCAATGTAGCACACCCACAGCAGAAGTTCTACTTCAGCCAGATCAGGCCGGCAAAGAAACTGCGTTTCACAGCCCTTTGTAAGGGATGTTCCCGGTAGGCTGTAAGAGCCCAATGCAGAACGAGTTGTTTCTTAGCTTCCCAAAGAGCTGGAAGCAAGATGCTTTGGGGACTATCTCTGTCTTTGGAAACAATTCAGCACTTTGTGCCTTGAAGCTCTAGGGCAATGTAGCACACCCAGAGCAGAAGTTCTACTTCAGCCAGATCAGGCCTGCAAAGAAACTGCGTTTCACAGCCCTTTGTAAGGGATGTTCCCGGTAGGCTGTAAGAGCCCAATGCAGAGCGAGTTGTTTCTTAGCTTCCCAAAGAGCTGGAAGCAAGATGCTTTGGGGACTATCTCTGTCTTTGGAAACAATTCAGCACTTTGTGCCTTGAAGCTCTAGGGCAATGTAGCACACCCACAGCAGAAGTTCTACTTCAGCCAGATCAGGCCGGCAAAGAAACTGCGTTTCACAGCCCTTTGTAAGGGATGTTCCCGGTAGGCTGTAAGAGCCCAATGCAGAACGAGTTGTTTCTTAGCTTCCCAAAGAGCTGGAAGCAAGATGCTTTGGGGACTATCTCTGTCTTTGGAAACAATTCAGCACTTTGTGCCTTGAAGCTCTAGGGCAATGTAGCACACCCACAGCAGAAGTTCTACTTCAGCCAGATCAGGCCTGCAAAGAAACTGCGTTTCACAGCCCTTTGTAAGGGATGTTCCGGGTAGGCTGTAAGAGCCCAATGCAGAGCGAGTTGTTTCTTAGCTTCCCAAAGAGCTGGAAGCAAGATGCTTTGGGGACTATCTCTGTCTTTGGAAACAATTCAGCACTTTGTGCCTTGAAGCTCTAGGGCAATGTAGCACACCCAGAGCAGAAGTTCTACTTCAGCCAGATCAGGCCTGCAAAGAAACTGCGTTTCACAGCCCTTTGTAAGGGATGTTCCCGGTAGGCTGTAAGAGCCCAATGCAGAGCGAGTTGTTTCTTAGCTTCCCAAAGAGCTGGAAGCAAGATGCTTTGGGGACTATCTCTGTCTTTGGAAACAATTCAGCACTTTGTGCCTTGAAGCTCTAGGGCAATGTAGCACACCCAGAGCAGAAGTTCTACTTCAGCCAGATCAGGCCTGCAAAGAAACTGCGTTTCACAGCCCTTTGTAAGGGATGTTCCCGGTAGGCTGTAAGAGCCCAATGCAGAGCGAGTTGTTTCTTAGCTTCCCAAAGAGCTGGAAGCAAGATGCTTTGGGGACTATCTCTGTCTTTGGAAACAATTCAGCACTTTGTGCCTTGAAGCTCTAGGGCAATGTAGCACACCCAGAGCAGAAGTTCTACTTCAGCCAGATCAGGCCTGCAAAGAAACTGCGTTTCACAGCCCTTTGTAAGGGATGTTCCCGGTAGGCTGTAAGAGCCCAATGCAGAGCGAGTTGTTTCTTAGCTTCCCAAAGAGCTGGAAGCAAGATGCTTTGGGGACTATCTCTGTCTTTGGAAACAATTCAGCACTTTGTGCCTTGAAGCTCTAGGGCAATGTAGCACACCCACAGCAGAAGTTCTACTTCAGCCAGATCAGGCCTGCAAAGAAACTGCGTTTCACAGCCCTTTGTAAGGGATGTTCCCGGTAGGCTGTAAGAGCCCAATGCAGAACGAGTTGTTTCTTAGCTTCCCAAAGAGCTGGAAGCAAGATGCTTTGGGGACTATCTCTGTCTTTGGAAACAATTCAGCACTTTGTGCCTTGAAGCTCTAGGGCAATGTAGCACACCCACAGCAGAAGTTCTACTTCAGCCAGATCAGGCCTGCAAAGAAACTGCGTTTCACAGCCCTTTGTAAGGGATGTTCCGGGTAGGCTGTAAGAGCCCAATGCAGAGCGAGTTGTTTCTTAGCTTCCCAAAGAGCTGGAAGCAAGATGCTTTGGGGACTATCTCTGTCTTTGGAAACAATTCAGCACTTTGTGCCTTGAAGCTCTAGGGCAATGTAGCACACCCAGAGCAGAAGTTCTACTTCAGCCAGATCAGGCCTGCAAAGAAACTGCGTTTCACAGCCCTTTGTAAGGGATGTTCCCGGTAGGCTGTAAGAGCCCAATGCAGAGCGAGTTGTTTCTTAGCTTCCCAAAGAGCTGGAAGCAAGATGCTTTGGGGACTATCTCTGTCTTTGGAAACAATTCAGCACTTTGTGCCTTGAAGCTCTAGGGCAATGTAGCACACCCAGAGCAGAAGTTCTACTTCAGCCAGATCAGGCCTGCAAAGAAACTGCGTTTCACAGCCCTTTGTAAGGGATGTTCCCGGTAGGCTGTAAGAGCCCAATGCAGAGCGAGTTGTTTCTTAGCTTCCCAAAGAGCTGGAAGCAAGATGCTTTGGGGACTATCTCTGTCTTTGGAAACAATTCAGCACTTTGTGCCTTGAAGCTCTAGGGCAATGTAGCACACCCAGAGCAGAAGTTCTACTTCAGCCAGATCAGGCCTGCAAAGAAACTGCGTTTCACAGCCCTTTGTAAGGGATGTTCCCGGTAGGCTGTAAGAGCCCAATGCAGAGCGAGTTGTTTCTTAGCTTCCCAAAGAGCTGGAAGCAAGATGCTTTGGGGACTATCTCTGTCTTTGGAAACAATTCAGCACTTTGTGCCTTGAAGCTCTAGGGCAATGTAGCACACCCACAGCAGAAGTTCTACTTCAGCCAGATCAGGCCTGCAAAGAAACTGCGTTTCACAGCCCTTTGTAAGGGATGTTCCCGGTAGGCTGTAAGAGCCCAATGCAGAACGAGTTGTTTCTTAGCTTCCCAAAGAGCTGGAAGCAAGATGCTTTGGGGACTATCTCTGTCTTTGGAAACAATTCAGCACTTTGTGCCTTGAAGCTCTAGGGCAATGTAGCACACCCACAGCAGAAGTTCTACTTCAGCCAGATCAGGTTGCAAAGAAACTGCGTTTCACAGCCCTTTGTAAGGGATGTTCCCGGTAGGCTGTAAGAGCCCAATGCAGAGCGAGTTGTTTCTTAGCTTCCCAAAGAGCTGGAAGCAAGATGCTTTGGGGACTATCTCTGTCTTTGGAAACAATTCAGCACTTTGTGCCTTGAAGCTCTAGGGCAATGTAGCACACCCAGAGCAGAAGTTCTACTTCAGCCAGATCAGGCCTGCAAAGAAACTGCGTTTCACAGCCCTTTGTAAGGGATGTTCCCGGTAGGCTGTAAGAGCCCAATGCAGAACGAGTTGTTTCTTAGCTTCCCAAAGAGCTGGAAGCAAGATGCTTTGGGGACTATCTCTGTCTTTGGAAACAATTCAGCACTTTGTGCCTTGAAGCTCTAGGGCAATGTAGCACACCCACAGCAGAAGTTCTACTTCAGCCAGATCAGGCCTGCAAAGAAACTGCGTTTCACAGCCCTTTGTAAGGGATGTTCCGGGTAGGCTGTAAGAGCCCAATGCAGAGCGAGTTGTTTCTTAGCTTCCCAAAGAGCTGGAAGCAAGATGCTTTGGGGACTATCTCTGTCTTTGGAAACAATTCAGCACTTTGTGCCTTGAAGCTCTAGGGCAATGTAGCACACCCAGAGCAGAAGTTCTACTTCAGCCAGATCAGGCCTGCAAAGAAACTGCGTTTCACAGCCCTTTGTAAGGGATGTTCCCGGTAGGCTGTAAGAGCCCAATGCAGAGCGAGTTGTTTCTTAGCTTCCCAAAGAGCTGGAAGCAAGATGCTTTGGGGACTATCTCTGTCTTTGGAAACAATTCAGCACTTTGTGCCTTGAAGCTCTAGGGCAATGTAGCACACCCACAGCAGAAGTTCTACTTCAGCCAGATCAGGCCTGCAAAGAAACTGCGTTTCACAGCCCTTTGTAAGGGATGTTCCGGGTAGGCTGTAAGAGCCCAATGCAGAGCGAGTTGTTTCTTAGCTTCCCAAAGAGCTGGAAGCAAGATGCTTTGGGGACTATCTCTGTCTTTGGAAACAATTCAGCACTTTGTGCCTTGAAGCTCTAGGGCAATGTAGCACACCCAGAGCAGAAGTTCTACTTCAGCCAGATCAGGCCTGCAAAGAAACTGCGTTTCACAGCCCTTTGTAAGGGATGTTCCCGGTAGGCTGTAAGAGCCCAATGCAGAGCGAGTTGTTTCTTAGCTTCCCAAAGAGCTGGAAGCAAGATGCTTTGGGGACTATCTCTGTCTTTGGAAACAATTCAGCACTTTGTGCCTTGAAGCTCTAGGGCAATGTAGCACACCCACAGCAGAAGTTCTACTTCAGCCAGATCAGGCCTGCAAAGAAACTGCGTTTCACAGCCCTTTGTAAGGGATGTTCCCGGTAGGCTGTAAGAGCCCAATGCAGAACGAGTTGTTTCTTAGCTTCCCAAAGAGCTGGAAGCAAGATGCTTTGGGGACTATCTCTGTCTTTGGAAACAATTCAGCACTTTGTGCCTTGAAGCTCTAGGGCAATGTAGCACACCCACAGCAGAAGTTCTACTTCAGCCAGATCAGGTTGCAAAGAAACTGCGTTTCACAGCCCTTTGTAAGGGATGTTCCCGGTAGGCTGTAAGAGCCCAATGCAGAGCGAGTTGTTTCTTAGCTTCCCAAAGAGCTGGAAGCAAGATGCTTTGGGGACTATCTCTGTCTTTGGAAACAATTCAGCACTTTGTGCCTTGAAGCTCTAGGGCAATGTAGCACACCCACAGCAGAAGTTCTACTTCAGCCAGATCAGGCCTGCAAAGAAACTGCGTTTCACAGCCCTTTGTAAGGGATGTTCCCGGTAGGCTGTAAGAGCCCAATGCAGAACGAGTTGTTTCTTAGCTTCCCAAAGAGCTGGAAGCAAGATGCTTTGGGGACTATCTCTGTCTTTGGAAACAATTCAGCACTTTGTGCCTTGAAGCTCTAGGGCAATGTAGCACACCCACAGCAGAAGTTCTACTTCAGCCAGATCAGGCCTGCAAAGAAACTGCGTTTCACAGCCCTTTGTAAGGGATGTTCCCGGTAGGCTGTAAGAGCCCAATGCAGAGCGAGTTGTTTCTTAGCTTCCCAAAGAGCTGGAAGCAAGATGCTTTGGGGACTATCTCTGTCTTTGGAAACAATTCAGCACTTTGTGCCTTGAAGCTCTAGGGCAATGTAGCACACCCAGAGCAGAAGTTCTACTTCAGCCAGATCAGGCCTGCAAAGAAACTGCGTTTCACAGCCCTTTGTAAGGGATGTTCCCGGTAGGCTGTAAGAGCCCAATGCAGAGCGAGTTGTTTCTTAGCTTCCCAAAGAGCTGGAAGCAAGATGCTTTGGGGACTATCTCTGTCTTTGGAAACAATTCACCACTTTGTGCCTTGAAGCTCTAGGGCAATGTAGCACACCCACAGCAGAAGTTCTACTTCAGCCAGATCAGGCCGGCAAAGAAACTGCGTTTCACAGCCCTTTGTAAGGGATGTTCCCGGTAGGCTGTAAGAACCCAATGCAGAACGAGTTGTTTCTTAGCTTCCCAAAGAGATGGAAGCAAGATGCTTTGGGGCCTATCTCTGTCTTTGGAAACAATTCAGCAGTTTGTGCCTTGAAGCTCTGGGGCAATGTAGCCCACCCACAGCAGAAGTTCTACTTCAGCCAGATCAGGCCTGCAAAGAAACTGCGTTTCACAGCCCTTTGTAAGGGATGTTCCCGGTAGGCTGTAAGAGCCCAATGCAGAACGAGTTGTTTCTTAGCTTCCCAAAGAGCTGGAAGCAAGATGCTTTGTGGACTATCTCTGTCTTTGGAAACAATTCAGCACTTTGTGCCTTGAAGCTCTAGGGCAATGTAGCACACCCACAGCAGAAGTTCTACTTCAGCCAGATCAGGCCTGCAAAGAAACTGCGTTTCACAGCCCTTTGTAAGGTTTGTTCCCGGTAGGCTGTAAGAGCCCAATGCAGAACGAGTTGTTTCTTAGCTTCCCAAAGAGCTGGAAGCAAGATGCTTTGGGGACTATCTCTGTCTTTGGAAACAATTCAGCACTTTGTGCCTTGAAGCTCTAGGGCAATGTAGCACACCCACAGCAGAAGTTCTACTTCAGCCAGATCAGGCCTGCAAAGAAACTGCGTTTCACAGCCCTTTGTAAGGGATGTTCCCGGTAGGCTGTAACAGCCCAATGCAGAGCGAGTTGTTTCTTAGCTTCCCAAAGAGCTGGAAGCAAGATGCTTTGGGGACTATCTCTGTCTTTGGAAACAATTCAGCACTTTGTGCCTTGAAGCTCTAGGGCAATGTAGCACACCCACAGCAGAAGTTCTACTTCAGCCAGATCAGGCCGGCAAAGAAACTGCGTTTCACAGCCCTTTGTAAGGGATGTTCCCGGTAGGCTGTAAGAACCCAATGCAGAACGAGTTGTTTCTTAGCTTCCCAAAGAGCTGGAAGCAAGATGCTTTGGGGACTATCTCTGTCTTTGGAAACAATTCAGCACTTTGTGCCTTGAAGCTCTAGAGCAATGTAGCACACCCAGAGCAGAAGTTCTACTTCAGCCAGATCAGGCCTGCAAAGAAACTGCGTTTCACAGCCCTTTGTAAGGGATGTTCCCGGTAGGCTGTAAGAGCCCAATGCAGAGCGAGTTGTTTCTTAGCTTCCCAAAGAGCTGGAAGCAAGATGCTTTGGGGACTATCTCTGTCTTTGGAAACAATTCAGCACTTTGTGCCTTGAAGCTCTAGGGCAATGTAGCACACCCAGAGCAGAAGTTCTACTTCAGCCAGATCAGGCCTGCAAAGAAACTGCGTTTCACAGCCCTTTGTAAGGGATGTTCCCGGTAGGCTGTAAGAGCCCAATGCAGAGCGAGTTGTTTCTTAGCTTCCCAAAGAGCTGGAAGCAAGATGCTTTGGGGACTATCTCTGTCTTTGGAAACAATTCAGCACTTTGTGCCTTGAAGCTCTAGGGCAATGTAGCACACCCAGAGCAGAAGTTCTACTTCAGCCAGATCAGGCCTGCAAAGAAACTGCGTTTCACAGCCCTTTGTAAGGGATGTTCCCGGTAGGCTGTAAGAGCCCAATGCAGAGCGAGTTGTTTCTTAGCTTCCCAAAGAGCTGGAAGCAAGATGCTTTGGGGACTATCTCTGTCTTTGGAAACAATTCAGCACTTTGTGCCTTGAAGCTCTAGGGCAATGTAGCACACCCACAGCAGAAGTTCTACTTCAGCCAGATCAGGCCTGCAAAGAAACTGCGTTTCACAGCCCTTTGTAAGGGATGTTCCCGGTAGGCTGTAAGAGCCCAATGCAGAACGAGTTGTTTCTTAGCTTCCCAAAGAGCTGGAAGCAAGATGCTTTGGGGACTATCTCTGTCTTTGGAAACAATTCAGCACTTTGTGCCTTGAAGCTCTAGGGCAATGTAGCCCACCCACAGCAGAAGTTCTACTTCAGCCAGATCAGGCCTGCAAAGAAACTGCGTTTCACAGCCCTTTGTAAGGGATGTTCCCGGTAGGCTGTAAGAGCCCAATGCAGAACGAGTTGTTTCTTAGCTTCCCAAAGAGCTGGAAGCAAGATGCTTTGGGGACTATCTCTGTCTTTGGAAACAATTCAGCACTTTGTGCCTTGAAGCTCTAGGGCAATGTAGCACACCCACAGCAGAAGTTCTACTTCAGCCAGATCAGGCCTGCAAAGAAACTGCGTTTCACAGCCCTTTGTAAGGTTTGTTCCCGGTAGGCTGTAAGAGCCCAATGCAGAACGAGTTGTTTCTTAGCTTCCCAAAGAGCTGGAAGCAAGATGCTTTGGGGACTATCTCTGTCTTTGGAAACAATTCAGCACTTTGTGCCTTGAAGCTCTAGGGCAATGTAGCACACCCACAGCAGAAGTTCTACTTCAGCCAGATCAGGCCTGCAAAGAAACTGCGTTTCACAGCCCTTTGTAAGGGATGTTCCCGGTAGGCTGTAACAGCCCAATGCAGAGCGAGTTGTTTCTTAGCTTCCCAAAGAGCTGGAAGCAAGATGCTTTGGGGACTATCTCTGTCTTTGGAAACAATTCAGCACTTTGTGCCTTGAAGCTCTAGGGCAATGTAGCACACCCACAGCAGAAGTTCTACTTCAGCCAGATCAGGCCGGCAAAGAAACTGCGTTTCACAGCCCTTTGTAAGGGATGTTCCCGGTAGGCTGTAAGAACCCAATGCAGAACGAGTTGTTTCTTAGCTTCCCAAAGAGCTGGAAGCAAGATGCTTTGGGGACTATCTCTGTCTTTGGAAACAATTCAGCACTTTGTGCCTTGAAGCTCTAGGGCAATGTAGCACACCCACAGCAGAAGTTCTACTTCAGCCAGATCAGGTTGCAAAGAAACTACGTTTCACAGCCCTTTGTAAGGGATGTTCCCGGTAGGCTGTAAGAGCCCAATGCAGAGCGAGTTGTTTCTTAGCTTCCCAAAGAGCTGGAAGCAAGATGCTTTGGGGACTATCTCTGTCTTTGGAAACAATTCAGCACTTTGTGCCTTGAAGCTCTAGGGCAATGTAGCACACCCACAGCAGAAGTTCTACTTCAGCCAGATCAGGCCTGCAAAGAAACTGCGTTTCACAGCCCTTTGTAAGGGATGTTCCCTGTAGGCTGTAAGAACCCAATGCAGAACGAGTTGTTTCTTAGCTTCCCAAAGAGATGGAAGCAAGATGCTTTGGGGACTATCTCTGTCTTTGGAAACAATTCAGCAGTTTGTGCCTTGAAGCTCTAGGGCAATGTAGCCCACCCACAGCAGAAGTTCTACTTCAGCCAGATCAGGCCTGCAAAGAAACTGCGTTTCACAGCCCTTTGTAAGGGATGTTCCCGGTAGGCTGTAAGAGCCCAATGCAGAACGAGTTGTTTCTTAGCTTCCCAAAGAGCTGGAAGCAAGATGCTTTGTGGACTATCTCTGTCTTTGGAAACAATTCAGCACTTTGTGCCTTGAAGCTCTAGGGCAATGTAGCACACCCACAGCAGAAGTTCTACTTCAGCCAGATCAGGCCTGCAAAGAAACTGCGTTTCACAGCCCTTTGTAAGGTTTGTTCCCGGTAGGCTGTAAGAGCCCAATGCAGAACGAGTTGTTTCTTAGCTTCCCAAAGAGCTGGAAGCAAGATGCTTTGGGGACTATCTCTGTCTTTGGAAACAATTCAGCACTTTGTGCCTTGAAGCTCTAGGGCAATGTAGCACACCCACAGCAGAAGTTCTACTTCAGCCAGATCAGGCCTGCAAAGAAACTGCGTTTCACAGCCCTTTGTAAGGGATGTTCCCGGTAGGCTGTAAGAGCCCAATGCAGAGCGAGTTGTTTCTTAGCTTCCCAAAGAGCTGGAAGCAAGATGCTTTGGGGACTATCTCTGTCTTTGGAAACAATTCAGCACTTTGTGCCTTGAAGCTCTAGGGCAATGTAGCACACCCACAGCAGAAGTTCTACTTCAGCCAGATCAGGTTGCAAAGAAACTGCGTTTCACAGCCCTTTGTAAGGGATGTTCCCGGTAGGCTGTAAGAGCCCAATGCAGAGCGAGTTGTTTCTTAGCTTCCCAAAGAGCTGGAAGCAAGATGCTTTGGGGACTATCTCTGTCTTTGGAAACAATTCAGCACTTTGTGCCTTGAAGCTCTAGGGCAATGTAGCACACCCACAGCAGAAGTTCTACTTCAGCCAGATCAGGCCTGCAAAGAAACTGCGTTTCACAGCCCTTTGTAAGGGATGTTCCCGGTAGGCTGTAAGAGCCCAATGCAGAACGAGTTGTTTCTTAGCTTCCCAAAGAGCTGGAAGCAAGATGCTTTGGGGACTATCTCTGTCTTTGGAAACAATTCAGCACTTTGGGCCTTGAAGCTCTAGGGCAATGTAGCACACCCACAGCAGAAGTTCTACTTCAGCCAGATCAGGCCTGCAAAGAAACTGCGTTTCACAGCCCTTTGTAAGGGATGTTCCCGGTAGGCTGTAAGAGCCCAATGCAGAGCGAGTTGTTCCTTAGCTTCCCAAAGAGCTGGAAGCAAGATGCTTTGGGGACTATCTCTGTCTTTGGAAACAATTCAGCACTTTGTGCCTTGAAGCTCTAGGGCAATGTAGCACACCCAGAGCAGAAGTTCTACTTCAGCCAGATCAGGCCTGCAAAGAAACTGCGTTTCACAGCCCTTTGTAAGGGATGTTCCCGGTAGGCTGTAAGAGCCCAATGCAGAGCGAGTTGTTTCTTAGCTTCCCAAAGAGCTGGAAGCAAGATGCTTTGGGGACTATCTCTGTCTTTGGAAACAATTCACCACTTTGTGCCTTGAAGCTCTAGGGCAATGTAGCACACCCACAGCAGAAGTTCTACTTCAGCCAGATCAGGCCGGCAAAGAAACTGCGTTTCACAGCCCTTTGTAAGGGATGTTCCCGGTAGGCTGTAAGAACCCAATGCAGAACGAGTTGTTTCTTAGCTTCCCAAAGAGATGGAAGCAAGATGCTTTGGGGACTATCTCTGTCTTTGGAAACAATTCAGCAGTTTGTGCCTTGAAGCTCTAGGGCAATGTAGCCCACCCACAGCAGAAGTTCTACTTCAGCCAGATCAGGCCTGCAAAGAAACTGCGTTTCACAGCCCTTTGTAAGGGATGTTCCCGGTAGGCTGTAAGAGCCCAATGCAGAACGAGTTGTTTCTTAGCTTCCCAAAGAGCTGGAAGCAAGATGCTTTGTGGACTATCTCTGTCTTTGGAAACAATTCAGCACTTTGTGCCTTGAAGCTCTAGGGCAATGTAGCACACCCACAGCAGAAGTTCTACTTCAGCCAGATCAGGCCTGCAAAGAAACTGCGTTTCACAGCCCTTTGTAAGGTTTGTTCCCGGTAGGCTGTAAGAGCCCAATGCAGAACGAGTTGTTTCTTAGCTTCCCAAAGAGCTGGAAGCAAGATGCTTTGGGGACTATCTCTGTCTTTGGAAACAATTCAGCACTTTGTGCCTTGAAGCTCTAGGGCAATGTAGCACACCCAGAGCAGAAGTTCTACTTCAGCCAGATCAGGCCTGCAAAGAAACTGCGTTTCACAGCCCTTTGTAAGGGATGTTCCCGGTAGGCTGTAAGAGCCCAATGCAGAACGAGTTGTTTCTTAGCTTCCCAAAGAGCTGGAAGCAAGATGCTTTGGGGACTATCTCTGTCTTTGGAAACAATTCAGCACTTTGTGCCTTGAAGCTCTAGGCCAATGTAGCACACCCACAGCAGAAGTTCTACTTCAGCCAGATCAGGCCTGCAAAGAAACTGCGTTTCACAGCCCTTTGTAAGGGATGTTCCCGGTAGGCTGTAAGAGCCCAATGCAGAGCGAGTTGTTTCTTAGCTTCCCAAAGAGCTGGAAGCAAGATGCTTTGGGGACTATCTCTGTCTTTGGAAACAATTCAGCACTTTGTGCCTTGAAGCTCTAGGGCAATGTAGCACACCCACAGCAGAAGTTCTACTTCAGCCAGATCAGGCCTGCATAGAAACTGCATTTCACAGCCCTTTGTAAGGGATGTTCCCGGTAGGCTGTAAGAGCCCAATGCAGAGCGAGTTGTTTCTTAGCTTCCCAAAGAGCTGGAAGCAAGATGCTTTGGGGACTATCTCTGTCTTTGGAAACAATTCAGCACTTTGTGCCTTGAAGCTCTAGGCCAATGTAGCACACCCACAGCAGAAGTTCTACTTCAGCCAGATCAGGCCTGCAAAGAAACTGCGTTTCACAGCCCTTTGTAAGGGATGTTCCCGGTAGGCTGTAAGAGCCCAATGCAGAGCGAGTTGTTTCTTAGCTTCCCAAAGAGCTGGAAGCAAGATGCTTTGGGGACTATCTCTGTCTTTGGAAACAATTCAGCACTTTGTGCCTTGAAGCTCTAGGGCAATGTAGCACACCCACAGCAGAAGTTCTACTTCAGCCAGATCAGGCCTGCAAAGAAACTGCGTTTCACAGCCCTTTGTAAGGGATGTTCCCGGTAGGCTGTAAGAGCCCAATGCAGAACGAGTTGTTTCTTAGCTTCCCAAAGAGCTGGAAGCAAGATGCTTTGGGGACTATCTCTGTCTTTGGAAACAATTCAGCACTTTGTGCCTTGAAGCTCTAGGGCAATGTAGCACACCCACAGCAGAAGTTCTACTTCAGCCAGATCAGGCCTGCATAGAAACTGCATTTCACAGCCCTTTGTAAGGGATGTTCCCGGTAGGCTGTAAGAGCCCAATGCAGAGCGAGTTGTTTCTTAGCTTCCCAAAGAGCTGGAAGCAAGATGCTTTGGGGACTATCTCTGTCTTTGGAAACAATTCAGCACTTTGTGCCTTGAAGCTCTAGGGCAATGTAGCCCACCCACAGCAGAAGTTCTACTTCAGCCAGATCAGGCCTGCAAAGAAACTGCGTTTCACAGCCCTTTGTAAGGGATGTTCCCGGTAGGCTGTAAGAGCCCAATGCAGAACGAGTTGTTTCTTAGCTTCCCAAAGAGCTGGAAGCAAGATGCTTTGTGGACTATCTCTGTCTTTGGAAACAATTCAGCACTTTGTGCCTTGAAGCTCTAGGGCAATGTAGCACACCCACAGCAGAAGTTCTACTTCAGCCAGATCAGGCCTGCAAAGAAACTGCGTTTCACAGCCCTTTGTAAGGTTTGTTCCCGGTAGGCTGTAAGAGCCCAATGCAGAACGAGTTGTTTCTTAGCTTCCCAAAGAGCTGGAAGCAAGATGCTTTGGGGACTATCTCTGTCTTTGGAAACAATTCAGCACTTTGTGCCTTGAAGCTCTAGGGCAATGTAGCACACCCACAGCAGAAGTTCTACTTCAGCCAGATCAGGCCGGCAAAGAAACTGCGTTTCACAGCCCTTTGTAAGGGATGTTCCCGGTAGGCTGTAAGAGCCCAATGCAGAACGAGTTGTTTCTTAGCTTCCCAAAGAGCTGGAAGCAAGATGCTTTGGGGACTATCTCTGTCTTTGGAAACAATTCAGCACTTTGTGCCTTGAAGCTCTAGGGCAATGTAGCACACCCAGAGCAGAAGTTCTACTTCAGCCAGATCAGGCCTGCAAAGAAACTGCGTTTCACAGCCCTTTGTAAGGGATGTTCCCGGTAGGCTGTAAGAGCCCAATGCAGAGCGAGTTGTTTCTTAGCTTCCCAAAGAGCTGGAAGCAAGATGCTTTGGGGACTATCTCTGTCTTTGGAAACAATTCAGCACTTTGTGCCTTGAAGCTCTAGGGCAATGTAGCACACCCACAGCAGAAGTTCTACTTCAGCCAGATCAGGCCTGCAAAGAAACTGCGTTTCACAGCCCTTTGTAAGGGATGTTCCCGGTAGGCTGTAAGAGCCCAATGCAGAGCGAGTTGTTTCTTAGCTTCCCAAAGAGCTGGAAGCAAGATGCTTTGGGGACTATCTCTGTCTTTGGAAACAATTCAGCACTTTGTGCCTTGAAGCTCTAGGGCAATGTAGCACACCCACAGCAGAAGTTCTACTTCAGCCAGATCAGGTTGCAAAGAAACTGCGTTTCACAGCCCTTTGTAAGGGATGTTCCCGGTAGGCTGTAAGAGCCCAATGCAGAGCGAGTTGTTTCTTAGCTTCCCAAAGAGCTGGAAGCAAGATGCTTTGGGGACTATCTCTGTCTTTGGAAACAATTCAGCACTTTGTGCCTTGAAGCTCTAGGGCAATGTAGCACACCCACAGCAGAAGTTCTACTTCAGCCAGATCAGGCCTGCAAAGAAACTGCGTTTCACAGCCCTTTGTAAGGGATGTTCCCGGTAGGCTGTAAGAGCCCAATGCAGAACGAGTTGTTTCTTAGCTTCCCAAAGAGCTGGAAGCAAGATGCTTTGGGGACTATCTCTGTCTTTGGAAACAATTCAGCACTTTGGGCCTTGAAGCTCTAGGGCAATGTAGCACACCCACAGCAGAAGTTCTACTTCAGCCAGATCAGGCCTGCAAAGAAACTGCGTTTCACAGCCCTTTGTAAGGGATGTTCCCGGTAGGCTGTAAGAGCCCAATGCAGAGCGAGTTGTTCCTTAGCTTCCCAAAGAGCTGGAAGCAAGATGCTTTGGGGACTATCTCTGTCTTTGGAAACAATTCAGCACTTTGTGCCTTGAAGCTCTAGGGCAATGTAGCACACCCAGAGCAGAAGTTCTACTTCAGCCAGATCAGGCCTGCAAAGAAACTGCGTTTCACAGCCCTTTGTAAGGGATGTTCCCGGTAGGCTGTAAGAGCCCAATGCAGAGCGAGTTGTTTCTTAGCTTCCCAAAGAGCTGGAAGCAAGATGCTTTGGGGACTATCTCTGTCTTTGGAAACAATTCACCACTTTGTGCCTTGAAGCTCTAGGGCAATGTAGCACACCCACAGCAGAAGTTCTACTTCAGCCAGATCAGGCCGGCAAAGAAACTGCGTTTCACAGCCCTTTGTAAGGGATGTTCCCGGTAGGCTGTAAGAACCCAATGCAGAACGAGTTGTTTCTTAGCTTCCCAAAGAGATGGAAGCAAGATGCTTTGGGGACTATCTCTGTCTTTGGAAACAATTCAGCAGTTTGTGCCTTGAAGCTCTAGGGCAATGTAGCCCACCCACAGCAGAAGTTCTACTTCAGCCAGATCAGGCCTGCAAAGAAACTGCGTTTCACAGCCCTTTGTAAGGGATGTTCCCGGTAGGCTGTAAGAGCCCAATGCAGAACGAGTTGTTTCTTAGCTTCCCAAAGAGCTGGAAGCAAGATGCTTTGTGGACTATCTCTGTCTTTGGAAACAATTCAGCACTTTGTGCCTTGAAGCTCTAGGGCAATGTAGCACACCCACAGCAGAAGTTCTACTTCAGCCAGATCAGGCCTGCAAAGAAACTGCGTTTCACAGCCCTTTGTAAGGTTTGTTCCCGGTAGGCTGTAAGAGCCCAATGCAGAACGAGTTGTTTCTTAGCTTCCCAAAGAGCTGGAAGCAAGATGCTTTGGGGACTATCTCTGTCTTTGGAAACAATTCAGCACTTTGTGCCTTGAAGCTCTAGGGCAATGTAGCACACCCAGAGCAGAAGTTCTACTTCAGCCAGATCAGGCCTGCAAAGAAACTGCGTTTCACAGCCCTTTGTAAGGGATGTTCCCGGTAGGCTGTAAGAGCCCAATGCAGAACGAGTTGTTTCTTAGCTTCCCAAAGAGCTGGAAGCAAGATGCTTTGGGGACTATCTCTGTCTTTGGAAACAATTCAGCACTTTGTGCCTTGAAGCTCTAGGCCAATGTAGCACACCCACAGCAGAAGTTCTACTTCAGCCAGATCAGGCCTGCAAAGAAACTGCGTTTCACAGCCCTTTGTAAGGGATGTTCCCGGTAGGCTGTAAGAGCCCAATGCAGAGCGAGTTGTTTCTTAGCTTCCCAAAGAGCTGGAAGCAAGATGCTTTGGGGACTATCTCTGTCTTTGGAAACAATTCAGCACTTTGTGCCTTGAAGCTCTAGGGCAATGTAGCACACCCACAGCAGAAGTTCTACTTCAGCCAGATCAGGCCTGCATAGAAACTGCATTTCACAGCCCTTTGTAAGGGATGTTCCCGGTAGGCTGTAAGAGCCCAATGCAGAGCGAGTTGTTTCTTAGCTTCCCAAAGAGCTGGAAGCAAGATGCTTTGGGGACTATCTCTGTCTTTGGAAACAATTCAGCACTTTGTGCCTTGAAGCTCTAGGCCAATGTAGCACACCCACAGCAGAAGTTCTACTTCAGCCAGATCAGGCCTGCAAAGAAACTGCGTTTCACAGCCCTTTGTAAGGGATGTTCCCGGTAGGCTGTAAGAGCCCAATGCAGAGCGAGTTGTTTCTTAGCTTCCCAAAGAGCTGGAAGCAAGATGCTTTGGGGACTATCTCTGTCTTTGGAAACAATTCAGCACTTTGTGCCTTGAAGCTCTAGGGCAATGTAGCACACCCACAGCAGAAGTTCTACTTCAGCCAGATCAGGCCTGCAAAGAAACTGCGTTTCACAGCCCTTTGTAAGGGATGTTCCCGGTAGGCTGTAAGAGCCCAATGCAGAACGAGTTGTTTCTTAGCTTCCCAAAGAGCTGGAAGCAAGATGCTTTGGGGACTATCTCTGTCTTTGGAAACAATTCAGCACTTTGTGCCTTGAAGCTCTAGGGCAATGTAGCACACCCACAGCAGAAGTTCTACTTCAGCCAGATCAGGCCTGCATAGAAACTGCATTTCACAGCCCTTTGTAAGGGATGTTCCCGGTAGGCTGTAAGAGCCCAATGCAGAGCGAGTTGTTTCTTAGCTTCCCAAAGAGCTGGAAGCAAGATGCTTTGGGGACTATCTCTGTCTTTGGAAACAATTCAGCACTTTGTGCCTTGAAGCTCTAGGGCAATGTAGCCCACCCACAGCAGAAGTTCTACTTCAGCCAGATCAGGCCTGCAAAGAAACTGCGTTTCACAGCCCTTTGTAAGGGATGTTCCCGGTAGGCTGTAAGAGCCCAATGCAGAACGAGTTGTTTCTTAGCTTCCCAAAGAGCTGGAAGCAAGATGCTTTGTGGACTATCTCTGTCTTTGGAAACAATTCAGCACTTTGTGCCTTGAAGCTCTAGGGCAATGTAGCACACCCACAGCAGAAGTTCTACTTCAGCCAGATCAGGCCTGCAAAGAAACTGCGTTTCACAGCCCTTTGTAAGGTTTGTTCCCGGTAGGCTGTAAGAGCCCAATGCAGAACGAGTTGTTTCTTAGCTTTCCAAAGAGCTGGAAGCAAGATGCTTTGGGGACTATCTCTGTCTTTGGAAACAATTCAGCACTTTGTGCCTTGAAGCTCTAGGGCAATGTAGCACACCCACAGCAGAAGTTCTACTTCAGCCAGATCAGGCCGGCAAAGAAACTGCGTTTCACAGCCCTTTGTAAGGGATGTTCCCGGTAGGCTGTAAGAGCCCAATGCAGAACGAGTTGTTTCTTAGCTTCCCAAAGAGCTGGAAGCAAGATGCTTTGGGGACTATCTCTGTCTTTGGAAACAATTCAGCACTTTGTGCCTTGAAGCTCTAGGGCAATGTAGCACACCCAGAGCAGAAGTTCTACTTCAGCCAGATCAGGCCTGCAAAGAAACTGCGTTTCACAGCCCTTTGTAAGGGATGTTCCCGGTAGGCTGTAAGAGCCCAATGCAGAGCGAGTTGTTTCTTAGCTTCCCAAAGAGCTGGAAGCAAGATGCTTTGGGGACTATCTCTGTCTTTGGAAACAATTCAGCACTTTGTGCCTTGAAGCTCTAGGGCAATGTAGCACACCCACAGCAGAAGTTCTACTTCAGCCAGATCAGGCCGGCAAAGAAACTGCGTTTCACAGCCCTTTGTAAGGGATGTTCCCGGTAGGCTGTAAGAGCCCAATGCAGAACGAGTTGTTTCTTAGCTTCCCAAAGAGCTGGAAGCAAGATGCTTTGGGGACTATCTCTGTCTTTGGAAACAATTCAGCACTTTGTGCCTTGAAGCTCTAGGGCAATGTAGCACACCCACAGCAGAAGTTCTACTTCAGCCAGATCAGGCCTGCAAAGAAACTGCGTTTCACAGCCCTTTGTAAGGGATGTTCCGGGTAGGCTGTAAGAGCCCAATGCAGAGCGAGTTGTTTCTTAGCTTCCCAAAGAGCTGGAAGCAAGATGCTTTGGGGACTATCTCTGTCTTTGGAAACAATTCAGCACTTTGTGCCTTGAAGCTCTAGGGCAATGTAGCACACCCAGAGCAGAAGTTCTACTTCAGCCAGATCAGGCCTGCAAAGAAACTGCGTTTCACAGCCCTTTGTAAGGGATGTTCCCGGTAGGCTGTAAGAGCCCAATGCAGAGCGAGTTGTTTCTTAGCTTCCCAAAGAGCTGGAAGCAAGATGCTTTGGGGACTATCTCTGTCTTTGGAAACAATTCAGCACTTTGTGCCTTGAAGCTCTAGGGCAATGTAGCACACCCAGAGCAGAAGTTCTACTTCAGCCAGATCAGGCCTGCAAAGAAACTGCGTTTCACAGCCCTTTGTAAGGGATGTTCCCGGTAGGCTGTAAGAGCCCAATGCAGAGCGAGTTGTTTCTTAGCTTCCCAAAGAGCTGGAAGCAAGATGCTTTGGGGACTATCTCTGTCTTTGGAAACAATTCAGCACTTTGTGCCTTGAAGCTCTAGGGCAATGTAGCACACCCAGAGCAGAAGTTCTACTTCAGCCAGATCAGGCCTGCAAAGAAACTGCGTTTCACAGCCCTTTGTAAGGGATGTTCCCGGTAGGCTGTAAGAGCCCAATGCAGAGCGAGTTGTTTCTTAGCTTCCCAAAGAGCTGGAAGCAAGATGCTTTGGGGACTATCTCTGTCTTTGGAAACAATTCAGCACTTTGTGCCTTGAAGCTCTAGGGCAATGTAGCACACCCACAGCAGAAGTTCTACTTCAGCCAGATCAGGCCTGCAAAGAAACTGCGTTTCACAGCCCTTTGTAAGGGATGTTCCCGGTAGGCTGTAAGAGCCCAATGCAGAACGAGTTGTTTCTTAGCTTCCCAAAGAGCTGGAAGCAAGATGCTTTGGGGACTATCTCTGTCTTTGGAAACAATTCAGCACTTTGTGCCTTGAAGCTCTAGGGCAATGTAGCACACCCACAGCAGAAGTTCTACTTCAGCCAGATCAGGTTGCAAAGAAACTGCGTTTCACAGCCCTTTGTAAGGGATGTTCCCGGTAGGCTGTAAGAGCCCAATGCAGAGCGAGTTGTTTCTTAGCTTCCCAAAGAGCTGGAAGCAAGATGCTTTGGGGACTATCTCTGTCTTTGGAAACAATTCAGCACTTTGTGCCTTGAAGCTCTAGGGCAATGTAGCACACCCACAGCAGAAGTTCTACTTCAGCCAGATCAGGCCTGCAAAGAAACTGCGTTTCACAGCCCTTTGTAAGGGATGTTCCCGGTAGGCTGTAAGAGCCCAATGCAGAACGAGTTGTTTCTTAGCTTCCCAAAGAGCTGGAAGCAAGATGCTTTGGGGACTATCTCTGTCTTTGGAAACAATTCAGCACTTTGTGCCTTGAAGCTCTAGGGCAATGTAGCACACCCACAGCAGAAGTTCTACTTCAGCCAGATCAGGCCTGCAAAGAAACTGCGTTTCACAGCCCTTTGTAAGGGATGTTCCCGGTAGGCTGTAAGAGCCCAATGCAGAGCGAGTTGTTTCTTAGCTTCCCAAAGAGCTGGAAGCAAGATGCTTTGGGGACTATCTCTGTCTTTGGAAACAATTCAGCACTTTGTGCCTTGAAGCTCTAGGGCAATGTAGCACACCCAGAGCAGAAGTTCTACTTCAGCCAGATCAGGCCTGCAAAGAAACTGCGTTTCACAGCCCTTTGTAAGGGATGTTCCCGGTAGGCTGTAAGAGCCCAATGCAGAGCGAGTTGTTTCTTAGCTTCCCAAAGAGCTGGAAGCAAGATGCTTTGGGGACTATCTCTGTCTTTGGAAACAATTCACCACTTTGTGCCTTGAAGCTCTAGGGCAATGTAGCACACCCACAGCAGAAGTTCTACTTCAGCCAGATCAGGCCGGCAAAGAAACTGCGTTTCACAGCCCTTTGTAAGGGATGTTCCCGGTAGGCTGTAAGAACCCAATGCAGAACGAGTTGTTTCTTAGCTTCCCAAAGAGATGGAAGCAAGATGCTTTGGGGCCTATCTCTGTCTTTGGAAACAATTCAGCAGTTTGTGCCTTGAAGCTCTAGGGCAATGTAGCCCACCCACAGCAGAAGTTCTACTTCAGCCAGATCAGGCCTGCAAAGAAACTGCGTTTCACAGCCCTTTGTAAGGGATGTTCCCGGTAGGCTGTAAGAGCCCAATGCAGAACGAGTTGTTTCTTAGCTTCCCAAAGAGCTGGAAGCAAGATGCTTTGTGGACTATCTCTGTCTTTGGAAACAATTCAGCACTTTGTGCCTTGAAGCTCTAGGGCAATGTAGCACACCCACAGCAGAAGTTCTACTTCAGCCAGATCAGGCCTGCAAAGAAACTGCGTTTCACAGCCCTTTGTAAGGTTTGTTCCCGGTAGGCTGTAAGAGCCCAATGCAGAACGAGTTGTTTCTTAGCTTCCCAAAGAGCTGGAAGCAAGATGCTTTGGGGACTATCTCTGTCTTTGGAAACAGTTCAGCACTTTGTGCCTTGAAGCTCTAGGGCAATGTAGCACACCCACAGCAGAAGTTCTACTTCAGCCAGATCAGGCCTGCAAAGAAACTGCGTTTCACAGCCCTTTGTAAGGGATGTTCCCGGTAGGCTGTAAGAGCCCAATGCAGAGCGAGTTGTTTCTTAGCTTCCCAAAGAGCTGGAAGCAAGATGCTTTGGGGACTATCTCTGTCTTTGGAAACAATTCAGCACTTTGTGCCTTGAAGCTCTAGGGCAATGTAGCACACCCACAGCAGAAGTTCTACTTCAGCCAGATCAGGCCTGCAAAGAAACTGCGTTTCACAGCCCTTTGTAAGGGATGTTCCCGGTAGGCTGTAAGAGCCCAATGCAGAGCGAGTTGTTTCTTAGCTTCCCAAAGAGCTGGAAGCAAGATGCTTTGGGGACTATCTCTGTCTTTGGAAACAATTCAGCACTTTGTGCCTTGAAGCTCTAGGGCAATGTAGCACACCCACAGCAGAAGTTCTACTTCAGCCAGATCAGGTTGCAAAGAAACTACGTTTCACAGCCCTTTGTAAGGGATGTTCCCGGTAGGCTGTAAGAGCCCAATGCAGAGCGAGTTGTTTCTTAGCTTCCCAAAGAGCTGGAAGCAAGATGCTTTGGGGACTATCTCTGTCTTTGGAAACAATTCAGCACTTTGTGCCTTGAAGCTCTAGGGCAATGTAGCACACCCACAGCAGAAGTTCTACTTCAGCCAGATCAGGCCTGCAAAGAAACTGCGTTTCACAGCCCTTTGTAAGGGATGTTCCCGGTAGGCTGTAAGAACCCAATGCAGAACGAGTTGTTTCTTAGCTTCCCAAAGAGATGGAAGCAAGATGCTTTGGGGACTATCTCTGTCTTTGGAAACAATTCAGCAGTTTGTGCCTTGAAGCTCTAGGGCAATGTAGCCCACCCACAGCAGAAGTTCTACTTCAGCCAGATCAGGCCTGCAAAGAAACTGCGTTTCACAGCCCTTTGTAAGGGATGTTCCCGGTAGGCTGTAAGAGCCCAATGCAGAACGAGTTGTTTCTTAGCTTCCCAAAGAGCTGGAAGCAAGATGCTTTGTGGACTATCTCTGTCTTTGGAAACAATTCAGCACTTTGTGCCTTGAAGCTCTAGGGCAATGTAGCACACCCACAGCAGAAGTTCTACTTCAGCCAGATCAGGCCTGCAAAGAAACTGCGTTTCACAGCCCTTTGTAAGGTTTGTTCCCGGTAGGCTGTAAGAGCCCAATGCAGAACGAGTTGTTTCTTAGCTTCCCAAAGAGCTGGAAGCAAGATGCTTTGGGGACTATCTCTGTCTTTGGAAACAATTCAGCACTTTGTGCCTTGAAGCTCTAGGGCAATGTAGCACACCCACAGCAGAAGTTCTACTTCAGCCAGATCAGGCCTGCAAAGAAACTGCGTTTCACAGCCCTTTGTAAGGGATGTTCCCGGTAGGCTGTAAGAGCCCAATGCAGAGCGAGTTGTTTCTTAGCTTCCCAAAGAGCTGGAAGCAAGATGCTTTGGGGACTATCTCTGTCTTTGGAAACAATTCAGCACTTTGTGCCTTGAAGCTCTAGGGCAATGTAGCACACCCACAGCAGAAGTTCTACTTCAGCCAGATCAGGCCTGCAAAGAAACTGCGTTTCACAGCCCTTTGTAAGGGATGTTCCCGGTAGGCTGTAAGAGCCCAATGCAGAACGAGTTGTTTCTTAGCTTCCCAAAGAGCTGGAAGCAAGATGCTTTGGGGACTATCTCTGTCTTTGGAAACAATTCAGCACTTTGTGCCTTGAAGCTCTAGGGCAATGTAGCACACCCACAGCAGAAGTTCTACTTCAGCCAGATCAGGTTGCAAAGAAACTGCGTTTCACAGCCCTTTGTAAGGGATGTTCCCGGTAGGCTGTAAGAGCCCAATGCAGAGCGAGTTGTTTCTTAGCTTCCCAAAGAGCTGGAAGCAAGATGCTTTGGGGACTATCTCTGTCTTTGGAAACAATTCAGCACTTTGTGCCTTGAAGCTCTAGGGCAATGTAGCACACCCACAGCAGAAGTTCTACTTCAGCCAGATCAGGCCTGCAAAGAAACTGCGTTTCACAGCCCTTTGTAAGGGATGTTCCCGGTAGGCTGTAAGAGCCCAATGCAGAACGAGTTGTTTCTTAGCTTCCCAAAGAGCTGGAAGCAAGATGCTTTGGGGACTATCTCTGTCTTTGGAAACAATTCAGCACTTTGTGCCTTGAAGCTCTAGGGCAATGTAGCACACCCACAGCAGAAGTTCTACTTCAGCCAGATCAGGCCTGCAAAGAAACTGCGTTTCACAGCCCTTTGTAAGGGATGTTCCCGGTAGGCTGTAAGAGCCCAATGCAGAACGAGTTGTTCCTTAGCTTCCCAAAGAGCTGGAAGCAAGATGCTTTGGGGACTATCTCTGTCTTTGGAAACAATTCAGCACTTTGTGCCTTGAAGCTCTAGGGCAATGTAGCACACCCAGAGCAGAAGTTCTACTTCAGCCAGATCAGGCCTGCAAAGAAACTGCGTTTCACAGCCCTTTGTAAGGGATGTTCCCGGTAGGCTGTAAGAGCCCAATGCAGAGCGAGTTGTTTCTTAGCTTCCCAAAGAGCTGGAAGCAAGATGCTTTGGGGACTATCTCTGTCTTTGGAAACAATTCACCACTTTGTGCCTTGAAGCTCTAGGGCAATGTAGCACACCCACAGCAGAAGTTCTACTTCAGCCAGATCAGGCCGGCAAAGAAACTGCGTTTCACAGCCCTTTGTAAGGGATGTTCCCGGTAGGCTGTAAGAACCCAATGCAGAACGAGTTGTTTCTTAGCTTCCCAAAGAGATGGAAGCAAGATGCTTTGGGGACTATCTCTGTCTTTGGAAACAATTCAGCAGTTTGTGCCTTGAAGCTCTAGGGCAATGTAGCCCACCCACAGCAGAAGTTCTACTTCAGCCAGATCAGGCCTGCAAAGAAACTGCGTTTCACAGCCCTTTGTAAGGGATGTTCCCGGTAGGCTGTAAGAGCCCAATGCAGAACGAGTTGTTTCTTAGCTTCCCAAAGAGCTGGAAGCAAGATGCTTTGTGGACTATCTCTGTCTTTGGAAACAATTCAGCACTTTGTGCCTTGAAGCTCTAGGGCAATGTAGCACACCCACAGCAGAAGTTCTACTTCAGCCAGATCAGGCCTGCAAAGAAACTGCGTTTCACAGCCCTTTGTAAGGTTTGTTCCCGGTAGGCTGTAAGAGCCCAATGCAGAACGAGTTGTTTCTTAGCTTCCCAAAGAGCTGGAAGCAAGATGCTTTGGGGACTATCTCTGTCTTTGGAAACAATTCAGCACTTTGTGCCTTGAAGCTCTAGGGCAATGTAGCACACCCAGAGCAGAAGTTCTACTTCAGCCAGATCAGGCCTGCAAAGAAACTGCGTTTCACAGCCCTTTGTAAGGGATGTTCCCGGTAGGCTGTAAGAGCCCAATGCAGAACGAGTTGTTTCTTAGCTTCCCAAAGAGCTGGAAGCAAGATGCTTTGGGGACTATCTCTGTCTTTGGAAACAATTCAGCACTTTGTGCCTTGAAGCTCTAGGCCAATGTAGCACACCCACAGCAGAAGTTCTACTTCAGCCAGATCAGGCCTGCAAAGAAACTGCGTTTCACAGCCCTTTGTAAGGGATGTT
The DNA here is from genome assembly GCF_041296235.1 of Equus asinus. Taxonomy (NCBI): domain Eukaryota; kingdom Metazoa; phylum Chordata; class Mammalia; order Perissodactyla; family Equidae; genus Equus; species Equus asinus. Next base: position 68,037,733 of record NC_091791.1, on the reverse strand, counting down.
CCCGGTAGGCTGTAAGAGCCCAATGCAGAGCGAGTTGTTTCTTAGCTTCCCAAAGAGCTGGAAGCAAGATGCTTTGGGGACTATCTCTGTCTTTGGAAACAATTCAGCACTTTGTGCCTTGAAGCTCTAGGGCAATGTAGCACACCCAGAGCAGAAGTTCTACTTCAGCCAGATCAGGCCTGCAAAGAAACTGCGTTTCACAGCCCTTTGTAAGGTTTGTTCCCGGTAGGCTGTAAGAGCCCAATGCAGAACGAGTTGTTTCTTAGCTTCCCAAAGAGCTGGAAGCAAGATGCTTTGGGGACTATCTCTGTCTTTGGAAACAATTCAGCACTTTGTGCCTTGAAGCTCTAGGGCAATGTAGCACACCCAGAGCAGAAGTTCTACTTCAGCCAGATCAGGCCTGCAAAGAAACTGCGTTTCACAGCCCTTTGTAAGGGATGTTCCCGGTAGGCTGTAAGAGCCCAATGCAGAGCGAGTTGTTTCTTAGCTTCCCAAAGAGCTGGAAGCAAGATGCTTTGGGGACTATCTCTGTCTTTGGAAACAATTCAGCACTTTGTGCCTTGAAGCTCTAGGGCAATGTAGCACACCCAGAGCAGAAGTTCTACTTCAGCCAGATCAGGCCTGCAAAGAAACTGCGTTTCACAGCCCTTTGTAAGGGATGTTCCCGGTAGGCTGTAAGAGCCCAATGCAGAGCGAGTTGTTTCTTAGCTTCCCAAAGAGCTGGAAGCAAGATGCTTTGGGGACTATCTCTGTCTTTGGAAACAATTCAGCACTTTGTGCCTTGAAGCTCTAGGGCAATGTAGCACACCCACAGCAGAAGTTCTACTTCAGCCAGATCAGGCCTGCAAAGAAACTGCGTTTCACAGCCCTTTGTAAGGGATGTTCCCGGTAGGCTGTAAGAGCCCAATGCAGAACGAGTTGTTTCTTAGCTTCCCAAAGAGCTGGAAGCAAGATGCTTTGGGGACTATCTCTGTCTTTGGAAACAATTCAGCACTTTGTGCCTTGAAGCTCTAGGGCAATGTAGCACACCCACAGCAGAAGTTCTACTTCAGCCAGATCAGGTTGCAAAGAAACTGCGTTTCACAGCCCTTTGTAAGGGATGTTCCCGGTAGGCTGTAAGAGCCCAATGCAGAGCGAGTTGTTTCTTAGCTTCCCAAAGAGCTGGAAGCAAGATGCTTTGGGGACTATCTCTGTCTTTGGAAACAATTCAGCACTTTGTGCCTTGAAGCTCTAGGGCAATGTAGCACACCCACAGCAGAAGTTCTACTTCAGCCAGATCAGGCCTGCAAAGAAACTGCGTTTCACAGCCCTTTGTAAGGGATGTTCCCGGTAGGCTGTAAGAGCCCAATGCAGAACGAGTTGTTTCTTAGCTTCCCAAAGAGCTGGAAGCAAGATGCTTTGGGGACTATCTCTGTCTTTGGAAACAATTCAGCACTTTGTGCCTTGAAGCTCTAGGGCAATGTAGCACACCCACAGCAGAAGTTCTACTTCAGCCAGATCAGGCCTGCAAAGAAACTGCGTTTCACAGCCCTTTGTAAGGGATGTTCCCGGTAGGCTGTAAGAGCCCAATGCAGAGCGAGTTGTTTCTTAGCTTCCCAAAGAGCTGGAAGCAAGATGCTTTGGGGACTATCTCTGTCTTTGGAAACAATTCAGCACTTTGTGCCTTGAAGCTCTAGGGCAATGTAGCACACCCAGAGCAGAAGTTCTACTTCAGCCAGATCAGGCCTGCAAAGAAACTGCGTTTCACAGCCCTTTGTAAGGGATGTTCCCGGTAGGCTGTAAGAGCCCAATGCAGAGCGAGTTGTTTCTTAGCTTCCCAAAGAGCTGGAAGCAAGATGCTTTGGGGACTATCTCTGTCTTTGGAAACAATTCACCACTTTGTGCCTTGAAGCTCTAGGGCAATGTAGCACACCCACAGCAGAAGTTCTACTTCAGCCAGATCAGGCCGGCAAAGAAACTGCGTTTCACAGCCCTTTGTAAGGGATGTTCCCGGTAGGCTGTAAGAACCCAATGCAGAACGAGTTGTTTCTTAGCTTCCCAAAGAGATGGAAGCAAGATGCTTTGGGGCCTATCTCTGTCTTTGGAAACAATTCAGCAGTTTGTGCCTTGAAGCTCTAGGGCAATGTAGCCCACCCACAGCAGAAGTTCTACTTCAGCCAGATCAGGCCTGCAAAGAAACTGCGTTTCACAGCCCTTTGTAAGGGATGTTCCCGGTAGGCTGTAAGAGCCCAATGCAGAACGAGTTGTTTCTTAGCTTCCCAAAGAGCTGGAAGCAAGATGCTTTGTGGACTATCTCTGTCTTTGGAAACAATTCAGCACTTTGTGCCTTGAAGCTCTAGGGCAATGTAGCACACCCACAGCAGAAGTTCTACTTCAGCCAGATCAGGCCTGCAAAGAAACTGCGTTTCACAGCCCTTTGTAAGGTTTGTTCCCGGTAGGCTGTAAGAGCCCAATGCAGAACGAGTTGTTTCTTAGCTTCCCAAAGAGCTGGAAGCAAGATGCTTTGGGGACTATCTCTGTCTTTGGAAACAGTTCAGCACTTTGTGCCTTGAAGCTCTAGGGCAATGTAGCACACCCACAGCAGAAGTTCTACTTCAGCCAGATCAGGCCTGCAAAGAAACTGCGTTTCACAGCCCTTTGTAAGGGATGTTCCCGGTAGGCTGTAACAGCCCAATGCAGAGCGAGTTGTTTCTTAGCTTCCCAAAGAGCTGGAAGCAAGATGCTTTGGGGACTATCTCTGTCTTTGGAAACAATTCAGCACTTTGTGCCTTGAAGCTCTAGGGCAATGTAGCACACCCACAGCAGAAGTTCTACTTCAGCCAGATCAGGCCGGCAAAGAAACTGCGTTTCACAGCCCTTTGTAAGGGATGTTCCCGGTAGGCTGTAAGAACCCAATGCAGAACGAGTTGTTTCTTAGCTTCCCAAAGAGCTGGAAGCAAGATGCTTTGGGGACTATCTCTGTCTTTGGAAACAATTCAGCACTTTGTGCCTTGAAGCTCTAGGGCAATGTAGCACACCCACAGCAGAAGTTCTACTTCAGCCAGATCAGGTTGCAAAGAAACTACGTTTCACAGCCCTTTGTAAGGGATGTTCCCGGTAGGCTGTAAGAGCCCAATGCAGAGCGAGTTGTTTCTTAGCTTCCCAAAGAGCTGGAAGCAAGATGCTTTGGGGACTATCTCTGTCTTTGGAAACAATTCAGCACTTTGTGCCTTGAAGCTCTAGGGCAATGTAGCACACCCACAGCAGAAGTTCTACTTCAGCCAGATCAGGCCTGCAAAGAAACTGCGTTTCACAGCCCTTTGTAAGGGATGTTCCCGGTAGGCTGTAAGAACCCAATGCAGAACGAGTTGTTTCTTAGCTTCCCAAAGAGATGGAAGCAAGATGCTTTGGGGACTATCTCTGTCTTTGGAAACAATTCAGCAGTTTGTGCCTTGAAGCTCTAGGGCAATGTAGCCCACCCACAGCAGAAGTTCTACTTCAGCCAGATCAGGCCTGCAAAGAAACTGCGTTTCACAGCCCTTTGTAAGGGATGTTCCCGGTAGGCTGTAAGAGCCCAATGCAGAACGAGTTGTTTCTTAGCTTCCCAAAGAGCTGGAAGCAAGATGCTTTGTGGACTATCTCTGTCTTTGGAAACAATTCAGCACTTTGTGCCTTGAAGCTCTAGGGCAATGTAGCACACCCACAGCAGAAGTTCTACTTCAGCCAGATCAGGCCTGCAAAGAAACTGCGTTTCACAGCCCTTTGTAAGGTTTGTTCCCGGTAGGCTGTAAGAGCCCAATGCAGAACGAGTTGTTTCTTAGCTTCCCAAAGAGCTGGAAGCAAGATGCTTTGGGGACTATCTCTGTCTTTGGAAACAATTCAGCACTTTGTGCCTTGAAGCTCTAGGGCAATGTAGCACACCCACAGCAGAAGTTCTACTTCAGCCAGATCAGGCCTGCAAAGAAACTGCGTTTCACAGCCCTTTGTAAGGGATGTTCCCGGTAGGCTGTAAGAGCCCAATGCAGAGCGAGTTGTTTCTTAGCTTCCCAAAGAGCTGGAAGCAAGATGCTTTGGGGACTATCTCTGTCTTTGGAAACAATTCAGCACTTTGTGCCTTGAAGCTCTAGGGCAATGTAGCACACCCACAGCAGAAGTTCTACTTCAGCCAGATCAGGCCTGCAAAGAAACTGCGTTTCACAGCCCTTTGTAAGGGATGTTCCCGGTAGGCTGTAAGAGCCCAATGCAGAACGAGTTGTTTCTTAGCTTCCCAAAGAGCTGGAAGCAAGATGCTTTGGGGACTATCTCTGTCTTTGGAAACAATTCAGCACTTTGTGCCTTGAAGCTCTAGGGCAATGTAGCACACCCACAGCAGAAGTTCTACTTCAGCCAGATCAGGTTGCAAAGAAACTGCGTTTCACAGCCCTTTGTAAGGGATGTTCCCGGTAGGCTGTAAGAGCCCAATGCAGAGCGAGTTGTTTCTTAGCTTCCCAAAGAGCTGGAAGCAAGATGCTTTGGGGACTATCTCTGTCTTTGGAAACAATTCAGCACTTTGTGCCTTGAAGCTCTAGGGCAATGTAGCACACCCACAGCAGAAGTTCTACTTCAGCCAGATCAGGCCTGCAAAGAAACTGCGTTTCACAGCCCTTTGTAAGGGATGTTCCCGGTAGGCTGTAAGAGCCCAATGCAGAACGAGTTGTTTCTTAGCTTCCCAAAGAGCTGGAAGCAAGATGCTTTGGGGACTATCTCTGTCTTTGGAAACAATTCAGCACTTTGTGCCTTGAAGCTCTAGGGCAATGTAGCACACCCACAGCAGAAGTTCTACTTCAGCCAGATCAGGCCTGCAAAGAAACTGCGTTTCACAGCCCTTTGTAAGGGATGTTCCCGGTAGGCTGTAAGAGCCCAATGCAGAGCGAGTTGTTCCTTAGCTTCCCAAAGAGCTGGAAGCAAGATGCTTTGGGGACTATCTCTGTCTTTGGAAACAATTCAGCACTTTGTGCCTTGAAGCTCTAGGGCAATGTAGCACACCCAGAGCAGAAGTTCTACTTCAGCCAGATCAGGCCTGCAAAGAAACTGCGTTTCACAGCCCTTTGTAAGGGATGTTCCCGGTAGGCTGTAAGAGCCCAATGCAGAGCGAGTTGTTTCTTAGCTTCCCAAAGAGCTGGAAGCAAGATGCTTTGGGGACTATCTCTGTCTTTGGAAACAATTCACCACTTTGTGCCTTGAAGCTCTAGGGCAATGTAGCACACCCACAGCAGAAGTTCTACTTCAGCCAGATCAGGCCGGCAAAGAAACTGCGTTTCACAGCCCTTTGTAAGGGATGTTCCCGGTAGGCTGTAAGAACCCAATGCAGAACGAGTTGTTTCTTAGCTTCCCAAAGAGATGGAAGCAAGATGCTTTGGGGACTATCTCTGTCTTTGGAAACAATTCAGCAGTTTGTGCCTTGAAGCTCTAGGGCAATGTAGCCCACCCACAGCAGAAGTTCTACTTCAGCCAGATCAGGCCTGCAAAGAAACTGCGTTTCACAGCCCTTTGTAAGGGATGTTCCCGGTAGGCTGTAAGAGCCCAATGCAGAACGAGTTGTTTCTTAGCTTCCCAAAGAGCTGGAAGCAAGATGCTTTGTGGACTATCTCTGTCTTTGGAAACAATTCAGCACTTTGTGCCTTGAAGCTCTAGGGCAATGTAGCACACCCACAGCAGAAGTTCTACTTCAGCCAGATCAGGCCTGCAAAGAAACTGCGTTTCACAGCCCTTTGTAAGGTTTGTTCCCGGTAGGCTGTAAGAGCCCAATGCAGAACGAGTTGTTTCTTAGCTTCCCAAAGAGCTGGAAGCAAGATGCTTTGGGGACTATCTCTGTCTTTGGAAACAATTCAGCACTTTGTGCCTTGAAGCTCTAGGGCAATGTAGCACACCCAGAGCAGAAGTTCTACTTCAGCCAGATCAGGCCTGCAAAGAAACTGCGTTTCACAGCCCTTTGTAAGGGATGTTCCCGGTAGGCTGTAAGAGCCCAATGCAGAACGAGTTGTTTCTTAGCTTCCCAAAGAGCTGGAAGCAAGATGCTTTGGGGACTATCTCTGTCTTTGGAAACAATTCAGCACTTTGTGCCTTGAAGCTCTAGGCCAATGTAGCACACCCACAGCAGAAGTTCTACTTCAGCCAGATCAGGCCTGCAAAGAAACTGCGTTTCACAGCCCTTTGTAAGGGATGTTCCCGGTAGGCTGTAAGAGCCCAATGCAGAGCGAGTTGTTTCTTAGCTTCCCAAAGAGCTGGAAGCAAGATGCTTTGGGGACTATCTCTGTCTTTGGAAACAATTCAGCACTTTGTGCCTTGAAGCTCTAGGGCAATGTAGCACACCCACAGCAGAAGTTCTACTTCAGCCAGATCAGGCCTGCATAGAAACTGCATTTCACAGCCCTTTGTAAGGGATGTTCCCGGTAGGCTGTAAGAGCCCAATGCAGAGCGAGTTGTTTCTTAGCTTCCCAAAGAGCTGGAAGCAAGATGCTTTGGGGACTATCTCTGTCTTTGGAAACAATTCAGCACTTTGTGCCTTGAAGCTCTAGGCCAATGTAGCACACCCACAGCAGAAGTTCTACTTCAGCCAGATCAGGCCTGCAAAGAAACTGCGTTTCACAGCCCTTTGTAAGGGATGTTCCCGGTAGGCTGTAAGAGCCCAATGCAGAGCGAGTTGTTTCTTAGCTTCCCAAAGAGCTGGAAGCAAGATGCTTTGGGGACTATCTCTGTCTTTGGAAACAATTCAGCACTTTGTGCCTTGAAGCTCTAGGGCAATGTAGCACACCCACAGCAGAAGTTCTACTTCAGCCAGATCAGGCCTGCAAAGAAACTGCGTTTCACAGCCCTTTGTAAGGGATGTTCCCGGTAGGCTGTAAGAGCCCAATGCAGAACGAGTTGTTTCTTAGCTTCCCAAAGAGCTGGAAGCAAGATGCTTTGGGGACTATCTCTGTCTTTGGAAACAATTCAGCACTTTGTGCCTTGAAGCTCTAGGGCAATGTAGCACACCCACAGCAGAAGTTCTACTTCAGCCAGATCAGGCCTGCATAGAAACTGCATTTCACAGCCCTTTGTAAGGGATGTTCCCGGTAGGCTGTAAGAGCCCAATGCAGAGCGAGTTGTTTCTTAGCTTCCCAAAGAGCTGGAAGCAAGATGCTTTGGGGACTATCTCTGTCTTTGGAAACAATTCAGCACTTTGTGCCTTGAAGCTCTAGGCCAATGTAGCACACCCACAGCAGAAGTTCTACTTCAGCCAGATCAGGCCTGCAAAGAAACTGCGTTTCACAGCCCTTTGTAAGGGATGTTCCCGGTAGGCTGTAAGAGCCCAATGCAGAGCGAGTTGTTTCTTAGCTTCCCAAAGAGCTGGAAGCAAGATGCTTTGGGGACTATCTCTGTCTTTGGAAACAATTCAGCACTTTGTGCCTTGAAGCTCTAGGGCAATGTAGCACACCCACAGCAGAAGTTCTACTTCAGCCAGATCAGGCCTGCAAAGAAACTGCGTTTCACAGCCCTTTGTAAGGTTTGTTCCCGGTAGGCTGTAAGAGCCCAATGCAGAACGAGTTGTTTCTTAGCTTCCCAAAGAGCTGGAAGCAAGATGCTTTGGGGACTATCTCTGTCTTTGGAAACAATTCAGCACTTTGTGCCTTGAAGCTCTAGGGCAATGTAGCACACCCACAGCAGAAGTTCTACTTCAGCCAGATAAGGCCTGCAAAGAAACTGCGTTTCACAGCCCTTTGTAAGGGATGTTCCCGGTAGGCTGTAAGAGCCCAATGCAGAGCGAGTTGTTTCTTAGCTTCCCAAAGAGCTGGAAGCAAGATGCTTTGGAGACTATCTCTGTCTTTGGAAACAATTCAGCACTTTGTGCCTTGAAGCTCTAGGGCAATGTAGCACACCCACAGCAGAAGTTCTACTTCAGCCAGATCAGGCCGGCAAAGAAACTGCGTTTCACAGCCCTTTGTAAGGGATGTTCCCGGTAGGCTGTAAGAACCCAATGCAGAGCGAGTTGTTTCTTAGCTTCCCAAAGAGCTGGAAGGAAGATGCTTTGGGGACTATCTCTGTCTTTGGAAACAATTCAGCACTTTGTGCCTTGAAGCTCTAGGGCAATGTAGCACACCCACAGCAGAAGTTCTACTTCAGCCAGATCAGGTTGCAAAGAAACTACGTTTCACAGCCCTTTGTAAGGGATGTTCCCGGTAGGCTGTAAGAGCCCAATGCAGAGCGAGTTGTTTCTTAGCTTCCCAAAGAGCTGGAAGCAAGATGCTTTGGGGACTATCTCTGTCTTTGGAAACAATTCAGCACTTTGTGCCTTGAAGCTCTAGGGCAATGTAGCACACCCACAGCAGAAGTTCTACTTCAGCCAGATCAGGCCTGCAAAGAAACTGCGTTTCACAGCCCTTTGTAAGGGATGTTCCCGGTAGGCTGTAAGAGCCCAATGCAGAACGAGTTGTTTCTTAGCTTCCCAAAGAGCTGGAAGCAAGATGCTTTGGGGACTATCTCTGTCTTTGGAAACAATTCAGCACTTTGTGCCTTGAAGCTCTAGGGCAATGTAGCACACCCACAGCAGAAGTTCTACTTCAGCCAGATCAGGCCTGCAAAGAAACTGCGTTTCACAGCCCTTTGTAAGGGATGTTCCCGGTAGGCTGTAAGAGCCCAATGCAGAACGAGTTGTTTCTTAGCTTCCCAAAGAGCTGGAAGCAAGATGCTTTGGGGACTATCTCTGTCTTTGGAAACAATTCAGCACTTTGTGCCTTGAAGCTCTAGGGCAATGTAGCACACCCACAGCAGAAGTTCTACTTCAGCCAGATCAGGCCTGCAAAGAAACTGCGTTTCACAGCCCTTTGTAAGGGATGTTCCCGGTAGGCTGTAAGAGCCCAATGCAGAGCGAGTTGTTTCTTAGCTTCCCAAAGAGCTGGAAGCAAGATGCTTTGGGGACTATCTCTGTCTTTGGAAACAATTCAGCACTTTGTGCCTTGAAGCTCTAGGGCAATGTAGCACACCCAGAGCAGAAGTTCTACTTCAGCCAGATCAGGCCTGCAAAGAAACTGCGTTTCACAGCCCTTTGTAAGGGATGTTCCCGGTAGGCTGTAAGAGCCCAATGCAGAGCGAGTTGTTTCTTAGCTTCCCAAAGAGCTGGAAGCAAGATGCTTTGGGGACTATCTCTGTCTTTGGAAACAATTCACCACTTTGTGCCTTGAAGCTCTAGGGCAATGTAGCACACCCACAGCAGAAGTTCTACTTCAGCCAGATCAGGCCGGCAAAGAAACTGCGTTTCACAGCCCTTTGTAAGGGATGTTCCCGGTAGGCTGTAAGAACCCAATGCAGAACGAGTTGTTTCTTAGCTTCCCAAAGAGATGGAAGCAAGATGCTTTGGGGCCTATCTCTGTCTTTGGAAACAATTCAGCAGTTTGTGCCTTGAAGCTCTAGGGCAATGTAGCCCACCCACAGCAGAAGTTCTACTTCAGCCAGATCAGGCCTGCAAAGAAACTGCGTTTCACAGCCCTTTGTAAGGGATGTTCCCGGTAGGCTGTAAGAGCCCAATGCAGAACGAGTTGTTTCTTAGCTTCCCAAAGAGCTGGAAGCAAGATGCTTTGTGGACTATCTCTGTCTTTGGAAACAATTCAGCACTTTGTGCCTTGAAGCTCTAGGGCAATGTAGCACACCCACAGCAGAAGTTCTACTTCAGCCAGATCAGGCCTGCAAAGAAACTGCGTTTCACAGCCCTTTGTAAGGTTTGTTCCCGGTAGGCTGTAAGAGCCCAATGCAGAACGAGTTGTTTCTTAGCTTCCCAAAGAGCTGGAAGCAAGATGCTTTGGGGACTATCTCTGTCTTTGGAAACAGTTCAGCACTTTGTGCCTTGAAGCTCTAGGGCAATGTAGCACACCCACAGCAGAAGTTCTACTTCAGCCAGATCAGGCCTGCAAAGAAACTGCGTTTCACAGCCCTTTGTAAGGGATGTTCCCGGTAGGCTGTAACAGCCCAATGCAGAGCGAGTTGTTTCTTAGCTTCCCAAAGAGCTGGAAGCAAGATGCTTTGGGGACTATCTCTGTCTTTGGAAACAATTCAGCACTTTGTGCCTTGAAGCTCTAGGGCAATGTAGCACACCCACAGCAGAAGTTCTACTTCAGCCAGATCAGGCCGGCAAAGAAACTGCGTTTCACAGCCCTTTGTAAGGGATGTTCCCGGTAGGCTGTAAGAACCCAATGCAGAACGAGTTGTTTCTTAGCTTCCCAAAGAGCTGGAAGCAAGATGCTTTGGGGACTATCTCTGTCTTTGGAAACAATTCAGCACTTTGTGCCTTGAAGCTCTAGGGCAATGTAGCACACCCACAGCAGAAGTTCTACTTCAGCCAGATCAGGTTGCAAAGAAACTACGTTTCACAGCCCTTTGTAAGGGATGTTCCCGGTAGGCTGTAAGAGCCCAATGCAGAGCGAGTTGTTTCTTAGCTTCCCAAAGAGCTGGAAGCAAGATGCTTTGGGGACTATCTCTGTCTTTGGAAACAATTCAGCACTTTGTGCCTTGAAGCTCTAGGGCAATGTAGCACACCCACAGCAGAAGTTCTACTTCAGCCAGATCAGGCCTGCAAAGAAACTGCGTTTCACAGCCCTTTGTAAGGGATGTTCCCGGTAGGCTGTAAGAACCCAATGCAGAACGAGTTGTTTCTTAGCTTCCCAAAGAGATGGAAGCAAGATGCTTTGGGGACTATCTCTGTCTTTGGAAACAATTCAGCAGTTTGTGCCTTGAAGCTCTAGGGCAATGTAGCCCACCCACAGCAGAAGTTCTACTTCAGCCAGATCAGGCCTGCAAAGAAACTGCGTTTCACAGCCCTTTGTAAGGGATGTTCCCGGTAGACTGTAAGAGCCCAATGCAGAACGAGTTGTTTCTTAGCTTCCCAAAGAGCTGGAAGCAAGATGCTTTGTGGACTATCTCTGTCTTTGGAAACAATTCAGCACTTTGTGCCTTGAAGCTCTAGGGCAATGTAGCACACCCACAGCAGAAGTTCTACTTCAGCCAGATCAGGCCTGCAAAGAAACTGCGTTTCACAGCCCTTTGTAAGGTTTGTTCCCGGTAGGCTGTAAGAGCCCAATGCAGAACGAGTTGTTTCTTAGCTTCCCAAAGAGCTGGAAGCAAGATGCTTTGGGGACTATCTCTGTCTTTGGAAACAATTCAGCACTTTGTGCCTTGAAGCTCTAGGGCAATGTAGCACACCCACAGCAGAAGTTCTACTTCAGCCAGATCAGGCCTGCAAAGAAACTGCGTTTCACAGCCCTTTGTAAGGGATGTTCCCGGTAGGCTGTAAGAGCCCAATGCAGAACGAGTTGTTTCTTAGCTTCCCAAAGAGCTGGAAGCAAGATGCTTTGGGGACTATCTCTGTCTTTGGAAACAATTCAGCACTTTGTGCCTTGAAGCTCTAGGGCAATGTAGCACACCCACAGCAGAAGTTCTACTTCAGCCAGATCAGGTTGCAAAGAAACTGCGTTTCACAGCCCTTTGTAAGGGATGTTCCCGGTAGGCTGTAAGAGCCCAATGCAGAGCGAGTTGTTTCTTAGCTTCCCAAAGAGCTGGAAGCAAGATGCTTTGGGGACTATCTCTGTCTTTGGAAACAATTCAGCACTTTGTGCCTTGAAGCTCTAGGGCAATGTAGCACACCCACAGCAGAAGTTCTACTTCAGCCAGATCAGGCCTGCAAAGAAACTGCGTTTCACAGCCCTTTGTAAGGGATGTTCCCGGTAGGCTGTAAGAGCCCAATGCAGAACGAGTTGTTTCTTAGCTTCCCAAAGAGCTGGAAGCAAGATGCTTTGGGGACTATCTCTGTCTTTGGAAACAATTCAGCACTTTGTGCCTTGAAGCTCTAGGCCAATGTAGCACACCCACAGCAGAAGTTCTACTTCAGCCAGATCAGGCCTGCAAAGAAACTGCGTTTCACAGCCCTTTGTAAGGGATGTTCCCGGTAGGCTGTAAGAGCCCAATGCAGAGCGAGTTGTTTCTTAGCTTCCCAAAGAGCTGGAAGCAAGATGCTTTGGGGACTATCTCTGTCTTTGGAAACAATTCAGCACTTTGTGCCTTGAAGCTCTAGGGCAATGTAGCACACCCACAGCAGAAGTTCTACTTCAGCCAGATCAGGCCTGCATAGAAACTGCATTTCACAGCCCTTTGTAAGGGATGTTCCCGGTAGGCTGTAAGAGCCCAATGCAGAGCGAGTTGTTTCTTAGCTTCCCAAAGAGCTGGAAGCAAGATGCTTTGGGGACTATCTCTGTCTTTGGAAACAATTCAGCACTTTGTGCCTTGAAGCTCTAGGCCAATGTAGCACACCCACAGCAGAAGTTCTACTTCAGCCAGATCAGGCCTGCAAAGAAACTGCGTTTCACAGCCCTTTGTAAGGGATGTTCCCGGTAGGCTGTAAGAGCCCAATGCAGAGCGAGTTGTTTCTTAGCTTCCCAAAGAGCTGGAAGCAAGATGCTTTGGGGACTATCTCTGTCTTTGGAAACAATTCAGCACTTTGTGCCTTGAAGCTCTAGGGCAATGTAGCACACCCACAGCAGAAGTTCTACTTCAGCCAGATCAGGCCTGCAAAGAAACTGCGTTTCACAGCCCTTTGTAAGGGATGTTCCCGGTAGGCTGTAAGAGCCCAATGCAGAACGAGTTGTTTCTTAGCTTCCCAAAGAGCTGGAAGCAAGATGCTTTGGGGACTATCTCTGTCTTTGGAAACAATTCAGCACTTTGTGCCTTGAAGCTCTAGGGCAATGTAGCACACCCACAGCAGAAGTTCTACTTCAGCCAGATCAGGCCTGCATAGAAACTGCATTTCACAGCCCTTTGTAAGGGATGTTCCCGGTAGGCTGTAAGAGCCCAATGCAGAGCGAGTTGTTTCTTAGCTTCCCAAAGAGCTGGAAGCAAGATGCTTTGGGGACTATCTCTGTCTTTGGAAACAATTCAGCACTTTGTGCCTTGAAGCTCTAGGCCAATGTAGCACACCCACAGCAGAAGTTCTACTTCAGCCAGATCAGGCCTGCAAAGAAACTGCGTTTCACAGCCCTTTGTAAGGGATGTTCCCGGTAGGCTGTAAGAGCCCAATGCAGAGCGAGTTGTTTCTTAGCTTCCCAAAGAGCTGGAAGCAAGATGCTTTGGGGACTATCTCTGTCTTTGGAAACAATTCAGCACTTTGTGCCTTGAAGCTCTAGGGCAATGTAGCACACCCACAGCAGAAGTTCTACTTCAGCCAGATCAGGCCTGCAAAGAAACTGCGTTTCACAGCCCTTTGTAAGGTTTGTTCCCGGTAGGCTGTAAGAGCCCAATGCAGAACGAGTTGTTTCTTAGCTTCCCAAAGAGCTGGAAGCAAGATGCTTTGGGGACTATCTCTGTCTTTGGAAACAATTCAGCACTTTGTGCCTTGAAGCTCTAGGGCAATGTAGCACACCCACAGCAGAAGTTCTACTTCAGCCAGATAAGGCCTGCAAAGAAACTGCGTTTCACAGCCCTTTGTAAGGGATGTTCCCGGTAGGCTGTAAGAGCCCAATGCAGAGCGAGTTGTTTCTTAGCTTCCCAAAGAGCTGGAAGCAAGATGCTTTGGAGACTATCTCTGTCTTTGGAAACAATTCAGCACTTTGTGCCTTGAAGCTCTAGGGCAATGTAGCACACCCACAGCAGAAGTTCTACTTCAGCCAGATCAGGCCGGCAAAGAAACTGCGTTTCACAGCCCTTTGTAAGGGATGTTCCCGGTAGGCTGTAAGAACCCAATGCAGAGCGAGTTGTTTCTTAGCTTCCCAAAGAGCTGGAAGGAAGATGCTTTGGGGACTATCTCTGTCTTTGGAAACAATTCAGCACTTTGTGCCTTGAAGCTCTAGGGCAATGTAGCACACCCACAGCAGAAGTTCTACTTCAGCCAGATCAGGTTGCAAAGAAACTACGTTTCACAGCCCTTTGTAAGGGATGTTCCCGGTAGGCTGTAAGAGCCCAATGCAGAGCGAGTTGTTTCTTAGCTTCCCAAAGAGCTGGAAGCAAGATGCTTTGGGGACTATCTCTGTCTTTGGAAACAATTCAGCACTTTGTGCCTTGAAGCTCTAGGGCAATGTAGCACACCCACAGCAGAAGTTCTACTTCAGCCAGATCAGGCCTGCAAAGAAACTGCGTTTCACAGCCCTTTGTAAGGGATGTTCCCGGTAGGCTGTAAGAGCCCAATGCAGAACGAGTTGTTTCTTAGCTTCCCAAAGAGCTGGAAGCAAGATGCTTTGGGGACTATCTCTGTCTTTGGAAACAATTCAGCACTTTGTGCCTTGAAGCTCTAGGGCAATGTAGCACACCCACAGCAGAAGTTCTACTTCAGCCAGATCAGGCCTGCAAAGAAACTGCGTTTCACAGCCCTTTGTAAGGGATGTTCCCGGTAGGCTGTAAGAGCCCAATGCAGAACGAGTTGTTTCTTAGCTTCCCAAAGAGCTGGAAGCAAGATGCTTTGGGGACTATCTCTGTCTTTGGAAACAATTCAGCACTTTGTGCCTTGAAGCTCTAGGGCAATGTAGCACACCCACAGCAGAAGTTCTACTTCAGCCAGATCAGGCCTGCAAAGAAACTGCGTTTCACAGCCCTTTGTAAGGGATGTTCCCGGTAGGCTGTAAGAGCCCAATGCAGAGCGAGTTGTTTCTTAGCTTCCCAAAGAGCTGGAAGCAAGATGCTTTGGGGACTATCTCTGTCTTTGGAAACAATTCAGCACTTTGTGCCTTGAAGCTCTAGGGCAATGTAGCACACCCAGAGCAGAAGTTCTACTTCAGCCAGATCAGGCCTGCAAAGAAACTGCGTTTCACAGCCCTTTGTAAGGGATGTTCCCGGTAGGCTGTAAGAGCCCAATGCAGAGCGAGTTGTTTCTTAGCTTCCCAAAGAGCTGGAAGCAAGATGCTTTGGGGACTATCTCTGTCTTTGGAAACAATTCACCACTTTGTGCCTTGAAGCTCTAGGGCAATGTAGCACACCCACAGCAGAAGTTCTACTTCAGCCAGATCAGGCCGGCAAAGAAACTGCGTTTCACAGCCCTTTGTAAGGGATGTTCCCGGTAGGCTGTAAGAACCCAATGCAGAACGAGTTGTTTCTTAGCTTCCCAAAGAGATGGAAGCAAGATGCTTTGGGGCCTATCTCTGTCTTTGGAAACAATTCAGCAGTTTGTGCCTTGAAGCTCTAGGGCAATGTAGCCCACCCACAGCAGAAGTTCTACTTCAGCCAGATCAGGCCTGCAAAGAAACTGCGTTTCACAGCCCTTTGTAAGGGATGTTCCCGGTAGGCTGTAAGAGCCCAATGCAGAACGAGTTGTTTCTTAGCTTCCCAAAGAGCTGGAAGCAAGATGCTTTGTGGACTATCTCTGTCTTTGGAAACAATTCAGCACTTTGTGCCTTGAAGCTCTAGGGCAATGTAGCACACCCACAGCAGAAGTTCTACTTCAGCCAGATCAGGCCTGCAAAGAAACTGCGTTTCACAGCCCTTTGTAAGGTTTGTTCCCGGTAGGCTGTAAGAGCCCAATGCAGAACGAGTTGTTTCTTAGCTTCCCAAAGAGCTGGAAGCAAGATGCTTTGGGGACTATCTCTGTCTTTGGAAACAGTTCAGCACTTTGTGCCTTGAAGCTCTAGGGCAATGTAGCACACCCACAGCAGAAGTTCTACTTCAGCCAGATCAGGCCTGCAAAGAAACTGCGTTTCACAGCCCTTTGTAAGGGATGTTCCCGGTAGGCTGTAACAGCCCAATGCAGAGCGAGTTGTTTCTTAGCTTCCCAAAGAGCTGGAAGCAAGATGCTTTGGGGACTATCTCTGTCTTTGGAAACAATTCAGCACTTTGTGCCTTGAAGCTCTAGGGCAATGTAGCACACCCACAGCAGAAGTTCTACTTCAGCCAGATCAGGCCGGCAAAGAAACTGCGTTTCACAGCCCTTTGTAAGGGATGTTCCCGGTAGGCTGTAAGAACCCAATGCAGAACGAGTTGTTTCTTAGCTTCCCAAAGAGCTGGAAGCAAGATGCTTTGGGGACTATCTCTGTCTTTGGAAACAATTCAGCACTTTGTGCCTTGAAGCTCTAGGGCAATGTAGCACACCCACAGCAGAAGTTCTACTTCAGCCAGATCAGGTTGCAAAGAAACTACGTTTCACAGCCCTTTGTAAGGGATGTTCCCGGTAGGCTGTAAGAGCCCAATGCAGAGCGAGTTGTTTCTTAGCTTCCCAAAGAGCTGGAAGCAAGATGCTTTGGCGACTATCTCTGTCTTTGGAAACAATTCAGCACTTTGTGCCTTGAAGCTCTAGGGCAATGTAGCACACCCACAGCAGAAGTTCTACTTCAGCCAGATCAGGCCTGCAAAGAAACTGCGTTTCACAGCCCTTTGTAAGGGATGTTCCCGGTAGGCTGTAAGAACCCAATGCAGAACGAGTTGTTTCTTAGCTTCCCAAAGAGATGGAAGCAAGATGCTTTGGGGACTATCTCTGTCTTTGGAAACAATTCAGCAGTTTGTGCCTTGAAGCTCTAGGGCAATGTAGCCCACCCACAGCAGAAGTTCTACTTCAGCCAGATCAGGCCTGCAAAGAAACTGCGTTTCACAGCCCTTTGTAAGGGATGTTCCCGGTAGGCTGTAAGAGCCCAATGCAGAACGAGTTGTTTCTTAGCTTCCCAAAGAGCTGGAAGCAAGATGCTTTGTGGACTATCTCTGTCTTTGGAAACAATTCAGCACTTTGTGCCTTGAAGCTCTAGGGCAATGTAGCACACCCACAGCAGAAGTTCTACTTCAGCCAGATCAGGCCTGCAAAGAAACTGCGTTTCACAGCCCTTTGTAAGGTTTGTTCCCGGTAGGCTGTAAGAGCCCAATGCAGAACGAGTTGTTTCTTAGCTTCCCAAAGAGCTGGAAGCAAGATGCTTTGGGGACTATCTCTGTCTTTGGAAACAATTCAGCACTTTGTGCCTTGAAGCTCTAGGGCAATGTAGCACACCCACAGCAGAAGTTCTACTTCAGCCAGATCAGGCCTGCAAAGAAACTGCGTTTCACAGCCCTTTGTAAGGGATGTTCCCGGTAGGCTGTAAGAGCCCAATGCAGAACGAGTTGTTTCTTAGCTTCCCAAAGAGCTGGAAGCAAGATGCTTTGGGGACTATCTCTGTCTTTGGAAACAATTCAGCACTTTGTGCCTTGAAGCTCTAGGGCAATGTAGCACACCCACAGCAGAAGTTCTACTTCAGCCAGATCAGGTTGCAAAGAAACTGCGTTTCACAGCCCTTTGTAAGGGATGTTCCCGGTAGGCTGTAAGAGCCCAATGCAGAGCGAGTTGTTTCTTAGCTTCCCAAAGAGCTGGAAGCAAGATGCTTTGGGGACTATCTCTGTCTTTGGAAACAATTCAGCACTTTGTGCCTTGAAGCTCTAGGGCAATGTAGCACACCCACAGCAGAAGTTCTACTTCAGCCAGATCAGGCCTGCAAAGAAACTGCGTTTCACAGCCCTTTGTAAGGGATGTTCCCGGTAGGCTGTAAGAGCCCAATGCAGAACGAGTTGTTTCTTAGCTTCCCAAAGAGCTGGAAGCAAGATGCTTTGGGGACTATCTCTGTCTTTGGAAACAATTCAGCACTTTGTGCCTTGAAGCTCTAGGGCAATGTAGCACACCCACAGCAGAAGTTCTACTTCAGCCAGATCAGGCCTGCAAAGAAACTGCGTTTCACAGCCCTTTGTAAGGGATGTTCCCGGTAGGCTGTAAGAGCCCAATGCAGAGCGAGTTGTTCCTTAGCTTCCCAAAGAGCTGGAAGCAAGATGCTTTGGGGACTATCTCTGTCTTTGGAAACAATTCAGCACTTTGTGCCTTGAAGCTCTAGGGCAATGTAGCACACCCAGAGCAGAAGTTCTACTTCAGCCAGATCAGGCCTGCAAAGAAACTGCGTTTCACAGCCCTTTGTAAGGGATGTTCCCGGTAGGCTGTAAGAACCCAATGCAGAACGAGTTGTTTCTTAGCTTCCCAAAGAGATGGAAGCAAGATGCTTTGGGGACTATCTCTGTCTTTGGAAACAATTCAGCAGTTTGTGCCTTGAAGCTCTAGGGCAATGTAGCCCACCCACAGCAGAAGTTCTACTTCAGCCAGATCAGGCCTGCAAAGAAACTGCGTTTCACAGCCCTTTGTAAGGGATGTTCCCGGTAGGCTGTAAGAGCCCAATGCAGAACGAGTTGTTTCTTAGCTTCCCAAAGAGCTGGAAGCAAGATGCTTTGTGGACTATCTCTGTCTTTGGAAACAATTCAGCACTTTGTGCCTTGAAGCTCTAGGGCAATGTAGCACACCCACAGCAGAAGTTCTACTTCAGCCAGATCAGGCCTGCAAAGAAACTGCGTTTCACAGCCCTTTGTAAGGTTTGTTCCCGGTAGGCTGTAAGAGCCCAATGCAGAACGAGTTGTTTCTTAGCTTCCCAAAGAGCTGGAAGCAAGATGCTTTGGGGACTATCTCTGTCTTTGGAAACAATTCAGCACTTTGTGCCTTGAAGCTCTAGGGCAATGTAGCACACCCAGAGCAGAAGTTCTACTTCAGCCAGATCAGGCCTGCAAAGAAACTGCGTTTCACAGCCCTTTGTAAGGGATGTTCCCGGTAGGCTGTAAGAGCCCAATGCAGAACGAGTTGTTTCTTAGCTTCCCAAAGAGCTGGAAGCAAGATGCTTTGGGGACTATCTCTGTCTTTGGAAACAATTCAGCACTTTGTGCCTTGAAGCTCTAGGCCAATGTAGCACACCCACAGCAGAAGTTCTACTTCAGCCAGATCAGGCCTGCAAAGAAACTGCGTTTCACAGCCCTTTGTAAGGGATGTTCCCGGTAGGCTGTAAGAGCCCAATGCAGAGCGAGTTGTTTCTTAGCTTCCCAAAGAGCTGGAAGCAAGATGCTTTGGGGACTATCTCTGTCTTTGGAAACAATTCAGCACTTTGTGCCTTGAAGCTCTAGGGCAATGTAGCACACCCACAGCAGAAGTTCTACTTCAGCCAGATCAGGCCTGCATAGAAACTGCATTTCACAGCCCTTTGTAAGGGATGTTCCCGGTAGGCTGTAAGAGCCCAATGCAGAGCGAGTTGTTTCTTAGCTTCCCAAAGAGCTGGAAGCAAGATGCTTTGGGGACTATCTCTGTCTTTGGAAACAATTCAGCACTTTGTGCCTTGAAGCTCTAGGCCAATGTAGCACACCCACAGCAGAAGTTCTACTTCAGCCAGATCAGGCCTGCAAAGAAACTGCGTTTCACAGCCCTTTGTAAGGGATGTTCCCGGTAGGCTGTAAGAGCCCAATGCAGAGCGAGTTGTTTCTTAGCTTCCCAAAGAGCTGGAAGCAAGATGCTTTGGGGACTATCTCTGTCTTTGGAAACAATTCAGCACTTTGTGCCTTGAAGCTCTAGGGCAATGTAGCACACCCACAGCAGAAGTTCTACTTCAGCCAGATCAGGCCTGCAAAGAAACTGCGTTTCACAGCCCTTTGTAAGGGATGTTCCCGGTAGGCTGTAAGAGCCCAATGCAGAACGAGTTGTTTCTTAGCTTCCCAAAGAGCTGGAAGCAAGATGCTTTGGGGACTATCTCTGTCTTTGGAAACAATTCAGCACTTTGTGCCTTGAAGCTCTAGGGCAATGTAGCACACCCACAGCAGAAGTTCTACTTCAGCCAGATCAGGTTGCAAAGAAACTACGTTTCACAGCCCTTTGTAAGGGATGTTCCCGGTAGGCTGTAAGAGCCCAATGCAGAGCGAGTTGTTTCTTAGCTTCCCAAAGAGCTGGAAGCAAGATGCTTTGGGGACTATCTCTGTCTTTGGAAACAATTCAGCACTTTGTGCCTTGAAGCTCTAGGGCAATGTAGCACACCCACAGCAGAAGTTCTACTTCAGCCAGATCAGGCCTGCAAAGAAACTGCGTTTCACAGCCCTTTGTAAGGGATGTTCCCGGTAGGCTGTAAGAACCCAATGCAGAACGAGTTGTTTCTTAGCTTCCCAAAGAGATGGAAGCAAGATGCTTTGGGGACTATCTCTGTCTTTGGAAACAATTCAGCAGTTTGTGCCTTGAAGCTCTAGGGCAATGTAGCCCACCCACAGCAGAAGTTCTACTTCAGCCAGATCAGGCCTGCAAAGAAACTGCGTTTCACAGCCCTTTGTAAGGGATGTTCCCGGTAGGCTGTAAGAGCCCAATGCAGAACGAGTTGTTTCTTAGCTTCCCAAAGAGCTGGAAGCAAGATGCTTTGTGGACTATCTCTGTCTTTGGAAACAATTCAGCACTTTGTGCCTTGAAGCTCTAGGGCAATGTAGCACACCCACAGCAGAAGTTCTACTTCAGCCAGATCAGGCCTGCAAAGAAACTGCGTTTCACAGCCCTTTGTAAGGTTTGTTCCCGGTAGGCTGTAAGAGCCCAATGCAGAACGAGTTGTTTCTTAGCTTCCCAAAGAGCTGGAAGCAAGATGCTTTGGGGACTATCTCTGTCTTTGGAAACAATTCAGCACTTTGTGCCTTGAAGCTCTAGGGCAATGTAGCACACCCACAGCAGAAGTTCTACTTCAGCCAGATCAGGCCTGCAAAGAAACTGCGTTTCACAGCCCTTTGTAAGGGATGTTCCCGGTAGGCTGTAAGAGCCCAATGCAGAACGAGTTGTTTCTTAGCTTCCCAAAGAGCTGGAAGCAAGATGCTTTGGGGACTATCTCTGTCTTTGGAAACAATTCAGCACTTTGTGCCTTGAAGCTCTAGGGCAATGTAGCACACCCACAGCAGAAGTTCTACTTCAGCCAGATCAGGTTGCAAAGAAACTGCGTTTCACAGCCCTTTGTAAGGGATGTTCCCGGTAGGCTGTAAGAGCCCAATGCAGAGCGAGTTGTTTCTTAGCTTCCCAAAGAGCTGGAAGCAAGATGCTTTGGGGACTATCTCTGTCTTTGGAAACAATTCAGCACTTTGTGCCTTGAAGCTCTAGGGCAATGTAGCACACCCACAGCAGAAGTTCTACTTCAGCCAGATCAGGCCTGCAAAGAAACTGCGTTTCACAGCCCTTTGTAAGGGATGTTCCCGGTAGGCTGTAAGAGCCCAATGCAGAACGAGTTGTTTCTTAGCTTCCCAAAGAGCTGGAAGCAAGATGCTTTGGGGACTATCTCTGTCTTTGGAAACAATTCAGCACTTTGTGCCTTGAAGCTCTAGGGCAATGTAGCACACCCACAGCAGAAGTTCTACTTCAGCCAGATCAGGCCTGCAAAGAAACTGCGTTTCACAGCCCTTTGTAAGGGATGTTCCCGGTAGGCTGTAAGAGCCCAATGCAGAGCGAGTTGTTCCTTAGCTTCCCAAAGAGCTGGAAGCAAGATGCTTTGGGGACTATCTCTGTCTTTGGAAACAATTCAGCACTTTGTGCCTTGAAGCTCTAGGGCAATGTAGCACACCCACAGCAGAAGTTCTACTTCAGCCAGATCAGGCCTGCAAAGAAACTGCGTTTCACAGCCCTTTGTAAGGGATGTTCCCGGTAGGCTGTAAGAACCCAATGCAGAACGAGTTGTTTCTTAGCTTCCCAAAGAGATGGAAGCAAGATGCTTTGGGGACTATCTCTGTCTTTGGAAACAATTCAGCAGTTTGTGCCTTGAAGCTCTAGGGCAATGTAGCCCACCCACAGCAGAAGTTCTACTTCAGCCAGATCAGGCCTGCAAAGAAACTGCGTTTCACAGCCCTTTGTAAGGGATGTTCCCGGTAGGCTGTAAGAGCCCAATGCAGAACGAGTTGTTTCTTAGCTTCCCAAAGAGCTGGAAGCAAGATGCTTTGTGGACTATCTCTGTCTTTGGAAACAATTCAGCACTTTGTGCCTTGAAGCTCTAGGGCAATGTAGCACACCCACAGCAGAAGTTCTACTTCAGCCAGATCAGGCCTGCAAAGAAACTGCGTTTCACAGCCCTTTGTAAGGTTTGTTCCCGGTAGGCTGTAAGAGCCCAATGCAGAACGAGTTGTTTCTTAGCTTCCCAAAGAGCTGGAAGCAAGATGCTTTGGGGACTATCTCTGTCTTTGGAAACAATTCAGCACTTTGTGCCTTGAAGCTCTAGGGCAATGTAGCACACCCAGAGCAGAAGTTCTACTTCAGCCAGATCAGGCCTGCAAAGAAACTGCGTTTCACAGCCCTTTGTAAGGGATGTTCCCGGTAGGCTGTAAGAGCCCAATGCAGAACGAGTTGTTTCTTAGCTTCCCAAAGAGCTGGAAGCAAGATGCTTTGGGGACTATCTCTGTCTTTGGAAACAATTCAGCACTTTGTGCCTTGAAGCTCTAGGCCAATGTAGCACACCCACAGCAGAAGTTCTACTTCAGCCAGATCAGGCCTGCAAAGAAACTGCGTTTCACAGCCCTTTGTAAGGGATGTTCCCGGTAGGCTGTAAGAGCCCAATGCAGAGCGAGTTGTTTCTTAGCTTCCCAAAGAGCTGGAAGCAAGATGCTTTGGGGACTATCTCTGTCTTTGGAAACAATTCAGCACTTTGTGCCTTGAAGCTCTAGGGCAATGTAGCACACCCACAGCAGAAGTT
Source organism: Equus asinus (assembly GCF_041296235.1). Classification (NCBI taxonomy): domain Eukaryota; kingdom Metazoa; phylum Chordata; class Mammalia; order Perissodactyla; family Equidae; genus Equus; species Equus asinus. The sequence continues at coordinate 68,015,264 of NC_091791.1, read as the reverse complement.
CTACTTCAGCCAGATCAGGCCTGCATAGAAACTGCATTTCACAGCCCTTTGTAAGGGATGTTCCCGGTAGGCTGTAAGAGCCCAATGCAGAGCGAGTTGTTTCTTAGCTTCCCAAAGAGCTGGAAGCAAGATGCTTTGGGGACTATCTCTGTCTTTGGAAACAATTCAGCACTTTGTGCCTTGAAGCTCTAGGCCAATGTAGCACACCCACAGCAGAAGTTCTACTTCAGCCAGATCAGGCCTGCAAAGAAACTGCGTTTCACAGCCCTTTGTAAGGGATGTTCCCGGTAGGCTGTAAGAGCCCAATGCAGAGCGAGTTGTTTCTTAGCTTCCCAAAGAGCTGGAAGCAAGATGCTTTGGGGACTATCTCTGTCTTTGGAAACAATTCAGCACTTTGTGCCTTGAAGCTCTAGGGCAATGTAGCACACCCACAGCAGAAGTTCTACTTCAGCCAGATCAGGCCTGCAAAGAAACTGCGTTTCACAGCCCTTTGTAAGGGATGTTCCCGGTAGGCTGTAAGAGCCCAATGCAGAACGAGTTGTTTCTTAGCTTCCCAAAGAGCTGGAAGCAAGATGCTTTGGGGACTATCTCTGTCTTTGGAAACAATTCAGCACTTTGTGCCTTGAAGCTCTAGGGCAATGTAGCACACCCACAGCAGAAGTTCTACTTCAGCCAGATCAGGCCTGCATAGAAACTGCATTTCACAGCCCTTTGTAAGGGATGTTCCCGGTAGGCTGTAAGAGCCCAATGCAGAGCGAGTTGTTTCTTAGCTTCCCAAAGAGCTGGAAGCAAGATGCTTTGGGGACTATCTCTGTCTTTGGAAACAATTCAGCACTTTGTGCCTTGAAGCTCTAGGCCAATGTAGCACACCCACAGCAGAAGTTCTACTTCAGCCAGATCAGGCCTGCAAAGAAACTGCGTTTCACAGCCCTTTGTAAGGGATGTTCCCGGTAGGCTGTAAGAGCCCAATGCAGAGCGAGTTGTTTCTTAGCTTCCCAAAGAGCTGGAAGCAAGATGCTTTGGGGACTATCTCTGTCTTTGGAAACAATTCAGCACTTTGTGCCTTGAAGCTCTAGGGCAATGTAGCACACCCACAGCAGAAGTTCTACTTCAGCCAGATCAGGCCTGCAAAGAAACTGCGTTTCACAGCCCTTTGTAAGGTTTGTTCCCGGTAGGCTGTAAGAGCCCAATGCAGAACGAGTTGTTTCTTAGCTTCCCAAAGAGCTGGAAGCAAGATGCTTTGGGGACTATCTCTGTCTTTGGAAACAATTCAGCACTTTGTGCCTTGAAGCTCTAGGGCAATGTAGCACACCCACAGCAGAAGTTCTACTTCAGCCAGATAAGGCCTGCAAAGAAACTGCGTTTCACAGCCCTTTGTAAGGGATGTTCCCGGTAGGCTGTAAGAGCCCAATGCAGAGCGAGTTGTTTCTTAGCTTCCCAAAGAGCTGGAAGCAAGATGCTTTGGAGACTATCTCTGTCTTTGGAAACAATTCAGCACTTTGTGCCTTGAAGCTCTAGGGCAATGTAGCACACCCACAGCAGAAGTTCTCCTTCAGCCAGATCAGGCCGGCAAAGAAACTGCGTTTCACAGCCCTTTGTAAGGGATGTTCCCGGTAGGCTGTAAGAACCCAATGCAGAGCGAGTTGTTTCTTAGCTTCCCAAAGAGCTGGAAGGAAGATGCTTTGGGGACTATCTCTGTCTTTGGAAACAATTCAGCACTTTGTGCCTTGAAGCTCTAGGGCAATGTAGCACACCCACAGCAGAAGTTCTACTTCAGCCAGATCAGGTTGCAAAGAAACTACGTTTCACAGCCCTTTGTAAGGGATGTTCCCGGTAGGCTGTAAGAGCCCAATGCAGAGCGAGTTGTTTCTTAGCTTCCCAAAGAGCTGGAAGCAAGATGCTTTGGGGACTATCTCTGTCTTTGGAAACAATTCAGCACTTTGTGCCTTGAAGCTCTAGGGCAATGTAGCACACCCACAGCAGAAGTTCTACTTCAGCCAGATCAGGCCTGCAAAGAAACTGCGTTTCACAGCCCTTTGTAAGGGATGTTCCCGGTAGGCTGTAAGAGCCCAATGCAGAACGAGTTGTTTCTTAGCTTCCCAAAGAGCTGGAAGCAAGATGCTTTGGGGACTATCTCTGTCTTTGGAAACAATTCAGCACTTTGTGCCTTGAAGCTCTAGGGCAATGTAGCACACCCAGAGCAGAAGTTCTACTTCAGCCAGATCAGGCCTGCAAAGAAACTGCGTTTCACAGCCCTTTGTAAGGGATGTTCCCGGTAGGCTGTAAGAGCCCAATGCAGAGCGAGTTGTTTCTTAGCTTCCCAAAGAGCTGGAAGCAAGATGCTTTGGGGACTATCTCTGTCTTTGGAAACAATTCAGCACTTTGTGCCTTGAAGCTCTAGGGCAATGTAGCACACCCACAGCAGAAGTTCTACTTCAGCCAGATCAGGCCTGCAAAGAAACTGCGTTTCACAGCCCTTTGTAAGGTTTGTTCCCGGTAGGCTGTAAGAGCCCAATGCAGAACGAGTTGTTTCTTAGCTTCCCAAAGAGCTGGAAGCAAGATGCTTTGGGGACTATCTCTGTCTTTGGAAACAATTCAGCACTTTGTGCCTTGAAGCTCTAGGGCAATGTAGCACACCCACAGCAGAAGTTCTACTTCAGCCAGATAAGGCCTGCAAAGAAACTGCGTTTCACAGCCCTTTGTAAGGGATGTTCCCGGTAGGCTGTAAGAGCCCAATGCAGAACGAGTTGTTTCTTAGCTTCCCAAAGAGCTGGAAGCAAGATGCTTTGGGGACTATCTCTGTCTTTGGAAACAATTCAGCACTTTGTGCCTTGAAGCTCTAGGGCAATGTAGCACACCCACAGCAGAAGTTCTACTTCAGCCAGATCAGGTTGCAAAGAAACTACGTTTCACAGCCCTTTGTAAGGGATGTTCCCGGTAGGCTGTAAGAGCCCAATGCAGAGCGAGTTGTTTCTTAGCTTCCCAAAGAGCTGGAAGCAAGATGCTTTGGGGACTATCTCTGTCTTTGGAAACAATTCAGCACTTTGTGCCTTGAAGCTCTAGGGCAATGTAGCACACCCACAGCAGAAGTTCTACTTCAGCCAGATCAGGCCGGCAAAGAAACTGCGTTTCACAGCCCTTTGTAAGGGATGTTCCCGGTAGGCTGTAAGAACCCACTGCAGAACGAGTTGTTTCTTAGCTTCCCAAAGAGATGGAAGCAAGATGCTTTGGGGCCTATCTCTGTCTTTGGAAACAATTCAGCAGTTTGTGCCTTGAAGCTCTAGGGCAATGTAGCCCACCCACAGCAGAAGTTCTACTTCAGCCAGATCAGGCCTGCAAAGAAACTGCGTTTCACAGCCCTTTGTAAGGGATGTTCCCGGTAGGCTGTAAGAGCCCAATGCAGAGCGAGTTGTTTCTTAGCTTCCCAAAGAGCTGGAAGCAAGATGCTTTGGGGACTATCTCTGTCTTTGGAAACAATTCAGCACTTTGTGCCTTGAAGCTCTAGGGCAATGTAGCACACCCACAGCAGAAGTTCTACTTCAGCCAGATCAGGCCTGCAAAGAAACTGCGTTTCACAGCCCTTTGTAAGGGATGTTCCCGGTAGGCTGTAAGAGCCCAATGCAGAACGAGTTGTTTCTTAGCTTCCCAAAGAGCTGGAAGCAAGATGCTTTGGGGACTATCTCTGTCTTTGGAAACAATTCAGCACTTTGTGCCTTGAAGCTCTAGGGCAATGTAGCACACCCAGAGCAGAAGTTCTACTTCAGCCAGATCAGGCCTGCAAAGAAACTGCGTTTCACAGCCCTTTGTAAGGGATGTTCCCGGTAGGCTGTAAGAGCCCAATGCAGAGCGAGTTGTTTCTTAGCTTCCCAAAGAGCTGGAAGCAAGATGCTTTGGGGACTATCTCTGTCTTTGGAAACAATTCAGCACTTTGTGCCTTGAAGCTCTAGGGCAATGTAGCACACCCACAGCAGAAGTTCTACTTCAGCCAGATCAGGCCTGCAAAGAAACTGCGTTTCACAGCCCTTTGTAAGGTTTGTTCCCGGTAGGCTGTAAGAGCCCAATGCAGAACGAGTTGTTTCTTAGCTTCCCAAAGAGCTGGAAGCAAGATGCTTTGGGGACTATCTCTGTCTTTGGAAACAATTCAGCACTTTGTGCCTTGAAGCTCTAGGGCAATGTAGCACACCCACAGCAGAAGTTCTACTTCAGCCAGATAAGGCCTGCAAAGAAACTGCGTTTCACAGCCCTTTGTAAGGGATGTTCCCGGTAGGCTGTAAGAGCCCAATGCAGAACGAGTTGTTTCTTAGCTTCCCAAAGAGCTGGAAGCAAGATGCTTTGGGGACTATCTCTGTCTTTGGAAACAATTCAGCACTTTGTGCCTTGAAGCTCTAGGGCAATGTAGCACACCCACAGCAGAAGTTCTACTTCAGCCAGATCAGGTTGCAAAGAAACTACGTTTCACAGCCCTTTGTAAGGGATGTTCCCGGTAGGCTGTAAGAGCCCAATGCAGAGCGAGTTGTTTCTTAGCTTCCCAAAGAGCTGGAAGCAAGATGCTTTGGGGACTATCTCTGTCTTTGGAAACAATTCAGCACTTTGTGCCTTGAAGCTCTAGGGCAATGTAGCACACCCACAGCAGAAGTTCTACTTCAGCCAGATCAGGCCGGCAAAGAAACTGCGTTTCACAGCCCTTTGTAAGGGATGTTCCCGGTAGGCTGTAAGAACCCACTGCAGAACGAGTTGTTTCTTAGCTTCCCAAAGAGATGGAAGCAAGATGCTTTGGGGCCTATCTCTGTCTTTGGAAACAATTCAGCAGTTTGTGCCTTGAAGCTCTAGGGCAATGTAGCCCACCCACAGCAGAAGTTCTACTTCAGCCAGATCAGGCCTGCAAAGAAACTGCGTTTCACAGCCCTTTGTAAGGGATGTTCCCGGTAGGCTGTAAGAGCCCAATGCAGAACGAGTTGTTTCTTAGCTTCCCAAAGAGCTGGAAGCAAGATGCTTTGTGGACTATCTCTGTCTTTGGAAACAATTCAGCACTTTGTGCCTTGAAGCTCTAGGGCAATGTAGCACACCCACAGCAGAAGTTCTACTTCACCAGATCAGGCCTGCAAAGAAACTGCGTTTCACAGCCCTTTGTAAGGGATGTTCCCGGTAGGCTGTAAGAGCCAATGCAGAACGAGTTGTTTCTTAGCTTCCCAAAGAGCTGGAAGCAAGATGCTTTGGGGACTATCTCTGTCTTTGGAAACAATTCAGCACTTTGTGCCTTGAAGCTCTAGGCCAATGTAGCACACCCACAGCAGAAGTTCTACTTCAGCCAGATCAGGCCTGCAAAGAAACTGCGTTTCACAGCCCTTTGTAAGGGATGTTCCCGGTAGGCTGTAAGAGCCCAATGCAGAGCGAGTTGTTTCTTAGCTTCCCAAAGAGCTGGAAGCAAGATGCTTTGGGGACTATCTCTGTCTTTGGAAACAATTCAGCACTTTGTGCCTTGAAGCTCTAGGGCAATGTAGCACACCCAGAGCAGAAGTTCTACTTCAGCCAGATCAGGCCTGCAAAGAAACTGCGTTTCACAGCCCTTTGTAAGGGATGTTCCCGGTAGGCTGTAAGAGCCCAATGCAGAACGAGTTGTTTCTTAGCTTCCCAAAGAGCTGGAAGCAAGATGCTTTGGGGACTATCTCTGTCTTTGGAAACAATTCAGCACTTTGTGCCTTGAAGCTCTAGGGCAATGTAGCACACCCACAGCAGAAGTTCTACTTCAGCCAGATCAGGCCTGCATAGAAACTGCATTTCACAGCCCTTTGTAAGGGATGTTCCCAGTAGGCTGTAAGAGCCCAATGCAGAGCGAGTTGTTTCTTAGCTTCCCAAAGAGCTGGAAGCAAGATGCTTTGGGGACTATCTCTGTCTTTGGAAACAATTCAGCACTTTGTGCCTTGAAGCTCTAGGGCAATGTAGCACACCCAGAGCAGAAGTTCTACTTCAGCCAGATCAGGCCTGCAAAGAAACTGCGTTTCACAGCCCTTTGTAAGGGATGTTCCCGGTAGGCTGTAAGAGCCCAATGCAGAACGAGTTGTTTCTTAGCTTCCCAAAGAGCTGGAAGCAAGATGCTTTGGGGACTATCTCTGTCTTTGGAAACAATTCAGCACTTTGTGCCTTGAAGCTCTAGGGCAATGTAGCACACCCAGAGCAGAAGTTCTACTTCAGCCAGATCAGGCCTGCAAAGAAACTGCGTTTCACAGCCCTTTGTAAGGGATGTTCCCGGTAGGCTGTAAGAGCCCAATGCAGAGCGAGTTGTTTCTTAGCTTCCCAAAGAGCTGGAAGCAAGATGCTTTGGGGACTATCTCTGTCTTTGGAAACAATTCAGCACTTTGTGCCTTGAAGCTCTAGGGCAATGTAGCACACCCACAGCAGAAGTTCTACTTCAGCCAGATCGGGCCGGCAAAGAAACTGCGTTTCACAGCCCTTTGTAAGGGATGTTCCCGGTAGGCTGTAAGAACCCAATGCAGAGCGAGTTGTTTCTTAGCTTCCCAAAGAGCTGGAAGCAAGATGCTTTGGGGACTATCTCTGTCTTTGGAAACAATTCAGCACTTTGTGCCTTGAAGCTCTAGGGCAATGTAGCACACCCACAGCAGAAGTTCTACTTCAGCCAGATCAGGTTGCAAAGAAACTACGTTTCACAGCCCTTTGTAAGGGATGTTCCCGGTAGGCTGTAAGAGCCCAATGCAGAGCGAGTTGTTTCTTAGCTTCCCAAAGAGCTGGAAGCAAGATGCTTTGGGGACTATCTCTGTCTTTGGAAACAATTCAGTACTTTGTGCCTTGAAGCTCTAGGGCAATGTAGTCCACCCACAGCAGAAGTTCTACTTCAGCCAGATCAGGCCTGCAAAGAAACTGCGTTTCACAGCCCTTTGTAAGGGATGTTCCCGGTAGGCTGTAAGAGCCCAATGCAGAACGAGTTGTTTCTTAGCTTCCCAAAGAGCTGGAAGCAAGATGCTTTGTGGACTATCTCTGTCTTTGGAAACAATTCAGCACTTTGTGCCTTGAAGCTCTAGGGCAATGTAGCACACCCACAGCAGAAGTTCTACTTCAGCCAGATCAGGCCTGCAAAGAAACTGCGTTTCACAGCCCTTTGTAAGGGATGTTCCCGGTAGGCTGTAAGAGCCCAATGCAGAACGAGTTGTTTCTTAGCTTCCCAAAGAGCTGGAAGCAAGATGCTTTGGGGACTATCTCTGTCTTTGGAAACAATTCAGCACTTTGTGCCTTGAAGCTCTAGGCCAATGTAGCACACCCACAGCAGAAGTTCTACTTCAGCCAGATCAGGCCTGCAAAGAAACTGCGTTTCACAGCCCTTTGTAAGGGATGTTCCCGGTAGGCTGTAAGAGCCCAATGCAGAGCGAGTTGTTTCTTAGCTTCCCAAAGAGCTGGAAGCAAGATGCTTTGGGGACTATCTCTGTCTTTGGAAACAATTCAGCACTTTGTGCCTTGAAGCTCTAGGGCAATGTAGCACACCCACAGCAGAAGTTCTACTTCAGCCAGATCAGGCCTGCAAAGAAACTGCGTTTCACAGCCCTTTGTAAGGGATGTTCCCGGTAGGCTGTAAGAGCCCAATGAAGAACGAGTTGTTTCTTAGCTTCCCAAAGAGCTGGAAGCAAGATGCTTTGGGGACTATCTCTGTCTTTGGAAACAATTCAGCACTTTGTGCCTTGAAGCTCTAGGGCAATGTAGCACACCCACAGCAGAAGTTCTACTTCAGCCAGATCAGGCCTGCATAGAAACTGCATTTCACAGCCCTTTGTAAGGGATGTTACCGGTAGGCTGTAAGAGCCCAATGCAGAGCGAGTTGTTTCTTAGCTTCCCAAAGAGCTGGAAGCAAGATGCTTTGGGGACTATCTCTGTCTTTGGAAACAATTCAGCACTTTGTGCCTTGAAGCTCTAGGGCAATGTAGCACACCCAGAGCAGAAGTTCTACTTCAGCCAGATCAGGCCTGCAAAGAAACTGCGTTTCACAGCCCTTTGTAAGGGATGTTCCCGGTAGGCTGTAAGAGCCCAATGCAGAACGAGTTGTTTCTTAGCTTCCCAAAGAGCTGGAAGCAAGATGCTTTGGGGACTATCTCTGTCTTTGGAAACAATTCAGCACTTTGTGCCTTGAAGCTCTAGGGCAATGTAGCACACCCACAGCAGAAGTTCTACTTCAGCCAGATCAGGCCTGCAAAGAAACTGCGTTTCACAGCCCTTTGTAAGGTTTGTTCCCGGTAGGCTGTAAGAGCCCAATGCAGAACGAGTTGTTTCTTAGCTTCCCAAAGAGCTGGAAGCAAGATGCTTTGGGGACTATCTCTGTCTTTGGAAACAATTCAGCACTTTGTGCCTTGAAGCTCTAGGGCAATGTAGCACACCCAGAGCAGAAGTTCTACTTCAGCCAGATCAGGCCTGCAAAGAAACTGCGTTTCACAGCCCTTTGTAAGGGATGTTCCCGGTAGGCTGTAAGAGCCCAATGCAGAGCGAGTTGTTTCTTAGCTTCCCAAAGAGCTGGAAGCAAGATGCTTTGGGGACTATCTCTGTCTTTGGAAACAATTCAGCACTTTGTGCCTTGAAGCTCTAGGGCAATGTAGCACACCCACAGCAGAAGTTCTACTTCAGCCAGATCAGGCCGGCAAAGAAACTGCGTTTCACAGCCCTTTGTAAGGGATGTTCCCGGTAGGCTGTAAGAACCCAATGCAGAGCGAGTTGTTTCTTAGCTTCCCAAAGAGCTGGAAGCAAGATGCTTTGGGGACTATCTCTGTCTTTGGAAACAATTCAGCACTTTGTGCCTTGAAGCTCTAGGGCAATGTAGCACACCCACAGCAGAAGTTCTACTTCAGCCAGATCAGGTTGCAAAGAAACTACGTTTCACAGCCCTTTGTAAGGGATGTTCCCGGTAGGCTGTAAGAGCCCAATGCAGAGCGAGTTGTTTCTTAGCTTCCGAAAGAGCTGGAAGCAAGATGCTTTGGGGACTATCTCTGTCTTTGGAAACAATTCAGTACTTTGTGCCTTGAAGCTCTAGGGCAATGTAGCCCACCCACAGCAGAAGTTCTACTTCAGCCAGATCAGGCCTGCAAAGAAACTGCGTTTCACAGCCCTTTGTAAGGGATGTTCCCGGTAGGCTGTAAGAGCCCAATGCAGAACGAGTTGTTTCTTAGCTTCCCAAAGAGCTGGAAGCAAGATGCTTTGTGGACTATCTCTGTCTTTGGAAACAATTCAGCACTTTGTGCCTTGAAGCTCTAGGGCAATGTAGCACACCCACAGCAGAAGTTCTACTTCAGCCAGATCAGGCCTGCAAAGAAACTGCGTTTCACAGCCCTTTGTAAGGGATGTTCCCGGTAGGCTGTAAGAGCCCAATGCAGAACGAGTTGTTTCTTAGCTTCCCAAAGAGCTGGAAGCAAGATGCTTTGGGGACTATCTCTGTCTTTGGAAACAATTCAGCACTTTGTGCCTTGAAGCTCTAGGGCAATGTAGCACACCCACAGCAGAAGTTCTACTTCAGCCAGATCAGGCCTGCATAGAAACTGCATTTCACAGCCCTTTGTAAGGGATGTTACCGGTAGGCTGTAAGAGCCCAATGCAGAGCGAGTTGTTTCTTAGCTTCCCAAAGAGCTGGAAGCAAGATGCTTTGGGGACTATCTCTGTCTTTGGAAACAATTCAGCACTTTGTGCCTTGAAGCTCTAGGGCAATGTAGCACACCCAGAGCAGAAGTTCTACTTCAGCCAGATCAGGCCTGCAAAGAAACTGCGTTTCACAGCCCTTTGTAAGGGATGTTCCCGGTAGGCTGTAAGAGCCCAATGCAGAACGAGTTGTTTCTTAGCTTCCCAAAGAGCTGGAAGCAAGATGCTTTGGGGACTATCTCTGTCTTTGGAAACAATTCAGCACTTTGTGCCTTGAAGCTCTAGGGCAATGTAGCACACCCACAGCAGAAGTTCTACTTCAGCCAGATCAGGCCTGCAAAGAAACTGCGTTTCACAGCCCTTTGTAAGGTTTGTTCCCGGTAGGCTGTAAGAGCCCAATGCAGAACGAGTTGTTTCTTAGCTTCCCAAAGAGCTGGAAGCAAGATGCTTTGGGGACTATCTCTGTCTTTGGAAACAATTCAGCACTTTGTGCCTTGAAGCTCTAGGGCAATGTAGCACACCCAGAGCAGAAGTTCTACTTCAGCCAGATCAGGCCTGCAAAGAAACTGCGTTTCACAGCCCTTTGTAAGGGATGTTCCCGGTAGGCTGTAAGAGCCCAATGCAGAGCGAGTTGTTTCTTAGCTTCCCAAAGAGCTGGAAGCAAGATGCTTTGGGGACTATCTCTGTCTTTGGAAACAATTCAGCACTTTGTGCCTTGAAGCTCTAGGGCAATGTAGCACACCCACAGCAGAAGTTCTACTTCAGCCAGATCAGGCCGGCAAAGAAACTGCGTTTCACAGCCCTTTGTAAGGGATGTTCCCGGTAGGCTGTAAGAACCCAATGCAGAGCGAGTTGTTTCTTAGCTTCCCAAAGAGCTGGAAGCAAGATGCTTTGGGGACTATCTCTGTCTTTGGAAACAATTCAGCACTTTGTGCCTTGAAGCTCTAGGGCAATGTAGCACACCCACAGCAGAAGTTCTACTTCAGCCAGATCAGGTTGCAAAGAAACTACGTTTCACAGCCCTTTGTAAGGGATGTTCCCGGTAGGCTGTAAGAGCCCAATGCAGAGCGAGTTGTTTCTTAGCTTCCGAAAGAGCTGGAAGCAAGATGCTTTGGGGACTATCTCTGTCTTTGGAAACAATTCAGTACTTTGTGCCTTGAAGCTCTAGGGCAATGTAGCCCACCCACAGCAGAAGTTCTACTTCAGCCAGATCAGGCCTGCAAAGAAACTGCGTTTCACAGCCCTTTGTAAGGGATGTTCCCGGTAGGCTGTAAGAGCCCAATGCAGAACGAGTTGTTTCTTAGCTTCCCAAAGAGCTGGAAGCAAGATGCTTTGTGGACTATCTCTGTCTTTGGAAACAATTCAGCACTTTGTGCCTTGAAGCTCTAGGGCAATGTAGCACACCCACAGCAGAAGTTCTACTTCAGCCAGATCAGGCCTGCAAAGAAACTGCGTTTCACAGCCCTTTGTAAGGGATGTTCCCGGTAGGCTGTAAGAGCCCAATGCAGAACGAGTTGTTTCTTAGCTTCCCAAAGAGCTGGAAGCAAGATGCTTTGGGGACTATCTCTGTCTTTGGAAACAATTCAGCACTTTGTGCCTTGAAGCTCTAGGCCAATGTAGCACACCCACAGCAGAAGTTCTACTTCAGCCAGATCAGGCCTGCAAAGAAACTGCGTTTCACAGCCCTTTGTAAGGGATGTTCCCGGTAGGCTGTAAGAGCCCAATGCAGAGCGAGTTGTTTCTTAGCTTCCCAAAGAGCTGGAAGCAAGATGCTTTGGGGACTATCTCTGTCTTTGGAAACAATTCAGCACTTTGTGCCTTGAAGCTCTAGGGCAATGTAGCACACCCACAGCAGAAGTTCTACTTCAGCCAGATCAGGCCTGCAAAGAAACTGCGTTTCACAGCCCTTTGTAAGGGATGTTCCCGGTAGGCTGTAAGAGCCCAATGCAGAACGAGTTGTTTCTTAGCTTCCCAAAGAGCTGGAAGCAAGATGCTTTGGGGACTATCTCTGTCTTTGGAAACAATTCAGCACTTTGTGCCTTGAAGCTCTAGGGCAATGTAGCACACCCACAGCAGAAGTTCTACTTCAGCCAGATCAGGCCTGCAAAGAAACTGCGTTTCACAGCCCTTTGTAAGGGATGTTCCCGGTAGGCTGTAAGAGCCCAATGCAGAACGAGTTGTTTCTTAGCTTCCCAAAGAGCTGGAAGCAAGATGCTTTGGGGACTATCTCTGTCTTTGGAAACAATTCAGCACTTTGTGCCTTGAAGCTCTAGGGCAATGTAGCACACCCACAGCAGAAGTTCTACTTCAGCCAGATCAGGCCTGCAAAGAAACTGCGTTTCACAGCCCTTTGTAAGGTTTGTTCCCGGTAGGCTGTAAGAGCCCAATGCAGAACGAGTTGTTTCTTAGCTTCCCAAAGAGCTGGAAGCAAGATGCTTTGGGGACTATCTCTGTCTTTGGAAACAATTCAGCACTTTGTGCCTTGAAGCTCTAGGGCAATGTAGCACACCCAGAGCAGAAGTTCTACTTCAGCCAGATCAGGCCTGCAAAGAAACTGCGTTTCACAGCCCTTTGTAAGGGATGTTCCCGGTAGGCTGTAAGAGCCCAATGCAGAGCGAGTTGTTTCTTAGCTTCCCAAAGAGCTGGAAGCAAGATGCTTTGGGGACTATCTCTGTCTTTGGAAACAATTCAGCACTTTGTGCCTTGAAGCTCTAGGGCAATGTAGCACACCCACAGCAGAAGTTCTACTTCAGCCAGATCAGGCCGGCAAAGAAACTGCGTTTCACAGCCCTTTGTAAGGGATGTTCCCGGTAGGCTGTAAGAACCCAATGCAGAGCGAGTTGTTTCTTAGCTTCCCAAAGAGCTGGAAGCAAGATGCTTTGGGGACTATCTCTGTCTTTGGAAACAATTCAGTACTTTGTGCCTTGAAGCTCTAGGGCAATGTAGCACACCCACAGCAGAAGTTCTACTTCAGCCAGATCAGGTTGCAAAGAAACAACGTTTCACAGCCCTTTGTAAGGGATGTTCCCGGTAGGCTGTAAGAGCCCAATGCAGAGCGAGTTGTTTCTTAGCTTCCCAAAGAGCTGGAAGCAAGATGCTTTGGGGACTATCTCTGTCTTTGGAAACAATTCAGTACTTTGTGCCTTGAAGCTCTAGGGCAATGTAGCACACCCACAGCAGAAGTTCTACTTCAGCCAGATCAGGCCTGCATAGAAACTGCATTTCACAGCCCTTTGTAAGGGATGTTACCGGTAGGCTGTAAGAGCCCAATGCAGAGCGAGTTGTTTCTTAGCTTCCCAAAGAGCTGGAAGCAAGATGCTTTGGGGACTATCTCTGTCTTTGGAAACAATTCAGCACTTTGTGCCTTGAAGCTCTAGGGCAATGTAGCACACCCAGAGCAGAAGTTCTACTTCAGCCAGATCAGGCCTGCAAAGAAACTGCGTTTCACAGCCCTTTGTAAGGGATGTTCCCGGTAGGCTGTAAGAGCCCAATGCAGAACGAGTTGTTTCTTAGCTTCCCAAAGAGCTGGAAGCAAGATGCTTTGGGGACTATCTCTGTCTTTGGAAACAATTCAGCACTTTGTGCCTTGAAGCTCTAGGGCAATGTAGCACACCCACAGCAGAAGTTCTACTTCAGCCAGATCAGGCCTGCAAAGAAACTGCGTTTCACAGCCCTTTGTAAGGTTTGTTCCCGGTAGGCTGTAAGAGCCCAATGCAGAACGAGTTGTTTCTTAGCTTCCCAAAGAGCTGGAAGCAAGATGCTTTGGGGACTATCTCTGTCTTTGGAAACAATTCAGCACTTTGTGCCTTGAAGCTCTAGGGCAATGTAGCACACCCAGAGCAGAAGTTCTACTTCAGCCAGATCAGGCCTGCAAAGAAACTGCGTTTCACAGCCCTTTGTAAGGGATGTTCCCGGTAGGCTGTAAGAGCCCAATGCAGAGCGAGTTGTTTCTTAGCTTCCCAAAGAGCTGGAAGCAAGATGCTTTGGGGACTATCTCTGTCTTTGGAAACAATTCAGCACTTTGTGCCTTGAAGCTCTAGGGCAATGTAGCACACCCACAGCAGAAGTTCTACTTCAGCCAGATCGGGCCGGCAAAGAAACTGCGTTTCACAGCCCTTTGTAAGGGATGTTCCCGGTAGGCTGTAAGAACCCAATGCAGAGCGAGTTGTTTCTTAGCTTCCCAAAGAGCTGGAAGCAAGATGCTTTGGGGACTATCTCTGTCTTTGGAAACAATTCAGCACTTTGTGCCTTGAAGCTCTAGGGCAATGTAGCACACCCACAGCAGAAGTTCTACTTCAGCCAGATCAGGTTGCAAAGAAACTACGTTTCACAGCCCTTTGTAAGGGATGTTCCCGGTAGGCTGTAAGAGCCCAATGCAGAGCGAGTTGTTTCTTAGCTTCCCAAAGAGCTGGAAGCAAGATGCTTTGGGGACTATCTCTGTCTTTGGAAACAATTCAGTACTTTGTGCCTTGAAGCTCTAGGGCAATGTAGCCCACCCACAGCAGAAGTTCTACTTCAGCCAGATCAGGCCTGCAAAGAAACTGCGTTTCACAGCCCTTTGTAAGGGATGTTCCCGGTAGGCTGTAAGAGCCCAATGCAGAACGAGTTGTTTCTTAGCTTCCCAAAGAGCTGGAAGCAAGATGCTTTGTGGACTATCTCTGTCTTTGGAAACAATTCAGCACTTTGTGCCTTGAAGCTCTAGGGCAATGTAGCACACCCACAGCAGAAGTTCTACTTCAGCCAGATCAGGCCTGCAAAGAAACTGCGTTTCACAGCCCTTTGTAAGGGATGTTCCCGGTAGGCTGTAAGAGCCCAATGCAGAACGAGTTGTTTCTTAGCTTCCCAAAGAGCTGGAAGCAAGATGCTTTGGGGACTATCTCTGTCTTTGGAAACAATTCAGCACTTTGTGCCTTGAAGCTCTAGGCCAATGTAGCACACCCACAGCAGAAGTTCTACTTCAGCCAGATCAGGCCTGCAAAGAAACTGCGTTTCACAGCCCTTTGTAAGGGATGTTCCCGGTAGGCTGTAAGAGCCCAATGCAGAGCGAGTTGTTTCTTAGCTTCCCAAAGAGCTGGAAGCAAGATGCTTTGGGGACTATCTCTGTCTTTGGAAACAATTCAGCACTTTGTGCCTTGAAGCTCTAGGGCAATGTAGCACACCCACAGCAGAAGTTCTACTTCAGCCAGATCAGGCCTGCAAAGAAACTGCGTTTCACAGCCCTTTGTAAGGGATGTTCCCGGTAGGCTGTAAGAGCCCAATGCAGAACGAGTTGTTTCTTAGCTTCCCAAAGAGCTGGAAGCAAGATGCTTTGGGGACTATCTCTGTCTTTGGAAACAATTCAGCACTTTGTGCCTTGAAGCTCTAGGGCAATGTAGCACACCCACAGCAGAAGTTCTACTTCAGCCAGATCAGGCCTGCATAGAAACTGCATTTCACAGCCCTTTGTAAGGGATGTTACCGGTAGGCTGTAAGAGCCCAATGCAGAGCGAGTTGTTTCTTAGCTTCCCAAAGAGCTGGAAGCAAGATGCTTTGGGGACTATCTCTGTCTTTGGAAACAATTCAGCACTTTGTGCCTTGAAGCTCTAGGGCAATGTAGCACACCCAGAGCAGAAGTTCTACTTCAGCCAGATCAGGCCTGCAAAGAAACTGCGTTTCACAGCCCTTTGTAAGGGATGTTCCCGGTAGGCTGTAAGAGCCCAATGCAGAACGAGTTGTTTCTTAGCTTCCCAAAGAGCTGGAAGCAAGATGCTTTGGGGACTATCTCTGTCTTTGGAAACAATTCAGCACTTTGTGCCTTGAAGCTCTAGGGCAATGTAGCACACCCACAGCAGAAGTTCTACTTCAGCCAGATCAGGCCTGCAAAGAAACTGCGTTTCACAGCCCTTTGTAAGGTTTGTTCCCGGTAGGCTGTAAGAGCCCAATGCAGAACGAGTTGTTTCTTAGCTTCCCAAAGAGCTGGAAGCAAGATGCTTTGGAGACTATCTCTGTCTTTGGAAACAATTCAGCACTTTGTGCCTTGAAGCTCTAGGGCAATGTAGCACACCCAGAGCAGAAGTTCTACTTCAGCCAGATCAGGCCTGCAAAGAAACTGCGTTTCACAGCCCTTTGTAAGGGATGTTCCCGGTAGGCTGTAAGAGCCCAATGCAGAGCGAGTTGTTTCTTAGCTTCCCAAAGAGCTGGAAGCAAGATGCTTTGGGGACTATCTCTGTCTTTGGAAACAATTCAGCACTTTGTGCCTTGAAGCTCTAGGGCAATGTAGCACACCCACAGCAGAAGTTCTACTTCAGCCAGATCAGGCCGGCAAAGAAACTGCGTTTCACAGCCCTTTGTAAGGGATGTTCCCGGTAGGCTGTAAGAACCCAATGCAGAGCGAGTTGTTTCTTAGCTTCCCAAAGAGCTGGAAGCAAGATGCTTTGGGGACTATCTCTGTCTTTGGAAACAATTCAGCACTTTGTGCCTTGAAGCTCTAGGGCAATGTAGCACACCCACAGCAGAAGTTCTACTTCAGCCAGATCAGGTTGCAAAGAAACTACGTTTCACAGCCCTTTGTAAGGGATGTTCCCGGTAGGCTGTAAGAGCCCAATGCAGAGCGAGTTGTTTCTTAGCTTCCCAAAGAGCTGGAAGCAAGATGCTTTGGGGACTATCTCTGTCTTTGGAAACAATTCAGTACTTTGTGCCTTGAAGCTCTAGGGCAATGTAGCCCACCCACAGCAGAAGTTCTACTTCAGCCAGATCAGGCCTGCAAAGAAACTGCGTTTCACAGCCCTTTGTAAGGGATGTTCCCGGTAGGCTGTAAGAGCCCAATGCAGAACGAGTTGTTTCTTAGCTTCCCAAAGAGCTGGAAGCAAGATGCTTTGTGGACTATCTCTGTCTTTGGAAACAATTCAGCACTTTGTGCCTTGAAGCTCTAGGGCAATGTAGCACACCCACAGCAGAAGTTCTACTTCAGCCAGATCAGGCCTGCAAAGAAACTGCGTTTCACAGCCCTTTGTAAGGGATGTTCCCGGTAGGCTGTAAGAGCCCAATGCAGAACGAGTTGTTTCTTAGCTTCCCAAAGAGCTGGAAGCAAGATGCTTTGGGGACTATCTCTGTCTTTGGAAACAATTCAGCACTTTGTGCCTTGAAGCTCTAGGCCAATGTAGCACACCCACAGCAGAAGTTCTACTTCAGCCAGATCAGGCCTGCAAAGAAACTGCGTTTCACAGCCCTTTGTAAGGGATGTTCCCGGTAGGCTGTAAGAGCCCAATGCAGAGCGAGTTGTTTCTTAGCTTCCCAAAGAGCTGGAAGCAAGATGCTTTGGGGACTATCTCTGTCTTTGGAAACAATTCAGCACTTTGTGCCTTGAAGCTCTAGGGCAATGTAGCACACCCACAGCAGAAGTTCTACTTCAGCCAGATCAGGCCTGCAAAGAAACTGCGTTTCACAGCCCTTTGTAAGGGATGTTCCCGGTAGGCTGTAAGAGCCCAATGCAGAACGAGTTGTTTCTTAGCTTCCCAAAGAGCTGGAAGCAAGATGCTTTGGGGACTATCTCTGTCTTTGGAAACAATTCAGCACTTTGTGCCTTGAAGCTCTAGGGCAATGTAGCACACCCACAGCAGAAGTTCTACTTCAGCCAGATCAGGCCTGCATAGAAACTGCATTTCACAGCCCTTTGTAAGGGATGTTACCGGTAGGCTGTAAGAGCCCAATGCAGAGCGAGTTGTTTCTTAGCTTCCCAAAGAGCTGGAAGCAAGATGCTTTGGGGACTATCTCTGTCTTTGGAAACAATTCAGCACTTTGTGCCTTGAAGCTCTAGGGCAATGTAGCACACCCAGAGCAGAAGTTCTACTTCAGCCAGATCAGGCCTGCAAAGAAACTGCGTTTCACAGCCCTTTGTAAGGGATGTTCCCGGTAGGCTGTAAGAGCCCAATGCAGAACGAGTTGTTTCTTAGCTTCCCAAAGAGCTGGAAGCAAGATGCTTTGGGGACTATCTCTGTCTTTGGAAACAATTCAGCACTTTGTGCCTTGAAGCTCTAGGGCAATGTAGCACACCCACAGCAGAAGTTCTACTTCAGCCAGATCAGGCCTGCAAAGAAACTGCGTTTCACAGCCCTTTGTAAGGTTTGTTCCCGGTAGGCTGTAAGAGCCCAATGCAGAACGAGTTGTTTCTTAGCTTCCCAAAGAGCTGGAAGCAAGATGCTTTGGGGACTATCTCTGTCTTTGGAAACAATTCAGCACTTTGTGCCTTGAAGCTCTAGGGCAATGTAGCACACCCAGAGCAGAAGTTCTACTTCAGCCAGATCAGGCCTGCAAAGAAACTGCGTTTCACAGCCCTTTGTAAGGGATGTTCCCGGTAGGCTGTAAGAGCCCAATGCAGAGCGAGTTGTTTCTTAGCTTCCCAAAGAGCTGGAAGCAAGATGCTTTGGGGACTATCTCTGTCTTTGGAAACAATTCAGCACTTTGTGCCTTGAAGCTCTAGGGCAATGTAGCACACCCACAGCAGAAGTTCTACTTCAGCCAGATCAGGCCGGCAAAGAAACTGCGTTTCACAGCCCTTTGTAAGGGATGTTCCCGGTAGGCTGTAAGAACCCAATGCAGAGCGAGTTGTTTCTTAGCTTCCCAAAGAGCTGGAAGCAAGATGCTTTGGGGACTATCTCTGTCTTTGGAAACAATTCAGTACTTTGTGCCTTGAAGCTCTAGGGCAATGTAGCACACCCACAGCAGAAGTTCTACTTCAGCCAGATCAGGTTGCAAAGAAACAACGTTTCACAGCCCTTTGTAAGGGATGTTCCCGGTAGGCTGTAAGAGCCCAATGCAGAGCGAGTTGTTTCTTAGCTTCCCAAAGAGCTGGAAGCAAGATGCTTTGGGGACTATCTCTGTCTTTGGAAACAATTCAGTACTTTGTGCCTTGAAGCTCTAGGGCAATGTAGCACACCCACAGCAGAAGTTCTACTTCAGCCAGATCAGGCCTGCATAGAAACTGCATTTCACAGCCCTTTGTAAGGGATGTTACCGGTAGGCTGTAAGAGCCCAATGCAGAGCGAGTTGTTTCTTAGCTTCCCAAAGAGCTGGAAGCAAGATGCTTTGGGGACTATCTCTGTCTTTGGAAACAATTCAGCACTTTGTGCCTTGAAGCTCTAGGGCAATGTAGCACACCCAGAGCAGAAGTTCTACTTCAGCCAGATCAGGCCTGCAAAGAAACTGCGTTTCACAGCCCTTTGTAAGGGATGTTCCCGGTAGGCTGTAAGAGCCCAATGCAGAACGAGTTGTTTCTTAGCTTCCCAAAGAGCTGGAAGCAAGATGCTTTGGGGACTATCTCTGTCTTTGGAAACAATTCAGCACTTTGTGCCTTGAAGCTCTAGGGCAATGTAGCACACCCACAGCAGAAGTTCTACTTCAGCCAGATCAGGCCTGCAAAGAAACTGCGTTTCACAGCCCTTTGTAAGGTTTGTTCCCGGTAGGCTGTAAGAGCCCAATGCAGAACGAGTTGTTTCTTAGCTTCCCAAAGAGCTGGAAGCAAGATGCTTTGGGGACTATCTCTGTCTTTGGAAACAATTCAGCACTTTGTGCCTTGAAGCTCTAGGGCAATGTAGCACACCCAGAGCAGAAGTTCTACTTCAGCCAGATCAGGCCTGCAAAGAAACTGCGTTTCACAGCCCTTTGTAAGGGATGTTCCCGGTAGGCTGTAAGAGCCCAATGCAGAGCGAGTTGTTTCTTAGCTTCCCAAAGAGCTGGAAGCAAGATGCTTTGGGGACTATCTCTGTCTTTGGAAACAATTCAGCACTTTGTGCCTTGAAGCTCTAGGGCAATGTAGCACACCCACAGCAGAAGTTCTACTTCAGCCAGATCAGGCCGGCAAAGAAACTGCGTTTCACAGCCCTTTGTAAGGGATGTTCCCGGTAGGCTGTAAGAACCCAATGCAGAGCGAGTTGTTTCTTAGCTTCCCAAAGAGCTGGAAGCAAGATGCTTTGGGGACTATCTCTGTCTTTGGAAACAATTCAGCACTTTGTGCCTTGAAGCTCTAGGGCAATGTAGCACACCCACAGCAGAAGTTCTACTTCAGCCAGATCAGGTTGCAAAGAAACTACGTTTCACAGCCCTTTGTAAGGGATGTTCCCGGTAGGCTGTAAGAGCCCAATGCAGAGCGAGTTGTTTCTTAGCTTCCCAAAGAGCTGGAAGCAAGATGCTTTGGGGACTATCTCTGTCTTTGGAAACAATTCAGTACTTTGTGCCTTGAAGCTCTAGGGCAATGTAGCCCACCCACAGCAGAAGTTCTACTTCAGCCAGATCAGGCCTGCAAAGAAACTGCGTTTCACAGCCCTTTGTAAGGGATGTTCCCGGTAGGCTGTAAGAGCCCAATGCAGAACGAGTTGTTTCTTAGCTTCCCAAAGAGCTGGAAGCAAGATGCTTTGTGGACTATCTCTGTCTTTGGAAACAATTCAGCACTTTGTGCCTTGAAGCTCTAGGGCAATGTAGCACACCCACAGCAGAAGTTCTACTTCAGCCAGATCAGGCCTGCAAAGAAACTGCGTTTCACAGCCCTTTGTAAGGGATGTTCCCGGTAGGCTGTAAGAGCCCAATGCAGAACGAGTTGTTTCTTAGCTTCCCAAAGAGCTGGAAGCAAGATGCTTTGGGGACTATCTCTGTCTTTGGAAACAATTCAGCACTTTGTGCCTTGAAGCTCTAGGCCAATGTAGCACACCCACAGCAGAAGTTCTACTTCAGCCAGATCAGGCCTGCAAAGAAACTGCGTTTCACAGCCCTTTGTAAGGGATGTTCCCGGTAGGCTGTAAGAGCCCAATGCAGAGCGAGTTGTTTCTTAGCTTCCCAAAGAGCTGGAAGCAAGATGCTTTGGGGACTATCTCTGTCTTTGGAAACAATTCAGCACTTTGTGCCTTGAAGCTCTAGGGCAATGTAGCACACCCACAGCAGAAGTTCTACTTCAGCCAGATCAGGCCTGCAAAGAAACTGCGTTTCACAGCCCTTTGTAAGGGATGTTCCCGGTAGGCTGTAAGAGCCCAATGCAGAACGAGTTGTTTCTTAGCTTCCCAAAGAGCTGGAAGCAAGATGCTTTGGGGACTATCTCTGTCTTTGGAAACAATTCAGCACTTTGTGCCTTGAAGCTCTAGGGCAATGTAGCACACCCACAGCAGAAGTTCTACTTCAGCCAGATCAGGCCTGCATAGAAACTGCATTTCACAGCCCTTTGTAAGGGATGTTCCCGGTAGGCTGTAAGAGCCCAATGCAGAACGAGTTGTTTCTTAGCTTCCCAAAGAGCTGGAAGCAAGATGCTTTGGGGACTATCTCTGTCTTTGGAAACAATTCAGCACTTTGTGCCTTGAAGCTCTAGTGCAATGTAGCACACCCACAGCAGAAGTTCTACTTCAGCCAGATCAGGCCTGCAAAGAAACTGCGTTTCACAGCCCTTTGTAAGGGATGTTCCCGGTAGGCTGTAAGAGCCCAATGCAGAGCGAGTTGTTTCTTAGCTTCCCAAAGAGCTGGAAGCAAGATGCTTTGGGGACTATCTCTGTCTTTGGAAACAATTCAGCACTTTGTGCCTTGAAGCTCTAGGGCAATGTAGCACACCCACAGCAGAAGTTCTACTTCAGCCAGATCAGGCCTGCAAAGAAACTGCGTTTCACAGCCCTTTGTAAGGGATGTTCCCGGTAGGCTGTAAGAGCCCAATGCAGAACGAGTTGTTTCTTAGCTTCCCAAAGACCTGGAAGCAAGATGCTTTGGGGACTATCTCTGTCTTCGGAAACAATTCAGCACTTTGTGCCTTGAAGCTCTAGAGCAATGTAGCACACCCACAGCAGAAGTTCTACTTCAGCCAGATCAGGCCTGCAAAGAAACTGCATTTCACAGCCCTTTGTAAGGGATGTTCCCGGTAGGCTGTAAGAGCCCAATGCAGAGCGAGTTGTTTCTTAGCTTCCCAAAGAGCTGGAAGCAAGATGCTTTGGGGACTATCTCTGTCTTTGGAAACAATTCAGCACTTTGTGCCTTGAAGCTCTAGGGCAATGTAACACACCCAGAGCAGAAGTTCTACTTCAGCCAGATCAGGCCTGCAAAGAAACTGCGTTTCACAGCCCTTTGTAAGGGATGTTCCCGGTAGGCTGTAAGAGCCCAATGCAGAGCGAGTTGTTTCTTAGCTTCCCAAAGAGCTGGAAGCAAGATGCTTTGGGGACTATCTCTGTCTTTGGAAACAATTCAGCACTTTGTGCCTTGAAGCTCTAGGGCAATGTAGCACACCCACAGCAGAAGTTCTACTTCAGCCAGATCAGGCCTGCAAAGAAACTGCGTTTCACAGCCCTTTGTAAGGTTTGTTCCCGGTAGGCTGTAAGAGCCCAATGCAGAACGAGTTGTTTCTTAGCTTCCCAAAGAGCTGGAAGCAAGATGCTTTGGGGACTATCTCTGTCTTTGGAAACAATTCAGCACTTTGTGCCTTGAAGCTCTAGGGCAATCTAGCACACCCAGAGCAGAAGTTCTACTTCAGCCAGATCAGGCCTGCAAAGAAACTGCGTTTCACAGCCCTTTGTAAGGGATGTTCCCGGTAGGCTGTAAGAGCCCAATGCAGAGCGAGTTGTTTCTTAGCTTCCCAAAGAGCTGGAAGCAAGATGCTTTGGGGACTATCTCTGTCTTTGGAAACAATTCAGCACTTTGTGCCTTGAAGCTCTAGGGCAATGTAGCACACCCACAGCAGAAGTTCTACTTCAGCCAGATCAGGCCGGCAAAGAAACTGCGTTTCACAGCCCTTTGTAAGGGATGTTCCCGGTAGGCTGTAAGAACCCAATGCAGAGCGAGTTGTTTCTTAGCTTCCCAAAGAGCTGGAAGGAAGATGCTTTGGGGACTATCTCTGTCTTTGGAAACAATTCAGCACTTTGTGCCTTGAAGCTCTAGGGCAATGTAGCACACCCAGAGCAGAGGTTCTACTTCAGCCAGATCAGGCCTGCAAAGAAACTGCGTTTCACAGCCCTTTGTAAGGGATGTTCCCGGTAGGCTGTAACAGCCCAATGCAGAGCGAGTTGTTTCTTAGCTTCCCAAAGAGCTGGAAGCAAGATGCTTTGGGGACTATCTCTGTCTTTGGAAACAATTCAGCACTTTGTGCCTTGAAGCTCTAGGGCAATGTAGCACACCCACAGCAGAAGTTCTACTTCAGCCAGATCAGGCCGGCAAAGAAACTGCGTTTCACAGCCCTTTGTAAGGGATGTTCCCGGTAGGCTGTAAGAACCCAATGCAGAACGAGTTGTTTCTTAGCTTCCCAAAGAGCTGGAAGCAAGATGCTTTGGGGACTATCTCTGTCTTTGGAAACAATTCAGCACTTTGTGCCTTGAAGCTCTAGGGCAATGTAGCACACCCACAGCAGAAGTTCTACTTCAGCCAGATCAGGCCTGCAAAGAAACTGCGTTTCACAGCCCTTTGTAAGGGATGTTCCCGGTAGGCTGTAAGAGCCCAATGCAGAACGAGTTGTTTCTTAGCTTCCCAAAGAGCTGGAAGCAAGATGCTTTGGGGACTATCTCTGTCTTTGGAAACAATTCAGCACTTTGTGCCTTGAAGCTCTAGGGTAATGTAGCACACCCAGAGCAGAAGTTCTACTTCAACCAGATCAGGCCTGCAAAGAAACTGCGTT
Source organism: Equus asinus (assembly GCF_041296235.1). Lineage (NCBI taxonomy): Eukaryota > Metazoa > Chordata > Mammalia > Perissodactyla > Equidae > Equus > Equus asinus. The sequence continues at coordinate 67,992,034 of NC_091791.1, read as the reverse complement.
TCACAGCCCTTTGTAAGGGATGTTCCCGGTAGGCTGTAAGAGCCCAATGCAGAGCGAGTTGTTTCTTAGCTTCCCAAAGAGCTGGAAGCAAGATGCTTTGGGGACTATCTCTGTCTTTGGAAACAATTCAGCACTTTGTGCCTTGAAGCTCTAGGGCAATGTAGCACACCCACAGCAGAAGTTCTACTTCAGCCAGATCAGGCCTGCAAAGAAACTGCGTTTCACAGCCCTTTGTAAGGTTTGTTCCCGGTAGGCTGTAAGAGCCCAATGCAGAACCAGTTGTTTCTTAGCTTCCCAAAGAGCTGGAAGCAAGATGCTTTGGGGACTATCTCTGTCTTTGGAAACAATTCAGCACTTTGTGCCTTGAAGCTCTAGGGCAATGTAGCACACCCAGAGCAGAAGTTCTACTTCAGCCAGATCAGGCCTGCAAAGAAACTGCGTTTCACAGCCCTTTGTAAGGGATGTTCCCGGTAGGCTGTAAGAGCCCAATGCAGAGCGAGTTGTTTCTTAGCTTCCCAAAGAGCTGGAAGCAAGATGCTTTGGGGACTATCTCTGTCTTTGGAAACAATTCAGCACTTTGTGCCTTGAAGCTCTAGGGCAATGTAGCACACCCACAGCAGAAGTTCTACTTCAGCCAGATCAGGCCGGCAAAGAAACTGCGTTTCACAGCCCTTTGTAAGGGATGTTCCCGGTAGGCTGTAAGAACCCAATGCAGAACGAGTTGTTTCTTAGCTTCCCAAAGAGCTGGAAGCAAGATGCTTTGGGGACTATCTCTGTCTTTGGAAACAATTCAGCACTTTGTGCCTTGAAGCTCTAGGGCAATGTAGCACACCCACAGCAGAAGTTCTACTTCAGCCAGATCAGGTTGCAAAGAAACTACGTTTCACAGCCCTTTGTAAGGGATGTTCCCGGTAGGCTGTAAGAGCCCAATGCAGAGCGAGTTGTTTCTTAGCTTCCCAAAGAGCTGGAAGCAAGATGCTTTGGGGACTATCTCTGTCTTTGGAAACAATTCAGTACTTTGTGCCTTGAAGCTCTAGGGCAATGTAGCACACCCACAGCAGAAGTTCTACTTCAGCCAGATCAGGCCTGCAAAGAAACTGCGTTTCACAGACCTTTGTAAGGGATGTTCCCGGTAGGCTGTAAGAGCCCAATGCAGAACGAGTTGTTTCTTAGCTTCCCAAAGAGCTGGAAGCAAGATGCTTTGGGGACTATCTCTGTCTTTGGAAACAATTCAGCACTTTGTGCCTTGAAGCTCTAGTGCAATGTAGCACACCCACAGCAGAAGTTCTACTTCAGCCAGATCAGGCCTGCAAAGAAACTGCGTTTCACAGCCCTTTGTAAGGGATGTTCCCGGTAGGCTGTAAGAGCCCAATGCAGAGCGAGTTGTTTCTTAGCTTCCCAAAGAGCTGGAAGCAAGATGCTTTGGGGACTATCTCTGTCTTTGGAAACAATTCAGCACTTTGTGCCTTGAAGCTCTAGGGCAATGTAGCACACCCACAGCAGAAGTTCTACTTCAGCCAGATCAGGCCTGCAAAGAAACTGCGTTTCACAGCCCTTTGTAAGGGATGTTCCCGGTAGGCTGTAAGAGCCCAATGCAGAACGAGTTGTTTCTTAGCTTCCCAAAGACCTGGAAGCAAGATGCTTTGGGGACTATCTCTGTCTTCGGAAACAATTCAGCACTTTGTGCCTTGAAGCTCTAGAGCAATGTAGCACACCCACAGCAGAAGTTCTACTTCAGCCAGATCAGGCCTGCAAAGAAACTGCATTTCACAGCCCTTTGTAAGGGATGTTCCCGGTAGGCTGTAAGAGCCCAATGCAGAGCGAGTTGTTTCTTAGCTTCCCAAAGAGCTGGAAGCAAGATGCTTTGGGGACTATCTCTGTCTTTGGAAACAATTCAGCACTTTGTGCCTTGAAGCTCTAGGGCAATGTAACACACCCAGAGCAGAAGTTCTACTTCAGCCAGATCAGGCCTGCAAAGAAACTGCGTTTCACAGCCCTTTGTAAGGGATGTTCCCGGTAGGCTGTAAGAGCCCAATGCAGAGCGAGTTGTTTCTTAGCTTCCCAAAGAGCTGGAAGCAAGATGCTTTGGGGACTATCTCTGTCTTTGGAAACAATTCAGCACTTTGTGCCTTGAAGCTCTAGGGCAATGTAGCACACCCACAGCAGAAGTTCTACTTCAGCCAGATCAGGCCTGCAAAGAAACTGCGTTTCACAGCCCTTTGTAAGGTTTGTTCCCGGTAGGCTGTAAGAGCCCAATGCAGAACGAGTTGTTTCTTAGCTTCCCAAAGAGCTGGAAGCAAGATGCTTTGGGGACTATCTCTGTCTTTGGAAACAATTCAGCACTTTGTGCCTTGAAGCTCTAGGGCAATCTAGCACACCCAGAGCAGAAGTTCTACTTCAGCCAGATCAGGCCTGCAAAGAAACTGCGTTTCACAGCCCTTTGTAAGGGATGTTCCCGGTAGGCTGTAAGAGCCCAATGCAGAGCGAGTTGTTTCTTAGCTTCCCAAAGAGCTGGAAGCAAGATGCTTTGGGGACTATCTCTGTCTTTGGAAACAATTCAGCACTTTGTGCCTTGAAGCTCTAGGGCAATGTAGCACACCCACAGCAGAAGTTCTACTTCAGCCAGATCAGGCCGGCAAAGAAACTGCGTTTCACAGCCCTTTGTAAGGGATGTTCCCGGTAGGCTGTAAGAACCCAATGCAGAGCGAGTTGTTTCTTAGCTTCCCAAAGAGCTGGAAGGAAGATGCTTTGGGGACTATCTCTGTCTTTGGAAACAATTCAGCACTTTGTGCCTTGAAGCTCTAGGGCAATGTAGCACACCCAGAGCAGAGGTTCTACTTCAGCCAGATCAGGCCTGCAAAGAAACTGCGTTTCACAGCCCTTTGTAAGGGATGTTCCCGGTAGGCTGTAACAGCCCAATGCAGAGCGAGTTGTTTCTTAGCTTCCCAAAGAGCTGGAAGCAAGATGCTTTGGGGACTATCTCTGTCTTTGGAAACAATTCAGCACTTTGTGCCTTGAAGCTCTAGGGCAATGTAGCACACCCACAGCAGAAGTTCTACTTCAGCCAGATCAGGCCGGCAAAGAAACTGCGTTTCACAGCCCTTTGTAAGGGATGTTCCCGGTAGGCTGTAAGAACCCAATGCAGAACGAGTTGTTTCTTAGCTTCCCAAAGAGCTGGAAGCAAGATGCTTTGGGGACTATCTCTGTCTTTGGAAACAATTCAGCACTTTGTGCCTTGAAGCTCTAGGGCAATGTAGCACACCCACAGCAGAAGTTCTACTTCAGCCAGATCAGGCCTGCAAAGAAACTGCGTTTCACAGCCCTTTGTAAGGGATGTTCCCGGTAGGCTGTAAGAGCCCAATGCAGAACGAGTTGTTTCTTAGCTTCCCAAAGAGCTGGAAGCAAGATGCTTTGGGGACTATCTCTGTCTTTGGAAACAATTCAGCACTTTGTGCCTTGAAGCTCTAGGGTAATGTAGCACACCCAGAGCAGAAGTTCTACTTCAACCAGATCAGGCCTGCAAAGAAACTGCGTTTCACAGCCCTTTGTAAGGGATGTTCCCGGTAGGCTGTAAGAGCCCAATGCAGAGCGAGTTGTTTCTTAGCTTCCCAAAGAGCTGGAAGCAAGATGCTTTGGGGACTATCTCTGTCTTTGGAAACAATTCAGCACTTTGTGCCTTGAAGCTCTAGGGCAATGTAGCACACCCACAGCAGAAGTTCTACTTCAGCCAGATCAGGCCTGCAAAGAAACTGCGTTTCACAGCCCTTTGTAAGGTTTGTTCCCGGTAGGCTGTAAGAGCCCAATGCAGAACCAGTTGTTTCTTAGCTTCCCAAAGAGCTGGAAGCAAGATGCTTTGGGGACTATCTCTGTCTTTGGAAACAATTCAGCACTTTGTGCCTTGAAGCTCTAGGGCAATGTAGCACACCCAGAGCAGAAGTTCTACTTCAGCCAGATCAGGCCTGCAAAGAAACTGCGTTTCACAGCCCTTTGTAAGGGATGTTCCCGGTAGGCTGTAAGAGCCCAATGCAGAGCGAGTTGTTTCTTAGCTTCCCAAAGAGCTGGAAGCAAGATGCTTTGGGGACTATCTCTGTCTTTGGAAACAATTCAGCACTTTGTGCCTTGAAGCTCTAGGGCAATGTAGCACACCCACAGCAGAAGTTCTACTTCAGCCAGATCAGGCCGGCAAAGAAACTGCGTTTCACAGCCCTTTGTAAGGGATGTTCCCGGTAGGCTGTAAGAACCCAATGCAGAACGAGTTGTTTCTTAGCTTCCCAAAGAGCTGGAAGCAAGATGCTTTGGGGACTATCTCTGTCTTTGGAAACAATTCAGCACTTTGTGCCTTGAAGCTCTAGGGCAATGTAGCACACCCACAGCAGAAGTTCTACTTCAGCCAGATCAGGTTGCAAAGAAACTACGTTTCACAGCCCTTTGTAAGGGATGTTCCCGGTAGGCTGTAAGAGCCCAATGCAGAGCGAGTTGTTTCTTAGCTTCCCAAAGAGCTGGAAGCAAGATGCTTTGGGGACTATCTCTGTCTTTGGAAACAATTCAGCACTTTGTGCCTTGAAGCTCTAGGGCAATGTAGCACACCCACAGCAGAAGTTCTACTTCAGCCAGATCAGGCCTGCAAAGAAACTGCGTTTCACAGCCCTTTGTAAGGGATGTTCCCGGTAGGCTGTAAGAGCCCAATGCAGAACGAGTTGTTTCTTAGCTTCCCAAAGAGCTGGAAGCAAGATGCTTTGGGGACTATCTCTGTCTTTGGAAACAATTCAGCACTTTGTGCCTTGAAGCTCTAGGGCAATGTAGCACACCCAGAGCAGAAGTTCTACTTCAGCCAGATCAGGCCTGCAAAGAAACTGCGTTTCACAGCCCTTTGTAAGGGATGTTCCCGGTAGGCTGTAAGAGCCCAATGCAGAGCGAGTTGTTTCTTAGCTTCCCAAAGAGCTGGAAGCAAGATGCTTTGGGGACTATCTCTGTCTTTGGAAACAATTCAGCACTTTGTGCCTTGAAGCTCTAGGGCAATGTAGCACACCCACAGCAGAAGTTCTACTTCAGCCAGATCAGGCCGGCAAAGAAACTGCGTTTCACAGCCCTTTGTAAGGGATGTTCCCGGTAGGCTGTAAGAACCCAATGCAGAGCGAGTTGTTTCTTAGCTTCCCAAAGAGCTGGAAGCAAGATGCTTTGGGGACTATCTCTGTCTTTGGAAACAATTCAGTACTTTGTGCCTTGAAGCTCTAGGGCAATGTAGCACACCCACAGCAGAAGTTCTACTTCAGCCAGATCAGGTTGCAAAGAAACAACGTTTCACAGCCCTTTGTAAGGGATGTTCCCGGTAGGCTGTAAGAGCCCAATGCAGAGCGAGTTGTTTCTTAGCTTCCCAAAGAGCTGGAAGCAAGATGCTTTGGGGACTATCTCTGTCTTTGGAAACAATTCAGTACTTTGTGCCTTGAAGCTCTAGGGCAATGTAGCACACCCACAGCAGAAGTTCTACTTTAGCCAGATCAGGCCTGCATAGAAACTGCATTTCACAGCCCTTTGTAAGGGATGTTACCGGTAGGCTGTAAGAGCCCAATGCAGAGCGAGTTGTTTCTTAGCTTCCCAAAGAGCTGGAAGCAAGATGCTTTGGGGACTATCTCTGTCTTTGGAAACAATTCAGCACTTTGTGCCTTGAAGCTCTAGGGCAATGTAGCACACCCAGAGCAGAAGTTCTACTTCAGCCAGATCAGGCCTGCAAAGAAACTGCGTTTCACAGCCCTTTGTAAGGGATGTTCCCGGTAGGCTGTAAGAGCCCAATGCAGAACGAGTTGTTTCTTAGCTTCCCAAAGAGCTGGAAGCAAGATGCTTTGGGGACTATCTCTGTCTTTGGAAACAATTCAGCACTTTGTGCCTTGAAGCTCTAGGGCAATGTAGCACACCCACAGCAGAAGTTCTACTTCAGCCAGATCAGGCCTGCAAAGAAACTGCGTTTCACAGCCCTTTGTAAGGTTTGTTCCCGGTAGGCTGTAAGAGCCCAATGCAGAACGAGTTGTTTCTTAGCTTCCCAAAGAGCTGGAAGCAAGATGCTTTGGGGACTATCTCTGTCTTTGGAAACAATTCAGCACTTTGTGCCTTGAAGCTCTAGGGCAATGTAGCACACCCAGAGCAGAAGTTCTACTTCAGCCAGATCAGGCCTGCAAAGAAACTGCGTTTCACAGCCCTTTGTAAGGGATGTTCCCGGTAGGCTGTAAGAGCCCAATGCAGAGCGAGTTGTTTCTTAGCTTCCCAAAGAGCTGGAAGCAAGATGCTTTGGGGACTATCTCTGTCTTTGGAAACAATTCAGCACTTTGTGCCTTGAAGCTCTAGGGCAATGTAGCACACCCACAGCAGAAGTTCTACTTCAGCCAGATCAGGCCGGCAAAGAAACTGCGTTTCACAGCCCTTTGTAAGGGATGTTCCCGGTAGGCTGTAAGAACCCAATGCAGAGCGAGTTGTTTCTTAGCTTCCCAAAGAGCTGGAAGCAAGATGCTTTGGGGACTATCTCTGTCTTTGGAAACAATTCAGCACTTTGTGCCTTGAAGCTCTAGGGCAATGTAGCACACCCACAGCAGAAGTTCTACTTCAGCCAGATCAGGTTGCAAAGAAACTACGTTTCACAGCCCTTTGTAAGGGATGTTCCCGGTAGGCTGTAAGAGCCCAATGCAGAGCGAGTTGTTTCTTAGCTTCCCAAAGAGCTGGAAGCAAGATGCTTTGGGGACTATCTCTGTCTTTGGAAACAATTCAGTACTTTGTGCCTTGAAGCTCTAGGGCAATGTAGCCCACCCACAGCAGAAGTTCTACTTCAGCCAGATCAGGCCTGCAAAGAAACTGCGTTTCACAGCCCTTTGTAAGGGATGTTCCCGGTAGGCTGTAAGAGCCCAATGCAGAACGAGTTGTTTCTTAGCTTCCCAAAGAGCTGGAAGCAAGATGCTTTGTGGACTATCTCTGTCTTTGGAAACAATTCAGCACTTTGTGCCTTGAAGCTCTAGGGCAATGTAGCACACCCACAGCAGAAGTTCTACTTCAGCCAGATCAGGCCTGCAAAGAAACTGCGTTTCACAGCCCTTTGTAAGGGATGTTCCCGGTAGGCTGTAAGAGCCCAATGCAGAACGAGTTGTTTCTTAGCTTCCCAAAGAGCTGGAAGCAAGATGCTTTGGGGACTATCTCTGTCTTTGGAAACAATTCAGCACTTTGTGCCTTGAAGCTCTAGGCCAATGTAGCACACCCACAGCAGAAGTTCTACTTCAGCCAGATCAGGCCTGCAAAGAAACTGCGTTTCACAGCCCTTTGTAAGGGATGTTCCCGGTAGGCTGTAAGAGCCCAATGCAGAGCGAGTTGTTTCTTAGCTTCCCAAAGAGCTGGAAGCAAGATGCTTTGGGGACTATCTCTGTCTTTGGAAACAATTCAGCACTTTGTGCCTTGAAGCTCTAGGGCAATGTAGCACACCCACAGCAGAAGTTCTACTTCAGCCAGATCAGGCCTGCAAAGAAACTGCGTTTCACAGCCCTTTGTAAGGGATGTTCCCGGTAGGCTGTAAGAGCCCAATGCAGAACGAGTTGTTTCTTAGCTTCCCAAAGAGCTGGAAGCAAGATGCTTTGGGGACTATCTCTGTCTTTGGAAACAATTCAGCACTTTGTGCCTTGAAGCTCTAGGGCAATGTAGCACACCCACAGCAGAAGTTCTACTTCAGCCAGATCAGGCCTGCATAGAAACTGCATTTCACAGCCCTTTGTAAGGGATGTTACCGGTAGGCTGTAAGAGCCCAATGCAGAGCGAGTTGTTTCTTAGCTTCCCAAAGAGCTGGAAGCAAGATGCTTTGGGGACTATCTCTGTCTTTGGAAACAATTCAGCACTTTGTGCCTTGAAGCTCTAGGGCAATGTAGCACACCCAGAGCAGAAGTTCTACTTCAGCCAGATCAGGCCTGCAAAGAAACTGCGTTTCACAGCCCTTTGTAAGGGATGTTCCCGGTAAGCTGTAAGAGCCCAATGCAGAACGAGTTGTTTCTTAGCTTCCCAAAGAGCTGGAAGCAAGATGCTTTGGGGACTATCTCTGTCTTTGGAAACAATTCAGCACTTTGTGCCTTGAAGCTCTAGGGCAATGTAGCACACCCACAGCAGAAGTTCTACTTCAGCCAGATCAGGCCTGCAAAGAAACTGCGTTTCACAGCCCTTTGTAAGGTTTGTTCCCGGTAGGCTGTAAGAGCCCAATGCAGAACGAGTTGTTTCTTAGCTTCCCAAAGAGCTGGAAGCAAGATGCTTTGGAGACTATCTCTGTCTTTGGAAACAATTCAGCACTTTGTGCCTTGAAGCTCTAGGGCAATGTAGCACACCCAGAGCAGAAGTTCTACTTCAGCCAGATCAGGCCTGCAAAGAAACTGCGTTTCACAGCCCTTTGTAAGGGATGTTCCCGGTAGGCTGTAAGAGCCCAATGCAGAGCGAGTTGTTTCTTAGCTTCCCAAAGAGCTGGAAGCAAGATGCTTTGGGGACTATCTCTGTCTTTGGAAACAATTCAGCACTTTGTGCCTTGAAGCTCTAGGGCAATGTAGCACACCCACAGCAGAAGTTCTACTTCAGCCAGATCAGGCCGGCAAAGAAACTGCGTTTCACAGCCCTTTGTAAGGGATGTTCCCGGTAGGCTGTAAGAACCCAATGCAGAGCGAGTTGTTTCTTAGCTTCCCAAAGAGCTGGAAGCAAGATGCTTTGGGGACTATCTCTGTCTTTGGAAACAATTCAGTACTTTGTGCCTTGAAGCTCTAGGGCAATGTAGCACACCCACAGCAGAAGTTCTACTTCAGCCAGATCAGGTTGCAAAGAAACAACGTTTCACAGCCCTTTGTAAGGGATGTTCCCGGTAGGCTGTAAGAGCCCAATGCAGAGCGAGTTGTTTCTTAGCTTCCCAAAGAGCTGGAAGCAAGATGCTTTGGGGACTATCTCTGTCTTTGGAAACAATTCAGTACTTTGTGCCTTGAAGCTCTAGGGCAATGTAGCACACCCACAGCAGAAGTTCTACTTCAGCCAGATCAGGCCTGCAAAGAAACTGCGTTTCACAGACCTTTGTAAGGGATGTTCCCGGTAGGCTGTAAGAGCCCAATGCAGAACGAGTTGTTTCTTAGCTTCCCAAAGAGCTGGAAGCAAGATGCTTTGGGGACTATCTCTGTCTTTGGAAACAATTCAGCACTTTGTGCCTTGAAGCTCTAGTGCAATGTAGCACACCCACAGCAGAAGTTCTACTTCAGCCAGATCAGGCCTGCAAAGAAACTGCGTTTCACAGCCCTTTGTAAGGGATGTTCCCGGTAGGCTGTAAGAGCCCAATGCAGAGCGAGTTGTTTCTTAGCTTCCCAAAGAGCTGGAAGCAAGATGCTTTGGGGACTATCTCTGTCTTTGGAAACAATTCAGCACTTTGTGCCTTGAAGCTCTAGGGCAATGTAGCACACCCACAGCAGAAGTTCTACTTCAGCCAGATCAGGCCTGCAAAGAAACTGCGTTTCACAGCCCTTTGTAAGGGATGTTCCCGGTAGGCTGTAAGAGCCCAATGCAGAACGAGTTGTTTCTTAGCTTCCCAAAGACCTGGAAGCAAGATGCTTTGGGGACTATCTCTGTCTTCGGAAACAATTCAGCACTTTGTGCCTTGAAGCTCTAGAGCAATGTAGCACACCCACAGCAGAAGTTCTACTTCAGCCAGATCAGGCCTGCAAAGAAACTGCATTTCACAGCCCTTTGTAAGGGATGTTCCCGGTAGGCTGTAAGAGCCCAATGCAGAGCGAGTTGTTTCTTAGCTTCCCAAAGAGCTGGAAGCAAGATGCTTTGGGGACTATCTCTGTCTTTGGAAACAATTCAGCACTTTGTGCCTTGAAGCTCTAGGGCAATGTAACACACCCAGAGCAGAAGTTCTACTTCAGCCAGATCAGGCCTGCAAAGAAACTGCGTTTCACAGCCCTTTGTAAGGGATGTTCCCGGTAGGCTGTAAGAGCCCAATGCAGAGCGAGTTGTTTCTTAGCTTCCCAAAGAGCTGGAAGCAAGATGCTTTGGGGACTATCTCTGTCTTTGGAAACAATTCAGCACTTTGTGCCTTGAAGCTCTAGGGCAATGTAGCACACCCACAGCAGAAGTTCTACTTCAGCCAGATCAGGCCTGCAAAGAAACTGCGTTTCACAGCCCTTTGTAAGGTTTGTTCCCGGTAGGCTGTAAGAGCCCAATGCAGAACGAGTTGTTTCTTAGCTTCCCAAAGAGCTGGAAGCAAGATGCTTTGGGGACTATCTCTGTCTTTGGAAACAATTCAGCACTTTGTGCCTTGAAGCTCTAGGGCAATCTAGCACACCCAGAGCAGAAGTTCTACTTCAGCCAGATCAGGCCTGCAAAGAAACTGCGTTTCACAGCCCTTTGTAAGGGATGTTCCCGGTAGGCTGTAAGAGCCCAATGCAGAGCGAGTTGTTTCTTAGCTTCCCAAAGAGCTGGAAGCAAGATGCTTTGGGGACTATCTCTGTCTTTGGAAACAATTCAGCACTTTGTGCCTTGAAGCTCTAGGGCAATGTAGCACACCCACAGCAGAAGTTCTACTTCAGCCAGATCAGGCCGGCAAAGAAACTGCGTTTCACAGCCCTTTGTAAGGGATGTTCCCGGTAGGCTGTAAGAACCCAATGCAGAGCGAGTTGTTTCTTAGCTTCCCAAAGAGCTGGAAGGAAGATGCTTTGGGGACTATCTCTGTCTTTGGAAACAATTCAGCACTTTGTGCCTTGAAGCTCTAGGGCAATGTAGCACACCCAGAGCAGAGGTTCTACTTCAGCCAGATCAGGCCTGCAAAGAAACTGCGTTTCACAGCCCTTTGTAAGGGATGTTCCCGGTAGGCTGTAACAGCCCAATGCAGAGCGAGTTGTTTCTTAGCTTCCCAAAGAGCTGGAAGCAAGATGCTTTGGGGACTATCTCTGTCTTTGGAAACAATTCAGCACTTTGTGCCTTGAAGCTCTAGGGCAATGTAGCACACCCACAGCAGAAGTTCTACTTCAGCCAGATCAGGCCGGCAAAGAAACTGCGTTTCACAGCCCTTTGTAAGGGATGTTCCCGGTAGGCTGTAAGAACCCAATGCAGAACGAGTTGTTTCTTAGCTTCCCAAAGAGCTGGAAGCAAGATGCTTTGGGGACTATCTCTGTCTTTGGAAACAATTCAGCACTTTGTGCCTTGAAGCTCTAGGGCAATGTAGCACACCCACAGCAGAAGTTCTACTTCAGCCAGATCAGGCCTGCAAAGAAACTGCGTTTCACAGCCCTTTGTAAGGGATGTTCCCGGTAGGCTGTAAGAGCCCAATGCAGAACGAGTTGTTTCTTAGCTTCCCAAAGAGCTGGAAGCAAGATGCTTTGGGGACTATCTCTGTCTTTGGAAACAATTCAGCACTTTGTGCCTTGAAGCTCTAGGGTAATGTAGCACACCCAGAGCAGAAGTTCTACTTCAACCAGATCAGGCCTGCAAAGAAACTGCGTTTCACAGCCCTTTGTAAGGGATGTTCCCGGTAGGCTGTAAGAGCCCAATGCAGAGCGAGTTGTTTCTTAGCTTCCCAAAGAGCTGGAAGCAAGATGCTTTGGGGACTATCTCTGTCTTTGGAAACAATTCAGCACTTTGTGCCTTGAAGCTCTAGGGCAATGTAGCACACCCACAGCAGAAGTTCTACTTCAGCCAGATCAGGCCTGCAAAGAAACTGCGTTTCACAGCCCTTTGTAAGGTTTGTTCCCGGTAGGCTGTAAGAGCCCAATGCAGAACCAGTTGTTTCTTAGCTTCCCAAAGAGCTGGAAGCAAGATGCTTTGGGGACTATCTCTGTCTTTGGAAACAATTCAGCACTTTGTGCCTTGAAGCTCTAGGGCAATGTAGCACACCCAGAGCAGAAGTTCTACTTCAGCCAGATCAGGCCTGCAAAGAAACTGCGTTTCACAGCCCTTTGTAAGGGATGTTCCCGGTAGGCTGTAAGAGCCCAATGCAGAGCGAGTTGTTTCTTAGCTTCCCAAAGAGCTGGAAGCAAGATGCTTTGGGGACTATCTCTGTCTTTGGAAACAATTCAGCACTTTGTGCCTTGAAGCTCTAGGGCAATGTAGCACACCCACAGCAGAAGTTCTACTTCAGCCAGATCAGGCCGGCAAAGAAACTGCGTTTCACAGCCCTTTGTAAGGGATGTTCCCGGTAGGCTGTAAGAACCCAATGCAGAACGAGTTGTTTCTTAGCTTCCCAAAGAGCTGGAAGCAAGATGCTTTGGGGACTATCTCTGTCTTTGGAAACAATTCAGCACTTTGTGCCTTGAAGCTCTAGGGCAATGTAGCACACCCACAGCAGAAGTTCTACTTCAGCCAGATCAGGTTGCAAAGAAACTACGTTTCACAGCCCTTTGTAAGGGATGTTCCCGGTAGGCTGTAAGAGCCCAATGCAGAGCGAGTTGTTTCTTAGCTTCCCAAAGAGCTGGAAGCAAGATGCTTTGGGGACTATCTCTGTCTTTGGAAACAATTCAGCACTTTGTGCCTTGAAGCTCTAGGGCAATGTAGCACACCCACAGCAGAAGTTCTACTTCAGCCAGATCAGGCCTGCAAAGAAACTGCGTTTCACAGCCCTTTGTAAGGGATGTTCCCGGTAGGCTGTAAGAGCCCAATGCAGAACGAGTTGTTTCTTAGCTTCCCAAAGAGCTGGAAGCAAGATGCTTTGGGGACTATCTCTGTCTTTGGAAACAATTCAGCACTTTGTGCCTTGAAGCTCTAGGGCAATGTAGCACACCCAGAGCAGAAGTTCTACTTCAGCCAGATCAGGCCTGCAAAGAAACTGCGTTTCACAGCCCTTTGTAAGGGATGTTCCCGGTAGGCTGTAAGAGCCCAATGCAGAGCGAGTTGTTTCTTAGCTTCCCAAAGAGCTGGAAGCAAGATGCTTTGGGGACTATCTCTGTCTTTGGAAACAATTCAGCACTTTGTGCCTTGAAGCTCTAGGGCAATGTAGCACACCCACAGCAGAAGTTCTACTTCAGCCAGATCAGGCCTGCAAAGAAACTGCGTTTCACAGCCCTTTGTAAGGGATGTTCCCGGTAGGCTGTAAGAGCCCAATGCAGAACGAGTTGTTTCTTAGCTTCCCAAAGAGCTGGAAGGAAGATGCTTTGGGGACTATCTCTGTCTTTGGAAACAATTCAGCACTTTGTGCCTTGAAGCTCTAGGGCAATGTAGCACACCCAGAGCAGAAGTTCTACTTCAGCCAGATCAGGCCTGCAAAGAAACTGCGTTTCACAGCCCTTTGTAAGGGATGTTCCCGGTAGGCTGTATGAGCCCAATGCAGAGCGAGTTGTTTCTTAGCTTCCCAAAGAGCTGGAAGCAAGATGCTTTGGGGACTATCTCTGTCTTTGGAAACAATTCAGCACTTTGTGCCTTGAAGCTCTAGGGCAATGTAGCACACCCAGAGCAGAAGTTCTACTTCAGCCAGATCAGGCCTGCAAAGAAACTGCGTTTCACAGCCCTTTGTAAGGGATGTTCCCGGTAGGCTGTAAGAGCCCAATGCAGAGCGAGTTGTTTCTTAGCTTCCCAAAGAGCTGGAAGCAAGATGCTTTGGGGACTATCTCTGTCTTTGGAAACAATTCAGCACTTTGTGCCTTGAAGCTCTAGGGCAATGTAGCACACCCACAGCAGAAGTTCTACTTCAGCCAGATCAGGCCGGCAAAGAAACTGCGTTTCACAGCCCTTTGTAAGGGATGTTCCCGGTAGGCTGTAAGAGCCCAATGCAGAACGAGTTGTTTCTTAGCTTCCCAAAGAGCTGGAAGCAAGATGCTTTGGGGACTATCTCTGTCTTTGGAAACAATTCAGCACTTTGTGCCTTGAAGCTCTAGGGCAATGTAGCACACCCAGAGCAGAAGTTCTACTTCAGCCAGATCAGGCCTGCAAAGAAACTGCGTTTCACAGCCCTTTGTAAGGGATGTTCCCGGTAGGCTGTAAGAGCCCAATGCAGAGCGAGTTGTTTCTTAGCTTCCCAAAGAGCTGGAAGCAAGATGCTTTGGGGCCTATCTCTGTCTTTGGAAACAATTCAGCACTTTGTGCCTTGAAGCTCTAGGGCAATGTAGCACACCCACAGCAGAAGTTCTACTTCAGCCAGATCAGGCCTGCAAAGAAACTGCGTTTCACAGCCCTTTGTAAGGGATGTTCCCGGTAGGCTGTAAGAGCCCAATGCAGAACGAGTTGTTTCTTAGCTTCCCAAAGAGCTGGAAGGAAGATGCTTTGGGGACTATCTCTGTCGTTGGAAACAATTCAGCACTTTGTGCCTTGAAGCTCTAGGGCAATGTAGCACACCCAGAGCAGAAGTTCTACTTCAGCCAGATCAGGCCTGCAAAGAAACTGCGTTTCACAGCCCTTTGTAAGGGATGTTCCCGGTAGGCTGTAAGAGCCCAATGCAGAGCGAGTTGTTTCTTAGCTTCCCAAAGAGCTGGAAGCAAGATGCTTTGTGGACTATCTCTGTCTTTGGAAACAATTCAGCACTTTGTGCCTTGAAGCTCTAGGGCAATGTAGCACACCCACAGCAGAAGTTCTACTTCAGCCAGATCAGGCCTGCAAAGAAACTGCGTTTCACAGCCCTTTGTAAGGTTTGTTCCCGGTAGGCTGTAAGAGCCCAATGCAGAACGAGTTGTTTCTTAGCTTCCCAAAGAGCTGGAAGCAAGATGCTTTGGGGACTATCTCTGTCTTTGGAAACAATTCAGCACTTTGTGCCTTGAAGCTCTAGGGCAATGTAGCACACCCACAGCAGAAGTTCTACTTCAGCCAGATCAGGCCGGCAAAGAAACTGCGTTTCACAGCCCTTTGTAAGGGATGTTCCCGGTAGGCTGTAAGAGCCCAATGCAGAACGAGTTGTTTCTTAGCTTCCCAAAGAGCTGGAAGCAAGATGCTTTGGGGACTATCTCTGTCTTTGGAAACAATTCAGCACTTTGTGCCTTGAAGCTCTAGGGCAATGTAGCACACCCACAGCAGAAGTTCTACTTCAGCCAGATCAGGCCGGCAAAGAAACTGCGTTTCACAGCCCTTTGTAAGGGATGTTCCCGGTAGGCTGTAAGAGCCCAATGCAGAACGAGTTGTTTCTTAGCTTCCCAAAGAGCTGGAAGCAAGATGCTTTGGGGACTATCTCTGTCTTTGGAAACAATTCAGCACTTTGTGCCTTGAAGCTCTAGGGCAATGTAGCACACCCACAGCAGAAGTTCTACTTCAGCCAGATCAGGCCTGCAAAGAAACTGCGTTTCACAGCCCTTTGTAAGGGATGTTCCGGGTAGGCTGTAAGAGCCCAATGCAGAGCGAGTTGTTTCTTAGCTTCCCAAAGAGCTGGAAGCAAGATGCTTTGGGGACTATCTCTGTCTTTGGAAACAATTCAGCACTTTGTGCCTTGAAGCTCTAGGGCAATGTAGCACACCCAGAGCAGAAGTTCTACTTCAGCCAGATCAGGCCTGCAAAGAAACTGCGTTTCACAGCCCTTTGTAAGGGATGTTCCCGGTAGGCTGTAAGAGCCCAATGCAGAGCGAGTTGTTTCTTAGCTTCCCAAAGAGCTGGAAGCAAGATGCTTTGGGGACTATCTCTGTCTTTGGAAACAATTCAGCACTTTGTGCCTTGAAGCTCTAGGGCAATGTAGCACACCCACAGCAGAAGTTCTACTTCAGCCAGATCAGGCCGGCAAAGAAACTGCGTTTCACAGCCCTTTGTAAGGGATGTTCCCGGTAGGCTGTAAGAGCCCAATGCAGAACGAGTTGTTTCTTAGCTTCCCAAAGAGCTGGAAGCAAGATGCTTTGGGGACTATCTCTGTCTTTGGAAACAATTCAGCACTTTGTGCCTTGAAGCTCTAGGGCAATGTAGCACACCCAGAGCAGAAGTTCTACTTCAGCCAGATCAGGCCTGCAAAGAAACTGCGTTTCACAGCCCTTTGTAAGGGATGTTCCCGGTAGGCTGTAAGAGCCCAATGCAGAGCGAGTTGTTTCTTAGCTTCCCAAAGAGCTGGAAGCAAGATGCTTTGGGGCCTATCTCTGTCTTTGGAAACAATTCAGCACTTTGTGCCTTGAAGCTCTAGGGCAATGTAGCACACCCACAGCAGAAGTTCTACTTCAGCCAGATCAGGCCTGCAAAGAAACTGCGTTTCACAGCCCTTTGTAAGGGATGTTCCCGGTAGGCTGTAAGAGCCCAATGCAGAACGAGTTGTTTCTTAGCTTCCCAAAGAGCTGGAAGGAAGATGCTTTGGGGACTATCTCTGTCGTTGGAAACAATTCAGCACTTTGTGCCTTGAAGCTCTAGGGCAATGTAGCACACCCAGAGCAGAAGTTCTACTTCAGCCAGATCAGGCCTGCAAAGAAACTGCGTTTCACAGCCCTTTGTAAGGGATGTTCCCGGTAGGCTGTAAGAGCCCAATGCAGAGCGAGTTGTTTCTTAGCTTCCCAAAGAGCTGGAAGCAAGATGCTTTGGGGACTATCTCTGTCTTTGGAAACAATTCAGCACTTTGTGCCTTGAAGCTCTAGGGCAATGTAGCACACCCACAGCAGAAGTTCTACTTCAGCCAGATCAGGCCGGCAAAGAAACTGCGTTTCACAGCCCTTTGTAAGGGATGTTCCCGGTAGGCTGTAAGAACCCAATGCAGAACGAGTTGTTTCTTAGCTTCCCAAAGAGATGGAAGCAAGATGCTTTGGGGACTATCTCTGTCTTTGGAAACAATTCAGCACTTTGTGCCTTGAAGCTCTAGGGCAATGTAGCACACCCACAGCAGAAGTTCTACTTCAGCCAGATCAGGTTGCAAAGAAACTACGTTTCACAGCCCTTTGTAAGGGATGTTCCCGGTAGGCTGTAAGAGCCCAATGCAGAGCGAGTTGTTTCTTAGCTTCCCAAAGAGCTGGAAGCAAGATGCTTTGGGGACTATCTCTGTCTTTGGAAACAATTCAGCACTTTGTGCCTTGAAGCTCTAGGGCAATGTAGCACACCCACAGCAGAAGTTCTACTTCAGCCAGATCAGGCCTGCAAAGAAACTGCGTTTCACAGCCCTTTGTAAGGGATGTTCCCGGTAGGCTGTAAGAGCCCAATGCAGAACGAGTTGTTTCTTAGCTTCCCAAAGAGCTGGAAGGAAGATGCTTTGGGGACTATCTCTGTCTTTGGAAACAATTCAGCACTTTGTGCCTTGAAGCTCTAGGGCAATGTAGCACACCCAGAGCAGAAGTTCTACTTCAGCCAGATCAGGCCTGCAAAGAAACTGCGTTTCACAGCCCTTTGTAAGGGATGTTCCCGGTAGGCTGTATGAGCCCAATGCAGAGCGAGTTGTTTCTTAGCTTCCCAAAGAGCTGGAAGCAAGATGCTTTGGGGACTATCTCTGTCTTTGGAAACAATTCAGCACTTTGTGCCTTGAAGCTCTAGGGCAATGTAGCACACCCACAGCAGAAGTTCTACTTCAGCCAGATCAGGCCGGCAAAGAAACTGCGTTTCACAGCCCTTTGTAAGGGATGTTCCCGGTAGGCTGTAAGAACCCAATGCAGAACGAGTTGTTTCTTAGCTTCCCAAAGAGATGGAAGCAAGATGCTTTGGGGACTATCTCTGTCTTTGGAAACAATTCAGCACTTTGTGCCTTGAAGCTCTAGGGCAATGTAGCACACCCACAGCAGAAGTTCTACTTCAGCCAGATCAGGTTGCAAAGAAACTACGTTTCACAGCCCTTTGTAAGGGATGTTCCCGGTAGGCTGTAAGAGCCCAATGCAGAGCGAGTTGTTTCTTAGCTTCCCAAAGAGCTGGAAGCAAGATGCTTTGGGGCCTATCTCTGTCTTTGGAAACAATTCAGCAGTTTGTGCCTTGAAGCTCTAGGGCAATGTAGCCCACCCACAGCAGAAGTTCTACTTCAGCCAGATCAGGCCTGCAAAGAAACTGCGTTTCACAGCCCTTTGTAAGGGATGTTCCCGGTAGGCTGTAAGAGCCCAATGCAGAACGAGTTGTTTCTTAGCTTCCCAAAGAGCTGGAAGCAAGATGCTTTGTGGACTATCTCTGTCTTTGGAAACAATTCAGCACTTTGTGCCTTGAAGCTCTAGGGCAATGTAGCACACCCACAGCAGAAGTTCTACTTCAGCCAGATCAGGCCTGCAAAGAAACTGCGTTTCACAGCCCTTTGTAAGGTTTGTTCCCGGTAGGCTGTAAGAGCCCAATGCAGAACGAGTTGTTTCTTAGCTTCCCAAAGAGCTGGAAGCAAGATGCTTTGGGGACTATCTCTGTCTTTGGAAACAATTCAGCACTTTGTGCCTTGAAGCTCTAGGGCAATGTAGCACACCCACAGCAGAAGTTCTACTTCAGCCAGATCAGGCCGGCAAAGAAACTGCGTTTCACAGCCCTTTGTAAGGGATGTTCCCGGTAGGCTGTAAGAGCCCAATGCAGAACGAGTTGTTTCTTAGCTTCCCAAAGAGCTGGAAGCAAGATGCTTTGGGGACTATCTCTGTCTTTGGAAACAATTCAGCACTTTGTGCCTTGAAGCTCTAGGGCAATGTAGCACACCCACAGCAGAAGTTCTACTTCAGCCAGATCAGGCCGGCAAAGAAACTGCGTTTCACAGCCCTTTGTAAGGGATGTTCCCGGTAGGCTGTAAGAGCCCAATGCAGAACGAGTTGTTTCTTAGCTTCCCAAAGAGCTGGAAGCAAGATGCTTTGTGGACTATCTCTGTCTTTGGAAACAATTCAGCACTTTGTGCCTTGAAGCTCTAGGGCAATGTAGCACACCCACAGCAGAAGTTCTACTTCAGCCAGATCAGGCCTGCAAAGAAACTGCGTTTCACAGCCCTTTGTAAGGGATGTTCCGGGTAGGCTGTAAGAGCCCAATGCAGAGCGAGTTGTTTCTTAGCTTCCCAAAGAGCTGGAAGCAAGATGCTTTGGGGACTATCTCTGTCTTTGGAAACAATTCAGCACTTTGTGCCTTGAACCTCTAGGGCAATGTAGCACACCCAGAGCAGAAGTTCTACTTCAGCCAGATCAGGCCTGCAAAGAAACTGCGTTTCACAGCCCTTTGTAAGGGATGTTCCCGGTAGGCTGTAAGAGCCCAATGCAGAGCGAGTTGTTTCTTAGCTTCCCAAAGAGCTGGAAGCAAGATGCTTTGGGGACTATCTCTGTCTTTGGAAACAATTCAGCACTTTGTGCCTTGAAGCTCTAGGGCAATGTAGCACACCCACAGCAGAAGTTCTACTTCAGCCAGATCAGGCCTGCAAAGAAACTGCGTTTCACAGCCCTTTGTAAGGGATGTTCCCGGTAGGCTGTAAGAGCCCAATGCAGAACGAGTTGTTTCTTAGCTTCCCAAAGAGCTGGAAGCAAGATGCTTTGGGGACTATCTCTGTCTTTGGAAACAATTCAGCACTTTGTGCCTTGAAGCTCTAGGGCAATGTAGCACACCCAGAGCAGAAGTTCTACTTCAGCCAGATCAGGCCTGCAAAGAAACTGCGTTTCACAGCCCTTTGTAAGGGATGTTCCCGGTAGGCTGTAAGAGCCCAATGCAGAGCGAGTTGTTTCTTAGCTTCCCAAAGAGCTGGAAGCAAGATGCTTTGGGGCCTATCTCTGTCTTTGGAAACAATTCAGCACTTTGTGCCTTGAAGCTCTAGGGCAATGTAGCACACCCACAGCAGAAGTTCTACTTCAGCCAGATCAGGTTGCAAAGAAACTACGTTTCACAGCCCTTTGTAAGGGATGTTCCCGGTAGGCTGTAAGAGCCCAATGCAGAGCGAGTTGTTTCTTAGCTTCCCAAAGAGCTGGAAGCAAGATGCTTTGGGGCCTATCTCTGTCTTTGGAAACAATTCAGCAGTTTGTGCCTTGAAGCTCTAGGGCAATGTAGCCCACCCACAGCAGAAGTTCTACTTCAGCCAGATCAGGCCTGCAAAGAAACTGCGTTTCACAGCCCTTTGTAAGGGATGTTCCCGGTAGGCTGTAAGAGCCCAATGCAGAACGAGTTGTTTCTTAGCTTCCCAAAGAGCTGGAAGCAAGATGCTTTGTGGACTATCTCTGTCTTTGGAAACAATTCAGCACTTTGTGCCTTGAAGCTCTAGGGCAATGTAGCACACCCACAGCAGAAGTTCTACTTCAGCCAGATCAGGCCTGCAAAGAAACTGCGTTTCACAGCCCTTTGTAAGGTTTGTTCCCGGTAGGCTGTAAGAGCCCAATGCAGAACGAGTTGTTTCTTAGCTTCCCAAAGAGCTGGAAGCAAGATGCTTTGGGGACTATCTCTGTCTTTGGAAACAATTCAGCACTTTGTGCCTTGAAGCTCTAGGGCAATGTAGCACACCCACAGCAGAAGTTCTACTTCAGCCAGATCAGGCCGGCAAAGAAACTGCGTTTCACAGCCCTTTGTAAGGGATGTTCCCGGTAGGCTGTAAGAGCCCAATGCAGAACGAGTTGTTTCTTAGCTTCCCAAAGAGCTGGAAGCAAGATGCTTTGGGGACTATCTCTGTCTTTGGAAACAATTCAGCACTTTGTGCCTTGAAGCTCTAGGGCAATGTAGCACACCCACAGCAGAAGTTCTACTTCAGCCAGATCAGGCCGGCAAAGAAACTGCGTTTCACAGCCCTTTGTAAGGGATGTTCCCGGTAGGCTGTAAGAGCCCAATGCAGAACGAGTTGTTTCTTAGCTTCCCAAAGAGCTGGAAGCAAGATGCTTTGGGGACTATCTCTGTCTTTGGAAACAATTCAGCACTTTGTGCCTTGAAGCTCTAGGGCAATGTAGCACACCCACAGCAGAAGTTCTACTTCAGCCAGATCAGGCCTGCAAAGAAACTGCGTTTCACAGCCCTTTGTAAGGGATGTTCCGGGTAGGCTGTAAGAGCCCAATGCAGAGCGAGTTGTTTCTTAGCTTCCCAAAGAGCTGGAAGCAAGATGCTTTGGGGACTATCTCTGTCTTTGGAAACAATTCAGCACTTTGTGCCTTGAAGCTCTAGGGCAATGTAGCACACCCAGAGCAGAAGTTCTACTTCAGCCAGATCAGGCCTGCAAAGAAACTGCGTTTCACAGCCCTTTGTAAGGGATGTTCCCGGTAGGCTGTAAGAGCCCAATGCAGAGCGAGTTGTTTCTTAGCTTCCCAAAGAGCTGGAAGCAAGATGCTTTGGGGACTATCTCTGTCTTTGGAAACAATTCAGCACTTTGTGCCTTGAAGCTCTAGGGCAATGTAGCACACCCACAGCAGAAGTTCTACTTCAGCCAGATCAGGCCGGCAAAGAAACTGCGTTTCACAGCCCTTTGTAAGGGATGTTCCCGGTAGGCTGTAAGAGCCCAATGCAGAACGAGTTGTTTCTTAGCTTCCCAAAGAGCTGGAAGCAAGATGCTTTGGGGACTATCTCTGTCTTTGGAAACAATTCAGCACTTTGTGCCTTGAAGCTCTAGGGCAATGTAGCACACCCAGAGCAGAAGTTCTACTTCAGCCAGATCAGGCCTGCAAAGAAACTGCGTTTCACAGCCCTTTGTAAGGGATGTTCCCGGTAGGCTGTAAGAGCCCAATGCAGAGCGAGTTGTTTCTTAGCTTCCCAAAGAGCTGGAAGCAAGATGCTTTGGGGCCTATCTCTGTCTTTGGAAACAATTCAGCACTTTGTGCCTTGAAGCTCTAGGGCAATGTAGCACACCCACAGCAGAAGTTCTACTTCAGCCAGATCAGGCCTGCAAAGAAACTGCGTTTCACAGCCCTTTGTAAGGGATGTTCCCGGTAGGCTGTAAGAGCCCAATGCAGAACGAGTTGTTTCTTAGCTTCCCAAAGAGCTGGAAGGAAGATGCTTTGGGGACTATCTCTGTCGTTGGAAACAATTCAGCACTTTGTGCCTTGAAGCTCTAGGGCAATGTAGCACACCCAGAGCAGAAGTTCTACTTCAGCCAGATCAGGCCTGCAAAGAAACTGCGTTTCACAGCCCTTTGTAAGGGATGTTCCCGGTAGGCTGTAAGAGCCCAATGCAGAGCGAGTTGTTTCTTAGCTTCCCAAAGAGCTGGAAGCAAGATGCTTTGGGGACTATCTCTGTCTTTGGAAACAATTCAGCACTTTGTGCCTTGAAGCTCTAGGGCAATGTAGCACACCCACAGCAGAAGTTCTACTTCAGCCAGATCAGGCCGGCAAAGAAACTGCGTTTCACAGCCCTTTGTAAGGGATGTTCCCGGTAGGCTGTAAGAACCCAATGCAGAACGAGTTGTTTCTTAGCTTCCCAAAGAGATGGAAGCAAGATGCTTTGGGGACTATCTCTGTCTTTGGAAACAATTCAGCACTTTGTGCCTTGAAGCTCTAGGGCAATGTAGCACACCCACAGCAGAAGTTCTACTTCAGCCAGATCAGGTTGCAAAGAAACTACGTTTCACAGCCCTTTGTAAGGGATGTTCCCGGTAGGCTGTAAGAGCCCAATGCAGAGCGAGTTGTTTCTTAGCTTCCCAAAGAGCTGGAAGCAAGATGCTTTGGGGCCTATCTCTGTCTTTGGAAACAATTCAGCACTTTGTGCCTTGAAGCTCTAGGGCAATGTAGCCCACCCACAGCAGAAGTTCTACTTCAGCCAGATCAGGCCTGCAAAGAAACTGCGTTTCACAGCCCTTTGTAAGGGATGTTCCCGGTAGGCTGTAAGAGCCCAATGCAGAACGAGTTGTTTCTTAGCTTCCCAAAGAGCTGGAAGCAAGATGCTTTGGGGACTATCTCTGTCTTTGGAAACAATTCAGCACTTTGTGCCTTGAAGCTCTAGGGCAATGTAGCACACCCACAGCAGAAGTTCTACTTCAGCCAGATCAGGCCGGCAAAGAAACTGCGTTTCACAGCCCTTTGTAAGGGATGTTCCCGGTAGGCTGTAAGAGCCCAATGCAGAACGAGTTGTTTCTTAGCTTCCCAAAGAGCTGGAAGCAAGATGCTTTGGGGACTATCTCTGTCTTTGGAAACAATTCAGCACTTTGTGCCTTGAAGCTCTAGGGCAATGTAGCACACCCAGAGCAGAAGTTCTACTTCAGCCAGATCAGGCCTGCAAAGAAACTGCGTTTCACAGCCCTTTGTAAGGGATGTTCCCGGTAGGCTGTAAGAGCCCAATGCAGAGCGAGTTGTTTCTTAGCTTCCCAAAGAGCTGGAAGCAAGATGCTTTGGGGACTATCTCTGTCTTTGGAAACAATTCAGCACTTTGTGCCTTGAAGCTCTAGGGCAATGTAGCACACCCACAGCAGAAGTTCTACTTCAGCCAGATCAGGCCGGCAAAGAAACTGCGTTTCACAGCCCTTTGTAAGGGATGTTCCCGGTAGGCTGTAAGAACCCAATGCAGAACGAGTTGTTTCTTAGCTTCCCAAAGAGCTGGAAGCAAGATGCTTTGGGGACTATCTCTGTCTTTGGAAACAATTCAGCACTTTGTGCCTTGAAGCTCTAGGGCAATGTAGCACACCCAGAGCAGAAGTTCTACTTCAGCCAGATCAGGCCGGCAAAGAAACTGCGTTTCACAGCCCTTTGTAAGGGATGTTCCCGGTAGGCTGTAAGAACCCAATGCACAACGAGTTGTTTCTTAGCTTCCCAAAGAGCTGGAAGCAAGATGCTTTGGGGACTATCTCTGTCGTTGGAAACAATTCAGCACTTTGTGCCTTGAAGCTCTAGGGCAATGTAGCACACCCAGAGCAGAAGTTCTACTTCAGCCAGATCAGGCCTGCAAAGAAACTGCGTTTCACAGCCCTTTGTAAGGGATGTTCCCGGTAGGCTGTAAGAGCCCAATGCAGAGCGAGTTGTTTCTTAGCTTCCCAAAGAGCTGGAAGCAAGATGCTTTGGGGACTATCTCTGTCTTTGGAAACAATTCAGCACTTTGTGCCTTGAAGCTCTAGGGCAATGTAGCACACCCACAGCAGAAGTTCTACTTCAGCCAGATCAGGCCGGCAAAGAAACTGCGTTTCACAGCCCTTTGTAAGGGATGTTCCCGGTAGGCTGTAAGAACCCAATGCAGAACGAGTTGTTTCTTAGCTTCCCAAAGAGATGGAAGCAAGATGCTTTGGGGACTATCTCTGTCTTTGGAAACAATTCAGCACTTTGTGCCTTGAAGCTCTAGGGCAATGTAGCACACCCACAGCAGAAGTTCTACTTCAGCCAGATCAGGTTGCAAAGAAACTACGTTTCACAGCCCTTTGTATGGGATGTTCCCGGTAGGCTGTAAGAGCCCAATGCAGAGCGAGTTGTTTCTTAGCTTCCCAAAGAGCTGGAAGCAAGATGCTTTGGGGCCTATCTCTGTCTTTGGAAACAATTCAGCAGTTTGTGCCTTGAAGCTCTAGGGCAATGTAGCCCACCCACAGCAGAAGTTCTACTTCAGCCAGATCAGGCCTGCAAAGAAACTGCGTTTCACAGCCCTTTGTAAGGGATGTTCCCGGTAGGCTGTAAGAGCCCAATGCAGAACGAGTTGTTTCTTAGCTTCCCAAAGAGCTGGAAGCAAGATGCTTTGTGGACTATCTCTGTCTTTGGAAACAATTCAGCACTTTGTGCCTTGAAGCTCTAGGGCAATGTAGCACACCCACAGCAGAAGTTCTACTTCAGCCAGATCAGGCCTGCAAAGAAACTGCGTTTCACACCCCTTTGTAAGGTTTGTTCCCGGTAGGCTGTAAGAGCCCAATGCAGAACGAGTTGTTTCTTAGCTTCCCAAAGAGCTGGAAGCAAGATGCTTTGGGGACTATCTCTGTCTTTGGAAACAATTCAGCACTTTGTGCCTTGAAGCTCTAGGGCAATGTAGCACACCCACAGCAGAAGTTCTACTTCAGCCAGATCAGGCCGGCAAAGAAACTGCGTTTCACAGCCCTTTGTAAGGGATGTTCCCGGTAGGCTGTAAGAGCCCAATGCAGAACGAGTTGTTTCTTAGCTTCCCAAAGAGCTGGAAGCAAGATGCTTTGGGGACTATCTCTGTCTTTGGAAACAATTCAGCACTTTGTGCCTTGAAGCTCTAGGGCAATGTAGCACACCCACAGCAGAAGTTCTACTTCAGCCAGATCAGGCCTGCAAAGAAACTGCGTTTCACAGCCCTTTGTAAGGGATGTTCCGGGTAGGCTGTAAGAGCCCAATGCAGAGCGAGTTGTTTCTTAGCTTCCCAAAGAGCTGGAAGCAAGATGCTTTGGGGACTATCTCTGTCTTTGGAAACAATTCAGCACTTTGTGCCTTGAAGCTCTAGGGCAATGTAGCACACCCAGAGCAGAAGTTCTACTTCAGCCAGATCAGGCCTGCAAAGAAACTGCGTTTCACAGCCCTTTGTAAGGGATGTTCCCGGTAGGCTGTAAGAGCCCAATGCAGAGCGAGTTGTTTCTTAGCTTCCCAAAGAGCTGGAAGCAAGATGCTTTGGGGACTATCTCTGTCTTTGGAAACAATTCAGCACTTTGTGCCTTGAAGCTCTAGGGCAATGTAGCACACCCACAGCAGAAGTTCTACTTCAGCCAGATCAGGCCGGCAAAGAAACTGCGTTTCACAGCCCTTTGTAAGGGATGTTCCCGGTAGGCTGTAAGAGCCCAATGCAGAACGAGTTGTTTCTTAGCATCCCAAAGAGCTGGAAGCAAGATGCTTTGGGGACTATCTCTGTCTTTGGAAACAATTCAGCACTTTGTGCCTTGAAGCTCTAGGGCAATGTAGCACACCCAGAGCAGAAGTTCTACTTCAGCCAGATCAGGCCTGCAAAGAAACTGCGTTTCACAGCCCTTTGTAAGGGATGTTCCCGGTAGGCTGTAAGAGCCCAATGCAGAGCGAGTTGTTTCTTAGCTTCCCAAAGAGCTGGAAGCAAGATGCTTTGGGGCCTATCTCTGTCTTTGGAAACAATTCAGCACTTTGTGCCTTGAAGCTCTAGGGCAATGTAGCACACCCACAGCAGAAGTTCTACTTCAGCCAGATCAGGCCTGCAAAGAAACTGCGTTTCACAGCCCTTTGTAAGGGATGTTCCCGGTAGGCTGTAAGAGCCCAATGCAGAACGAGTTGTTTCTTAGCTTCCCAAAGAGCTGGAAGGAAGATGCTTTGGGGACTATCTCTGTCGTTGGAAACAATTCAGCACTTTGTGCCTTGAAGCTCTAGGGCAATGTAGCACACCCAGAGCAGAAGTTCTACTTCAGCCAGATCAGGCCTGCAAAGAAACTGCGTTTCACAGCCCTTTGTAAGGGATGTTCCCGGTAGGCTGTAAGAGCCCAATGCAGAGCGAGTTGTTTCTTAGCTTCCCAAAGAGCTGGAAGCAAGATGCTTTGGGGACTATCTCTGTCTTTGGAAACAATTCAGCACTTTGTGCCTTGAAGCTCTAGGGCAATGTAGCACACCCACAGCAGAAGTTCTACTTCAGCCAGATCAGGCCGGCAAAGAAACTGCGTTTCACAGCCCTTTGTAAGGGATGTTCCCGGTAGGCTGTAAGAACCCAATGCAGAACGAGTTGTTTCTTAGCTTCCCAAAGAGATGGAAGCAAGATGCTTTGGGGACTATCTCTGTCTTTGGAAACAATTCAGCACTTTGTGCCTTGAAGCTCTAGGGCAATGTAGCACACCCACAGCAGAAGTTCTACTTCAGCCAGATCAGGTTGCAAAGAAACTACGTTTCACAGCCCTTTGTAAGGGATGTTCCCGGTAGGCTGTAAGAGCCCAATGCAGAGCGAGTTGTTTCTTAGCTTCCCAAAGAGCTGGAAGCAAGATGCTTTGGGGCCTATCTCTGTCTTTGGAAACAATTCAGCACTTTGTGCCTTGAAGCTCTAGGGCAATGTAGCCCACCCACAGCAGAAGTTCTACTCCAGCCAGATCAGGCCTGCAAAGAAACTGCGTTTCACAGCCCTTTGTAAGGGATGTTCCCGGTAGGCTGTAAGAGCCCAATGCAGAACGAGTTGTTTCTTAGCTTCCCAAAGAGCTGGAAGCAAGATGCTTTGGGGACTATCTCTGTCTTTGGAAACAATTCAGCACTTTGTGCCTTGAAGCTCTAGGGCAATGTAGCACACCCACAGCAGAAGTTCTACTTCAGCCAGATCAGGCCGGCAAAGAAACTGCGTTTCACAGCCCTTTGTAAGGGATGTTCCCGGTAGGCTGTAAGAGCCCAATGCAGAACGAGTTGTTTCTTAGCTTCCCAAAGAGCTGGAAGCAAGATGCTTTGGGGACTATCTCTGTCTTTGGAAACAATTCAGCACTTTGTGCCTTGAAGCTCTAGGGCAATGTAGCACACCCAGAGCAGAAGTTCTACTTCAGCCAGATCAGGCCTGCAAAGAAACTGCGTTTCACAGCCCTTTGTAAGGGATGTTCCCGGTAGGCTGTAAGAGCCCAATGCAGAGCGAGTTGTTTCTTAGCTTCCCAAAGAGCTGGAAGCAAGATGCTTTGGGGACTATCTCTGTCTTTGGAAACAATTCAGCACTTTGTGCCTTGAAGCTCTAGGGCAATGTAGCACACCCACAGCAGAAGTTCTACTTCAGCCAGATCAGGCCGGCAAAGAAACTGCGTTTCACAGCCCTTTGTAAGGGATGTTCCCGGTAGGCTGTAAGAACCCAATGCAGAACGAGTTGTTTCTTAGCTTCCCAAAGAGCTGGAAGCAAGATGCTTTGGGGACTATCTCTGTCTTTGGAAACAATTCAGCACTTTGTGCCTTGAAGCTCTAGGGCAATGTAGCACACCCACAGCAGAAGTTCTACTTCAGCCAGATCAGGCCTGCAAAGAAACTGCGTTTCACAGCCCTTTGTAAGGTTTGTTCCCGGTAGGCTGTAAGAGCCCAATGCAGAACGAGTTGTTTCTTAGCTTCCCAAAGAGCTGGAAGCAAGATGCTTTGGGGACTATCTCTGTCTTTGGAAACAATTCAGCACTTTGTGCCTTGAAGCTCTAGGGCAATGTAGCACACCCACAGCAGAAGTTCTACTTCAGCCAGATCAGGCCGGCAAAGAAACTGCGTTTCACAGCCCTTTGTAAGGGATGTTCCCGGTAGGCTGTAAGAGCCCAATGCAGAACGAGTTGGTTCTTAGCTTCCCAAAGAGCTGGAAGCAAGATGCTTTGGGGACTATCTCTGTCTTTGGAAACAATTCAGCACTTTGTGCCTTGAAGCTCTAGGGCAATGTAGCACACCCACAGCAGAAGTTCTACTTCAGCCAGATCAGGCCTGCAAAGAAACTGCGTTTCACAGCCCTTTGTAAGGGATGTTCCGGGTAGGCTGTAAGAGCCCAATGCAGAGCGAGTTGTTTCTTAGCTTCCCAAAGAGCTGGAAGCAAGATGCTTTGGGGACTATCTCTGTCTTTGGAAACAATTCAGCACTTTGTGCCTTGAAGCTCTAGGGCAATGTAGCACACCCAGAGCAGAAGTTCTACTTCAGCCAGATCAGGCCTGCAAAGAAACTGCGTTTCACAGCCCTTTGTAAGGGATGTTCCCGGTAGGCTGTAAGAGCCCAATGCAGAGCGAGTTGTTTCTTAGCTTCCCAAAGAGCTGGAAGCAAGATGCTTTGGGGACTATCTCTGTCTTTGGAAACAATTCAGCACTTTGTGCCTTGAAGCTCTAGGGCAATGTAGCACACCCACAGCAGAAGTTCTACTTCAGCCAGATCAGGCCGGCAAAGAAACTGCGTTTCACAGCCCTTTGTAAGGGATGTTCCCGGTAGGCTGTAAGAGCCCAATGCAGAACGAGTTGCTTCTTAGCTTCCCAAAGAGCTGGAAGCAAGATGCTTTGGGGACTATCTCTGTCTTTGGAAACAATTCAGCACTTTGTGCCTTGAAGCTCTAGGGCAATGTAGCACACCCAGAGCAGAAGTTCTACTTCAGCCAGATCAGGCCGGCAAAGAAACTGCGTTTCACAGCCCTTTGTAAGGGATGTTCCCGGTAGGCTGTAAGAACCCAATGCACAACGAGTTGTTTCTTAGCTTCCCAAAGAGATGGAAGCAAGATGCTTTGGGGACTATCTCTGTCTTTGGAAACAATTCAGCACTTTGTGCCTTGAAGCTCTAGGGCAATGTAGCACACCCACAGCAGAAGTTCTACTTCAGCCAGATCAGGCCTGCAAAGAAACTGCGTTTCACAGCCCTTTGTAAGGGATGTTCCCGGTAGGCTGTAAGAGCCCAATGCAGAACGAGTTGTTTCTTAGCTTCCCAAAGAGCTGGAAGGAAGATGCTTTGGGGACTATCTCTGTCGTTGGAAACAATTCAGCACTTTGTGCCTTGAAGCTCTAGGGCAATGTAGCACACCCAGAGCAGAAGTTCTACTTCAGCCAGATCAGGCCTGCAAAGAAACTGCGTTTCACAGCCCTTTGTAAGGGATGTTCCCGGTAGGCTGTAAGAGCCCAATGCAGAGCGAGTTGTTTCTTAGCTTCCCAAAGAGCTGGAAGCAAGATGCTTTGGGGACTATCTCTGTCTTTGGAAACAATTCAGCACTTTGTGCCTTGAAGCTCTAGGGCAATGTAGCACACCCACAGCAGAAGTTCTACTTCAGCCAGATCAGGCCGGCAAAGAAACTGCGTTTCACAGCCCTTTGTAAGGGATGTTCCCGGTAGGCTGTAAGAACCCAATGCAGAACGAGTTGTTTCTTAGCTTCCCAAAGAGATGGAAGCAAGATGCTTTGGGGACTATCTCTGTCTTTGGAAACAATTCAGCACTTTGTGCCTTGAAGCTCTAGGGCAATGTAGCACACCCACAGCAGAAGTTCTACTTCAGCCAGATCAGGTTGCAAAGAAACTACGTTTCACAGCCCTTTGTAAGGGATGTTCCCGGTAGGCTGTAAGAGCCCAATGCAGAGCGAGTTGTTTCTTAGCTTCCCAAAGAGCTGGAAGCAAGATGCTTTGGGGCCTATCTCTGTCTTTGGAAACAATTCAGCAGTTTGTGCCTTGAAGCTCTAGGGCAATGTAGCCCACCCACAGCAGAAGTTCTACTTCAGCCAGATCAGGCCTGCAAAGAAACTGCGTTTCACAGCCCTTTGTAAGGGATGTTCCCGGTAGGCTGTAAGAGCCCAATGCAGAACGAGTTGTTTCTTAGCTTCCCAAAGAGCTGGAAGCAAGATGCTTTGTGGACTATCTCTGTCTTTGGAAACAATTCAGCACTTTGTGCCTTGAAGCTCTAGGGCAATGTAGCACACCCACAGCAGAAGTTCTACTTCAGCCAGATCAGGCCTGCAAAGAAACTGCGTTTCACAGCCCTTTGTAAGGTTTGTTCCCGGTAGGCTGTAAGAGCCCAATGCAGAACGAGTTGTTTCTTAGCTTCCCAAAGAGCTGGAAGCAAGATGCTTTGGGGACTATCTCTGTCTTTGGAAACAATTCAGCACTTTGTGCCTTGAAGCTCTAGGGCAATGTAGCACACCCACAGCAGAAGTTCTACTTCAGCCAGATCAGGCCGGCAAAGAAACTGCGTTTCACAGCCCTTTGTAAGGGATGTTCCCGGTAGGCTGTAAGAGCCCAATGCAGAACGAGTTGTTTCTTAGCTTCCCAAAGAGCTGGAAGCAAGATGCTTTGGGGACTATCTCTGTCTTTGGAAACAATTCAGCACTTTGTGCCTTGAAGCTCTAGGGCAATGTAGCACACCCACAGCAGAAGTTCTACTTCAGCCAGATCAGGCCGGCAAAGAAACTGCGTTTCACAGCCCTTTGTAAGGGATGTTCCCGGTAGGCTGTAAGAGCCCAATGCAGAACGAGTTGTTTCTTAGCTTCCCAAAGAGCTGGAAGCAAGATGCTTTGGGGACTATCTCTGTCTTTGGAAACAATTCAGCACTTTGTGCCTTGAAGCTCTAGGGCAATGTAGCACACCCACAGCAGAAGTTCTACTTCAGCCAGATCAGGCCTGCAAAGAAACTGCGTTTCACAGCCCTTTGTAAGGGATGTTCCGGGTAGGCTGTAAGAGCCCAATGCAGAGCGAGTTGTTTCTTAGCTTCCCAAAGAGCTGGAAGCAAGATGCTTTGGGGACTATCTCTGTCTTTGGAAACAATTCAGCACTTTGTGCCTTGAAGCTCTAGGGCAATGTAGCACACCCAGAGCAGAAGTTCTACTTCAGCCAGATCAGGCCTGCAAAGAAACTGCGTTTCACAGCCCTTTGTAAGGGATGTTCCCGGTAGGCTGTAAGAGCCCAATGCAGAGCGAGTTGTTTCTTAGCTTCCCAAAGAGCTGGAAGCAAGATGCTTTGGGGACTATCTCTGTCTTTGGAAACAATTCAGCACTTTGTGCCTTGAAGCTCTAGGGCAATGTAGCACACCCACAGCAGAAGTTCTACTTCAGCCAGATCAGGCCGGCAAAGAAACTGCGTTTCACAGCCCTTTGTAAGGGATGTTCCCGGTAGGCTGTAAGAGCCCAATGCAGAACGAGTTGTTTCTTAGCTTCCCAAAGAGCTGGAAGCAAGATGCTTTGGGGACTATCTCTGTCTTTGGAAACAATTCAGCACTTTGTGCCTTGAAGCTCTAGGGCAATGTAGCACACCCAGAGCAGAAGTTCTACTTCAGCCAGATCAGGCCTGCAAAGAAACTGCGTTTCACAGCCCTTTGTAAGGGATGTTCCCGGTAGGCTGTAAGAGCCCAATGCAGAGCGAGTTGTTTCTTAGCTTCCCAAAGAGCTGGAAGCAAGATGCTTTGGGGCCTATCTCTGTCTTTGGAAACAATTCAGCACTTTGTGCCTTGAAGCTCTAGGGCAATGTAGCACACCCACAGCAGAAGTTCTACTTCAGCCAGATCAGGCCTGCAAAGAAACTGCGTTTCACAGCCCTTTGTAAGGGATGTTCCCGGTAGGCTGTAAGAGCCCAATGCAGAACGAGTTGTTTCTTAGCTTCCCAAAGAGCTGGAAGGAAGATGCTTTGGGGACTATCTCTGTCGTTGGAAACAATTCAGCACTTTGTGCCTTGAAGCTCTAGGGCAATGTAGCACACCCAGAGCAGAAGTTCTACTTCAGCCAGATCAGGCCTGCAAAGAAACTGCGTTTCACAGCCCTTTGTAAGGGATGTTCCCGGTAGGCTGTAAGAGCCCAATGCAGAGCGAGTTGTTTCTTAGCTTCCCAAAGAGCTGGAAGCAAGATGCTTTGGGGACTATCTCTGTCTTTGGAAACAATTCAGCACTTTGTGCCTTGAAGCTCTAGGGCAATGTAGCACACCCACAGCAGAAGTTCTACTTCAGCCAGATCAGGCCGGCAAAGAAACTGCGTTTCACAGCCCTTTGTAAGGGATGTTCCCGGTAGGCTGTAAGAACCCAATGCAGAACGAGTTGTTTCTTAGCTTCCCAAAGAGATGGAAGCAAGATGCTTTGGGGACTATCTCTGTCTTTGGAAACAATTCAGCACTTTGTGCCTTGAAGCTCTAGGGCAATGTAGCACACCAACAGCAGAAGTTCTACTTCAGCCAGATCAGGTTGCAAAGAAACTACGTTTCACAGCCCTTTGTAAGGGATGTTCCCGGTAGGCTGTAAGAGCCCAATGCAGAGCGAGTTGTTTCTTAGCTTCCCAAAGAGCTGGAAGCAAGATGCTTTGGGGCCTATCTCTGTCTTTGGAAACAATTCAGCACTTTGTGCCTTGAAGCTCTAGGGCAATGTAGCCCACCCACAGCAGAAGTTCTACTTCAGCCAGATCAGGCCTGCAAAGAAACTGCGTTTCACAGCCCTTTGTAAGGGATGTTCCCGGTAGGCTGTAAGAGCCCAATGCAGAACGAGTTGTTTCTTAGCTTCCCAAAGAGCTGGAAGCAAGATGCTTTGGGGACTATCTCTGTCTTTGGAAACAATTCAGCACTTTGTGCCTTGAAGCTCTAGGGCAATGTAGCACACCCACAGCAGAAGTTCTACTTCAGCCAGATCAGGCCGGCAAAGAAACTGCGTTTCACAGCCCTTTGTAAGGGATGTTCCCGGTAGGCTGTAAGAGCCCAATGCAGAACGAGTTGTTTCTTAGCTTCCCAAAGAGCTGGAAGCAAGATGCTTTGGGGACTATCTCTGTCTTTGGAAACAATTCAGCACTTTGTGCCTTGAAGCTCTAGGGCAATGTAGCACACCCAGAGCAGAAGTTCTACTTCAGCCAGATCAGGCCTGCAAAGAAACTGCGTTTCACAGCCCTTTGTAAGGGATGTTCCCGGTAGGCTGTAAGAGCCCAATGCAGAGCGAGTTGTTTCTTAGCTTCCCAAAGAGCTGGAAGCAAGATGCTTTGGGGACTATCTCTGTCTTTGGAAACAATTCAGCACTTTGTGCCTTGAAGCTCTAGGGCAATGTAGCACACCCACAGCAGAAGTTCTACTTCAGCCAGATCAGGCCGGCAAAGAAACTGCGTTTCACAGCCCTTTGTAAGGGATGTTCCCGGTAGGCTGTAAGAACCCAATGCAGAACGAGTTGTTTCTTAGCTTCCCAAAGAGCTGGAAGCAAGATGCTTTGGGGACTATCTCTGTCTTTGGAAACAATTCAGCACTTTGTGCCTTGAAGCTCTAGGGCAATGTAGCACACCCACAGCAGAAGTTCTACTTCAGCCAGATCAGGCCTGCAAAGAAACTGCGTTTCACAGCCCTTTGTAAGGTTTGTTCCCGGTAGGCTGTAAGAGCCCAATGCAGAACGAGTTGTTTCTTAGCTTCCCAAAGAGCTGGAAGCAAGATGCTTTGGGGACTATCTCTGTCTTTGGAAACAATTCAGCACTTTGTGCCTTGAAGCTCTAGGGCAATGTAGCACACCCACAGCAGAAGTTCTACTTCAGCCAGATCAGGCCGGCAAAGAAACTGCGTTTCACAGCCCTTTGTAAGGGATGTTCCCGGTAGGCTGTAAGAGCCCAATGCAGAACGAGTTGGTTCTTAGCTTCCCAAAGAGCTGGAAGCAAGATGCTTTGGGGACTATCTCTGTCTTTGGAAACAATTCAGCACTTTGTGCCTTGAAGCTCTAGGGCAATGTAGCACACCCACAGCAGAAGTTCTACTTCAGCCAGATCAGGCCTGCAAAGAAACTGCGTTTCACAGCCCTTTGTAAGGGATGTTCCGGGTAGGCTGTAAGAGCCCAATGCAGAGCGAGTTGTTTCTTAGCTTCCCAAAGAGCTGGAAGCAAGATGCTTTGGGGACTATCTCTGTCTTTGGAAACAATTCAGCACTTTGTGCCTTGAAGCTCTAGGGCAATGTAGCACACCCAGAGCAGAAGTTCTACTTCAGCCAGATCAGGCCTGCAAAGAAACTGCGTTTCACAGCCCTTTGTAAGGGATGTTCCCGGTAGGCTGTAAGAGCCCAATGCAGAGCGAGTTGTTTCTTAGCTTCCCAAAGAGCTGGAAGCAAGATGCTTTGGGGACTATCTCTGTCTTTGGAAACAATTCAGCACTTTCTGCCTTGAAGCTCTAGGGCAATGTAGCACACCCACAGCAGAAGTTCTACTTCAGCCAGATCAGGCCGGCAAAGAAACTGCGTTTCACAGCCCTTTGTAAGGGATGTTCCCGGTAGGCTGTAAGAGCCCAATGCAGAACGAGTTGCTTCTTAGCTTCCCAAAGAGCTGGAAGCAAGATGCTTTGGGGACTATCTCTGTCTTTGGAAACAATTCAGCACTTTGTGCCTTGAAGCTCTAGGGCAATGTAGCACACCCAGAGCAGAAGTTCTACTTCAGCCAGATCAGGCCTGCAAAGAAACTGCGTTTCACAGCCCTTTGTAAGGGATGTTCCCGGTAGGCTGTAAGAGCCCAATGCAGAGCGAGTTGTTTCTTAGCTTCCCAAAGAGCTGGAAGCAAGATGCTTTGGGGACTATCTCTGTCTTTGGAAACAATTCAGCACTTTGTGCCTTGAAGCTCTAGGGCAATGTAGCACACCCACAGCAGAAGTTCTACTTCAGCCAGATCAGGCCGGCAAAGAAACTGCGTTTCACAGCCCTTTGTAAGGGATGTTCCCGGTAGGCTGTAAGAACCCAATGCAGAACGAGTTGTTTCTTAGCTTCCCAAAGAGCTGGAAGCAAGATGCTTTGGGGACTATCTCTGTCTTTGGAAACAATTCAGCACTTTGTGCCTTGAAGCTCTAGGGCAATGTAGCACACCCACAGCAGAAGTTCTACTTCAGCCAGATCAGGCCTGCAAAGAAACTGCGTTTCACAGCCCTTTGTAAGGTTTGTTCCCGGTAGGCTGTAAGAGCCCAATGCAGAACGAGTTGTTTCTTAGCTTCCCAAAGAGCTGGAAGCAAGATGCTTTGGGGACTATCTCTGTCTTTGGAAACAATTCAGCACTTTGTGCCTTGAAGCTCTAGGGCAATGTAGCACACCCACAGCAGAAGTTCTACTTCAGCCAGATCAGGCCGGCAAAGAAACTGCGTTTCACAGCCCTTTGTAAGGGATGTTCCCGGTAGGCTGTAAGAGCCCAATGCAGAACGAGTTGGTTCTTAGCTTCCCAAAGAGCTGGAAGCAAGATGCTTTGGGGACTATCTCTGTCTTTGGAAACAATTCAGCACTTTGTGCCTTGAAGCTCTAGGGCAATGTAGCACACCCACAGCAGAAGTTCTACTTCAGCCAGATCAGGCCTGCAAAGAAACTGCGTTTCACAGCCCTTTGTAAGGGATGTTCCGGGTAGGCTGTAAGAGCCCAATGCAGAGCGAGTTGTTTCTTAGCTTCCCAAAGAGCTGGAAGCAAGATGCTTTGGGGACTATCTCTGTCTTTGGAAACAATTCAGCACTTTGTGCCTTGAAGCTCTAGGGCAATGTAGCACACCCAGAGCAGAAGTTCTACTTCAGCCAGATCAGGCCTGCAAAGAAACTGCGTTTCACAGCCCTTTGTAAGGGATGTTCCCGGTAGGCTGTAAGAGCCCAATGCAGAGCGAGTTGTTTCTTAGCTTCCCAAAGAGCTGGAAGCAAGATGCTTTGGGGACTATCTCTGTCTTTGGAAACAATTCAGCACTTTGTGCCTTGAAGCTCTAGGGCAATGTAGCACACCCACAGCAGAAGTTCTACTTCAGCCAGATCAGGCCGGCAAAGAAACTGCGTTTCACAGCCCTTTGTAAGGGATGTTCCCGGTAGGCTGTAAGAGCCCAATGCAGAACGAGTTGCTTCTTAGCTTCCCAAAGAGCTGGAAGCAAGATGCTTTGGGGACTATCTCTGTCTTTGGAAACAATTCAGCACTTTGTGCCTTGAAGCTCTAGGGCAATGTAGCACACCCAGAGCAGAAGTTCTACTTCAGCCAGATCAGGCCTGCAAAGAAACTGCGTTTCACAGCCCTTTGTAAGGGATGTTCCCGGTAGGCTGTAAGAGCCCAATGCAGAGCGAGTTGTTTCTTAGCTTCCCAAAGAGCTGGAAGCAAGATGCTTTGGGGCCTATCTCTGTCTTTGGAAACAATTCAGCACTTTGTGCCTTGAAGCTCTAGGGCAATGTAGCACACCCACAGCAGAAGTTCTACTTCAGCCAGATCAGGCCTGCAAAGAAACTGCGTTTCACAGCCCTTTGTAAGGGATGTTCCCGGTAGGCTGTAAGAGCCCAATGCAGAACGAGTTGTTTCTTAGCTTCCCAAAGAGCTGGAAGGAAGATGCTTTGGGGACTATCTCTGTCTTTGGAAACAATTCAGCACTTTGTGCCTTGAAGCTCTAGGGCAATGTAGCACACCCAGAGCAGAAGTTCTACTTCAGCCAGATCAGGCCTGCAAAGAAACTGCGTTTCACAGCCCTTTGTAAGGGATGTTCCCGGTAGGCTGTAAGAGCCCAATGCAGAGCGAGTTGTTTCTTAGCTTCCCAAAGAGCTGGAAGCAAGATGCTTTGGGGACTATCTCTGTCTTTGGAAACAATTCAGCACTTTGTGCCTTGAAGCTCTAGGGCAATGTAGCACACCCACAGCAGAAGTTCTACTTCAGCCAGATCAGGCCGGCAAAGAAACTGCGTTTCACAGCCCTTTGTAAGGGATGTTCCCGGTAGGCTGTAAGAACCCAATGCAGAACGAGTTGTTTCTTAGCTTCCCAAAGAGATGGAAGCAAGATGCTTTGGGGACTATCTCTGTCTTTGGAAACAATTCAGCACTTTGTGCCTTGAAGCTCTAGGGCAATGTAGCACACCCACAGCAGAAGTTCTACTTCAGCCAGATCAGGTTGCAAAGAAACTACGTTTCACAGCCCTTTGTAAGGGATGTTCCCGGTAGGCTGTAAGAGCCCAATGCAGAGCGAGTTGTTTCTTAGCTTCCCAAAGAGCTGGAAGCAAGATGCTTTGGGGCCTATCTCTGTCTTTGGAAACAATTCAGCACTTTGTGCCTTGAAGCTCTAGGGCAATGTAGCCCACCCACAGCAGAAGTTCTACTTCAGCCAGATCAGGCCTGCAAAGAAACTGCGTTTCACAGCCCTTTGTAAGGTTTGTTCCCGGTAGGCTGTAAGAGCCCAATGCAGAACGAGTTGTTTCTTAGCTTCCCAAAGAGCTGGAAGCAAGATGCTTTGGGGACTATCTCTGTCTTTGGAAACAATTCAGCACTTTGTGCCTTGAAGCTCTAGGGCAATGTAGCACACCCACAGCAGAAGTTCTACTTCAGCCAGATCAGGCCGGCAAAGAAACTGCGTTTCACAGCCCTTTGTAAGGGATGTTCCCGGTAGGCTGTAAGAGCCCAATGCAGAACGAGTTGTTTCTTAGCTTCCCAAAGAGCTGGAAGCAAGATGCTTTGGGGACTATCTCTGTCTTTGGAAACAATTCAGCACTTTGTGCCTTGAAGCTCTAGGGCAATGTAGCACACCCAGAGCAGAAGTTCTACTTCAGCCAGATCAGGCCTGCAAAGAAACTGCGT
Organism: Equus asinus; assembly: GCF_041296235.1. Taxonomy (NCBI): domain Eukaryota; kingdom Metazoa; phylum Chordata; class Mammalia; order Perissodactyla; family Equidae; genus Equus; species Equus asinus. Next base: position 67,954,480 of record NC_091791.1, on the reverse strand, counting down.
TTCACAGCCCTTTGTAAGGGATGTTCCCGGTAGGCTGTAAGAGCCCAATGCAGAGCGAGTTGTTTCTTAGCTTCCCAAAGAGCTGGAAGCAAGATGCTTTGGGGACTATCTCTGTCTTTGGAAACAATTCAGCACTTTGTGCCTTGAAGCTCTAGGGCAATGTAGCACACCCACAGCAGAAGTTCTACTTCAGCCAGATCAGGCCGGCAAAGAAACTGCGTTTCACAGCCCTTTGTAAGGGATGTTCCCGGTAGGCTGTAAGAACCCAATGCAGAACGAGTTGTTTCTTAGCTTCCCAAAGAGCTGGAAGCAAGATGCTTTGGGGACTATCTCTGTCTTTGGAAACAATTCAGCACTTTGTGCCTTGAAGCTCTAGGGCAATGTAGCACACCCACAGCAGAAGTTCTACTTCAGCCAGATCAGGCCTGCAAAGAAACTGCGTTTCACAGCCCTTTGTAAGGTTTGTTCCCGGTAGGCTGTAAGAGCCCAATGCAGAGCGAGTTGTTTCTTAGCTTCCCAAAGAGATGGAAGCAAGATGCTTTGGGGACTATCTCTGTCTTTGGAAACAATTCAGCACTTTGTGCCTTGAAGCTCTAGGGCAATGTAGCACACCCAGAGCAGAAGTTCTACTTCAGCCAGATCAGGCCTGCAAAGAAACTGCGTTTCACAGCCCTTTGTAAGGGATGTTCCCGGTAGGCTGTAAGAGCCCAATGCAGAGCGAGTTGTTTCTTAGCTTCCCAAAGAGCTGGAAGCAAGATGCTTTGGGGACTATCTCTGTCTTTGGAAACAATTCACCACTTTGTGCCTTGAAGCTCTAGGGCAATGTAGCACACCCACAGCAGAAGTTCTACTTCAGCCAGATCAGGCCGGCAAAGAAACTGCGTTTCACAGCCCTTTGTAAGGGATGTTCCCGGTAGGCTGTAAGAACCCAATGCAGAACGAGTTGTTTCTTAGCTTCCCAAAGAGATGGAAGCAAGATGCTTTGGGGACTATCTCTGTCTTTGGAAACAATTCAGCAGTTTGTGCCTTGAAGCTCTAGGGCAATGTAGCCCACCCACAGCAGAAGTTCTACTTCAGCCAGATCAGGCCTGCAAAGAAACTGCGTTTCACAGCCCTTTGTAAGGGATGTTCCCGGTAGGCTGTAAGAGCCCAATGCAGAACGAGTTGTTTCTTAGCTTCCCAAAGAGCTGGAAGCAAGATGCTTTGTGGACTATCTCTGTCTTTGGAAACAATTCAGCACTTTGTGCCTTGAAGCTCTAGGGCAATGTAGCACACCCACAGCAGAAGTTCTACTTCAGCCAGATCAGGCCTGCAAAGAAACTGCGTTTCACAGCCCTTTGTAAGGGATGTTCCCGGTAGGCTGTAAGAGCCCAATGCAGAGCGAGTTGTTTCTTAGCTTCCCAAAGAGCTGGAAGCAAGATGCTTTGGGGACTATCTCTGTCTTTGGAAACAATTCAGCACTTTGTGCCTTGAAGCTCTAGGGCAATGTAGCACACCCACAGCAGAAGTTCTACTTCAGCCAGATCAGGCCGGCAAAGAAACTGCGTTTCACAGACCTTTGTAAGGGATGTTCCCGGTAGGCTGTAAGAACCCAATGCAGAACGAGTTGTTTCTTAGCTTCCCAAAGAGATGGAAGCAAGATGCTTTGGGGACTATCTCTGTCTTTGGAAACAATTCAGCAGTTTGTGCCTTGAAGCTCTAGGGCAATGTAGCCCACCCACAGCAGAAGTTCTACTTCAGCCAGATCAGGCCTGCAAAGAAACTGCGTTTCACAGCCCTTTGTAAGGGATGTTCCCGGTAGGCTGTAAGAGCCCAATGCAGAACGAGTTGTTTCTTAGCTTCCCAAAGAGCTGGAAGCAAGATGCTTTGTGGACTATCTCTGTCTTTGGAAACAATTCAGCACTTTGTGCCTTGAAGCTCTAGGGCAATGTAGCACACCCACAGCAGAAGTTCTACTTCAGCCAGATCAGGCCTGCAAAGAAACTGCGTTTCACAGCCCTTTGTAAGGGATGTTCCCGGTAGGCTGTAAGAGCCCAATGCAGAGCGAGTTGTTTCTTAGCTTCCCAAAGAGCTGGAAGCAAGATGCTTTGGGGACTATCTCTGTCTTTGGAAACAATTCAGCACTTTGTGCCTTGAAGCTCTAGGGCAATGTAGCACACCCACAGCAGAAGTTCTACTTCAGCCAGATCAGGCCGGCAAAGAAACTGCGTTTCACAGCCCTTTGTAAGGGATGTTCCCGGTAGGCTGTAAGAACCCAATGCAGAACGAGTTGTTTCTTAGCTTCCCAAAGAGCTGGAAGCAAGATGCTTTGGGGACTATCTCTGTCTTTGGAAACAATTCAGCACTTTGTGCCTTGAAGCTCTAGGGCAATGTAGCACACCCACAGCAGAAGTTCTACTTCAGCCAGATCAGGTTGCAAAGAAACTACGTTTCACAGCCCTTTGTAAGGGATGTTCCCGGTAGGCTATAAGAGCCCAATGCAGAGCGAGTTGTTTCTTAGCTTCCCAAAGAGCTGGAAGCAAGATGCTTTGGGGACTATCTCTGTCTTTGGAAACAATTCAGCACTTTGTGCCTTGAAGCTCTAGGGCAATGTAGCACACCCACAGCAGAAGTTCTACTTCAGCCAGATCAGGCCGGCAAAGAAACTGCGTTTCACAGCCCTTTGTAAGGGATGTTCCCGGTAGGCTGTAAGAACCCAATGCAGAACGAGTTGTTTCTTAGCTTCCCAAAGAGATGGAAGCAAGATGCTTTGTGGAGTATCTCTGTCTTTGGAAACAATTCAGCACTTTGTGCCTTGAAGCTCTAGGGCAATGTAGCACACCCACAGCAGAAGTTCTACTTCAGCCAGATCAGGCCTGCAAAGAAACTGCGTTTCACAGCCCTTTGTAAGGGATGTTCCCGGTAGGCTGTAAGAGCCCAATGCAGAACGAGTTGTTTCTTAGCTTCCCAAAGAGCTGGAAGCAAGATGCTTTGTGGACTATCTCTGTCTTTGGAAACAATTCAGCACTTTGTGCCTTGAAGCTCTAGGGCAATGTAGCACACCCACAGCAGAAGTTCTACTTCAGCCAGATCAGGCCTGCAAAGAAACTGCGTTTCACAGCCCTTTGTAAGGTTTGTTCCCGGTAGGCTGTAAGCGCCCAATGCAGAACGAGTTGTTTCTTAGCTTCCCAAAGAGCTGGAAGCAAGATGCTTTGGGGACTATCTCTGTCTTTGGAAACAATTCAGCACTTTGTGCCTTGAAGCTCTAGGGCAATGTAGCACACCCACAGCAGAAGTTCTACTTCAGCCAGATCAGGCCTGCAAAGAAACTGCGTTTCACAGCCCTTTGTAAGGGATGTTCCCGGTAGGCTGTAAGAGCCCAATGCAGAGCGAGTTGTTTCTTAGCTTCCCAAAGAGCTGGAAGCAAGATGCTTTGGGGACTATCTCTGTCTTTGGAAACAATTCAGCACTTTGTGCCTTGAAGCTCTAGGGCAATGTAGCACACCCACAGCAGAAGTTCTACTTCAGCCAGATCAGGCCGGCAAAGAAACTGCGTTTCACAGCCCTTTGTAAGGGATGTTCCCGGTAGGCTGTAAGAACCCAATGCAGAACGAGTTGTTTCTTAGCTTCCCAAAGAGCTGGAAGCAAGATGCTTTGGGGACTATCTCTGTCTTTGGAAACAATTCAGCACTTTGTGCCTTGAAGCTCTAGGGCAATGTAGCACACCCAGAGCAGAAGTTCTACTTCACCCAGATCAGGCCTGCAAAGAAACTGCGTTTCACAGCCCTTTGTAAGGGATGTTCCCGGTAGGCTGTAAGAGCCCAATGCAGAGCGAGTTGTTTCTTAGCTTCCCAAAGAGCTGGAAGCAAGATGCTTTGGGGACTATCTCTGTCTTTGGAAACAATTCAGCACTTTGTGCCTTGAAGCTCTAGGGCAATGTAGCACACCCAGAGCAGAAGTTCTACTTCAGCCAGATCAGGCCTGCAAAGAAACTGCGTTTCACAGCCCTTTGTAAGGGATGTTCCCGGTAGGCTGTAAGAGCCCAATGCAGAGCGAGTTGTTTCTTAGCTTCCCAAAGAGCTGGAAGCAAGATGCTTTGGGGACTATCTCTGTCTTTGGAAACAATTCAGCACTTTGTGCCTTGAAGCTCTAGGGCAATGTAGCACACCCACAGCAGAAGTTCTACTTCAGCCAGATCAGGCCTGCAAAGAAACTGCGTTTCACAGCCCTTTGTAAGGGATGTTCCCGGTAGGCTGTAAGAGCCCAATGCAGAACGAGTTGTTTCTTAGCTTCCCAAAGAGCTGGAAGCAAGATGCTTTGGGGACTATCTCTGTCTTTGGAAACAATTCAGCACTTTGTGCCTTGAAGCTCTAGGGCAATGTAGCACACCCAGAGCAGAAGTTCTACTTCAGCCAGATCAGGCCTGCAAAGAAACTGCGTTTCACAGCCCTTTGTAAGGGATGTTCCCGGTAGGCTGTAAGAGCCCAATGCAGAGCGAGTTGTTTCTTAGCTTCCCAAAGAGCTGGAAGCAAGATGCTTTGGGGACTATCTCTGTCTTTGGAAACAATTCAGCACTTTGTGCCTTGAAGCTCTAGGGCAATGTAGCACACCCACAGCAGAAGTTCTACTTCAGCCAGATCAGGCCTGCAAAGAAACTGCGTTTCACAGCCCTTTGTAAGGGATGTTCCCGGTAGGCTGTAAGAGCCCAATGCAGAACGAGTTGTTTCTTAGCTTCCCAAAGAGCTGGAAGCAAGATGCTTTGGGGACTATCTCTGTCTTTGGAAACAATTCAGCACTTTGTGCCTTGAAGCTCTAGGGCAATGTAGCACACCCACAGCAGAAGTTCTACTTCAGCCAGATCAGGTTGCAAAGAAACTGCGTTTCACAGCCCTTTGTAAGGGATGTTCCCGGTAGGCTGTAAGAGCCCAATGCAGAGCGAGTTGTTTCTTAGCTTCCCAAAGAGCTGGAAGCAAGATGCTTTGGGGACTATCTCTGTCTTTGGAAACAATTCAGCACTTTGTGCCTTGAAGCTCTAGGGCAATGTAGCACACCCACAGCAGAAGTTCTACTTCAGCCAGATCAGGCCTGCAAAGAAACTGCGTTTCACAGCCCTTTGTAAGGGATGTTCCCGGTAGGCTGTAAGAGCCCAATGCAGAACGAGTTGTTTCTTAGCTTCCCAAAGAGCTGGAAGCAAGATGCTTTGGGGACTATCTCTGTCTTTGGAAACAATTCAGCACTTTGTGCCTTGAAGCTCTAGGGCAATGTAGCACACCCAGAGCAGAAGTTCTACTTCAGCCAGATCAGGCCTGCAAAGAAACTGCGTTTCACAGCCCTTTGTAAGGGATGTTCCCGGTAGGCTGTAAGAGCCCAATGCAGAGCGAGTTGTTTCTTAGCTTCCCAAAGAGCTGGAAGCAAGATGCTTTGGGGACTATCTCTGTCTTTGGAAACAATTCACCACTTTGTGCCTTGAAGCTCTAGGGCAATGTAGCACACCCACAGCAGAAGTTCTACTTCAGCCAGATCAGGCCGGCAAAGAAACTGCGTTTCACAGCCCTTTGTAAGGGATGTTCCCGGTAGGCTGTAAGAACCCAATGCAGAACGAGTTGTTTCTTAGCTTCCCAAAGAGATGGAAGCAAGATGCTTTGGGGACTATCTCTGTCTTTGGAAACAATTCAGCAGTTTGTGCCTTGAAGCTCTAGGGCAATGTAGCCCACCCACAGCAGAAGTTCTACTTCAGCCAGATCAGGCCTGCAAAGAAACTGCGTTTCACAGCCCTTTGTAAGGGATGTTCCCGGTAGGCTGTAAGAGCCCAATGCAGAACGAGTTGTTTCTTAGCTTCCCAAAGAGCTGGAAGCAAGATGCTTTGTGGACTATCTCTGTCTTTGGAAACAATTCAGCACTTTGTGCCTTGAAGCTCTAGGGCAATGTAGCACACCCACAGCAGAAGTTCTACTTCAGCCAGATCAGGCCTGCAAAGAAACTGCGTTTCACAGCCCTTTGTAAGGTTTGTTCCCGGTAGGCTGTAAGAGCCCAATGCAGAACGAGTTGTTTCTTAGCTTCCCAAAGAGCTGGAAGCAAGATGCTTTGGGGACTATCTCTGTCTTTGGAAACAATTCAGCACTTTGTGCCTTGAAGCTCTAGGGCAATGTAGCACACCCACAGCAGAAGTTCTACTTCAGCCAGATCAGGCCTGCAAAGAAACTGCGTTTCACAGCCCTTTGTAAGGGATGTTCCCGGTAGGCTGTAACAGCCCAATGCAGAGCGAGTTGTTTCTTAGCTTCCCAAAGAGCTGGAAGCAAGATGCTTTGGGGACTATCTCTGTCTTTGGAAACAATTCAGCACTTTGTGCCTTGAAGCTCTAGGGCAATGTAGCACACCCACAGCAGAAGTTCTACTTCAGCCAGATCAGGCCGGCAAAGAAACTGCGTTTCACAGCCCTTTGTAAGGGATGTTCCCGGTAGGCTGTAAGAACCCAATGCAGAACGAGTTGTTTCTTAGCTTCCCAAAGAGCTGGAAGCAAGATGCTTTGGGGACTATCTCTGTCTTTGGAAACAATTCAGCACTTTGTGCCTTGAAGCTCTAGGGCAATGTAGCACACCCACAGCAGAAGTTCTACTTCAGCCAGATCAGGTTGCAAAGAAACTACGTTTCACAGCCCTTTGTAAGGGATGTTCCCGGTAGGCTGTAAGAGCCCAATGCAGAGCGAGTTGTTTCTTAGCTTCCCAAAGAGCTGGAAGCAAGATGCTTTGGGGACTATCTCTGTCTTTGGAAACAATTCAGCACTTTGTGCCTTGAAGCTCTAGGGCAATGTAGCACACCCACAGCAGAAGTTCTACTTCAGCCAGATCAGGTTGCAAAGAAACTGCGTTTCACAGCCCTTTGTAAGGGATGTTCCCGGTAGGCTGTAAGAGCCCAATGCAGAGCGAGTTGTTTCTTAGCTTCCCAAAGAGCTGGAAGCAAGATGCTTTGGGGACTATCTCTGTCTTTGGAAACAATTCAGCACTTTGTGCCTTGAAGCTCTAGGGCAATGTAGCACACCCACAGCAGAAGTTCTACTTCAGCCAGATCAGGCCTGCAAAGAAACTGCGTTTCACAGCCCTTTGTAAGGGATGTTCCCGGTAGGCTGTAAGAGCCCAATGCAGAACGAGTTGTTTCTTAGCTTCCCAAAGAGCTGGAAGCAAGATGCTTTGGGGACTATCTCTGTCTTTGGAAACAATTCAGCACTTTGTGCCTTGAAGCTCTAGGGCAATGTAGCACACCCACAGCAGAAGTTCTACTTCAGCCAGATCAGGCCTGCAAAGAAACTGCGTTTCACAGCCCTTTGTAAGGGATGTTCCCGGTAGGCTGTAAGAGCCCAATGCAGAGCGAGTTGTTTCTTAGCTTCCCAAAGAGCTGGAAGCAAGATGCTTTGGGGACTATCTCTGTCTTTGGAAACAATTCAGCACTTTGTGCCTTGAAGCTCTAGGGCAATGTAGCACACCCAGAGCAGAAGTTCTACTTCAGCCAGATCAGGCCTGCAAAGAAACTGCGTTTCACAGCCCTTTGTAAGGGATGTTCCCGGTAGGCTGTAAGAGCCCAATGCAGAGCGAGTTGTTTCTTAGCTTCCCAAAGAGCTGGAAGCAAGATGCTTTGGGGACTATCTCTGTCTTTGGAAACAATTCACCACTTTGTGCCTTGAAGCTCTAGGGCAATGTAGCACACCCACAGCAGAAGTTCTACTTCAGCCAGATCAGGCCGGCAAAGAAACTGCGTTTCACAGCCCTTTGTAAGGGATGTTCCCGGTAGGCTGTAAGAACCCAATGCAGAACGAGTTGTTTCTTAGCTTCCCAAAGAGATGGAAGCAAGATGCTTTGGGGACTATCTCTGTCTTTGGAAACAATTCAGCAGTTTGTGCCTTGAAGCTCTAGGGCAATGTAGCCCACCCACAGCAGAAGTTCTACTTCAGCCAGATCAGGCCTGCAAAGAAACTGCGTTTCACAGCCCTTTGTAAGGGATGTTCCCGGTAGGCTGTAAGAGCCCAATGCAGAACGAGTTGTTTCTTAGCTTCCCAAAGAGCTGGAAGCAAGATGCTTTGTGGACTATCTCTGTCTTTGGAAACAATTCAGCACTTTGTGCCTTGAAGCTCTAGGGCAATGTAGCACACCCACAGCAGAAGTTCTACTTCAGCCAGATCAGGCCTGCAAAGAAACTGCGTTTCACAGCCCTTTGTAAGGTTTGTTCCCGGTAGGCTGTAAGAGCCCAATGCAGAACGAGTTGTTTCTTAGCTTCCCAAAGAGCTGGAAGCAAGATGCTTTGGGGACTATCTCTGTCTTTGGAAACAATTCAGCACTTTGTGCCTTGAAGCTCTAGGGCAATGTAGCACACCCACAGCAGAAGTTCTACTTCAGCCAGATCAGGCCTGCAAAGAAACTGCGTTTCACAGCCCTTTGTAAGGGATGTTCCCGGTAGGCTGTAAGAGCCCAATGCAGAGCGAGTTGTTTCTTAGCTTCCCAAAGAGCTGGAAGCAAGATGCTTTGGGGACTATCTCTGTCTTTGGAAACAATTCAGCACTTTGTGCCTTGAAGCTCTAGGGCAATGTAGCACACCCACAGCAGAAGTTCTACTTCAGCCAGATCAGGCCTGCAAAGAAACTGCGTTTCACAGCCCTTTGTAAGGGATGTTCCCGGTAGGCTGTAAGAGCCCAATGCAGAGCGAGTTGTTTCTTAGCTTCCCAAAGAGCTGGAAGCAAGATGCTTTGGGGACTATCTCTGTCTTTGGAAACAATTCAGCACTTTGTGCCTTGAAGCTCTAGGGCAATGTAGCACACCCACAGCAGAAGTTCTACTTCAGCCAGATCAGGCCGGCAAAGAAACTGCGTTTCACAGCCCTTTGTAAGGGATGTTCCCGGTAGGCTGTAAGAACCCAATGCAGAACGAGTTGTTTCTTAGCTTCCCAAAGAGCTGGAAGCAAGATGCTTTGGGGACTATCTCTGTCTTTGGAAACAATTCAGCACTTTGTGCCTTGAAGCTCTAGGGCAATGTAGCACACCCACAGCAGAAGTTCTACTTCAGCCAGATCAGGTTGCAAAGAAACTACGTTTCACAGCCCTTTGTAAGGGATGTTCCCGGTAGGCTGTAAGAGCCCAATGCAGAGCGAGTTGTTTCTTAGCTTCCCAAAGAGCTGGAAGCAAGATGCTTTGGGGACTATCTCTGTCTTTGGAAACAATTCAGCACTTTGTGCCTTGAAGCTCTAGGGCAATGTAGCACACCCACAGCAGAAGTTCTACTTCAGCCAGATCAGGCCGGCAAAGAAACTGCGTTTCACAGCCCTTTGTAAGGGATGTTCCCGGTAGGCTGTAAGAACCCAATGCAGAACGAGTTGTTTCTTAGCTTCCCAAAGAGATGGAAGCAAGATGCTTTGTGGACTATCTCTGTCTTTGGAAACAATTCAGCACTTTGTGCCTTGAAGCTCTAGGGCAATGTAGCACACCCACAGCAGAAGTTCTACTTCAGCCAGATCAGGCCTGCAAAGAAACTGCGTTTCACAGCCCTTTGTAAGGGATGTTCCCGGTAGGCTGTAAGAGCCCAATGCAGAACGAGTTGTTTCTTAGCTTCCCAAAGAGCTGGAAGCAAGATGCTTTGTGGACTATCTCTGTCTTTGGAAACAATTCAGCACTTTGTGCCTTGAAGCTCTAGGGCAATGTAGCACACCCACAGCAGAAGTTCTACTTCAGCCAGATCAGGCCTGCAAAGAAACTGCGTTTCACAGCCCTTTGTAAGGTTTGTTCCCGGTAGGCTGTAAGCGCCCAATGCAGAACGAGTTGTTTCTTAGCTTCCCAAAGAGCTGGAAGCAAGATGCTTTGGGGACTATCTCTGTCTTTGGAAACAATTCAGCACTTTGTGCCTTGAAGCTCTAGGGCAATGTAGCACACCCACAGCAGAAGTTCTACTTCAGCCAGATCAGGCCTGCAAAGAAACTGCGTTTCACAGCCCTTTGTAAGGGATGTTCCCGGTAGGCTGTAAGAGCCCAATGCAGAGCGAGTTGTTTCTTAGCTTCCCAAAGAGCTGGAAGCAAGATGCTTTGGGGACTATCTCTGTCTTTGGAAACAATTCAGCACTTTGTGCCTTGAAGCTCTAGGGCAATGTAGCACACCCACAGCAGAAGTTCTACTTCAGCCAGATCAGGCCGGCAAAGAAACTGCGTTTCACAGCCCTTTGTAAGGGATGTTCCCGGTAGGCTGTAAGAACCCAATGCAGAACGAGTTGTTTCTTAGCTTCCCAAAGAGCTGGAAGCAAGATGCTTTGGGGACTATCTCTGTCTTTGGAAACAATTCAGCACTTTGTGCCTTGAAGCTCTAGGGCAATGTAGCACACCCAGAGCAGAAGTTCTACTTCAGCCAGATCAGGCCTACAAAGAAACTGCGTTTCACAGCCCTTTGTAAGGGATGTTCCCGGTAGGCTGTAAGAGCCCAATGCAGAGCGAGTTGTTTCTTAGCTTCCCAAAGAGCTGGAAGCAAGATGCTTTGGGGACTATCTCTGTCTTTGGAAACAATTCAGCACTTTGTGCCTTGAAGCTCTAGGGCAATGTAGCACACCCAGAGCAGAAGTTCTACTTCAGCCAGATCAGGCCTGCAAAGAAACTGCGTTTCACAGCCCTTTGTAAGGGATGTTCCCGGTAGGCTGTAAGAGCCCAATGCAGAGCGAGTTGTTTCTTAGCTTCCCAAAGAGCTGGAAGCAAGATGCTTTGGGGACTATCTCTGTCTTTGGAAACAATTCAGCACTTTGTGCCTTGAAGCTCTAGGGCAATGTAGCACACCCACAGCAGAAGTTCTACTTCAGCCAGATCAGGCCTGCAAAGAAACTGCGTTTCACAGCCCTTTGTAAGGGATGTTCCCGGTAGGCTGTAAGAGCCCAATGCAGAACGAGTTGTTTCTTAGCTTCCCAAAGAGCTGGAAGCAAGATGCTTTGGGGACTATCTCTGTCTTTGGAAACAATTCAGCACTTTGTGCCTTGAAGCTCTAGGGCAATGTAGCACACCCAGAGCAGAAGTTCTACTTCAGCCAGATCAGGCCTGCAAAGAAACTGCGTTTCACAGCCCTTTGTAAGGGATGTTCCCGGTAGGCTGTAAGAGCCCAATGCAGAGCGAGTTGTTTCTTAGCTTCCCAAACAGCTGGAAGCAAGATGCTTTGGGGACTATCTCTGTCTTTGGAAACAATTCAGCACTTTGTGCCTTGAAGCTCTAGGGCAATGTAGCACACCCACAGCAGAAGTTCTACTTCAGCCAGATCAGGCCTGCAAAGAAACTGCGTTTCACAGCCCTTTGTAAGGGATGTTCCCGGTAGGCTGTAAGAGCCCAATGCAGAACGAGTTGTTTCTTAGCTTCCCAAAGAGCTGGAAGCAAGATGCTTTGGGGACTATCTCTGTCTTTGGAAACAATTCAGCACTTTGTGCCTTGAAGCTCTAGGGCAATGTAGCACACCCACAGCAGAAGTTCTACTTCAGCCAGATCAGGTTGCAAAGAAACTGCGTTTCACAGCCCTTTGTAAGGGATGTTCCCGGTAGGCTGTAAGAGCCCAATGCAGAGCGAGTTGTTTCTTAGCTTCCCAAAGAGCTGGAAGCAAGATGCTTTGGGGACTATCTCTGTCTTTGGAAACAATTCAGCACTTTGTGCCTTGAAGCTCTAGGGCAATGTAGCACACCCACAGCAGAAGTTCTACTTCAGCCAGATCAGGCCTGCAAAGAAACTGCGTTTCACAGCCCTTTGTAAGGGATGTTCCCGGTAGGCTGTAAGAGCCCAATGCAGAACGAGTTGTTTCTTAGCTTCCCAAAGAGCTGGAAGCAAGATGCTTTGGGGACTATCTCTGTCTTTGGAAACAATTCAGCACTTTGTGCCTTGAAGCTCTAGGGCAATGTAGCACACCCAGAGCAGAAGTTCTACTTCAGCCAGATCAGGCCTGCAAAGAAACTGCGTTTCACAGCCCTTTGTAAGGGATGTTCCCGGTAGGCTGTAAGAGCCCAATGCAGAGCGAGTTGTTTCTTAGCTTCCCAAAGAGCTGGAAGCAAGATGCTTTGGGGACTATCTCTGTCTTTGGAAACAATTCACCACTTTGTGCCTTGAAGCTCTAGGGCAATGTAGCACACCCACAGCAGAAGTTCTACTTCAGCCAGATCAGGCCGGCAAAGAAACTGCGTTTCACAGCCCTTTGTAAGGGATGTTCCCGGTAGGCTGTAAGAACCCAATGCAGAACGAGTTGTTTCTTAGCTTCCCAAAGAGATGGAAGCAAGATGCTTTGGGGACTATCTCTGTCTTTGGAAACAATTCAGCAGTTTGTGCCTTGAAGCTCTAGGGCAATGTAGCCCACCCACAGCAGAAGTTCTACTTCAGCCAGATCAGGCCTGCAAAGAAACTGCGTTTCACAGCCCTTTGTAAGGGATGTTCCCGGTAGGCTGTAAGAGCCCAATGCAGAACGAGTTGTTTCTTAGCTTCCCAAAGAGCTGGAAGCAAGATGCTTTGTGGACTATCTCTGTCTTTGGAAACAATTCAGCACTTTGTGCCTTGAAGCTCTAGGGCAATGTAGCACACCCACAGCAGAAGTTCTACTTCAGCCAGATCAGGCCTGCAAAGAAACTGCGTTTCACAGCCCTTTGTAAGGTTTGTTCCCGGTAGGCTGTAAGAGCCCAATGCAGAACGAGTTGTTTCTTAGCTTCCCAAAGAGCTGGAAGCAAGATGCTTTGGGGACTATCTCTGTCTTTGGAAACAATTCAGCACTTTGTGCCTTGAAGCTCTAGGGCAATGTAGCACACCCACAGCAGAAGTTCTACTTCAGCCAGATCAGGCCTGCAAAGAAACTGCGTTTCACAGCCCTTTGTAAGGGATGTTCCCGGTAGGCTGTAACAGCCCAATGCAGAGCGAGTTGTTTCTTAGCTTCCCAAAGAGCTGGAAGCAAGATGCTTTGGGGACTATCTCTGTCTTTGGAAACAATTCAGCACTTTGTGCCTTGAAGCTCTAGGGCAATGTAGCACACCCACAGCAGAAGTTCTACTTCAGCCAGATCAGGCCGGCAAAGAAACTGCGTTTCACAGCCCTTTGTAAGGGATGTTCCCGGTAGGCTGTAAGAACCCAATGCAGAACGAGTTGTTTCTTAGCTTCCCAAAGAGCTGGAAGCAAGATGCTTTGGGGACTATCTCTGTCTTTGGAAACAATTCAGCACTTTGTGCCTTGAAGCTCTAGGGCAATGTAGCACACCCACAGCAGAAGTTCTACTTCAGCCAGATCAGGTTGCAAAGAAACTACGTTTCACAGCCCTTTGTAAGGGATGTTCCCGGTAGGCTGTAAGAGCCCAATGCAGAGCGAGTTGTTTCTTAGCTTCCCAAAGAGCTGGAAGCAAGATGCTTTGGGGACTATCTCTGTCTTTGGAAACAATTCAGCACTTTGTGCCTTGAAGCTCTAGGGCAATGTAGCACACCCACAGCAGAAGTTCTACTTCAGCCAGATCAGGCCGGCAAAGAAACTGCGTTTCACAGCCCTTTGTAAGGGATGTTCCCGGTAGGCTGTAAGAGCCCAATGCAGAGCGAGTTGTTTCTTAGCTTCCCAAAGAGCTGGAAGCAAGATGCTTTGGGGACTATCTCTGTCTTTGGAAACAATTCAGCACTTTGTGCCTTGAAGCTCTAGGGCAATGTAGCACACCCAGAGCAGAAGTTCTACTTCAGCCAGATCAGGCCTGCAAAGAAACTGCGTTTCACAGCCCTTTGTAAGGGATGTTCCCGGTAGGCTGTAAGAGCCCAATGCAGAGCGAGTTGTTTCTTAGCTTCCCAAAGAGCTGGAAGCAAGATGCTTTGGGGACTATCTCTGTCTTTGGAAACAATTCAGCACTTTGTGCCTTGAAGCTCTAGGGCAATGTAGCACACCCACAGCAGAAGTTCTACTTCAGCCAGATCAGGCCTGCAAAGAAACTGCGTTTCACAGCCCTTTGTAAGGGATGTTCCCGGTAGGCTGTAAGAGCCCAATGCAGAACGAGTTGTTTCTTAGCTTCCCAAAGAGCTGGAAGCAAGATGCTTTGGGGACTATCTCTGTCTTTGGAAACAATTCAGCACTTTGTGCCTTGAAGCTCTAGGGCAATGTAGCACACCCAGAGCAGAAGTTCTACTTCAGCCAGATCAGGCCTGCAAAGAAACTGCGTTTCACAGCCCTTTGTAAGGGATGTTCCCGGTAGGCTGTAAGAGCCCAATGCAGAGCGAGTTGTTTCTTAGCTTCCCAAAGAGCTGGAAGCAAGATGCTTTGGGGACTATCTCTGTCTTTGGAAACAATTCAGCACTTTGTGCCTTGAAGCTCTAGGGCAATGTAGCACACCCACAGCAGAAGTTCTACTTCAGCCAGATCAGGCCTGCAAAGAAACTGCGTTTCACAGCCCTTTGTAAGGGATGTTCCCGGTAGGCTGTAAGAGCCCAATGCAGAACGAGTTGTTTCTTAGCTTCCCAAAGAGCTGGAAGCAAGATGCTTTGGGGACTATCTCTGTCTTTGGAAACAATTCAGCACTTTGTGCCTTGAAGCTCTAGGGCAATGTAGCACACCCACAGCAGAAGTTCTACTTCAGCCAGATCAGGCCGGCAAAGAAACTGCGTTTCACAGCCCTTTGTAAGGGATGTTCCCGGTAGGCTGTAAGAGCCCAATGCAGAACGAGTTGTTTCTTAGCTTCCCAAAGAGCTGGAAGCAAGATGCTTTGGGGACTATCTCTGTCTTTGGAAACAATTCAGCACTTTGTGCCTTGAAGCTCTAGGGCAATGTAGCACACCCACAGCAGAAGTTCTACTTCAGCCAGATCAGGCCTGCAAAGAAACTGCGTTTCACAGCCCTTTGTAAGGGATGTTCCCGGTAGGCTGTAAGAGCCCAATGCAGAGCGAGTTGTTTCTTAGCTTCCCAAAGAGCTGGAAGCAAGATGCTTTGGGGACTATCTCTGTCTTTGGAAACAATTCAGCACTTTGTGCCTTGAAGCTCTAGGGCAATGTAGCACACCCAGAGCAGAAGTTCTACTTCAGCCAGATCAGGCCTGCAAAGAAACTGCGTTTCACAGCCCTTTGTAAGGGATGTTCCGGGTAGGCTGTAAGAGCCCAATGCAGAACGAGTTGTTTCTAAGCTTCCCAAAGAGCTGGAAGCAAGATGCTTTGGGGACTATCTCTGTCTTTGGAAACAATTCAGCACTTTGTGCCTTGAAGCTCTAGGGCAATGTAGCACACCCACAGCAGAAGTTCTACTTCAGCCAGATCAGGCCTGCAAAGAAACTGCGTTTCACAGCCCTTTGTAAGGGATGTTCCCGGTAGGCTGTAAGAGCCCAATGCAGAACGAGTTGTTTCTTAGCTTCCCAAAGAGCTGGAAGCAAGATGCTTTGGGGACTATCTCTGTCTTTGGAAACAATTCAGCACTTTGTGCCTTGAAGCTCTAGGGCAATGTAGCACACCCACAGCAGAAGTTCTACTTCAGCCAGATCAGGCCTGCAAAGAAACTGCGTTTCACAGCCCTTTGTAAGGGATGTTCCCGGTAGGCTGTAAGAGCCCAATGCAGAGCGAGTTGTTTCTTAGCTTCCCAAAGAGCTGGAAGCAAGATGCTTTGGGGACTATCTCTGTCTTTGGAATCAATTCAGCACTTTGTGCCTTGAAGCTCTAGGGCAATGTAGCACACCCACAGCAGAAGTTCTACTTCAGCCAGATGAGGCCTGCAAAGAAACTGCGTTTCACAGCCCTTTGTAAGGGATGTTCCCGATAGGCTGTAAGAGCCCAATGCAGAACGAGTTGTTTCTTAGCTTCCCAAAGAGCTGGAAGCAAGATGCTTTGGGGACTATCTCTGTCTTTGGAAACAATTCAGCACTTTGTGCCTTGAAGCTCTAGGGCAATGTAGCACACCCAGAGCAGAAGTTCTACTTCAGCCAGATCAGGCCTGCAAAGAAACTGCGTTTCACAGCCCTTTGTAAGGGATGTTCCCGGTAGGCTGTAAGAGCCCAATGCAGAGCGAGTTGTTTCTTAGCTTCCCAAAGAGCTGGAAGCAAGATGCTTTGGGGACTATCTCTGTCTTTGGAAACAATTCAGCACTTTGTGCCTTGAAGCTCTAGGGCAATGTAGCACACCCACAGCAGAAGTTCTACTTCAGCCAGATCAGGCCTGCAAAGAAACTGCGTTTCACAGCCCTTTGTAAGGTTTGTTCCCGGTAGGCTGTAAGAGCCCAATGCAGAACGAGTTGTTTCTTAGCTTCCCAAAGAGCTGGAAGCAAGATGCTTTGGGGACTATCTCTGTCTTTGGAAACAATTCAGCACTTTGTGCCTTGAAGCTCTAGGGCAATGTAGCACACCCACAGCAGAAGTTCTACTTCAGCCAGATAAGGCCTGCAAAGAAACTGCGTTTCACAGCCCTTTGTAAGGGATGTTCCCGGTAGGCTGTAAGAGCCCAATGCAGAGCGAGTTGTTTCTTAGCTTCCCAAAGAGCTGGAAGCAAGATGCTTTGGGGACTATCTCTGTCTTTGGAAACAATTCAGCACTTTGTGCCTTGAAGCTCTAGGGCAATGTAGCACACCCACAGCAGAAGTTCTACTTCAGCCAGATCAGGCCGGCAAAGAAACTGCGTTTCACAGCCCTTTGTAAGGGATGTTCCCGGTAGGCTGTAAGAACCCAATGCAGAGCGAGTTGTTTCTTAGCTTCCCAAAGAGCTGGAAGCAAGATGCTTTGGGGACTATCTCTGTCTTTGGAAACAATTCAGCACTTTGTGCCTTGAAGCTCTAGGGCAATGTAGCACACCCACAGCAGAAGTTCTACTTCAGCCAGATCAGGTTGCAAAGAAACTACGTTTCACAGCCCTTTGTAAGGGATGTTCCCGGTAGGCTGTAAGAGCCCAATGCAGAGCGAGTTGTTTCTTAGCTTCCCAAAGAGCTGGAAGCAAGATGCTTTGGGGACTATCTCTGTCTTTGGAAACAATTCAGCACTTTGTGCCTTGAAGCTCTAGGGCAATGTAGCACACCCACAGCAGAAGTTCTACTTCAGCCAGATCAGGCCTGCAAAGAAACTGCGTTTCACAGCCCTTTGTAAGGGATGTTCCCGGTAGGCTGTAAGAGCCCAATGCAGAACGAGTTGTTTCTTAGCTTCCCAAAGAGCTGGAAGCAAGATGCTTTGGGGACTATCTCTGTCTTTGGAAACAATTCAGCACTTTGTGCCTTGAAGCTCTAGGGCAATGTAGCACACCCAGAGCAGAAGTTCTACTTCAGCCAGATCAGGCCTGCAAAGAAACTGCGTTTCACAGCCCTTTGTAAGGGATGTTCCCGGTAGGCTGTAAGAGCCCAATGCAGAGCGAGTTGTTTCTTAGCTTCCCAAAGAGCTGGAAGCAAGATGCTTTGGGGACTATCTCTGTCTTTGGAAACAATTCAGCACTTTGTGCCTTGAAGCTCTAGGGCAATGTAGCACACCCACAGCAGAAGTTCTACTTCAGCCAGATCAGGCCGGCAAAGAAACTGCGTTTCACAGCCCTTTGTAAGGGATGTTCCCGGTAGGCTGTAAGAACCCAATGCAGAACGAGTTGTTTCTTAGCTTCCCAAAGAGATGGAAGCAAGATGCTTTGGGGCCTATCTCTGTCTTTGGAAACAATTCAGCAGTTTGTGCCTTGAAGCTCTAGGGCAATGTAGCCCACCCACAGCAGAAGTTCTACTTCAGCCAGATCAGGCCTGCAAAGAAACTGCGTTTCACAGCCCTTTGTAAGGGATGTTCCCGGTAGGCTGTAAGAGCCCAATGCAGAACGAGTTGTTTCTTAGCTTCCCAAAGAGCTGGAAGCAAGATGCTTTGGGGACTATCTCTGTCTTTGGAAACAATTCAGCACTTTGTGCCTTGAAGCTCTAGGGCAATGTAGCACACCCAGAGCAGAAGTTCTACTTCAGCCAGATCAGGCCTGCAAAGAAACTGCGTTTCACAGCCCTTTGTAAGGTTTGTTCCCGGTAGGCTGTAAGAGCCCAATGCAGAACGAGTTGTTTCTTAGCTTCACAAAGAGCTGGAAGCAAGATGCTTTGGGGACTATCTCTGTCTTTGGAAACAATTCAGCACTTTGTGCCTTGAAGCTCTAGGGCAATGTAGCACACCCACAGCAGAAGTTCTACTTCAGCCAGATCAGGCCTGCAAAGAAACTGCGTTTCACAGCCCTTTGTAAGGGATGTTCCCGGTAGGCTGTAAGAGCCCAATGCAGAGCGAGTTGTTTCTTAGCTTCCCAAAGAGCTGGAAGCAAGATGCTTTGGGGACTATCTCTGTCTTTGGAAACAATTCAGCACTTTGTGCCTTGAAGCTCTAGGGCAATGTAGCACACCCACAGCAGAAGTTCTACTTCAGCCAGATCAGGCCGGCAAAGAAACTGCGTTTCACAGCCCTTTGTAAGGGATGTTCCCGGTAGGCTGTAAGAGCCCAATGCAGAACGAGTTGTTTCTTAGCTTCCCAAAGAGCTGGAAGCAAGATGCTTTGGGGACTATCTCTGTCTTTGGAAACAATTCAGCACTTTGTGCCTTGAAGCTCTAGGGCAATGTAGCACACCCACAGCAGAAGTTCTACTTCAGCCAGATCAGGCCGGCAAAGAAACTGCGTTTCACAGCCCTTTGTAAGGGATGTTCCCGGTAGGCTGTAAGAGCCCAATGCAGAGCGAGTTGTTTCTTAGCTTCCCAAAGAGCTGGAAGCAAGATGCTTTGGGGACTATCTCTGTCTTTGGAATCAATTCAGCACTTTGTGCCTTGAAGCTCTAGGGCAATGTAGCACACCCACAGCAGAAGTTCTACTTCAGCCAGATCAGGCCTGCAAAGAAACTGCGTTTCACAGCCCTTTGTAAGGGATGTTCCCGGTAGGCTGTAAGAGCCCAATGCAGAACGAGTTGTTTCTTAGCTTCCCAAAGAGCTGGAAGCAAGATGCTTTGGGGACTATCTCTGTCTTTGGAAACAATTCAGCACTTTGTGCCTTGAAGCTCTAGGGCAATGTAGCACACCCACAGCAGAAGTTCTACTTCAGCCAGATCAGGCCTGCAAAGAAACTGCGTTTCACAGCCCTTTGTAAGGGATGTTCCCGGTAGGCTGTAAGAGCCCAATGCAGAGCGAGTTGTTTCTTAGCTTCCCAAAGAGCTGGAAGCAAGATGCTTTGGGGACTATCTCTGTCTTTGGAAACAATTCAGCACTTTGTGCCTTGAAGCTCTAGGGCAATGTAGCACACCCAGAGCAGAAGTTCTACTTCAGCCAGATCAGGCCTGCAAAGAAACTGCGTTTCACAGCCCTTTGTAAGGGATGTTCCCGGTAGGCTGTAAGAGCCCAATGCAGAACGAGTTGTTTCTAAGCTTCCCAAAGAGCTGGAAGCAAGATGCTTTGGGGACTATCTCTGTCTTTGGAAACAATTCAGCACTTTGTGCCTTGAAGCTCTAGGGCAATGTAGCACACCCACAGCAGAAGTTCTACTTCAGCCAGATCAGGCCTGCAAAGAAACTGCGTTTCACAGCCCTTTGTAAGGGATGTTCCCGGTAGGCTGTAAGAGCCCAATGCAGAACGAGTTGTTTCTTAGCTTCCCAAAGAGCTGGAAGCAAGATGCTTTGGGGACTATCTCTGTCTTTGGAAACAATTCAGCACTTTGTGCCTTGAAGCTCTAGGGCAATGTAGCACACCCACAGCAGAAGTTCTACTTCAGCCAGATCAGGCCTGCAAAGAAACTGCGTTTCACAGCCCTTTGTAAGGGATGTTCCCGGTAGGCTGTAAGAGCCCAATGCAGAGCGAGTTGTTTCTTAGCTTCCCAAAGAGCTGGAAGCAAGATGCTTTGGGGACTATCTCTGTCTTTGGAATCAATTCAGCACTTTGTGCCTTGAAGCTCTAGGGCAATGTAGCACACCCACAGCAGAAGTTCTACTTCAGCCAGATGAGGCCTGCAAAGAAACTGCGTTTCACAGCCCTTTGTAAGGGATGTTCCCGATAGGCTGTAAGAGCCCAATGCAGAACGAGTTGTTTCTTAGCTTCCCAAAGAGCTGGAAGCAAGATGCTTTGGGGACTATCTCTGTCTTTGGAAACAATTCAGCACTTTGTGCCTTGAAGCTCTAGGGCAATGTAGCACACCCAGAGCAGAAGTTCTACTTCAGCCAGATCAGGCCTGCAAAGAAACTGCGTTTCACAGCCCTTTGTAAGGGATGTTCCCGGTAGGCTGTAAGAGCCCAATGCAGAGCGAGTTGTTTCTTAGCTTCCCAAAGAGCTGGAAGCAAGATGCTTTGTGGACTATCTCTGTCTTTGGAAACAATTCAGCACTTTGTGCCTTGAAGCTCTAGGGCAATGTAGCACACCCACAGCAGAAGTTCTACTTCAGCCAGATCAGGCCTGCAAAGAAACTGCGTTTCACAGCCCTTTGTAAGGTTTGTTCCCGGTAGGCTGTAAGAGCCCAATGCAGAACGAGTTGTTTCTTAGCTTCCCAAAGAGCTGGAAGCAAGATGCTTTGGGGACTATCTCTGTCTTTGGAAACAATTCAGCACTTTGTGCCTTGAAGCTCTAGGGCAATGTAGCACACCCACAGCAGAAGTTCTACTTCAGCCAGATAAGGCCTGCAAAGAAACTGCGTTTCACAGCCCTTTGTAAGGGATGTTCCCGGTAGGCTGTAAGAGCCCAATGCAGAGCGAGTTGTTTCTTAGCTTCCCAAAGAGCTGGAAGCAAGATGCTTTGGGGACTATCTCTGTCTTTGGAAACAATTCAGCACTTTGTGCCTTGAAGCTCTAGGGCAATGTAGCACACCCACAGCAGAAGTTCTACTTCAGCCAGATCAGGCCGGCAAAGAAACTGCGTTTCACAGCCCTTTGTAAGGGATGTTCCCGGTAGGCTGTAAGAACCCAATGCAGAGCGAGTTGTTTCTTAGCTTCCCAAAGAGCTGGAAGCAAGATGCTTTGGGGACTATCTCTGTCTTTGGAAACAATTCAGCACTTTGTGCCTTGAAGCTCTAGGGCAATGTAGCACACCCACAGCAGAAGTTCTACTTCAGCCAGATCAGGTTGCAAAGAAACTACGTTTCACAGCCCTTTGTAAGGGATGTTCCCGGTAGGCTGTAAGAGCCCAATGCAGAGCGAGTTGTTTCTTAGCTTCCCAAAGAGCTGGAAGCAAGATGCTTTGGGGACTATCTCTGTCTTTGGAAACAATTCAGCACTTTGTGCCTTGAAGCTCTAGGGCAATGTAGCACACCCACAGCAGAAGTTCTACTTCAGCCAGATCAGGCCTGCAAAGAAACTGCGTTTCACAGCCCTTTGTAAGGGATGTTCCCGGTAGGCTGTAAGAGCCCAATGCAGAGCGAGTTGTTTCTTAGCTTCCCAAAGAGCTGGAAGCAAGATGCTTTGGGGACTATCTCTGTCTTTGGAAACAATTCAGCACTTTGTGCCTTGAAGCTCTAGGGCAATGTAGCACACCCACAGCAGAAGTTCTACTTCAGCCAGATCAGGCCGGCAAAGAAACTGCGTTTCACAGCCCTTTGTAAGGGATGTTCCCGGTAGGCTGTAAGAGCCCAATGCAGAACGAGTTGTTTCTTAGCTTCCCAAAGAGCTGGAAGCAAGATGCTTTGGGGACTATCTCTGTCTTTGGAAACAATTCAGCACTTTGTGCCTTGAAGCTCTAGGGCAATGTAGCACACCCACAGCAGAAGTTCTACTTCAGCCAGATCAGGCCGGCAAAGAAACTGCGTTTCACAGCCCTTTGTAAGGGATGTTCCCGGTAGGCTGTAAGAGCCCAATGCAGAGCGAGTTGTTTCTTAGCTTCCCAAAGAGCTGGAAGCAAGATGCTTTGGGGACTATCTCTGTCTTTGGAATCAATTCAGCACTTTGTGCCTTGAAGCTCTAGGGCAATGTAGCACACCCACAGCAGAAGTTCTACTTCAGCCAGATCAGGCCTGCAAAGAAACTGCGTTTCACAGCCCTTTGTAAGGGATGTTCCCGGTAGGCTGTAAGAGCCCAATGCAGAACGAGTTGTTTCTTAGCTTCCCAAAGAGCTGGAAGCAAGATGCTTTGGGGACTATCTCTGTCTTTGGAAACAATTCAGCACTTTGTGCCTTGAAGCTCTAGGGCAATGTAGCACACCCACAGCAGAAGTTCTACTTCAGCCAGATCAGGCCTGCAAAGAAACTGCGTTTCACAGCCCTTTGTAAGGGATGTTCCCGGTAGGCTGTAAGAGCCCAATGCAGAGCGAGTTGTTTCTTAGCTTCCCAAAGAGCTGGAAGCAAGATGCTTTGGGGACTATCTCTGTCTTTGGAAACAATTCAGCACTTTGTGCCTTGAAGCTCTAGGGCAATGTAGCACACCCAGAGCAGAAGTTCTACTTCAGCCAGATCAGGCCTGCAAAGAAACTGCGTTTCACAGCCCTTTGTAAGGGATGTTCCCGGTAGGCTGTAAGAGCCCAATGCAGAACGAGTTGTTTCTAAGCTTCCCAAAGAGCTGGAAGCAAGATGCTTTGGGGACTATCTCTGTCTTTGGAAACAATTCAGCACTTTGTGCCTTGAAGCTCTAGGGCAATGTAGCACACCCACAGCAGAAGTTCTACTTCAGCCAGATCAGGCCTGCAAAGAAACTGCGTTTCACAGCCCTTTGTAAGGGATGTTCCCGGTAGGCTGTAAGAGCCCAATGCAGAACGAGTTGTTTCTTAGCTTCCCAAAGAGCTGGAAGCAAGATGCTTTGGGGACTATCTCTGTCTTTGGAAACAATTCAGCACTTTGTGCCTTGAAGCTCTAGGGCAATGTAGCACACCCACAGCAGAAGTTCTACTTCAGCCAGATCAGGCCTGCAAAGAAACTGCGTTTCACAGCCCTTTGTAAGGGATGTTCCCGGTAGGCTGTAAGAGCCCAATGCAGAGCGAGTTGTTTCTTAGCTTCCCAAAGAGCTGGAAGCAAGATGCTTTGGGGACTATCTCTGTCTTTGGAATCAATTCAGCACTTTGTGCCTTGAAGCTCTAGGGCAATGTAGCACACCCACAGCAGAAGTTCTACTTCAGCCAGATCAGGCCTGCAAAGAAACTGCGTTTCACAGCCCTTTGTAAGGGATGTTCCCGATAGGCTGTAAGAGCCCAATGCAGAACGAGTTGTTTCTTAGCTTCCCAAAGAGCTGGAAGCAAGATGCTTTGGGGACTATCTCTGTCTTTGGAAACAATTCAGCACTTTGTGCCTTGAAGCTCTAGGGCAATGTAGCACACCCAGAGCAGAAGTTCTACTTCAGCCAGATCAGGCCTGCAAAGAAACTGCGTTTCACAGCCCTTTGTAAGGGATGTTCCCGGTAGGCTGTAAGAGCCCAATGCAGAGCGAGTTGTTTCTTAGCTTCCCAAAGAGCTGGAAGCAAGATGCTTTGTGGACTATCTCTGTCTTTGGAAACAATTCAGCACTTTGTGCCTTGAAGCTCTAGGGCAATGTAGCACACCCAGAGCAGAAGTTCTACTTCAGCCAGATCAGGCCTGCAAAGAAACTGCGTTTCACAGCCCTTTGTAAGGTTTGTTCCCGGTAGGCTGTAAGAGCCCAATGCAGAACGAGTTGTTTCTTAGCTTCCCAAAGAGCTGGAAGCAAGATGCTTTGGGGACTATCTCTGTCTTTGGAAACAATTCAGCACTTTGTGCCTTGAAGCTCTAGGGCAATGTAGCACACCCACAGCAGAAGTTCTACTTCAGCCAGATAAGGCCTGCAAAGAAACTGCGTTTCACAGCCCTTTGTAAGGGATGTTCCCGGTAGGCTGTAAGAGCCCAATGCAGAGCGAGTTGTTTCTTAGCTTCCCAAAGAGCTGGAAGCAAGATGCTTTGGGGACTATCTCTGTCTTTGGAAACAATTCAGCACTTTGTGCCTTGAAGCTCTAGGGCAATGTAGCACACCCACAGCAGAAGTTCTACTTCAGCCAGATCAGGCCGGCAAAGAAACTGCGTTTCACAGCCCTTTGTAAGGGATGTTCCCGGTAGGCTGTAAGAACCCAATGCAGAGCGAGTTGTTTCTTAGCTTCCCAAAGAGCTGGAAGCAAGATGCTTTGGGGACTATCTCTGTCTTTGGAAACAATTCAGCACTTTGTGCCTTGAAGCTCTAGGGCAATGTAGCACACCCACAGCAGAAGTTCTACTTCAGCCAGATCAGGTTGCAAAGAAACTACGTTTCACAGCCCTTTGTAAGGGATGTTCCCGGTAGGCTGTAAGAGCCCAATGCAGAGCGAGTTGTTTCTTAGCTTCCCAAAGAGCTGGAAGCAAGATGCTTTGGGGACTATCTCTGTCTTTGGAAACAATTCAGCACTTTGTGCCTTGAAGCTCTAGGGCAATGTAGCACACCCACAGCAGAAGTTCTACTTCAGCCAGATCAGGCCTGCAAAGAAACTGCGTTTCACAGCCCTTTGTAAGGGATGTTCCCGGTAGGCTGTAAGAGCCCAATGCAGAACGAGTTGTTTCTTAGCTTCCCAAAGAGCTGGAAGCAAGATGCTTTGGGGACTATCTCTGTCTTTGGAAACAATTCAGCACTTTGTGCCTTGAAGCTCTAGGGCAATGTAGCACACCCAGAGCAGAAGTTCTACTTCAGCCAGATCAGGCCTGCAAAGAAACTGCGTTTCACAGCCCTTTGTAAGGGATGTTCCCGGTAGGCTGTAAGAGCCCAATGCAGAGCGAGTTGTTTCTTAGCTTCCCAAAGAGCTGGAAGCAAGATGCTTTGGGGACTATCTCTGTCTTTGGAAACAATTCAGCACTTTGTGCCTTGAAGCTCTAGGGCAATGTAGCACACCCACAGCAGAAGTTCTACTTCAGCCAGATCAGGCCGGCAAAGAAACTGCGTTTCACAGCCCTTTGTAAGGGATGTTCCCGGTAGGCTGTAAGAACCCAATGCAGAACGAGTTGTTTCTTAGCTTCCCAAAGAGATGGAAGCAAGATGCTTTGGGGCCTATCTCTGTCTTTGGAAACAATTCAGCAGTTTGTGCCTTGAAGCTCTAGGGCAATGTAGCCCACCCACAGCAGAAGTTCTACTTCAGCCAGATCAGGCCTGCAAAGAAACTGCGTTTCACAGCCCTTTGTAAGGGATGTTCCCGGTAGGCTGTAAGAGCCCAATGCAGAACGAGTTGTTTCTTAGCTTCCCAAAGAGCTGGAAGCAAGATGCTTTGGGGACTATCTCTGTCTTTGGAAACAATTCAGCACTTTGTGCCTTGAAGCTCTAGGGCAATGTAGCACACCCACAGCAGAAGTTCTACTTCAGCCAGATCAGGCCTGCAAAGAAACTGCGTTTCACAGCCCTTTGTAAGGTTTGTTCCCGGTAGGCTGTAAGAGCCCAATGCAGAACGAGTTGTTTCTTAGCTTCACAAAGAGCTGGAAGCAAGATGCTTTGGGGACTATCTCTGTCTTTGGAAACAATTCAGCACTTTGTGCCTTGAAGCTCTAGGGCAATGTAGCACACCCACAGCAGAAGTTCTACTTCAGCCAGATAAGGCCTGCAAAGAAACTGCGTTTCACAGCCCTTTGTAAGGGATGTTCCCGGTAGGCTGTAAGAGCCCAATGCAGAGCGAGTTGTTTCTTAGCTTCCCAAAGAGCTGGAAGCAAGATGCTTTGGGGACTATCTCTGTCTTTGGAAACAATTCAGCACTTTGTGCCTTGAAGCTCTAGGGCAATGTAGCACAACCACAGCAGAAGTTCTACTTCAGCCAGATCAGGCCGGCAAAGAAACTGCGTTTCACAGCCCTTTGTAAGGGATGTTCCCGGTAGGCTGTAAGAGCCCAATGCAGAGCGAGTTGTTTCTTAGCTTCCCAAAGAGCTGGAAGCAAGATGCTTTGGGGACTATCTCTGTCTTTGGAAACAATTCAGCACTTTGTGCCTTGAAGCTCTAGGGCAATGTAGCACAACCACAGCAGAAGTTCTACTTCAGCCAGATCAGGCCGGCAAAGAAACTGCGTTTCACAGCCCTTTGTAAGGGATGTTCCCGGTAGGCTGTAAGAGCCCAATGCAGAGCGAGTTGTTTCTTAGCTTCCCAAAGAGCTGGAAGCAAGATGCTTTGGGGACTATCTCTGTCTTTGGAATCAATTCAGCACTTTGTGCCTTGAAGCTCTAGGGCAATGTAGCACACCCACAGCAGAAGTTCTACTTCAGCCAGATGAGGCCTGCAAAGAAACTGCGTTTCACAGCCCTTTGTAAGGGATGTTCCCGATAGGCTGTAAGAGCCCAATGCAGAACGAGTTGTTTCTTAGCTTCCCAAAGAGCTGGAAGCAAGATGCTTTGGGGACTATCTCTGTCTTTGGAAACAATTCAGCACTTTGTGCCTTGAAGCTCTAGGGCAATGTAGCACACCCAGAGCAGAAGTTCTACTTCAGCCAGATCAGGCCTGCAAAGAAACTGCGTTTCACAGCCCTTTGTAAGGGATGTTCCCGGTAGGCTGTAAGAGCCCAATGCAGAGCGAGTTGTTTCTTAGCTTCCCAAAGAGCTGGAAGCAAGATGCTTTGTGGACTATCTCTGTCTTTGGAAACAATTCAGCACTTTGTGCCTTGAAGCTCTAGGGCAATGTAGCACACCCACAGCAGAAGTTCTACTTCAGCCAGATCAGGCCTGCAAAGAAACTGCGTTTCACAGCCCTTTGTAAGGTTTGTTCCCGGTAGGCTGTAAGAGCCCAATGCAGAACGAGTTGTTTCTTAGCTTCCCAAAGAGCTGGAAGCAAGATGCTTTGGGGACTATCTCTGTCTTTGGAAACAATTCAGCACTTTGTGCCTTGAAGCTCTAGGGCAATGTAGCACACCCACAGCAGAAGTTCTACTTCAGCCAGATAAGGCCTGCAAAGAAACTGCGTTTCACAGCCCTTTGTAAGGGATGTTCCCGGTAGGCTGTAAGAGCCCAATGCAGAGCGAGTTGTTTCTTAGCTTCCCA
The DNA here is from genome assembly GCF_041296235.1 of Equus asinus. Classification (NCBI taxonomy): domain Eukaryota; kingdom Metazoa; phylum Chordata; class Mammalia; order Perissodactyla; family Equidae; genus Equus; species Equus asinus. The sequence continues at coordinate 67,927,672 of NC_091791.1, read as the reverse complement.
AAGAGCTGGAAGCAAGATGCTTTGGGGACTATCTCTGTCTTTGGAAACAATTCAGCACTTTGTGCCTTGAAGCTCTAGGGCAATGTAGCACACCCACAGCAGAAGTTCTACTTCAGCCAGATCAGGCCGGCAAAGAAACTGCGTTTCACAGCCCTTTGTAAGGGATGTTCCCGGTAGGCTGTAAGAACCCAATGCAGAGCGAGTTGTTTCTTAGCTTCCCAAAGAGCTGGAAGCAAGATGCTTTGGGGACTATCTCTGTCTTTGGAAACAATTCAGCACTTTGTGCCTTGAAGCTCTAGGGCAATGTAGCACACCCACAGCAGAAGTTCTACTTCAGCCAGATCAGGTTGCAAAGAAACTACGTTTCACAGCCCTTTGTAAGGGATGTTCCCGGTAGGCTGTAAGAGCCCAATGCAGAGCGAGTTGTTTCTTAGCTTCCCAAAGAGCTGGAAGCAAGATGCTTTGGGGACTATCTCTGTCTTTGGAAACAATTCAGCACTTTGTGCCTTGAAGCTCTAGGGCAATGTAGCACACCCACAGCAGAAGTTCTACTTCAGCCAGATCAGGCCTGCAAAGAAACTGCGTTTCACAGCCCTTTGTAAGGGATGTTCCCGGTAGGCTGTAAGAGCCCAATGCAGAACGAGTTGTTTCTTAGCTTCCCAAAGAGCTGGAAGCAAGATGCTTTGGGGACTATCTCTGTCTTTGGAAACAATTCAGCACTTTGTGCCTTGAAGCTCTAGGGCAATGTAGCACACCCAGAGCAGAAGTTCTACTTCAGCCAGATCAGGCCTGCAAAGAAACTGCGTTTCACAGCCCTTTGTAAGGGATGTTCCCGGTAGGCTGTAAGAGCCCAATGCAGAGCGAGTTGTTTCTTAGCTTCCCAAAGAGCTGGAAGCAAGATGCTTTGGGGACTATCTCTGTCTTTGGAAACAATTCAGCACTTTGTGCCTTGAAGCTCTAGGGCAATGTAGCACACCCACAGCAGAAGTTCTACTTCAGCCAGATCAGGCCGGCAAAGAAACTGCGTTTCACAGCCCTTTGTAAGGGATGTTCCCGGTAGGCTGTAAGAACCCAATGCAGAACGAGTTGTTTCTTAGCTTCCCAAAGAGATGGAAGCAAGATGCTTTGGGGCCTATCTCTGTCTTTGGAAACAATTCAGCAGTTTGTGCCTTGAAGCTCTAGGGCAATGTAGCCCACCCACAGCAGAAGTTCTACTTCAGCCAGATCAGGCCTGCAAAGAAACTGCGTTTCACAGCCCTTTGTAAGGGATGTTCCCGGTAGGCTGTAAGAGCCCAATGCAGAACGAGTTGTTTCTTAGCTTCCCAAAGAGCTGGAAGCAAGATGCTTTGGGGACTATCTCTGTCTTTGGAAACAATTCAGCACTTTGTGCCTTGAAGCTCTAGGGCAATGTAGCACACCCACAGCAGAAGTTCTACTTCAGCCAGATCAGGCCTGCAAAGAAACTGCGTTTCACAGCCCTTTGTAAGGTTTGTTCCCGGTAGGCTGTAAGAGCCCAATGCAGAACGAGTTGTTTCTTAGCTTCACAAAGAGCTGGAAGCAAGATGCTTTGGGGACTATCTCTGTCTTTGGAAACAATTCAGCACTTTGTGCCTTGAAGCTCTAGGGCAATGTAGCACACCCACAGCAGAAGTTCTACTTCAGCCAGATAAGGCCTGCAAAGAAACTGCGTTTCACAGCCCTTTGTAAGGGATGTTCCCGGTAGGCTGTAAGAGCCCAATGCAGAGCGAGTTGTTTCTTAGCTTCCCAAAGAGCTGGAAGCAAGATGCTTTGGGGACTATCTCTGTCTTTGGAAACAATTCAGCACTTTGTGCCTTGAAGCTCTAGGGCAATGTAGCACAACCACAGCAGAAGTTCTACTTCAGCCAGATCAGGCCGGCAAAGAAACTGCGTTTCACAGCCCTTTGTAAGGGATGTTCCCGGTAGGCTGTAAGAGCCCAATGCAGAGCGAGTTGTTTCTTAGCTTCCCAAAGAGCTGGAAGCAAGATGCTTTGGGGACTATCTCTGTCTTTGGAAACAATTCAGCACTTTGTGCCTTGAAGCTCTAGGGCAATGTAGCACACCCAGAGCAGAAGTTCTACTTCAGCCAGATCAGGCCTGCAAAGAAACTGCGTTTCACAGCCCTTTGTAAGGGATGTTCCCGGTAGGCTGTAAGAGCCCAATGCAGAGCGAGTTGTTTCTTAGCTTCCCAAAGAGCTGGAAGCAAGATGCTTTGGGGACTATCTCTGTCTTTGGAAACAATTCAGCACTTTGTGCCTTGAAGCTCTAGGGCAATGTAGCACACCCACAGCAGAAGTTCTACTTCAGCCAGATCAGGCCTGCAAAGAAACTGCGTTTCACAGCCCTTTGTAAGGGATGTTCCCGGTAGGCTGTAAGAGCCCAATGCAGAACGAGTTGTTTCTTAGCTTCCCAAAGAGCTGGAAGCAAGATGCTTTGGGGACTATCTCTGTCTTTGGAAACAATTCAGCACTTTGTGCCTTGAAGCTCTAGGGCAATGTAGCACACCCACAGCAGAAGTTCTACTTCAGCCAGATCAGGCCTGCAAAGAAACTGCGTTTCACAGCCCTTTGTAAGGGATGTTCCCGGTAGGCTGTAAGAGCCCAATGCAGAGCGAGTTGTTTCTTAGCTTCCCAAAGAGCTGGAAGCAAGATGCTTTGGGGACTATCTCTGTCTTTGGAAACAATTCAGCACTTTGTGCCTTGAAGCTCTAGGGCAATGTAGCACACCCAGAGCAGAAGTTCTACTTCAGCCAGATCAGGCCTGCAAAGAAACTGCGTTTCACAGCCCTTTGTAAGGGATGTTCCCGGTAGGCTGTAAGAGCCCAATGCAGAGCGAGTTGTTTCTTAGCTTCCCAAAGAGCTGGAAGCAAGATGCTTTGGGGACTATCTCTGTCTTTGGAAACAATTCAGCACTTTGTGCCTTGAAGCTCTAGGGCAATGTAGCACACCCACAGCAGAAGTTCTACTTCAGCCAGATCAGGCCTGCAAAGAAACTGCGTTTCACAGCCCTTTGTAAGGGATGTTCCCGGTAGGCTGTAAGAGCCCAATGCAGAACGAGTTGTTTCTTAGCTTCCCAAAGAGCTGGAAGCAAGATGCTTTGGGGACTATCTCTGTCTTTGGAAACAATTCAGCACTTTGTGCCTTGAAGCTCTAGGGCAATGTAGCACACCCAGAGCAGAAGTTCTACTTCAGCCAGATCAGGCCTGCAAAGAAACTGCGTTTCACAGCCCTTTGTAAGGGATGTTCCCGGTAGGCTGTAAGAGCCCAATGCAGAGCGAGTTGTTTCTTAGCTTCCCAAAGAGCTGGAAGCAAGATGCTTTGGGGACTATCTCTGTCTTTGGAAACAATTCAGCCCTTTTTGCCTTGAAGCTCTAGGGCAATGTAGCACACCCACAGCAGAAGTTCTACTTCAGCCAGATCAGGCCTGCAAAGAAACTGCGTTTCACAGCCCTTTGTAAGGGATGTTCCCGGTAGGCTGTAAGAGCCCAATGCAGAACGAGTTGTTTCTTAGCTTCCCAAAGAGCTGGAAGCAAGATGCTTTGGGGACTATCTCTGTCTTTGGAAACAATTCAGCACTTTGTGCCTTGAAGCTCTAGGGCAATGTAGCACACCCAGAGCAGAAGTTCTACTTCAGCCAGATCAGGCCTGCAAAGAAACTGCGTTTCACAGCCCTTTGTAAGGGATGTTCCCGGTAGGCTGTAAGAGCCCAATGCAGAGCGAGTTGTTTCTTAGCTTCCCAAAGAGCTGGAAGCAAGATGCTTTGGGGACTATCTCTGTCTTTGGAAACAATTCAGCCCTTTGTGCCTTGAAGCTCTAGGGCAATGTAGCACACCCACAGCAGAAGTTCTACTTCAGCCAGATCAGGCCTGCAAAGAAACTGCGTTTCACAGCCCTTTGTAAGGGATGTTCCCGGTAGGCTGTAAGAGCCCAATGCAGAACGAGTTGTTTCTTAGCTTCCCAAAGAGCTGGAAGCAAGATGCTTTGGGGACTATCTCTGTCTTTGGAAACAATTCAGCACTTTGTGCCTTGAAGCTCTAGGGCAATGTAGCACACCCACAGCAGAAGTTCTACTTCAGCCAGATCAGGCCTGCAAAGAAACTGCGTTTCACAGCCCTTTGTAAGGGATGTTCCCGGTAGGCTGTAAGAGCCCAATGCAGAGCGAGTTGTTTCTTAGCTTCCCAAAGAGCTGGAAGCAAGATGCTTTGGGGACTATCTCTGTCTTTGGAAACAATTCAGCACTTTGTGCCTTGAAGCTCTAGGGCAATGTAGCACACCCACAGCAGAAGTTCTACTTCAGCCAGATCAGGCCTGCAAAGAAACTGCGTTTCACAGCCCTTTGTAAGGGATGTTCCCGGTAGGCTGTAAGAGCCCAATGCAGAACGAGTTGTTTCTTAGCTTCCCAAAGAGCTGGAAGCAAGATGCTTTGGGGACTATCTCTGTCTTTGGAAACAATTCAGCACTTTGTGCCTTGAAGCTCTAGGGCAATGTAGCACACCCACAGCAGAAGTTCTACTTCAGCCAGATCAGGCCTGCAAAGAAACTGCGTTTCACAGCCCTTTGTAAGGGATGTTCCCGGTAGGCTGTAAGAGCCCAATGCAGAACGAGTTGTTTCTTAGCTTCCCAAAGAGCTGGAAGCAAGATGCTTTGGGGACTATCTCTGTCTTTGGAAACAATTCAGCACTTTGTGCCTTGAAGCTCTAGGGCAATGTAGCACACCCAGAGCAGAAGTTCTACTTCAGCCAGATCAGGCCTGCAAAGAAACTGCGTTTCACAGCCCTTTGTAAGGGATGTTCCCGGTATGCTGTAAGAGCCCAATGCAGAGCGAGTTGTTTCTTAGCTTCCCAAAGAGCTGGAAGCAAGATGCTTTGGGGACTATCTCTGTCTTTGGAAACAATTCAGCCCTTTGTGCCTTGAAGCTCTAGGGCAATGTAGCACACCCAGAGCAGAAGTTCTACTTCAGCCAGATCAGGCCTGCAAAGAAACTGCGTTTCACAGCCCTTTGTAAGGGATGTTCCCGGTAGGCTGTAAGAGCCCAATGCAGAACGAGTTGTTTCTTAGCTTCCCAAAGAGCTGGAAGCAAGATGCTTTGGGGACTATCTCTGTCTTTGGAAACAATTCAGCACTTTGTGCCTTGAAGCTCTAGGGCAATGTAGCACACCCAGAGCAGAAGTTCTACTTCAGCCACATCAGGCCTGCAAAGAAACTGCGTTTCACAGCCCTTTGTAAGGGATGTTCCCGGTAGGCTGTAAGAGCCCAATGCAGAGCGAGTTGTTTCTTAGCTTCCCAAAGAGCTGGAAGCAAGATGCTTTGGGGACTATCTCTGTCTTTGGAAACAATTCAGCACTTTGTGCCTTGAAGCTCTAGGGCAATGTAGCACACCCAGAGCAGAAGTTCTACTTCAGCCAGATCAGGCCTGCAAAGAAACTGCGTTTCACAGCCCTTTGTAAGGGATGTTCCCGGTAGGCTGTAAGAGCCCAATGCAGAGCGAGTTGTTTCTTAGCTTCCCAAAGAGCTGGAAGCAAGATGCTTTGGGGACTATCTCTGTCTTTGGAAACAATTCAGCCCTTTGTGCCTTGAAGCTCTAGGGCAATGTAGCACACCCACAGCAGAAGTTCTACTTCAGCCAGATCAGGCCTGCAAAGAAACTGCGTTTCACAGCCCTTTGTAAGGGATGTTCCCGGTAGGCTGTAAGAGCCCAATGCAGAACGAGTTGTTTCTTAGCTTCCCAAAGAGCTGGAAGCAAGATGCTTTGGGGACTATCTCTGTCTTTGGAAACAATTCAGCACTTTGTGCCTTGAAGCTCTAGGGCAATGTAGCACACCCAGAGCAGAAGTTCTACTTCAGCCACATCAGGCCTGCAAAGAAACTGCGTTTCACAGCCCTTTGTAAGGGATGTTCCCGGTAGGCTGTAAGAGCCCAATGCAGAGCGAGTTGTTTCTTAGCTTCCCAAAGAGCTGGAAGCAAGATGCTTTGGGGACTATCTCTGTCTTTGGAAACAATTCAGCACTTTGTGCCTTGAAGCTCTAGGGCAATGTAGCACACCCAGAGCAGAAGTTCTACTTCAGCCAGATCAGGCCTGCAAAGAAACTGCGTTTCACAGCCCTTTGTAAGGGATGTTCCCGGTAGGCTGTAAGAGCCCAATGCAGAGCGAGTTGTTTCTTAGCTTCCCAAAGAGCTGGAAGCAAGATGCTTTGGAGACTATCTCTGTCTTTGGAAACAATTCAGCACTTTGTGCCTTGAAGCTCTAGGGCAATGTAGCACACCCACAGCAGAAGTTCTACTTCAGCCAGATCAGGCCTGCAAAGAAACTGCGTTTCACAGCCCTTTGTAAGGGATGTTCCCGGTAGGCTGTAAGAGCCCAATGCAGAACGAGTTGTTTCTTAGCTTCCCAAAGAGCTGGAAGCAAGATGCTTTGGGGACTATCTCTGTCTTTGGAAACAATTCAGCACTTTGTGCCTTGAAGCTCTAGGGCAATGTAGCACACCCACAGCAGAAGTTCTACTTCAGCCAGATCAGGCCTGCAAAGAAACTGCGTTTCACAGCCCTTTGTAAGGGATGTTCCCGGTAGGCTGTAAGAGCCCTATGCAGAACGAGTTGTTTCTTAGCTTCCCAAAGAGCTGGAAGCAAGATGCTTTGGGGACTATCTCTGTCTTTGGAAACAATTCAGCACTTTGTGCCTTGAAGCTCTAGGGCAATGTAGCACACCCACAGCAGAAGTTCTACTTCAGCCAGATCAGGCCTGCAAAGAAACTGCGTTTCACAGCCCTTTGTAAGGGATGTTCCCGGTAGGCTGTAAGAGCCCAATGCAGAACGAGTTGTTTCTTAGCTTCCCAAAGAGCTGGAAGCAAGATGCTTTGGGGACTATCTCTGTCTTTGGAAACAATTCAGCACTTTGTGCCTTGAAGCTCTAGGGCAATGTAGCACACCCACAGCAGAAGTTCTACTTCAGCCAGATCAGGCCTGCAAAGAAACTGCGTTTCACAGCCCTTTGTAAGGGATGTTCCCGGTAGGCTGTAAGAGCCCAATGCAGAGCGAGTTGTTTCTTAGCTTCCCAAAGAGCTGGAAGCAAGATGCTTTGGGGACTATCTCTGTCTTTGGAAGCAATTCAGCCCTTTGTGCCTTGAAGCTCTAGGGCAATGTAGCACACCCACAGCAGAAGTTCTACTTCAGCCAGATCAGGCCTGCAAAGAAACTGCGTTTCACAGCCCTTTGTAAGGGATGTTCCCGGTAGGCTGTAAGAGCCCAATGCAGAACGAGTTGTTTCTTAGCTTCCCAAAGAGCTGGAAGCAAGATGCTTTGGGGACTATCTCTGTCTTTGGAAACAATTCAGCACTTTGTGCCTTGAAGCTCTAGGGCAATGTAGCACACCCAGAGCAGAAGTTCTACTTCAGCCAGATCAGGCCTGCAAAGAAACTGCGTTTCACAGCCCTTTGTAAGGGATGTTCCCGGTAGGCTGTAAGAGCCCAATGCAGAGCGAGTTGTTTCTTAGCTTCCCAAAGAGCTGGAAGCAAGATGCTTTGGGGACTATCTCTGTCTTTGGAAACAATTCAGCACTTTGTGCCTTGAAGCTCTAGGGCAATGTAGCACACCCACAGCAGAAGTTCTACTTCAGCCAGATCAGGCCTGCAAAGAAACTGCGTTTCACAGCCCTTTGTAAGGGATGTTCCCGGTAGGCTGTAAGAGCCCAATGCAGAACGAGTTGTTTCTTAGCTTCCCAAAGAGCTGGAAGCAAGATGCTTTGGGGACTATCTCTGTCTTTGGAAACAATTCAGCACTTTGTGCCTTGAAGCTCTAGGGCAATGTAGCACACCCACAGCAGAAGTTCTACTTCAGCCAGATCAGGCCTGCAAAGAAACTGCGTTTCACAGCCCTTTGTAAGGGATGTTCCCGGTAGGCTGTAAGAGCCCAATGCAGAGCGAGTTGTTTCTTAGCTTCCCAAAGAGCTGGAAGCAAGATGCTTTGGGGACTATCTCTGTCTTTGGAAACAATTCAGCACTTTGTGCCTTGAAGCTCTAGGGCAATGTAGCACACCCACAGCAGAAGTTCTACTTCAGCCAGATCAGGCCTGCAAAGAAACTGCGTTTCACAGCCCTTTGTAAGGGATGTTCCCGGTAGGCTGTAAGAGCCCAATGCAGAACGAGTTGTTTCTTAGCTTCCCAAAGAGCTGGAAGCAAGATGCTTTGGGGACTATCTCTGTCTTTGGAAACAATTCAGCACTTTGTGCCTTGAAGCTCTAGGGCAATGTAGCACACCCACAGCAGAAGTTCTACTTCAGCCAGATCAGGCCTGCAAAGAAACTGCGTTTCACAGCCCTTTGTAAGGGATGTTCCCGGTAGGCTGTAAGAGCCCAATGCAGAGCGAGTTGTTTCTTAGCTTCCCAAAGAGCTGGAAGCAAGATGCTTTGGGGACTATCTCTGTCTTTGGAAACAATTCAGCACTTTGTGCCTTGAAGCTCTAGGGCAATGTAGCACACCCACAGCAGAAGTTCTACTTCAGCCAGATCAGGCCTGCAAAGAAACTGCGTTTCACAGCCCTTTGTAAGGGATGTTCCCGGTAGGCTGTAAGAGCCCAATGCAGAACGAGTTGTTTCTTAGCTTCCCAAAGAGCTGGAAGCAAGATGCTTTGGGGACTATCTCTGTCTTTGGAAACAATTCAGCACTTTGTGCCTTGAAGCTCTAGGGCAATGTAGCACACCCACAGCAGAAGTTCTACTTCAGCCAGATCAGGCCTGCAAAGAAACTGCGTTTCACAGCCCTTTGTAAGGGATGTTCCCGGTAGGCTGTAAGAGCCCAATGCAGAACGAGTTGTTTCTTAGCTTCCCAAAGAGCTGGAAGCAAGATGCTTTGGGGACTATCTCTGTCTTTGGAAACAATTCAGCCCTTTGTGCCTTGAAGCTCTAGGGCAATGTAGCACAATCACAGCAGAAGTTCTTCTTCAGCCAGATCAGGCCTGCAAAGAAACTGCGTTTCACAGCCCTTTGTAAGGGATGTTCCCGGTAGGCTGTAAGAGCCCAATGCAGAACGAGTTGTTTCTTAGCTTCCCAAAGAGCTGGAAGCAAGATGCTTTGGGGACTATCTCTGTCTTTGGAAACAATTCAGCACTTTGTGCCTTGAAGCTCTAGGGCAATGTAGCACACCCACAGCAGAAGTTCTACTTCAGCCAGATCAGGCCTGCAAAGAAACTGCGTTTCACAGCCCTTTGTAAGGGATGTTCCCGGTAGGCTGTAAGAGCCCAATGCAGAACGAGTTGTTTCTTAGCTTCCCAAAGAGCTGGAAGCAAGATGCTTTGGGGACTATCTCTGTCTTTGGAAACAATTCAGCACTTTGTGCCTTGAAGCTCTAGGGCAATGTAGCACACCCACAGCAGAAGTTCTACTTCAGCCAGATCAGGCCTGCAAAGAAACTGCGTTTCACAGCCCTTTGTAAGGGATGTTCCCGGTAGGCTGTAAGAGCCCAATGCAGAGCGAGTTGTTTCTTAGCTTCCCAAAGAGCTGGAAGCAAGATGCTTTGGGGACTATCTCTGTCTTTGGAAACAATTCAGCACTTTGTGCCTTGAAGCTCTAGGGCAATGTAGCACACCCAGAGCAGAAGTTCTACTTCAGCCAGATCAGGCCTGCAAAGAAACTGCGTTTCACAGCCCTTTGTAAGGGATGTTCCCGGTAGGCTGTAAGAGCCCAATGCAGAACGAGTTGTTTCTTAGCTTCCCAAAGAGCTGGAAGCAAGATGCTTTGGGGACTATCTCTGTCTTTGGAAACAATTCAGCACTTTGTGCCTTGAAGCTCTAGGGCAATGTAGCACACCCACAGCAGAAGTTCTACTTCAGCCAGATCAGGTTGCAAAGAAACTGCGTTTCACAGCCCTTTGTACGGGATGTTCCCGGTAGGCTGTAAGAGCCCAATGCAGAGCGAGTTGTTTCTTAGCTTCCCAAAGAGCTGGAAGCAAGATGCTTTGGGGACTATCTCTGTCTTTGGAAACAATTCAGCACTTTGTGCCTTGAAGCTCTAGGGCAATGTAGCACACCCACAGCAGAAGTTCTACTTCAGCCAGATCAGGCCTGCAAAGAAACTGCGTTTCACAGCCCTTTGTAAGGGATGTTCCCGGTAGGCTGTAAGAGCCCAATGCAGAACGAGTTGTTTCTTAGCTTCCCAAAGAGCTGGAAGCAAGATGCTTTGGGGACTATCTCTGTCTTTGGAAACAATTCAGCACTTTGTGCCTTGAAGCTCTAGGGCAATGTAGCACACCCACAGCAGAAGTTCTACTTCAGCCAGATCAGGCCTGCAAAGAAACTGCGTTTCACAGCCCTTTGTAAGGGATGTTCCCGGTAGGCTGTAAGAGCCCAATGCAGAACGAGTTGTTTCTTAGCTTCCCAAATAGCTGGAAGCAAGATGCTTTGGGGACTATCTCTGTCTTTGGAAACAATTCAGCACTTTGTGCCTTGAAGCTCTAGGGCAATGTAGCACACCCACAGCAGAAGTTCTACGTCAGCCAGATCAGGCCTGCAAAGAAACTGCGTTTCACAGCCCTTTGTAAGGGATGTTCCCGGTAGGCTGTAAGAGCCCAATGCAGAACGAGTTGTTTCTTAGCTTCCCAAAGAGCTGGAAGCAAGATGCTTTGGGGACTATCTCTGTCTTTGGAAACAATTCAGCACTTTGTGCCTTGAAGCTCTAGGGCAATGTAGCACACCCACAGCAGAAGTTCTACTTCAGCCAGATCAGGCCGGCAAAGAAACTGCGTTTCACAGCCCTTTGTAAGGGATGTTCCCGGTAGGCTGTAAGAGCCCAATGCAGAGCGAGTTGTTTCTTAGCTTCCCAAAGAGCTGGAAGCAAGATGCTTTGGGGACTATCTCTGTCTTTGGAAACAATTCAGCACTTTGTGCCTTGAAGCTCTAGGGCAATGTAGCACACCCACAGCAGAAGTTCTACTTCAGCCAGATCAGGCCTGCAAAGAAACTGCGTTTCACAGCCCTTTGTAAGGGATGTTCCCGGTAGGCTGTAAGAGCCCAATGCAGAACGAGTTGTTTCTTAGCTTCCCAAAGAGCTGGAAGCAAGATGCTTTGGGGACTATCTCTGTCTTTGGAAACAATTCAGCACTTTGTGCCTTGAAGCTCTAGGGCAATGTAGCACACCCACAGCAGAAGTTCTACTTCAGCCAGATCAGGCCTGCAAAGAAACTGCGTTTCACAGCCCTTTGTAAGGGATGTTCCCGGTAGGCTGTAAGAGCCCAATGCAGAGCGAGTTGTTTCTTAGCTTCCCAAAGAGCTGGAAGCAAGATGCTTTGGGGACTATCTCTGTCTTTGGAAACAATTCAGCACTTTGTGCCTTGAAGCTCTAGGGCAATGTAGCACACCCACAGCAGAAGTTCTACTTCAGCCAGATCAGGCCGGCAAAGAAACTGCGTTTCACAGCCCTTTGTAAGGGATGTTCCCGGTAGGCTGTAAGAGCCCAATGCAGAACGAGTTGTTTCTTAGCTTCCCAAAGAGCTGGAAGCAAGATGCTTTGGGGACTATCTCTGTCTTTGGAAACAATTCAGCCCTTTGTGCCTTGAAGCTCTAGGGCAATGTAGCACACCCACAGCAGAAGTTCTACTTCAGCCAGATCAGGCCTGCAAAGAAACTGCGTTTCACAGCCCTTTGTAAGGGATGTTCCCGGTAGGCTGTAAGAGCCCAATGCAGAACGAGTTGTTTCTTAGCTTCCCAAAGAGCTGGAAGCAAGATGCTTTGGGGACTATCTCTGTCTTTGGAAACAATTCAGCACTTTGTGCCTTGAAGCTCTAGGGCAATGTAGCACACCCAGAGCAGAAGTTCTACTTCAGCCAGATCAGGCCTGCAAAGAAACTGCGTTTCACAGCCCTTTGTAAGGGATGTTCCCGGTAGGCTGTAAGAGCCCAATGCAGAGCGAGTTGTTTCTTAGCTTCCCAAAGAGCTGGAAGCAAGATGCTTTGGGGACTATCTCTGTCTTTGGAAACAATTCAGCACTTTGTGCCTTGAAGCTCTAGGGCAATGTAGCACACCCACAGCAGAAGTTCTACTTCAGCCAGATCAGGCCTGCAAAGAAACTGCGTTTCACAGCCCTTTGTAAGGGATGTTCCCGGTAGGCTGTAAGAGCCCAATGCAGAACGAGTTGTTTCTTAGCTTCCCAAAGAGCTGGAAGCAAGATGCTTTGGGGACTATCTCTGTCTTTGGAAACAATTCAGCACTTTGTGCCTTGAAGCTCTAGGGCAATGTAGCACACCCACAGCAGAAGTTCTACTTCAGCCAGATCAGGCCTGCAAAGAAACTGCGTTTCACAGCCCTTTGTAAGGGATGTTCCCGGTAGGCTGTAAGAGCCCAATGCAGAGCGAGTTGTTTCTTAGCTTCCCAAAGAGCTGGAAGCAAGATGCTTTGGGGACTATCTCTGTCTTTGGAAACAATTCAGCACTTTGTGCCTTGAAGCTCTAGGGCAATGTAGCACACCCACAGCAGAAGTTCTACTTCAGCCAGATCAGGCCTGCAAAGAAACTGCGTTTCACAGCCCTTTGTAAGGGATGTTCCCGGTAGGCTGTAAGAGCCCAATGCAGAACGAGTTGTTTCTTAGCTTCCCAAAGAGCTGGAAGCAAGATGCTTTGGGGACTATCTCTGTCTTTGGAAACAATTCAGCACTTTGTGCCTTGAAGCTCTAGGGCAATGTAGCACACCCACAGCAGAAGTTCTACTTCAGCCAGATCAGGCCTGCAAAGAAACTGCGTTTCACAGCCCTTTGTAAGGGATGTTCCCGGTAGGCTGTAAGAGCCCAATGCAGAGCGAGTTGTTTCTTAGCTTCCCAAAGAGCTGGAAGCAAGATGCTTTGGGGACTATCTCTGTCTTTGGAAACAATTCAGCACTTTGTGCCTTGAAGCTCTAGGGCAATGTAGCACACCCACAGCAGAAGTTCTACTTCAGCCAGATCAGGCCGGCAAAGAAACTGCGTTTCACAGCCCTTTGTAAGGGATGTTCCCGGTAGGCTGTAAGAGCCCAATGCAGAACGAGTTGTTTCTTAGCTTCCCAAAGAGCTGGAAGCAAGATGCTTTGGGGACTATCTCTGTCTTTGGAAACAATTCAGCCCTTTGTGCCTTGAAGCTCTAGGGCAATGTAGCACACCCACAGCAGAAGTTCTACTTCAGCCAGATCAGGCCTGCAAAGAAACTGCGTTTCACAGCCCTTTGTAAGGGATGTTCCCGGTAGGCTGTAAGAGCCCAATGCAGAACGAGTTGTTTCTTAGCTTCCCAAAGAGCTGGAAGCAAGATGCTTTGGGGACTATCTCTGTCTTTGGAAACAATTCAGCACTTTGTGCCTTGAAGCTCTAGGGCAATGTAGCACACCCAGAGCAGAAGTTCTACTTCAGCCAGATCAGGCCTGCAAAGAAACTGCGTTTCACAGCCCTTTGTAAGGGATGTTCCCGGTAGGCTGTAAGAGCCCAATGCAGAGCGAGTTGTTTCTTAGCTTCCCAAAGAGCTGGAAGCAAGATGCTTTGGGGACTATCTCTGTCTTTGGAAACAATTCAGCACTTTGTGCCTTGAAGCTCTAGGGCAATGTAGCACACCCACAGCAGAAGTTCTACTTCAGCCAGATCAGGCCTGCAAAGAAACTGCGTTTCACAGCCCTTTGTAAGGGATGTTCCCGGTAGGCTGTAAGAGCCCAATGCAGAACGAGTTGTTTCTTAGCTTCCCAAAGAGCTGGAAGCAAGATGCTTTGGGGACTATCTCTGTCTTTGGAAACAATTCAGCACTTTGTGCCTTGAAGCTCTAGGGCAATGTAGCACACCCACAGCAGAAGTTCTACTTCAGCCAGATCAGGCCTGCAAAGAAACTGCGTTTCACAGCCCTTTGTAAGGGATGTTCCCGGTAGGCTGTAAGAGCCCAATGCAGAGCGAGTTGTTTCTTAGCTTCCCAAAGAGCTGGAAGCAAGATGCTTTGGGGACTATCTCTGTCTTTGGAAACAATTCAGCACTTTGTGCCTTGAAGCTCTAGGGCAATGTAGCACACCCACAGCAGAAGTTCTACTTCAGCCAGATCAGGCCTGCAAAGAAACTGCGTTTCACAGCCCTTTGTAAGGGATGTTCCCGGTAGGCTGTAAGAGCCCAATGCAGAACGAGTTGTTTCTTAGCTTCCCAAAGAGCTGGAAGCAAGATGCTTTGGGGACTATCTCTGTCTTTGGAAACAATTCAGCACTTTGTGCCTTGAAGCTCTAGGGCAATGTAGCACACCCACAGCAGAAGTTCTACTTCAGCCAGATCAGGCCTGCAAAGAAACTGCGTTTCACAGCCCTTTGTAAGGGATGTTCCCGGTAGGCTGTAAGAGCCCAATGCAGAGCGAGTTGTTTCTTAGCTTCCCAAAGAGCTGGAAGCAAGATGCTTTGGGGACTATCTCTGTCTTTGGAAACAATTCAGCACTTTGTGCCTTGAAGCTCTAGGGCAATGTAGCACACCCACAGCAGAAGTTCTACTTCAGCCAGATCAGGCCTGCAAAGAAACTGCGTTTCACAGCCCTTTGTAAGGGATGTTCCCGGTAGGCTGTAAGAGCCCAATGCAGAACGAGTTGTTTCTTAGCTTCCCAAAGAGCTGGAAGCAAGATGCTTTGGGGACTATCTCTGTCTTTGGAAACAATTCAGCACTTTGTGCCTTGAAGCTCTAGGGCAATGTAGCACACCCACAGCAGAAGTTCTACTTCAGCCAGATCAGGCCTGCAAAGAAACTGCGTTTCACAGCCCTTTGTAAGGGATGTTCCCGGTAGGCTGTAAGAGCCCAATGCAGAACGAGTTGTTTCTTAGCTTCCCAAAGAGCTGGAAGCAAGATGCTTTGGGGACTATCTCTGTCTTTGGAAACAATTCAGCACTTTGTGCCTTGAAGCTCTAGGGCAATGTAGCACAATCACAGCAGAAGTTCTACTTCAGCCAGATCAGGCCTGCAAAGAAACTGCGTTTCACAGCCCTTTGTAAGGGATGTTCCCGGTAGGCTGTAAGAGCCCAATGCAGAACGAGTTGTTTCTTAGCTTCCCAAAGAGCTGGAAGCAAGATGCTTTGGGGACTATCTCTGTCTTTGGAAACAATTCAGCACTTTGTGCCTTGAAGCTCTAGGGCAATGTAGCACACCCACAGCAGAAGTTCTACTTCAGCCAGATCAGGCCTGCAAAGAAACTGCGTTTCACAGCCCTTTGTAAGGGATGTTCCCGGTAGGCTGTAAGAGCCCAATGCAGAACGAGTTGTTTCTTAGCTTCCCAAAGAGCTGGAAGCAAGATGCTTTGGGGACTATCTCTGTCTTTGGAAACAATTCAGCACTTTGTGCCTTGAAGCTCTAGGGCAATGTAGCACACCCACAGCAGAAGTTCTACTTCAGCCAGATCAGGCCTGCAAAGAAACTGCGTTTCACAGCCCTTTGTAAGGGATGTTCCCGGTAGGCTGTAAGAGCCCAATGCAGAGCGAGTTGTTTCTTAGCTTCCCAAAGAGCTGGAAGCAAGATGCTTTGGGGACTATCTCTGTCTTTGGAAACAATTCAGCACTTTGTGCCTTGAAGCTCTAGGGCAATGTAGCACACCCAGAGCAGAAGTTCTACTTCAGCCAGATCAGGCCTGCAAAGAAACTGCGTTTCACAGCCCTTTGTAAGGGATGTTCCCGGTAGGCTGTAAGAGCCCAATGCAGAACGAGTTGTTTCTTAGCTTCCCAAAGAGCTGGAAGCAAGATGCTTTGGGGACTATCTCTGTCTTTGGAAACAATTCAGCACTTTGTGCCTTGAAGCTCTAGGGCAATGTAGCACACCCACAGCAGAAGTTCTACTTCAGCCAGATCAGGTTGCAAAGAAACTGCGTTTCACAGCCCTTTGTACGGGATGTTCCCGGTAGGCTGTAAGAGCCCAATGCAGAGCGAGTTGTTTCTTAGCTTCCCAAAGAGCTGGAAGCAAGATGCTTTGGGGACTATCTCTGTCTTTGGAAACAATTCAGCACTTTGTGCCTTGAAGCTCTAGGGCAATGTAGCACACCCACAGCAGAAGTTCTACTTCAGCCAGATCAGGCCTGCAAAGAAACTGCGTTTCACAGCCCTTTGTAAGGGATGTTCCCGGTAGGCTGTAAGAGCCCAATGCAGAACGAGTTGTTTCTTAGCTTCCCAAAGAGCTGGAAGCAAGATGCTTTGGGGACTATCTCTGTCTTTGGAAACAATTCAGCACTTTGTGCCTTGAAGCTCTAGGGCAATGTAGCACACCCACAGCAGAAGTTCTACTTCAGCCAGATCAGGCCTGCAAAGAAACTGCGTTTCACAGCCCTTTGTAAGGGATGTTCCCGGTAGGCTGTAAGAGCCCAATGCAGAACGAGTTGTTTCTTAGCTTCCCAAAGAGCTGGAAGCAAGATGCTTTGGGGACTATCTCTGTCTTTGGAAACAATTCAGCACTTTGTGCC
Organism: Equus asinus; assembly: GCF_041296235.1. Lineage (NCBI taxonomy): Eukaryota > Metazoa > Chordata > Mammalia > Perissodactyla > Equidae > Equus > Equus asinus. The sequence goes on along the minus strand of NC_091791.1, from coordinate 67,911,255 downwards.
TTGAAGCTCTAGGGCAATGTAGCACACCCACAGCAGAAGTTCTACTTCAGCCAGATCAGGCCTGCAAAGAAACTGCGTTTCACAGCCCTTTGTAAGGGATGTTCCTGGTAGGCTGTAAGAGCCCAATGCAGAGCGAGTTGTTTCTTAGCTTCCCAAAGAGCTGGAAGCAAGATGCTTTGGGGACTATCTCTGTCTTTGGAAACAATTCAGCCCTTTGTGCCTTGAAGCTCTAGGGCAATGTAGCACACCCACAGCAGAAGTTCTACTTCAGCCAGATCAGGCCTGCAAAGAAACTGCGTTTCACAGCCCTTTGTAAGGGATGTTCCCGGTAGGCTGTAAGAGCCCAATGCAGAGCGAGTTGTTTCTTAGCTTCGCAAAGAGCTGGAAGCAAGATGCTTTGGGGACTATCTCTGTCTTTGGAAACAATTCAGCCCTTTGTGCCTTGAAGCTCTAGGGCAATGTAGCACACCCACAGCAGAAGTTCTACTTCAGCCAGATCAGGCCTGCAAAGAAACTGCGTTTCACAGCCCTTTGTAAGGGATGTTCCCGGTAGGCTGTAAGAGCCCAATGCAGAACGAGTTGTTTCTTAGCTTCCCAAAGAGCTGGAAGCAAGATGCTTTGGGGACTATCTCTGTCTTTGGAAACAATTCAGCACTTTGTGCCTTGAAGCTCTAGGGCAATGTAGCACACCCACAGCAGAAGTTCTACTTCAGCCAGATCAGGCCTGCAAAGAAACTGCGTTTCACAGCCCTTTGTAAGGGATGTTCCCGGTAGGCTGTAAGAGCCCAATGCAGAGCGAGTTGTTTCTTAGCTTCCCAAAGAGCTGGAAGCAAGATGCTTTGGGGACTATCTCTGTCTTTGGAAACAATTCAGCCCTTTGTGCCTTGAAGCTCTAGGGCAATGTAGCACACCCACAGCAGAAGTTCTACTTCAGCCAGATCAGGCCTGCAAAGAAACTGCGTTTCACAGCCCTTTGTAAGGGATGTTCCCGGTAGGCTGTAAGAGCCCAATGCAGAACGAGTTGTTTCTTAGCTTCCCAAAGAGCTGGAAGCAAGATGCTTTGGGGACTATCTCTGTCTTTGGAAACAATTCAGCACTTTGTGCCTTGAAGCTCTAGGGCAATGTAGCACACCCACAGCAGAAGTTCTACTTCAGCCAGATCAGGCCTGCAAAGAAACTGCGTTTCACAGCCCTTTGTAAGGGATGTTCCCGGTAGGCTGTAAGAGCCCAATGCAGAGCGAGTTGTTTCTTAGCTTCCCAAAGAGCTGGAAGCAAGATGCTTTGGGGACTATCTCTGTCTTTGGAAACAATTCAGCCCTTTGTGCCTTGAAGCTCTAGGGCAATGTAGCACACCCACAGCAGAAGTTCTACTTCAGCCAGATCAGGCCTGCAAAGAAACTGCGTTTCACAGCCCTTTGTAAGGGATGTTCCCGGTAGGCTGTAAGAGCCCAATGCAGAACGAGTTGTTTCTTAGCTTCCCAAAGAGCTGGAAGCAAGATGCTTTGGGGACTATCTCTGTCTTTGGAAACAATTCAGCACTTTGTGCCTTGAAGCTCTAGGGCAATGTAGCACACCCACAGCAGAAGTTCTACTTCAGCCAGATCAGGCCGGCAAAGAAACTGCGTTTCACAGCCCTTTGTAAGGGATGTTCCCGGTAGGCTGTAAGAGCCCAATGCAGAGCGAGTTGTTTCTTAGCTTCGCAAAGAGCTGGAAGCAAGATGCTTTGGGGACTATCTCTGTCTTTGGAAACAATTCAGCCCTTTGTGCCTTGAAGCTCTAGGGCAATGTAGCACACCCACAGCAGAAGTTCTACTTCAGCCAGATCAGGCCTGCAAAGAAACTGCGTTTCACAGCCCTTTGTAAGGGATGTTCCCGGTAGGCTGTAAGAGCCCAATGCAGAACGAGTTGTTTCTTAGCTTCCCAAAGAGCTGGAAGCAAGATGCTTTGGGGACTATCTCTGTCTTTGGAAACAATTCAGCACTTTGTGCCTTGAAGCTCTAGGGCAATGTAGCACACCCAGAGCAGAAGTTCTACTTCAGCCAGATCAGGCCTGCAAAGAAACTGCGTTTCACAGCCCTTTGTAAGGGATGTTCCCGGTAGGCTGTAAGAGCCCAATGCAGAACGAGTTGTTTCTTAGCTTCCCAAAGAGCTGGAAGCAAGATGCTTTGGGGACTATCTCTGTCTTTGGAAACAATTCAGCACTTTGTGCCTTGAAGCTCTAGGGCAATGTAGCACACCCACAGCAGAAGTTCTACTTCAGCCAGATCAGGCCTGCAAAGAAACTGCGTTTCACAGCCCTTTGTAAGGGATGTTCCCGGTAGGCTGTAAGAGCCCAATGCAGAGCGAGTTGTTTCTTAGCTTCCCAAAGAGCTGGAAGCAAGATGCTTTGGGGACTATCTCTGTCTTTGGAAACAATTCAGCACTTTGTGCCTTGAAGCTCTAGGGCAATGTAGCACACCCACAGCAGAAGTTCTACTTCAGCCAGATCAGGCCTGCAAAGAAACTGCGTTTCACAGCCCTTTGTAAGGGATGTTCCCGGTAGGCTGTAAGAGCCCAATGCAGAACGAGTTGTTTCTTAGCTTCCCAAAGAGCTGGAAGCAAGATGCTTTGGGGACTATCTCTGTCTTTGGAAACAATTCAGCACTTTGTGCCTTGAAGCTCTAGGGCAATGTAGCACACCCACAGCAGAAGTTCTACTTCAGCCAGATCAGGCCTGCAAAGAAACTGCGTTTCACAGCCCTTTGTAAGGGATGTTCCCGGTAGGCTGTAAGAGCCCAATGCAGAGCGAGTTGTTTCTTAGCTTCCCAAAGAGCTGGAAGCAAGATGCTTTGGGGACTATCTCTGTCTTTGGAAACAATTCAGCACTTTGTGCCTTGAAGCTCTAGGGCAATGTAGCACACCCACAGCAGAAGTTCTACTTCAGCCAGATCAGGCCTGCAAAGAAACTGCGTTTCACAGCCCTTTGTAAGGGATGTTCCCGGTAGGCTGTAAGAGCCCAATGCAGAACGAGTTGTTTCTTAGCTTCCCAAAGAGCTGGAAGCAAGATGCTTTGGGGACTATCTCTGTCTTTGGAAACAATTCAGCACTTTGTGCCTTGAAGCTCTAGGGCAATGTAGCACACCCACAGCAGAAGTTCTACTTCAGCCAGATCAGGCCTGCAAAGAAACTGCGTTTCACAGCCCTTTGTAAGGGATGTTCCCGGTAGGCTGTAAGAGCCCAATGCAGAACGAGTTGTTTCTTAGCTTCCCAAAGAGCTGGAAGCAAGATGCTTTGGGGACTATCTCTGTCTTTGGAAACAATTCAGCACTTTGTGCCTTGAAGCTCTAGGGCAATGTAGCACACCCACAGCAGAAGTTCTACTTCAGCCAGATCAGGCCTGCAAAGAAACTGCGTTTCACAGCCCTTTGTAAGGGATGTTCCCGGTAGGCTGTAAGAGCCCAATGCAGAGCGAGTTGTTTCTTAGCTTCCCAAAGAGCTGGAAGCAAGATGCTTTGGGGACTATCTCTGTCTTTGGAAACAATTCAGCACTTTGTGCCTTGAAGCTCTAGGGCAATGTAGCACACCCACAGCAGAAGTTCTACTTCAGCCAGATCAGGCCTGCAAAGAAACTGCGTTTCACAGCCCTTTGTAAGGGATGTTCCCGGTAGGCTGTAAGAGCCCAATGCAGAACGAGTTGTTTCTTAGCTTCCCAAAGAGCTGGAAGCAAGATGCTTTGGGGACTATCTCTGTCTTTGGAAACAATTCAGCACTTTGTGCCTTGAAGCTCTAGGGCAATGTAGCACACCCACAGCAGAAGTTCTACTTCAGCCAGATCAGGCCTGCAAAGAAACTGCGTTTCACAGCCCTTTGTAAGGGATGTTCCCGGTAGGCTGTAAGAGCCCAATGCAGAGCGAGTTGTTTCTTAGCTTCCCAAAGAGCTGGAAGCAAGATGCTTTGGGGACTATCTCTGTCTTTGGAAACAATTCAGCACTTTGTGCCTTGAAGCTCTAGGGCAATGTAGCACACCCACAGCAGAAGTTCTACTTCAGCCAGATCAGGCCTGCAAAGAAACTGCGTTTCACAGCCCTTTGTAAGGGATGTTCCCGGTAGGCTGTAAGAGCCCAATGCAGAACGAGTTGTTTCTTAGCTTCCCAAAGAGCTGGAAGCAAGATGCTTTGGGGACTATCTCTGTCTTTGGAAACAATTCAGCACTTTGTGCCTTGAAGCTCTAGGGCAATGTAGCACACCCAGAGCAGAAGTTCTACTTCAGCCAGATCAGGCCTGCAAAGAAACTGCGTTTCACAGCCCTTTGTAAGGGATGTTCCCGGTAGGCTGTAAGAGCCCAATGCAGAACGAGTTGTTTCTTAGCTTCCCAAAGAGCTGGAAGCAAGATGCTTTGGGGACTATCTCTGTCTTTGGAAACAATTCAGCACTTTGTGCCTTGAAGCTCTAGGGCAATGTAGCACACCCACAGCAGAAGTTCTACTTCAGCCAGATCAGGCCTGCAAAGAAACTGCGTTTCACAGCCCTTTGTAAGGGATGTTCCCGGTAGGCTGTAAGAGCCCAATGCAGAGCGAGTTGTTTCTTAGCTTCCCAAAGAGCTGGAAGCAAGATGCTTTGGGGACTATCTCTGTCTTTGGAAACAATTCAGCACTTTGTGCCTTGAAGCTCTAGGGCAATGTAGCACACCCACAGCAGAAGTTCTACTTCAGCCAGATCAGGCCTGCAAAGAAACTGCGTTTCACAGCCCTTTGTAAGGGATGTTCCCGGTAGGCTGTAAGAGCCCAATGCAGAACGAGTTGTTTCTTAGCTTCCCAAAGAGCTGGAAGCAAGATGCTTTGGGGACTATCTCTGTCTTTGGAAACAATTCAGCACTTTGTGCCTTGAAGCTCTAGGGCAATGTAGCACACCCACAGCAGAAGTTCTACTTCAGCCAGATCAGGCCTGCAACGAGACTGCGTTTCACAGCCCTTTGTAAGGGATGTTCCCGGTAGGCTGTAAGAGCCCAATGCAGAGCGAGTTGTTTCTTAGCTTCCCAAAGAGCTGGAAGCAAGATGCTTTGGGGACTATCTCTGTCTTTGGAAACAATTCAGCACTTTGTGCCTTGAAGCTCTAGGGCAATGTAGCACACCCACAGCAGAAGTTCTACTTCAGCCAGATCAGGCCTGCAAAGAAACTGCGTTTCACAGCCCTTTGTAAGGGATGTTCCCGGTAGGCTGTAAGAGCCCAATGCAGAACGAGTTGTTTCTTAGCTTCCCAAAGAGCTGGAAGCAAGATGCTTTGGGGACTATCTCTGTCTTTGGAAACAATTCAGCACTTTGTGCCTTGAAGCTCTAGGGCAATGTAGCACACCCACAGCAGAAGTTCTACTTCAGCCAGATCAGGCCTGCAAAGAAACTGCGTTTCACAGCCCTTTGTAAGGGATGTTCCCGGTAGGCTGTAAGAGCCCAATGCAGAGCGAGTTGTTTCTTAGCTTCCCAAAGAGCTGGAAGCAAGATGCTTTGGGGACTATCTCTGTCTTTGGAAACAATTCAGCACTTTGTGCCTTGAAGCTCTAGGGCAATGTAGCACACCCACAGCAGAAGTTCTACTTCAGCCAGATCAGGCCGGCAAAGAAACTGCGTTTCACAGCCCTTTGTAAGGGATGTTCCCGGTAGGCTGTAAGAGCCCAATGCAGAACGAGTTGTTTCTTAGCTTCCCAAAGAGCTGGAAGCAAGATGCTTTGGGGACTATCTCTGTCTTTGGAAACAATTCAGCACTTTGTGCCTTGAAGCTCTAGGGCAATGTAGCACACCCACAGCAGAAGTTCTAATTCAGCCAGATCAGGCCTGCAAAGAAACTGCGTTTCACAGCCCTTTGTAAGGGATGTTCCCGGTAGGCTGTAAGAGCCCAATGCAGAGCGAGTTGTTTCTTAGCTTCCCAAAGAGCTGGAAGCAAGATGCTTTGGGGACTATCTCTGTCTTTGGAAACAATTCAGCACTTTGTGCCTTGAAGCTCTAGGGCAATGTAGCACACCCACAGCAGAAGTTCTACTTCAGCCAGATCAGGCCTGCAAAGAAACTGCGTTTCACAGCCCTTTGTAAGGGATGTTCCCGGTAGGCTGTAAGAGCCCAATGCAGAACGAGTTGTTTCTTAGCTTCCCAAAGAGCTGGAAGCAAGATGCTTTGGGGACTATCTCTGTCTTTGGAAACAATTCAGCACTTTGTGCCTTGAAGCTCTAGGGCAATGTAGCACACCCAGAGCAGAAGTTCTACTTCAGCCAGATCAGGCCTGCAAAGAAACTGCGTTTCACAGCCCTTTGTAAGGGATGTTCCCGGTAGGCTGTAAGAGCCCAATGCAGAGCGAGTTGTTTCTTAGCTTCCCAAAGAGCTGGAAGCAAGATGCTTTGGGGACTATCTCTGTCTTTGGAAACAATTCAGCACTTTGTGCCTTGAAGCTCTAGGGCAATGTAGCACACCCAGAGCAGAAGTTCTACTTCAGCCAGATCAGGCCTGCAAAGAAACTGCGTTTCACAGCCCTTTGTAAGGGATGTTCCCGGTAGGCTGTAAGAGCCCAATGCAGAACGAGTTGTTTCTTAGCTTCCCAAAGAGCTGGAAGCAAGATGCTTTGGGGACTATCTCTGTCTTTGGAAACAATTCAGCACTTTGTGCCTTGAAGCTCTAGGGCAATGTAGCACACCCACAGCAGAAGTTCTACTTCAGCCAGATCAGGCCTGCAAAGAAACTGCGTTTCACAGCCCTTTGTAAGGGATGTTCCCGGTAGGCTGTAAGAGCCCAATGCAGAGCGAGTTGTTTCTTAGCTTCCCAAAGAGCTGGAAGCAAGATGCTTTGGGGACTATCTCTGTCTTTGGAAACAATTCAGCACTTTGTGCCTTGAAGCTCTAGGGCAATGTAGCACACCCACAGCAGAAGTTCTACTTCAGCCAGATCAGGCCTGCAAAGAAACTGCGTTTCACAGCCCTTTGTAAGGGATGTTCCCGGTAGGCTGTAAGAGCCCAATGCAGAACGAGTTGTTTCTTAGCTTCCCAAAGAGCTGGAAGCAAGATGCTTTGGGGACTATCTCTGTCTTTGGAAACAATTCAGCACTTTGTGCCTTGAAGCTCTAGGGCAATGTAGCACACCCAGAGCAGAAGTTCTACTTCAGCCAGATCAGGCCTGCAAAGAAACTGCGTTTCACAGCCCTTTGTAAGGGATGTTCCCGGTAGGCTGTAAGAGCCCAATGCAGAGCGAGTTGTTTCTTAGCTTCCCAAAGAGCTGGAAGCAAGATGCTTTGGGGACTATCTCTGTCTTTGGAAACAATTCAGCACTTTGTGCCTTGAAGCTCTAGGGCAATGTAGCACACCCACAGCAGAAGTTCTACTTCAGCCAGATCAGGCCTGCAAAGAAACTGCGTTTCACAGCCCTTTGTAAGGGATGTTCCCGGTAGGCTGTAAGAGCCCAATGCAGAACGAGTTGTTTCTTAGCTTCCCAAAGAGCTGGAAGCAAGATGCTTTGGGGACTATCTCTGTCTTTGGAAACAATTCAGCACTTTGTGCCTTGAAGCTCTAGGGCAATGTAGCACACCCACAGCAGAAGTTCTACTTCAGCCAGATCAGGCCTGCAAAGAAACTGCGTTTCACAGCCCTTTGTAAGGGATGTTCCCGGTAGGCTGTAAGAGCCCAATGCAGAACGAGTTGTTTCTTAGCTTCCCAAAGAGCTGGAAGCAAGATGCTTTGGGGACTATCTCTGTCTTTGGAAACAATTCAGCACTTTGTGCCTTGAAGCTCTAGGGCAATGTAGCACAATCACAGCAGAAGTTCTACTTCAGCCAGATCAGGCCTGCAAAGAAACTGCGTTTCACAGCCCTTTGTAAGGGATGTTCCCGGTAGGCTGTAAGAGCCCAATGCAGAACGAGTTGTTTCTTAGCTTCCCAAAGAGCTGGAAGCAAGATGCTTTGGGGACTATCTCTGTCTTTGGAAACAATTCAGCACTTTGTGCCTTGAAGCTCTAGGGCAATGTAGCACACCCACAGCAGAAGTTCTACTTCAGCCAGATCAGGCCTGCAAAGAAACTGCGTTTCACAGCCCTTTGTAAGGGATGTTCCCGGTAGGCTGTAAGAGCCCAATGCAGAACGAGTTGTTTCTTAGCTTCCCAAAGAGCTGGAAGCAAGATGCTTTGGGGACTATCTCTGTCTTTGGAAACAATTCAGCACTTTGTGCCTTGAAGCTCTAGGGCAATGTAGCACACCCACAGCAGAAGTTCTACTTCAGCCAGATCAGGCCTGCAAAGAAACTGCGTTTCACAGCCCTTTGTAAGGGATGTTCCCGGTAGGCTGTAAGAGCCCAATGCAGAGCGAGTTGTTTCTTAGCTTCCCAAAGAGCTGGAAGCAAGATGCTTTGGGGACTATCTCTGTCTTTGGAAACAATTCAGCACTTTGTGCCTTGAAGCTCTAGGGCAATGTAGCACACCCAGAGCAGAAGTTCTACTTCAGCCAGATCAGGCCTGCAAAGAAACTGCGTTTCACAGCCCTTTGTAAGGGATGTTCCCGGTAGGCTGTAAGAGCCCAATGCAGAACGAGTTGTTTCTTAGCTTCCCAAAGAGCTGGAAGCAAGATGCTTTGGGGACTATCTCTGTCTTTGGAAACAATTCAGCACTTTGTGCCTTGAAGCTCTAGGGCAATGTAGCACACCCACAGCAGAAGTTCTACTTCAGCCAGATCAGGTTGCAAAGAAACTGCGTTTCACAGCCCTTTGTACGGGATGTTCCCGGTAGGCTGTAAGAGCCCAATGCAGAGCGAGTTGTTTCTTAGCTTCCCAAAGAGCTGGAAGCAAGATGCTTTGGGGACTATCTCTGTCTTTGGAAACAATTCAGCACTTTGTGCCTTGAAGCTCTAGGGCAATGTAGCACACCCACAGCAGAAGTTCTACTTCAGCCAGATCAGGCCTGCAAAGAAACTGCGTTTCACAGCCCTTTGTAAGGGATGTTCCCGGTAGGCTGTAAGAGCCCAATGCAGAACGAGTTGTTTCTTAGCTTCCCAAAGAGCTGGAAGCAAGATGCTTTGGGGACTATCTCTGTCTTTGGAAACAATTCAGCACTTTGTGCCTTGAAGCTCTAGGGCAATGTAGCACACCCACAGCAGAAGTTCTACTTCAGCCAGATCAGGCCTGCAAAGAAACTGCGTTTCACAGCCCTTTGTAAGGGATGTTCCCGGTAGGCTGTAAGAGCCCAATGCAGAACGAGTTGTTTCTTAGCTTCCCAAAGAGCTGGAAGCAAGATGCTTTGGGGACTATCTCTGTCTTTGGAAACAATTCAGCACTTTGTGCCTTGAAGCTCTAGGGCAATGTAGCACACCCACAGCAGAAGTTCTACTTCAGCCAGATCAGGCCTGCAAAGAAACTGCGTTTCACAGCCCTTTGTAAGGGATGTTCCTGGTAGGCTGTAAGAGCCCAATGCAGAGCGAGTTGTTTCTTAGCTTCCCAAAGAGCTGGAAGCAAGATGCTTTGGGGACTATCTCTGTCTTTGGAAACAATTCAGCCCTTTGTGCCTTGAAGCTCTAGGGCAATGTAGCACACCCACAGCAGAAGTTCTACTTCAGCCAGATCAGGCCTGCAAAGAAACTGCGTTTCACAGCCCTTTGTAAGGGATGTTCCCGGTAGGCTGTAAGAGCCCAATGCAGAGCGAGTTGTTTCTTAGCTTCGCAAAGAGCTGGAAGCAAGATGCTTTGGGGACTATCTCTGTCTTTGGAAACAATTCAGCCCTTTGTGCCTTGAAGCTCTAGGGCAATGTAGCACACCCACAGCAGAAGTTCTACTTCAGCCAGATCAGGCCTGCAAAGAAACTGCGTTTCACAGCCCTTTGTAAGGGATGTTCCCGGTAGGCTGTAAGAGCCCAATGCAGAACGAGTTGTTTCTTAGCTTCCCAAAGAGCTGGAAGCAAGATGCTTTGGGGACTATCTCTGTCTTTGGAAACAATTCAGCACTTTGTGCCTTGAAGCTCTAGGGCAATGTAGCACACCCACAGCAGAAGTTCTACTTCAGCCAGATCAGGCCTGCAAAGAAACTGCGTTTCACAGCCCTTTGTAAGGGATGTTCCCGGTAGGCTGTAAGAGCCCAATGCAGAGCGAGTTGTTTCTTAGCTTCCCAAAGAGCTGGAAGCAAGATGCTTTGGGGACTATCTCTGTCTTTGGAAACAATTCAGCCCTTTGTGCCTTGAAGCTCTAGGGCAATGTAGCACACCCACAGCAGAAGTTCTACTTCAGCCAGATCAGGCCTGCAAAGAAACTGCGTTTCACAGCCCTTTGTAAGGGATGTTCCCGGTAGGCTGTAAGAGCCCAATGCAGAACGAGTTGTTTCTTAGCTTCCCAAAGAGCTGGAAGCAAGATGCTTTGGGGACTATCTCTGTCTTTGGAAACAATTCAGCACTTTGTGCCTTGAAGCTCTAGGGCAATGTAGCACACCCACAGCAGAAGTTCTACTTCAGCCAGATCAGGCCTGCAAAGAAACTGCGTTTCACAGCCCTTTGTAAGGGATGTTCCCGGTAGGCTGTAAGAGCCCAATGCAGAGCGAGTTGTTTCTTAGCTTCCCAAAGAGCTGGAAGCAAGATGCTTTGGGGACTATCTCTGTCTTTGGAAACAATTCAGCCCTTTGTGCCTTGAAGCTCTAGGGCAATGTAGCACACCCACAGCAGAAGTTCTACTTCAGCCAGATCAGGCCTGCAAAGAAACTGCGTTTCACAGCCCTTTGTAAGGGATGTTCCCGGTAGGCTGTAAGAGCCCAATGCAGAACGAGTTGTTTCTTAGCTTCCCAAAGAGCTGGAAGCAAGATGCTTTGGGGACTATCTCTGTCTTTGGAAACAATTCAGCACTTTGTGCCTTGAAGCTCTAGGGCAATGTAGCACACCCACAGCAGAAGTTCTACTTCAGCCAGATCAGGCCGGCAAAGAAACTGCGTTTCACAGCCCTTTGTAAGGGATGTTCCCGGTAGGCTGTAAGAGCCCAATGCAGAGCGAGTTGTTTCTTAGCTTCGCAAAGAGCTGGAAGCAAGATGCTTTGGGGACTATCTCTGTCTTTGGAAACAATTCAGCCCTTTGTGCCTTGAAGCTCTAGGGCAATGTAGCACACCCACAGCAGAAGTTCTACTTCAGCCAGATCAGGCCTGCAAAGAAACTGCGTTTCACAGCCCTTTGTAAGGGATGTTCCCGGTAGGCTGTAAGAGCCCAATGCAGAACGAGTTGTTTCTTAGCTTCCCAAAGAGCTGGAAGCAAGATGCTTTGGGGACTATCTCTGTCTTTGGAAACAATTCAGCACTTTGTGCCTTGAAGCTCTAGGGCAATGTAGCACACCCAGAGCAGAAGTTCTACTTCAGCCAGATCAGGCCTGCAAAGAAACTGCGTTTCACAGCCCTTTGTAAGGGATGTTCCCGGTAGGCTGTAAGAGCCCAATGCAGAACGAGTTGTTTCTTAGCTTCCCAAAGAGCTGGAAGCAAGATGCTTTGGGGACTATCTCTGTCTTTGGAAACAATTCAGCACTTTGTGCCTTGAAGCTCTAGGGCAATGTAGCACACCCACAGCAGAAGTTCTACTTCAGCCAGATCAGGCCTGCAAAGAAACTGCGTTTCACAGCCCTTTGTAAGGGATGTTCCCGGTAGGCTGTAAGAGCCCAATGCAGAGCGAGTTGTTTCTTAGCTTCCCAAAGAGCTGGAAGCAAGATGCTTTGGGGACTATCTCTGTCTTTGGAAACAATTCAGCACTTTGTGCCTTGAAGCTCTAGGGCAATGTAGCACACCCACAGCAGAAGTTCTACTTCAGCCAGATCAGGCCGGCAAAGAAACTGCGTTTCACAGCCCTTTGTAAGGGATGTTCCCGGTAGGCTGTAAGAACCCAATGCAGAACGAGTTGTTTCTTAGCTTCCCAAAGAGCTGGAAGCAAGATGCTTTGGGGACTATCTCTGTCTTTGGAAACAATTCAGCACTTTGTGCCTTGAAGCTCTAGGGCAATGTAGCACACCCAGAGCAGAAGTTCTACTTCACCCAGATCAGGCCTGCAAAGAAACTGCGTTTCACAGCCCTTTGTAAGGGATGTTCCCGGTAGGCTGTAAGAGCCCAATGCAGAGCGAGTTGTTTCTTAGCTTCCCAAAGAGCTGGAAGCAAGATGCTTTGGGGACTATCTCTGTCTTTGGAAACAATTCAGCACTTTGTGCCTTGAAGCTCTAGGGCAATGTAGCACACCCAGAGCAGAAGTTCTACTTCAGCCAGATCAGGCCTGCAAAGAAACTGCGTTTCACAGCCCTTTGTAAGGGATGTTCCCGGTAGGCTGTAAGAGCCCAATGCAGAGCGAGTTGTTTCTTAGCTTCCCAAAGAGCTGGAAGCAAGATGCTTTGGGGACTATCTCTGTCTTTGGAAACAATTCAGCACTTTGTGCCTTGAAGCTCTAGGGCAATGTAGCACACCCACAGCAGAAGTTCTACTTCAGCCAGATCAGGCCTGCAAAGAAACTGCGTTTCACAGCCCTTTGTAAGGGATGTTCCCGGTAGGCTGTAAGAGCCCAATGCAGAACGAGTTGTTTCTTAGCTTCCCAAAGAGCTGGAAGCAAGATGCTTTGGGGACTATCTCTGTCTTTGGAAACAATTCAGCACTTTGTGCCTTGAAGCTCTAGGGCAATGTAGCACACCCAGAGCAGAAGTTCTACTTCAGCCAGATCAGGCCTGCAAAGAAACTGCGTTTCACAGCCCTTTGTAAGGGATGTTCCCGGTAGGCTGTAAGAGCCCAATGCAGAGCGAGTTGTTTCTTAGCTTCCCAAAGAGCTGGAAGCAAGATGCTTTGGGGACTATCTCTGTCTTTGGAAACAATTCAGCACTTTGTGCCTTGAAGCTCTAGGGCAATGTAGCACACCCACAGCAGAAGTTCTACTTCAGCCAGATCAGGCCTGCAAAGAAACTGCGTTTCACAGCCCTTTGTAAGGGATGTTCCCGGTAGGCTGTAAGAGCCCAATGCAGAACGAGTTGTTTCTTAGCTTCCCAAAGAGCTGGAAGCAAGATGCTTTGGGGACTATCTCTGTCTTTGGAAACAATTCAGCACTTTGTGCCTTGAAGCTCTAGGGCAATGTAGCACACCCACAGCAGAAGTTCTACTTCAGCCAGATCAGGTTGCAAAGAAACTGCGTTTCACAGCCCTTTGTAAGGGATGTTCCCGGTAGGCTGTAAGAGCCCAATGCAGAGCGAGTTGTTTCTTAGCTTCCCAAAGAGCTGGAAGCAAGATGCTTTGGGGACTATCTCTGTCTTTGGAAACAATTCAGCACTTTGTGCCTTGAAGCTCTAGGGCAATGTAGCACACCCACAGCAGAAGTTCTACTTCAGCCAGATCAGGCCTGCAAAGAAACTGCGTTTCACAGCCCTTTGTAAGGGATGTTCCCGGTAGGCTGTAAGAGCCCAATGCAGAACGAGTTGTTTCTTAGCTTCCCAAAGAGCTGGAAGCAAGATGCTTTGGGGACTATCTCTGTCTTTGGAAACAATTCAGCACTTTGTGCCTTGAAGCTCTAGGGCAATGTAGCACACCCAGAGCAGAAGTTCTACTTCAGCCAGATCAGGCCTGCAAAGAAACTGCGTTTCACAGCCCTTTGTAAGGGATGTTCCCGGTAGGCTGTAAGAGCCCAATGCAGAGCGAGTTGTTTCTTAGCTTCCCAAAGAGCTGGAAGCAAGATGCTTTGGGGACTATCTCTGTCTTTGGAAACAATTCACCACTTTGTGCCTTGAAGCTCTAGGGCAATGTAGCACACCCACAGCAGAAGTTCTACTTCAGCCAGATCAGGCCGGCAAAGAAACTGCGTTTCACAGCCCTTTGTAAGGGATGTTCCCGGTAGGCTGTAAGAACCCAATGCAGAACGAGTTGTTTCTTAGCTTCCCAAAGAGATGGAAGCAAGATGCTTTGGGGACTATCTCTGTCTTTGGAAACAATTCAGCAGTTTGTGCCTTGAAGCTCTAGGGCAATGTAGCCCACCCACAGCAGAAGTTCTACTTCAGCCAGATCAGGCCTGCAAAGAAACTGCGTTTCACAGCCCTTTGTAAGGGATGTTCCCGGTAGGCTGTAAGAGCCCAATGCAGAACGAGTTGTTTCTTAGCTTCCCAAAGAGCTGGAAGCAAGATGCTTTGTGGACTATCTCTGTCTTTGGAAACAATTCAGCACTTTGTGCCTTGAAGCTCTAGGGCAATGTAGCACACCCACAGCAGAAGTTCTACTTCAGCCAGATCAGGCCTGCAAAGAAACTGCGTTTCACAGCCCTTTGTAAGGTTTGTTCCCGGTAGGCTGTAAGAGCCCAATGCAGAACGAGTTGTTTCTTAGCTTCCCAAAGAGCTGGAAGCAAGATGCTTTGGGGACTATCTCTGTCTTTGGAAACAATTCAGCACTTTGTGCCTTGAAGCTCTAGGGCAATGTAGCACACCCACAGCAGAAGTTCTACTTCAGCCAGATCAGGCCTGCAAAGAAACTGCGTTTCACAGCCCTTTGTAAGGGATGTTCCCGGTAGGCTGTAACAGCCCAATGCAGAGCGAGTTGTTTCTTAGCTTCCCAAAGAGCTGGAAGCAAGATGCTTTGGGGACTATCTCTGTCTTTGGAAACAATTCAGCACTTTGTGCCTTGAAGCTCTAGGGCAATGTAGCACACCCACAGCAGAAGTTCTACTTCAGCCAGATCAGGCCGGCAAAGAAACTGCGTTTCACAGCCCTTTGTAAGGGATGTTCCCGGTAGGCTGTAAGAACCCAATGCAGAACGAGTTGTTTCTTAGCTTCCCAAAGAGCTGGAAGCAAGATGCTTTGGGGACTATCTCTGTCTTTGGAAACAATTCAGCACTTTGTGCCTTGAAGCTCTAGGGCAATGTAGCACACCCACAGCAGAAGTTCTACTTCAGCCAGATCAGGTTGCAAAGAAACTACGTTTCACAGCCCTTTGTAAGGGATGTTCCCGGTAGGCTGTAAGAGCCCAATGCAGAGCGAGTTGTTTCTTAGCTTCCCAAAGAGCTGGAAGCAAGATGCTTTGGGGACTATCTCTGTCTTTGGAAACAATTCAGCACTTTGTGCCTTGAAGCTCTAGGGCAATGTAGCACACCCACAGCAGAAGTTCTACTTCAGCCAGATCAGGTTGCAAAGAAACTGCGTTTCACAGCCCTTTGTAAGGGATGTTCCCGGTAGGCTGTAAGAGCCCAATGCAGAGCGAGTTGTTTCTTAGCTTCCCAAAGAGCTGGAAGCAAGATGCTTTGGGGACTATCTCTGTCTTTGGAAACAATTCAGCACTTTGTGCCTTGAAGCTCTAGGGCAATGTAGCACACCCACAGCAGAAGTTCTACTTCAGCCAGATCAGGCCTGCAAAGAAACTGCGTTTCACAGCCCTTTGTAAGGGATGTTCCCGGTAGGCTGTAAGAGCCCAATGCAGAACGAGTTGTTTCTTAGCTTCCCAAAGAGCTGGAAGCAAGATGCTTTGGGGACTATCTCTGTCTTTGGAAACAATTCAGCACTTTGTGCCTTGAAGCTCTAGGGCAATGTAGCACACCCACAGCAGAAGTTCTACTTCAGCCAGATCAGGCCTGCAAAGAAACTGCGTTTCACAGCCCTTTGTAAGGGATGTTCCCGGTAGGCTGTAAGAGCCCAATGCAGAGCGAGTTGTTTCTTAGCTTCCCAAAGAGCTGGAAGCAAGATGCTTTGGGGACTATCTCTGTCTTTGGAAACAATTCAGCACTTTGTGCCTTGAAGCTCTAGGGCAATGTAGCACACCCAGAGCAGAAGTTCTACTTCAGCCAGATCAGGCCTGCAAAGAAACTGCGTTTCACAGCCCTTTGTAAGGGATGTTCCCGGTAGGCTGTAAGAGCCCAATGCAGAGCGAGTTGTTTCTTAGCTTCCCAAAGAGCTGGAAGCAAGATGCTTTGGGGACTATCTCTGTCTTTGGAAACAATTCACCACTTTGTGCCTTGAAGCTCTAGGGCAATGTAGCACACCCACAGCAGAAGTTCTACTTCAGCCAGATCAGGCCGGCAAAGAAACTGCGTTTCACAGCCCTTTGTAAGGGATGTTCCCGGTAGGCTGTAAGAACCCAATGCAGAACGAGTTGTTTCTTAGCTTCCCAAAGAGATGGAAGCAAGATGCTTTGGGGACTATCTCTGTCTTTGGAAACAATTCAGCAGTTTGTGCCTTGAAGCTCTAGGGCAATGTAGCCCACCCACAGCAGAAGTTCTACTTCAGCCAGATCAGGCCTGCAAAGAAACTGCGTTTCACAGCCCTTTGTAAGGGATGTTCCCGGTAGGCTGTAAGAGCCCAATGCAGAACGAGTTGTTTCTTAGCTTCCCAAAGAGCTGGAAGCAAGATGCTTTGTGGACTATCTCTGTCTTTGGAAACAATTCAGCACTTTGTGCCTTGAAGCTCTAGGGCAATGTAGCACACCCACAGCAGAAGTTCTACTTCAGCCAGATCAGGCCTGCAAAGAAACTGCGTTTCACAGCCCTTTGTAAGGTTTGTTCCCGGTAGGCTGTAAGAGCCCAATGCAGAACGAGTTGTTTCTTAGCTTCCCAAAGAGCTGGAAGCAAGATGCTTTGGGGACTATCTCTGTCTTTGGAAACAATTCAGCACTTTGTGCCTTGAAGCTCTAGGGCAATGTAGCACACCCACAGCAGAAGTTCTACTTCAGCCAGATCAGGCCTGCAAAGAAACTGCGTTTCACAGCCCTTTGTAAGGGATGTTCCCGGTAGGCTGTAAGAGCCCAATGCAGAGCGAGTTGTTTCTTAGCTTCCCAAAGAGCTGGAAGCAAGATGCTTTGGGGACTATCTCTGTCTTTGGAAACAATTCAGCACTTTGTGCCTTGAAGCTCTAGGGCAATGTAGCACACCCACAGCAGAAGTTCTACTTCAGCCAGATCAGGCCTGCAAAGAAACTGCGTTTCACAGCCCTTTGTAAGGGATGTTCCCGGTAGGCTGTAAGAGCCCAATGCAGAGCGAGTTGTTTCTTAGCTTCCCAAAGAGCTGGAAGCAAGATGCTTTGGGGACTATCTCTGTCTTTGGAAACAATTCAGCACTTTGTGCCTTGAAGCTCTAGGGCAATGTAGCACACCCACAGCAGAAGTTCTACTTCAGCCAGATCAGGCCGGCAAAGAAACTGCGTTTCACAGCCCTTTGTAAGGGATGTTCCCGGTAGGCTGTAAGAACCCAATGCAGAACGAGTTGTTTCTTAGCTTCCCAAAGAGCTGGAAGCAAGATGCTTTGGGGACTATCTCTGTCTTTGGAAACAATTCAGCACTTTGTGCCTTGAAGCTCTAGGGCAATGTAGCACACCCACAGCAGAAGTTCTACTTCAGCCAGATCAGGTTGCAAAGAAACTACGTTTCACAGCCCTTTGTAAGGGATGTTCCCGGTAGGCTGTAAGAGCCCAATGCAGAGCGAGTTGTTTCTTAGCTTCCCAAAGAGCTGGAAGCAAGATGCTTTGGGGACTATCTCTGTCTTTGGAAACAATTCAGCACTTTGTGCCTTGAAGCTCTAGGGCAATGTAGCACACCCACAGCAGAAGTTCTACTTCAGCCAGATCAGGCCGGCAAAGAAACTGCGTTTCACAGCCCTTTGTAAGGGATGTTCCCGGTAGGCTGTAAGAACCCAATGCAGAACGAGTTGTTTCTTAGCTTCCCAAAGAGATGGAAGCAAGATGCTTTGTGGACTATCTCTGTCTTTGGAAACAATTCAGCACTTTGTGCCTTGAAGCTCTAGGGCAATGTAGCACACCCACAGCAGAAGTTCTACTTCAGCCAGATCAGGCCTGCAAAGAAACTGCGTTTCACAGCCCTTTGTAAGGGATGTTCCCGGTAGGCTGTAAGAGCCCAATGCAGAACGAGTTGTTTCTTAGCTTCCCAAAGAGCTGGAAGCAAGATGCTTTGTGGACTATCTCTGTCTTTGGAAACAATTCAGCACTTTGTGCCTTGAAGCTCTAGGGCAATGTAGCACACCCACAGCAGAAGTTCTACTTCAGCCAGATCAGGCCTGCAAAGAAACTGCGTTTCACAGCCCTTTGTAAGGTTTGTTCCCGGTAGGCTGTAAGCGCCCAATGCAGAACGAGTTGTTTCTTAGCTTCCCAAAGAGCTGGAAGCAAGATGCTTTGGGGACTATCTCTGTCTTTGGAAACAATTCAGCACTTTGTGCCTTGAAGCTCTAGGGCAATGTAGCACACCCACAGCAGAAGTTCTACTTCAGCCAGATCAGGCCTGCAAAGAAACTGCGTTTCACAGCCCTTTGTAAGGGATGTTCCCGGTAGGCTGTAAGAGCCCAATGCAGAGCGAGTTGTTTCTTAGCTTCCCAAAGAGCTGGAAGCAAGATGCTTTGGGGACTATCTCTGTCTTTGGAAACAATTCAGCACTTTGTGCCTTGAAGCTCTAGGGCAATGTAGCACACCCACAGCAGAAGTTCTACTTCAGCCAGATCAGGCCGGCAAAGAAACTGCGTTTCACAGCCCTTTGTAAGGGATGTTCCCGGTAGGCTGTAAGAACCCAATGCAGAACGAGTTGTTTCTTAGCTTCCCAAAGAGCTGGAAGCAAGATGCTTTGGGGACTATCTCTGTCTTTGGAAACAATTCAGCACTTTGTGCCTTGAAGCTCTAGGGCAATGTAGCACACCCAGAGCAGAAGTTCTACTTCAGCCAGATCAGGCCTGCAAAGAAACTGCGTTTCACAGCCCTTTGTAAGGGATGTTCCCGGTAGGCTGTAAGAGCCCAATGCAGAGCGAGTTGTTTCTTAGCTTCCCAAAGAGCTGGAAGCAAGATGCTTTGGGGACTATCTCTGTCTTTGGAAACAATTCAGCACTTTGTGCCTTGAAGCTCTAGGGCAATGTAGCACACCCAGAGCAGAAGTTCTACTTCAGCCAGATCAGGCCTGCAAAGAAACTGCGTTTCACAGCCCTTTGTAAGGGATGTTCCCGGTAGGCTGTAAGAGCCCAATGCAGAGCGAGTTGTTTCTTAGCTTCCCAAAGAGCTGGAAGCAAGATGCTTTGGGGACTATCTCTGTCTTTGGAAACAATTCAGCACTTTGTGCCTTGAAGCTCTAGGGCAATGTAGCACACCCACAGCAGAAGTTCTACTTCAGCCAGATCAGGCCTGCAAAGAAACTGCGTTTCACAGCCCTTTGTAAGGGATGTTCCCGGTAGGCTGTAAGAGCCCAATGCAGAACGAGTTGTTTCTTAGCTTCCCAAAGAGCTGGAAGCAAGATGCTTTGGGGACTATCTCTGTCTTTGGAAACAATTCAGCACTTTGTGCCTTGAAGCTCTAGGGCAATGTAGCACACCCAGAGCAGAAGTTCTACTTCAGCCAGATCAGGCCTGCAAAGAAACTGCGTTTCACAGCCCTTTGTAAGGGATGTTCCCGGTAGGCTGTAAGAGCCCAATGCAGAGCGAGTTGTTTCTTAGCTTCCCAAACAGCTGGAAGCAAGATGCTTTGGGGACTATCTCTGTCTTTGGAAACAATTCAGCACTTTGTGCCTTGAAGCTCTAGGGCAATGTAGCACACCCACAGCAGAAGTTCTACTTCAGCCAGATCAGGCCTGCAAAGAAACTGCGTTTCACAGCCCTTTGTAAGGGATGTTCCCGGTAGGCTGTAAGAGCCCAATGCAGAACGAGTTGTTTCTTAGCTTCCCAAAGAGCTGGAAGCAAGATGCTTTGGGGACTATCTCTGTCTTTGGAAACAATTCAGCACTTTGTGCCTTGAAGCTCTAGGGCAATGTAGCACACCCACAGCAGAAGTTCTACTTCAGCCAGATCAGGTTGCAAAGAAACTGCGTTTCACAGCCCTTTGTAAGGGATGTTCCCGGTAGGCTGTAAGAGCCCAATGCAGAGCGAGTTGTTTCTTAGCTTCCCAAAGAGCTGGAAGCAAGATGCTTTGGGGACTATCTCTGTCTTTGGAAACAATTCAGCACTTTGTGCCTTGAAGCTCTAGGGCAATGTAGCACACCCACAGCAGAAGTTCTACTTCAGCCAGATCAGGCCTGCAAAGAAACTGCGTTTCACAGCCCTTTGTAAGGGATGTTCCCGGTAGGCTGTAAGAGCCCAATGCAGAACGAGTTGTTTCTTAGCTTCCCAAAGAGCTGGAAGCAAGATGCTTTGGGGACTATCTCTGTCTTTGGAAACAATTCAGCACTTTGTGCCTTGAAGCTCTAGGGCAATGTAGCACACCCAGAGCAGAAGTTCTACTTCAGCCAGATCAGGCCTGCAAAGAAACTGCGTTTCACAGCCCTTTGTAAGGGATGTTCCCGGTAGGCTGTAAGAGCCCAATGCAGAGCGAGTTGTTTCTTAGCTTCCCAAAGAGCTGGAAGCAAGATGCTTTGGGGACTATCTCTGTCTTTGGAAACAATTCACCACTTTGTGCCTTGAAGCTCTAGGGCAATGTAGCACACCCACAGCAGAAGTTCTACTTCAGCCAGATCAGGCCGGCAAAGAAACTGCGTTTCACAGCCCTTTGTAAGGGATGTTCCCGGTAGGCTGTAAGAACCCAATGCAGAACGAGTTGTTTCTTAGCTTCCCAAAGAGATGGAAGCAAGATGCTTTGGGGACTATCTCTGTCTTTGGAAACAATTCAGCAGTTTGTGCCTTGAAGCTCTAGGGCAATGTAGCCCACCCACAGCAGAAGTTCTACTTCAGCCAGATCAGGCCTGCAAAGAAACTGCGTTTCACAGCCCTTTGTAAGGGATGTTCCCGGTAGGCTGTAAGAGCCCAATGCAGAACGAGTTGTTTCTTAGCTTCCCAAAGAGCTGGAAGCAAGATGCTTTGTGGACTATCTCTGTCTTTGGAAACAATTCAGCACTTTGTGCCTTGAAGCTCTAGGGCAATGTAGCACACCCACAGCAGAAGTTCTACTTCAGCCAGATCAGGCCTGCAAAGAAACTGCGTTTCACAGCCCTTTGTAAGGTTTGTTCCCGGTAGGCTGTAAGAGCCCAATGCAGAACGAGTTGTTTCTTAGCTTCCCAAAGAGCTGGAAGCAAGATGCTTTGGGGACTATCTCTGTCTTTGGAAACAATTCAGCACTTTGTGCCTTGAAGCTCTAGGGCAATGTAGCACACCCACAGCAGAAGTTCTACTTCAGCCAGATCAGGCCTGCAAAGAAACTGCGTTTCACAGCCCTTTGTAAGGGATGTTCCCGGTAGGCTGTAACAGCCCAATGCAGAGCGAGTTGTTTCTTAGCTTCCCAAAGAGCTGGAAGCAAGATGCTTTGGGGACTATCTCTGTCTTTGGAAACAATTCAGCACTTTGTGCCTTGAAGCTCTAGGGCAATGTAGCACACCCACAGCAGAAGTTCTACTTCAGCCAGATCAGGCCGGCAAAGAAACTGCGTTTCACAGCCCTTTGTAAGGGATGTTCCCGGTAGGCTGTAAGAACCCAATGCAGAACGAGTTGTTTCTTAGCTTCCCAAAGAGCTGGAAGCAAGATGCTTTGGGGACTATCTCTGTCTTTGGAAACAATTCAGCACTTTGTGCCTTGAAGCTCTAGGGCAATGTAGCACACCCACAGCAGAAGTTCTACTTCAGCCAGATCAGGTTGCAAAGAAACTACGTTTCACAGCCCTTTGTAAGGGATGTTCCCGGTAGGCTGTAAGAGCCCAATGCAGAGCGAGTTGTTTCTTAGCTTCCCAAAGAGCTGGAAGCAAGATGCTTTGGGGACTATCTCTGTCTTTGGAAACAATTCAGCACTTTGTGCCTTGAAGCTCTAGGGCAATGTAGCACACCCACAGCAGAAGTTCTACTTCAGCCAGATCAGGCCGGCAAAGAAACTGCGTTTCACAGCCCTTTGTAAGGGATGTTCCCGGTAGGCTGTAAGAGCCCAATGCAGAGCGAGTTGTTTCTTAGCTTCCCAAAGAGCTGGAAGCAAGATGCTTTGGGGACTATCTCTGTCTTTGGAAACAATTCAGCACTTTGTGCCTTGAAGCTCTAGGGCAATGTAGCACACCCAGAGCAGAAGTTCTACTTCAGCCAGATCAGGCCTGCAAAGAAACTGCGTTTCACAGCCCTTTGTAAGGGATGTTCCCGGTAGGCTGTAAGAGCCCAATGCAGAGCGAGTTGTTTCTTAGCTTCCCAAAGAGCTGGAAGCAAGATGCTTTGGGGACTATCTCTGTCTTTGGAAACAATTCAGCACTTTGTGCCTTGAAGCTCTAGGGCAATGTAGCACACCCACAGCAGAAGTTCTACTTCAGCCAGATCAGGCCTGCAAAGAAACTGCGTTTCACAGCCCTTTGTAAGGGATGTTCCCGGTAGGCTGTAAGAGCCCAATGCAGAACGAGTTGTTTCTTAGCTTCCCAAAGAGCTGGAAGCAAGATGCTTTGGGGACTATCTCTGTCTTTGGAAACAATTCAGCACTTTGTGCCTTGAAGCTCTAGGGCAATGTAGCACACCCAGAGCAGAAGTTCTACTTCAGCCAGATCAGGCCTGCAAAGAAACTGCGTTTCACAGCCCTTTGTAAGGGATGTTCCCGGTAGGCTGTAAGAGCCCAATGCAGAGCGAGTTGTTTCTTAGCTTCCCAAAGAGCTGGAAGCAAGATGCTTTGGGGACTATCTCTGTCTTTGGAAACAATTCAGCACTTTGTGCCTTGAAGCTCTAGGGCAATGTAGCACACCCACAGCAGAAGTTCTACTTCAGCCAGATCAGGCCTGCAAAGAAACTGCGTTTCACAGCCCTTTGTAAGGGATGTTCCCGGTAGGCTGTAAGAGCCCAATGCAGAACGAGTTGTTTCTTAGCTTCCCAAAGAGCTGGAAGCAAGATGCTTTGGGGACTATCTCTGTCTTTGGAAACAATTCAGCACTTTGTGCCTTGAAGCTCTAGGGCAATGTAGCACACCCACAGCAGAAGTTCTACTTCAGCCAGATCAGGCCGGCAAAGAAACTGCGTTTCACAGCCCTTTGTAAGGGATGTTCCCGGTAGGCTGTAAGAGCCCAATGCAGAACGAGTTGTTTCTTAGCTTCCCAAAGAGCTGGAAGCAAGATGCTTTGGGGACTATCTCTGTCTTTGGAAACAATTCAGCACTTTGTGCCTTGAAGCTCTAGGGCAATGTAGCACACCCACAGCAGAAGTTCTACTTCAGCCAGATCAGGCCTGCAAAGAAACTGCGTTTCACAGCCCTTTGTAAGGGATGTTCCCGGTAGGCTGTAAGAGCCCAATGCAGAGCGAGTTGTTTCTTAGCTTCCCAAAGAGCTGGAAGCAAGATGCTTTGGGGACTATCTCTGTCTTTGGAAACAATTCAGCACTTTGTGCCTTGAAGCTCTAGGGCAATGTAGCACACCCAGAGCAGAAGTTCTACTTCAGCCAGATCAGGCCTGCAAAGAAACTGCGTTTCACAGCCCTTTGTAAGGGATGTTCCGGGTAGGCTGTAAGAGCCCAATGCAGAACGAGTTGTTTCTAAGCTTCCCAAAGAGCTGGAAGCAAGATGCTTTGGGGACTATCTCTGTCTTTGGAAACAATTCAGCACTTTGTGCCTTGAAGCTCTAGGGCAATGTAGCACACCCACAGCAGAAGTTCTACTTCAGCCAGATCAGGCCTGCAAAGAAACTGCGTTTCACAGCCCTTTGTAAGGGATGTTCCCGGTAGGCTGTAAGAGCCCAATGCAGAACGAGTTGTTTCTTAGCTTCCCAAAGAGCTGGAAGCAAGATGCTTTGGGGACTATCTCTGTCTTTGGAAACAATTCAGCACTTTGTGCCTTGAAGCTCTAGGGCAATGTAGCACACCCACAGCAGAAGTTCTACTTCAGCCAGATCAGGCCTGCAAAGAAACTGCGTTTCACAGCCCTTTGTAAGGGATGTTCCCGGTAGGCTGTAAGAGCCCAATGCAGAGCGAGTTGTTTCTTAGCTTCCCAAAGAGCTGGAAGCAAGATGCTTTGGGGACTATCTCTGTCTTTGGAATCAATTCAGCACTTTGTGCCTTGAAGCTCTAGGGCAATGTAGCACACCCACAGCAGAAGTTCTACTTCAGCCAGATGAGGCCTGCAAAGAAACTGCGTTTCACAGCCCTTTGTAAGGGATGTTCCCGATAGGCTGTAAGAGCCCAATGCAGAACGAGTTGTTTCTTAGCTTCCCAAAGAGCTGGAAGCAAGATGCTTTGGGGACTATCTCTGTCTTTGGAAACAATTCAGCACTTTGTGCCTTGAAGCTCTAGGGCAATGTAGCACACCCAGAGCAGAAGTTCTACTTCAGCCAGATCAGGCCTGCAAAGAAACTGCGTTTCACAGCCCTTTGTAAGGGATGTTCCCGGTAGGCTGTAAGAGCCCAATGCAGAGCGAGTTGTTTCTTAGCTTCCCAAAGAGCTGGAAGCAAGATGCTTTGGGGACTATCTCTGTCTTTGGAAACAATTCAGCACTTTGTGCCTTGAAGCTCTAGGGCAATGTAGCACACCCACAGCAGAAGTTCTACTTCAGCCAGATCAGGCCTGCAAAGAAACTGCGTTTCACAGCCCTTTGTAAGGTTTGTTCCCGGTAGGCTGTAAGAGCCCAATGCAGAACGAGTTGTTTCTTAGCTTCCCAAAGAGCTGGAAGCAAGATGCTTTGGGGACTATCTCTGTCTTTGGAAACAATTCAGCACTTTGTGCCTTGAAGCTCTAGGGCAATGTAGCACACCCACAGCAGAAGTTCTACTTCAGCCAGATAAGGCCTGCAAAGAAACTGCGTTTCACAGCCCTTTGTAAGGGATGTTCCCGGTAGGCTGTAAGAGCCCAATGCAGAGCGAGTTGTTTCTTAGCTTCCCAAAGAGCTGGAAGCAAGATGCTTTGGGGACTATCTCTGTCTTTGGAAACAATTCAGCACTTTGTGCCTTGAAGCTCTAGGGCAATGTAGCACACCCACAGCAGAAGTTCTACTTCAGCCAGATCAGGCCGGCAAAGAAACTGCGTTTCACAGCCCTTTGTAAGGGATGTTCCCGGTAGGCTGTAAGAACCCAATGCAGAGCGAGTTGTTTCTTAGCTTCCCAAAGAGCTGGAAGCAAGATGCTTTGGGGACTATCTCTGTCTTTGGAAACAATTCAGCACTTTGTGCCTTGAAGCTCTAGGGCAATGTAGCACACCCACAGCAGAAGTTCTACTTCAGCCAGATCAGGTTGCAAAGAAACTACGTTTCACAGCCCTTTGTAAGGGATGTTCCCGGTAGGCTGTAAGAGCCCAATGCAGAGCGAGTTGTTTCTTAGCTTCCCAAAGAGCTGGAAGCAAGATGCTTTGGGGACTATCTCTGTCTTTGGAAACAATTCAGCACTTTGTGCCTTGAAGCTCTAGGGCAATGTAGCACACCCACAGCAGAAGTTCTACTTCAGCCAGATCAGGCCTGCAAAGAAACTGCGTTTCACAGCCCTTTGTAAGGGATGTTCCCGGTAGGCTGTAAGAGCCCAATGCAGAACGAGTTGTTTCTTAGCTTCCCAAAGAGCTGGAAGCAAGATGCTTTGGGGACTATCTCTGTCTTTGGAAACAATTCAGCACTTTGTGCCTTGAAGCTCTAGGGCAATGTAGCACACCCAGAGCAGAAGTTCTACTTCAGCCAGATCAGGCCTGCAAAGAAACTGCGTTTCACAGCCCTTTGTAAGGGATGTTCCCGGTAGGCTGTAAGAGCCCAATGCAGAGCGAGTTGTTTCTTAGCTTCCCAAAGAGCTGGAAGCAAGATGCTTTGGGGACTATCTCTGTCTTTGGAAACAATTCAGCACTTTGTGCCTTGAAGCTCTAGGGCAATGTAGCACACCCACAGCAGAAGTTCTACTTCAGCCAGATCAGGCCGGCAAAGAAACTGCGTTTCACAGCCCTTTGTAAGGGATGTTCCCGGTAGGCTGTAAGAACCCAATGCAGAACGAGTTGTTTCTTAGCTTCCCAAAGAGATGGAAGCAAGATGCTTTGGGGCCTATCTCTGTCTTTGGAAACAATTCAGCAGTTTGTGCCTTGAAGCTCTAGGGCAATGTAGCCCACCCACAGCAGAAGTTCTACTTCAGCCAGATCAGGCCTGCAAAGAAACTGCGTTTCACAGCCCTTTGTAAGGGATGTTCCCGGTAGGCTGTAAGAGCCCAATGCAGAACGAGTTGTTTCTTAGCTTCCCAAAGAGCTGGAAGCAAGATGCTTTGGGGACTATCTCTGTCTTTGGAAACAATTCAGCACTTTGTGCCTTGAAGCTCTAGGGCAATGTAGCACACCCAGAGCAGAAGTTCTACTTCAGCCAGATCAGGCCTGCAAAGAAACTGCGTTTCACAGCCCTTTGTAAGGTTTGTTCCCGGTAGGCTGTAAGAGCCCAATGCAGAACGAGTTGTTTCTTAGCTTCACAAAGAGCTGGAAGCAAGATGCTTTGGGGACTATCTCTGTCTTTGGAAACAATTCAGCACTTTGTGCCTTGAAGCTCTAGGGCAATGTAGCACACCCACAGCAGAAGTTCTACTTCAGCCAGATCAGGCCTGCAAAGAAACTGCGTTTCACAGCCCTTTGTAAGGGATGTTCCCGGTAGGCTGTAAGAGCCCAATGCAGAGCGAGTTGTTTCTTAGCTTCCCAAAGAGCTGGAAGCAAGATGCTTTGGGGACTATCTCTGTCTTTGGAAACAATTCAGCACTTTGTGCCTTGAAGCTCTAGGGCAATGTAGCACACCCACAGCAGAAGTTCTACTTCAGCCAGATCAGGCCGGCAAAGAAACTGCGTTTCACAGCCCTTTGTAAGGGATGTTCCCGGTAGGCTGTAAGAGCCCAATGCAGAACGAGTTGTTTCTTAGCTTCCCAAAGAGCTGGAAGCAAGATGCTTTGGGGACTATCTCTGTCTTTGGAAACAATTCAGCACTTTGTGCCTTGAAGCTCTAGGGCAATGTAGCACACCCACAGCAGAAGTTCTACTTCAGCCAGATCAGGCCGGCAAAGAAACTGCGTTTCACAGCCCTTTGTAAGGGATGTTCCCGGTAGGCTGTAAGAGCCCAATGCAGAGCGAGTTGTTTCTTAGCTTCCCAAAGAGCTGGAAGCAAGATGCTTTGGGGACTATCTCTGTCTTTGGAATCAATTCAGCACTTTGTGCCTTGAAGCTCTAGGGCAATGTAGCACACCCACAGCAGAAGTTCTACTTCAGCCAGATCAGGCCTGCAAAGAAACTGCGTTTCACAGCCCTTTGTAAGGGATGTTCCCGGTAGGCTGTAAGAGCCCAATGCAGAACGAGTTGTTTCTTAGCTTCCCAAAGAGCTGGAAGCAAGATGCTTTGGGGACTATCTCTGTCTTTGGAAACAATTCAGCACTTTGTGCCTTGAAGCTCTAGGGCAATGTAGCACACCCACAGCAGAAGTTCTACTTCAGCCAGATCAGGCCTGCAAAGAAACTGCGTTTCACAGCCCTTTGTAAGGGATGTTCCCGGTAGGCTGTAAGAGCCCAATGCAGAGCGAGTTGTTTCTTAGCTTCCCAAAGAGCTGGAAGCAAGATGCTTTGGGGACTATCTCTGTCTTTGGAAACAATTCAGCACTTTGTGCCTTGAAGCTCTAGGGCAATGTAGCACACCCAGAGCAGAAGTTCTACTTCAGCCAGATCAGGCCTGCAAAGAAACTGCGTTTCACAGCCCTTTGTAAGGGATGTTCCCGGTAGGCTGTAAGAGCCCAATGCAGAACGAGTTGTTTCTAAGCTTCCCAAAGAGCTGGAAGCAAGATGCTTTGGGGACTATCTCTGTCTTTGGAAACAATTCAGCACTTTGTGCCTTGAAGCTCTAGGGCAATGTAGCACACCCACAGCAGAAGTTCTACTTCAGCCAGATCAGGCCTGCAAAGAAACTGCGTTTCACAGCCCTTTGTAAGGGATGTTCCCGGTAGGCTGTAAGAGCCCAATGCAGAACGAGTTGTTTCTTAGCTTCCCAAAGAGCTGGAAGCAAGATGCTTTGGGGACTATCTCTGTCTTTGGAAACAATTCAGCACTTTGTGCCTTGAAGCTCTAGGGCAATGTAGCACACCCACAGCAGAAGTTCTACTTCAGCCAGATCAGGCCTGCAAAGAAACTGCGTTTCACAGCCCTTTGTAAGGGATGTTCCCGGTAGGCTGTAAGAGCCCAATGCAGAGCGAGTTGTTTCTTAGCTTCCCAAAGAGCTGGAAGCAAGATGCTTTGGGGACTATCTCTGTCTTTGGAATCAATTCAGCACTTTGTGCCTTGAAGCTCTAGGGCAATGTAGCACACCCACAGCAGAAGTTCTACTTCAGCCAGATGAGGCCTGCAAAGAAACTGCGTTTCACAGCCCTTTGTAAGGGATGTTCCCGATAGGCTGTAAGAGCCCAATGCAGAACGAGTTGTTTCTTAGCTTCCCAAAGAGCTGGAAGCAAGATGCTTTGGGGACTATCTCTGTCTTTGGAAACAATTCAGCACTTTGTGCCTTGAAGCTCTAGGGCAATGTAGCACACCCAGAGCAGAAGTTCTACTTCAGCCAGATCAGGCCTGCAAAGAAACTGCGTTTCACAGCCCTTTGTAAGGGATGTTCCCGGTAGGCTGTAAGAGCCCAATGCAGAGCGAGTTGTTTCTTAGCTTCCCAAAGAGCTGGAAGCAAGATGCTTTGTGGACTATCTCTGTCTTTGGAAACAATTCAGCACTTTGTGCCTTGAAGCTCTAGGGCAATGTAGCACACCCACAGCAGAAGTTCTACTTCAGCCAGATCAGGCCTGCAAAGAAACTGCGTTTCACAGCCCTTTGTAAGGTTTGTTCCCGGTAGGCTGTAAGAGCCCAATGCAGAACGAGTTGTTTCTTAGCTTCCCAAAGAGCTGGAAGCAAGATGCTTTGGGGACTATCTCTGTCTTTGGAAACAATTCAGCACTTTGTGCCTTGAAGCTCTAGGGCAATGTAGCACACCCACAGCAGAAGTTCTACTTCAGCCAGATAAGGCCTGCAAAGAAACTGCGTTTCACAGCCCTTTGTAAGGGATGTTCCCGGTAGGCTGTAAGAGCCCAATGCAGAGCGAGTTGTTTCTTAGCTTCCCAAAGAGCTGGAAGCAAGATGCTTTGGGGACTATCTCTGTCTTTGGAAACAATTCAGCACTTTGTGCCTTGAAGCTCTAGGGCAATGTAGCACACCCACAGCAGAAGTTCTACTTCAGCCAGATCAGGCCGGCAAAGAAACTGCGTTTCACAGCCCTTTGTAAGGGATGTTCCCGGTAGGCTGTAAGAACCCAATGCAGAGCGAGTTGTTTCTTAGCTTCCCAAAGAGCTGGAAGCAAGATGCTTTGGGGACTATCTCTGTCTTTGGAAACAATTCAGCACTTTGTGCCTTGAAGCTCTAGGGCAATGTAGCACACCCACAGCAGAAGTTCTACTTCAGCCAGATCAGGTTGCAAAGAAACTACGTTTCACAGCCCTTTGTAAGGGATGTTCCCGGTAGGCTGTAAGAGCCCAATGCAGAGCGAGTTGTTTCTTAGCTTCCCAAAGAGCTGGAAGCAAGATGCTTTGGGGACTATCTCTGTCTTTGGAAACAATTCAGCACTTTGTGCCTTGAAGCTCTAGGGCAATGTAGCACACCCACAGCAGAAGTTCTACTTCAGCCAGATCAGGCCTGCAAAGAAACTGCGTTTCACAGCCCTTTGTAAGGGATGTTCCCGGTAGGCTGTAAGAGCCCAATGCAGAGCGAGTTGTTTCTTAGCTTCCCAAAGAGCTGGAAGCAAGATGCTTTGGGGACTATCTCTGTCTTTGGAAACAATTCAGCACTTTGTGCCTTGAAGCTCTAGGGCAATGTAGCACACCCACAGCAGAAGTTCTACTTCAGCCAGATCAGGCCGGCAAAGAAACTGCGTTTCACAGCCCTTTGTAAGGGATGTTCCCGGTAGGCTGTAAGAGCCCAATGCAGAACGAGTTGTTTCTTAGCTTCCCAAAGAGCTGGAAGCAAGATGCTTTGGGGACTATCTCTGTCTTTGGAAACAATTCAGCACTTTGTGCCTTGAAGCTCTAGGGCAATGTAGCACACCCACAGCAGAAGTTCTACTTCAGCCAGATCAGGCCGGCAAAGAAACTGCGTTTCACAGCCCTTTGTAAGGGATGTTCCCGGTAGGCTGTAAGAGCCCAATGCAGAGCGAGTTGTTTCTTAGCTTCCCAAAGAGCTGGAAGCAAGATGCTTTGGGGACTATCTCTGTCTTTGGAATCAATTCAGCACTTTGTGCCTTGAAGCTCTAGGGCAATGTAGCACACCCACAGCAGAAGTTCTACTTCAGCCAGATCAGGCCTGCAAAGAAACTGCGTTTCACAGCCCTTTGTAAGGGATGTTCCCGGTAGGCTGTAAGAGCCCAATGCAGAACGAGTTGTTTCTTAGCTTCCCAAAGAGCTGGAAGCAAGATGCTTTGGGGACTATCTCTGTCTTTGGAAACAATTCAGCACTTTGTGCCTTGAAGCTCTAGGGCAATGTAGCACACCCACAGCAGAAGTTCTACTTCAGCCAGATCAGGCCTGCAAAGAAACTGCGTTTCACAGCCCTTTGTAAGGGATGTTCCCGGTAGGCTGTAAGAGCCCAATGCAGAGCGAGTTGTTTCTTAGCTTCCCAAAGAGCTGGAAGCAAGATGCTTTGGGGACTATCTCTGTCTTTGGAAACAATTCAGCACTTTGTGCCTTGAAGCTCTAGGGCAATGTAGCACACCCAGAGCAGAAGTTCTACTTCAGCCAGATCAGGCCTGCAAAGAAACTGCGTTTCACAGCCCTTTGTAAGGGATGTTCCCGGTAGGCTGTAAGAGCCCAATGCAGAACGAGTTGTTTCTAAGCTTCCCAAAGAGCTGGAAGCAAGATGCTTTGGGGACTATCTCTGTCTTTGGAAACAATTCAGCACTTTGTGCCTTGAAGCTCTAGGGCAATGTAGCACACCCACAGCAGAAGTTCTACTTCAGCCAGATCAGGCCTGCAAAGAAACTGCGTTTCAC
Organism: Equus asinus; assembly: GCF_041296235.1. Taxonomy (NCBI): domain Eukaryota; kingdom Metazoa; phylum Chordata; class Mammalia; order Perissodactyla; family Equidae; genus Equus; species Equus asinus. The sequence continues at coordinate 67,880,462 of NC_091791.1, read as the reverse complement.
AGCCCTTTGTAAGGGATGTTCCCGGTAGGCTGTAAGAGCCCAATGCAGAACGAGTTGTTTCTTAGCTTCCCAAAGAGCTGGAAGCAAGATGCTTTGGGGACTATCTCTGTCTTTGGAAACAATTCAGCACTTTGTGCCTTGAAGCTCTAGGGCAATGTAGCACACCCACAGCAGAAGTTCTACTTCAGCCAGATCAGGCCTGCAAAGAAACTGCGTTTCACAGCCCTTTGTAAGGGATGTTCCCGGTAGGCTGTAAGAGCCCAATGCAGAGCGAGTTGTTTCTTAGCTTCCCAAAGAGCTGGAAGCAAGATGCTTTGGGGACTATCTCTGTCTTTGGAATCAATTCAGCACTTTGTGCCTTGAAGCTCTAGGGCAATGTAGCACACCCACAGCAGAAGTTCTACTTCAGCCAGATCAGGCCTGCAAAGAAACTGCGTTTCACAGCCCTTTGTAAGGGATGTTCCCGATAGGCTGTAAGAGCCCAATGCAGAACGAGTTGTTTCTTAGCTTCCCAAAGAGCTGGAAGCAAGATGCTTTGGGGACTATCTCTGTCTTTGGAAACAATTCAGCACTTTGTGCCTTGAAGCTCTAGGGCAATGTAGCACACCCAGAGCAGAAGTTCTACTTCAGCCAGATCAGGCCTGCAAAGAAACTGCGTTTCACAGCCCTTTGTAAGGGATGTTCCCGGTAGGCTGTAAGAGCCCAATGCAGAGCGAGTTGTTTCTTAGCTTCCCAAAGAGCTGGAAGCAAGATGCTTTGTGGACTATCTCTGTCTTTGGAAACAATTCAGCACTTTGTGCCTTGAAGCTCTAGGGCAATGTAGCACACCCAGAGCAGAAGTTCTACTTCAGCCAGATCAGGCCTGCAAAGAAACTGCGTTTCACAGCCCTTTGTAAGGTTTGTTCCCGGTAGGCTGTAAGAGCCCAATGCAGAACGAGTTGTTTCTTAGCTTCCCAAAGAGCTGGAAGCAAGATGCTTTGGGGACTATCTCTGTCTTTGGAAACAATTCAGCACTTTGTGCCTTGAAGCTCTAGGGCAATGTAGCACACCCACAGCAGAAGTTCTACTTCAGCCAGATAAGGCCTGCAAAGAAACTGCGTTTCACAGCCCTTTGTAAGGGATGTTCCCGGTAGGCTGTAAGAGCCCAATGCAGAGCGAGTTGTTTCTTAGCTTCCCAAAGAGCTGGAAGCAAGATGCTTTGGGGACTATCTCTGTCTTTGGAAACAATTCAGCACTTTGTGCCTTGAAGCTCTAGGGCAATGTAGCACACCCACAGCAGAAGTTCTACTTCAGCCAGATCAGGCCGGCAAAGAAACTGCGTTTCACAGCCCTTTGTAAGGGATGTTCCCGGTAGGCTGTAAGAACCCAATGCAGAGCGAGTTGTTTCTTAGCTTCCCAAAGAGCTGGAAGCAAGATGCTTTGGGGACTATCTCTGTCTTTGGAAACAATTCAGCACTTTGTGCCTTGAAGCTCTAGGGCAATGTAGCACACCCACAGCAGAAGTTCTACTTCAGCCAGATCAGGTTGCAAAGAAACTACGTTTCACAGCCCTTTGTAAGGGATGTTCCCGGTAGGCTGTAAGAGCCCAATGCAGAGCGAGTTGTTTCTTAGCTTCCCAAAGAGCTGGAAGCAAGATGCTTTGGGGACTATCTCTGTCTTTGGAAACAATTCAGCACTTTGTGCCTTGAAGCTCTAGGGCAATGTAGCACACCCACAGCAGAAGTTCTACTTCAGCCAGATCAGGCCTGCAAAGAAACTGCGTTTCACAGCCCTTTGTAAGGGATGTTCCCGGTAGGCTGTAAGAGCCCAATGCAGAACGAGTTGTTTCTTAGCTTCCCAAAGAGCTGGAAGCAAGATGCTTTGGGGACTATCTCTGTCTTTGGAAACAATTCAGCACTTTGTGCCTTGAAGCTCTAGGGCAATGTAGCACACCCAGAGCAGAAGTTCTACTTCAGCCAGATCAGGCCTGCAAAGAAACTGCGTTTCACAGCCCTTTGTAAGGGATGTTCCCGGTAGGCTGTAAGAGCCCAATGCAGAGCGAGTTGTTTCTTAGCTTCCCAAAGAGCTGGAAGCAAGATGCTTTGGGGACTATCTCTGTCTTTGGAAACAATTCAGCACTTTGTGCCTTGAAGCTCTAGGGCAATGTAGCACACCCACAGCAGAAGTTCTACTTCAGCCAGATCAGGCCGGCAAAGAAACTGCGTTTCACAGCCCTTTGTAAGGGATGTTCCCGGTAGGCTGTAAGAACCCAATGCAGAACGAGTTGTTTCTTAGCTTCCCAAAGAGATGGAAGCAAGATGCTTTGGGGCCTATCTCTGTCTTTGGAAACAATTCAGCAGTTTGTGCCTTGAAGCTCTAGGGCAATGTAGCCCACCCACAGCAGAAGTTCTACTTCAGCCAGATCAGGCCTGCAAAGAAACTGCGTTTCACAGCCCTTTGTAAGGGATGTTCCCGGTAGGCTGTAAGAGCCCAATGCAGAACGAGTTGTTTCTTAGCTTCCCAAAGAGCTGGAAGCAAGATGCTTTGGGGACTATCTCTGTCTTTGGAAACAATTCAGCACTTTGTGCCTTGAAGCTCTAGGGCAATGTAGCACACCCACAGCAGAAGTTCTACTTCAGCCAGATCAGGCCTGCAAAGAAACTGCGTTTCACAGCCCTTTGTAAGGTTTGTTCCCGGTAGGCTGTAAGAGCCCAATGCAGAACGAGTTGTTTCTTAGCTTCACAAAGAGCTGGAAGCAAGATGCTTTGGGGACTATCTCTGTCTTTGGAAACAATTCAGCACTTTGTGCCTTGAAGCTCTAGGGCAATGTAGCACACCCACAGCAGAAGTTCTACTTCAGCCAGATAAGGCCTGCAAAGAAACTGCGTTTCACAGCCCTTTGTAAGGGATGTTCCCGGTAGGCTGTAAGAGCCCAATGCAGAGCGAGTTGTTTCTTAGCTTCCCAAAGAGCTGGAAGCAAGATGCTTTGGGGACTATCTCTGTCTTTGGAAACAATTCAGCACTTTGTGCCTTGAAGCTCTAGGGCAATGTAGCACAACCACAGCAGAAGTTCTACTTCAGCCAGATCAGGCCGGCAAAGAAACTGCGTTTCACAGCCCTTTGTAAGGGATGTTCCCGGTAGGCTGTAAGAGCCCAATGCAGAGCGAGTTGTTTCTTAGCTTCCCAAAGAGCTGGAAGCAAGATGCTTTGGGGACTATCTCTGTCTTTGGAAACAATTCAGCACTTTGTGCCTTGAAGCTCTAGGGCAATGTAGCACAACCACAGCAGAAGTTCTACTTCAGCCAGATCAGGCCGGCAAAGAAACTGCGTTTCACAGCCCTTTGTAAGGGATGTTCCCGGTAGGCTGTAAGAGCCCAATGCAGAGCGAGTTGTTTCTTAGCTTCCCAAAGAGCTGGAAGCAAGATGCTTTGGGGACTATCTCTGTCTTTGGAATCAATTCAGCACTTTGTGCCTTGAAGCTCTAGGGCAATGTAGCACACCCACAGCAGAAGTTCTACTTCAGCCAGATGAGGCCTGCAAAGAAACTGCGTTTCACAGCCCTTTGTAAGGGATGTTCCCGATAGGCTGTAAGAGCCCAATGCAGAACGAGTTGTTTCTTAGCTTCCCAAAGAGCTGGAAGCAAGATGCTTTGGGGACTATCTCTGTCTTTGGAAACAATTCAGCACTTTGTGCCTTGAAGCTCTAGGGCAATGTAGCACACCCAGAGCAGAAGTTCTACTTCAGCCAGATCAGGCCTGCAAAGAAACTGCGTTTCACAGCCCTTTGTAAGGGATGTTCCCGGTAGGCTGTAAGAGCCCAATGCAGAGCGAGTTGTTTCTTAGCTTCCCAAAGAGCTGGAAGCAAGATGCTTTGTGGACTATCTCTGTCTTTGGAAACAATTCAGCACTTTGTGCCTTGAAGCTCTAGGGCAATGTAGCACACCCACAGCAGAAGTTCTACTTCAGCCAGATCAGGCCTGCAAAGAAACTGCGTTTCACAGCCCTTTGTAAGGTTTGTTCCCGGTAGGCTGTAAGAGCCCAATGCAGAACGAGTTGTTTCTTAGCTTCCCAAAGAGCTGGAAGCAAGATGCTTTGGGGACTATCTCTGTCTTTGGAAACAATTCAGCACTTTGTGCCTTGAAGCTCTAGGGCAATGTAGCACACCCACAGCAGAAGTTCTACTTCAGCCAGATAAGGCCTGCAAAGAAACTGCGTTTCACAGCCCTTTGTAAGGGATGTTCCCGGTAGGCTGTAAGAGCCCAATGCAGAGCGAGTTGTTTCTTAGCTTCCCAAAGAGCTGGAAGCAAGATGCTTTGGGGACTATCTCTGTCTTTGGAAACAATTCAGCACTTTGTGCCTTGAAGCTCTAGGGCAATGTAGCACACCCACAGCAGAAGTTCTACTTCAGCCAGATCAGGCCGGCAAAGAAACTGCGTTTCACAGCCCTTTGTAAGGGATGTTCCCGGTAGGCTGTAAGAACCCAATGCAGAGCGAGTTGTTTCTTAGCTTCCCAAAGAGCTGGAAGCAAGATGCTTTGGGGACTATCTCTGTCTTTGGAAACAATTCAGCACTTTGTGCCTTGAAGCTCTAGGGCAATGTAGCACACCCACAGCAGAAGTTCTACTTCAGCCAGATCAGGTTGCAAAGAAACTACGTTTCACAGCCCTTTGTAAGGGATGTTCCCGGTAGGCTGTAAGAGCCCAATGCAGAGCGAGTTGTTTCTTAGCTTCCCAAAGAGCTGGAAGCAAGATGCTTTGGGGACTATCTCTGTCTTTGGAAACAATTCAGCACTTTGTGCCTTGAAGCTCTAGGGCAATGTAGCACACCCACAGCAGAAGTTCTACTTCAGCCAGATCAGGCCTGCAAAGAAACTGCGTTTCACAGCCCTTTGTAAGGGATGTTCCCGGTAGGCTGTAAGAGCCCAATGCAGAACGAGTTGTTTCTTAGCTTCCCAAAGAGCTGGAAGCAAGATGCTTTGGGGACTATCTCTGTCTTTGGAAACAATTCAGCACTTTGTGCCTTGAAGCTCTAGGGCAATGTAGCACACCCAGAGCAGAAGTTCTACTTCAGCCAGATCAGGCCTGCAAAGAAACTGCGTTTCACAGCCCTTTGTAAGGGATGTTCCCGGTAGGCTGTAAGAGCCCAATGCAGAGCGAGTTGTTTCTTAGCTTCCCAAAGAGCTGGAAGCAAGATGCTTTGGGGACTATCTCTGTCTTTGGAAACAATTCAGCACTTTGTGCCTTGAAGCTCTAGGGCAATGTAGCACACCCACAGCAGAAGTTCTACTTCAGCCAGATCAGGCCGGCAAAGAAACTGCGTTTCACAGCCCTTTGTAAGGGATGTTCCCGGTAGGCTGTAAGAACCCAATGCAGAACGAGTTGTTTCTTAGCTTCCCAAAGAGATGGAAGCAAGATGCTTTGGGGCCTATCTCTGTCTTTGGAAACAATTCAGCAGTTTGTGCCTTGAAGCTCTAGGGCAATGTAGCCCACCCACAGCAGAAGTTCTACTTCAGCCAGATCAGGCCTGCAAAGAAACTGCGTTTCACAGCCCTTTGTAAGGGATGTTCCCGGTAGGCTGTAAGAGCCCAATGCAGAACGAGTTGTTTCTTAGCTTCCCAAAGAGCTGGAAGCAAGATGCTTTGGGGACTATCTCTGTCTTTGGAAACAATTCAGCACTTTGTGCCTTGAAGCTCTAGGGCAATGTAGCACACCCACAGCAGAAGTTCTACTTCAGCCAGATCAGGCCTGCAAAGAAACTGCGTTTCACAGCCCTTTGTAAGGTTTGTTCCCGGTAGGCTGTAAGAGCCCAATGCAGAACGAGTTGTTTCTTAGCTTCACAAAGAGCTGGAAGCAAGATGCTTTGGGGACTATCTCTGTCTTTGGAAACAATTCAGCACTTTGTGCCTTGAAGCTCTAGGGCAATGTAGCACACCCACAGCAGAAGTTCTACTTCAGCCAGATAAGGCCTGCAAAGAAACTGCGTTTCACAGCCCTTTGTAAGGGATGTTCCCGGTAGGCTGTAAGAGCCCAATGCAGAGCGAGTTGTTTCTTAGCTTCCCAAAGAGCTGGAAGCAAGATGCTTTGGGGACTATCTCTGTCTTTGGAAACAATTCAGCACTTTGTGCCTTGAAGCTCTAGGGCAATGTAGCACAACCACAGCAGAAGTTCTACTTCAGCCAGATCAGGCCGGCAAAGAAACTGCGTTTCACAGCCCTTTGTAAGGGATGTTCCCGGTAGGCTGTAAGAGCCCAATGCAGAGCGAGTTGTTTCTTAGCTTCCCAAAGAGCTGGAAGCAAGATGCTTTGGGGACTATCTCTGTCTTTGGAAACAATTCAGCACTTTGTGCCTTGAAGCTCTAGGGCAATGTAGCACACCCAGAGCAGAAGTTCTACTTCAGCCAGATCAGGCCTGCAAAGAAACTGCGTTTCACAGCCCTTTGTAAGGGATGTTCCCGGTAGGCTGTAAGAGCCCAATGCAGAGCGAGTTGTTTCTTAGCTTCCCAAAGAGCTGGAAGCAAGATGCTTTGGGGACTATCTCTGTCTTTGGAAACAATTCAGCACTTTGTGCCTTGAAGCTCTAGGGCAATGTAGCACACCCACAGCAGAAGTTCTACTTCAGCCAGATCAGGCCTGCAAAGAAACTGCGTTTCACAGCCCTTTGTAAGGGATGTTCCCGGTAGGCTGTAAGAGCCCAATGCAGAACGAGTTGTTTCTTAGCTTCCCAAAGAGCTGGAAGCAAGATGCTTTGGGGACTATCTCTGTCTTTGGAAACAATTCAGCACTTTGTGCCTTGAAGCTCTAGGGCAATGTAGCACACCCACAGCAGAAGTTCTACTTCAGCCAGATCAGGCCTGCAAAGAAACTGCGTTTCACAGCCCTTTGTAAGGGATGTTCCCGGTAGGCTGTAAGAGCCCAATGCAGAGCGAGTTGTTTCTTAGCTTCCCAAAGAGCTGGAAGCAAGATGCTTTGGGGACTATCTCTGTCTTTGGAAACAATTCAGCACTTTGTGCCTTGAAGCTCTAGGGCAATGTAGCACACCCAGAGCAGAAGTTCTACTTCAGCCAGATCAGGCCTGCAAAGAAACTGCGTTTCACAGCCCTTTGTAAGGGATGTTCCCGGTAGGCTGTAAGAGCCCAATGCAGAGCGAGTTGTTTCTTAGCTTCCCAAAGAGCTGGAAGCAAGATGCTTTGGGGACTATCTCTGTCTTTGGAAACAATTCAGCACTTTGTGCCTTGAAGCTCTAGGGCAATGTAGCACACCCACAGCAGAAGTTCTACTTCAGCCAGATCAGGCCTGCAAAGAAACTGCGTTTCACAGCCCTTTGTAAGGGATGTTCCCGGTAGGCTGTAAGAGCCCAATGCAGAACGAGTTGTTTCTTAGCTTCCCAAAGAGCTGGAAGCAAGATGCTTTGGGGACTATCTCTGTCTTTGGAAACAATTCAGCACTTTGTGCCTTGAAGCTCTAGGGCAATGTAGCACACCCAGAGCAGAAGTTCTACTTCAGCCAGATCAGGCCTGCAAAGAAACTGCGTTTCACAGCCCTTTGTAAGGGATGTTCCCGGTAGGCTGTAAGAGCCCAATGCAGAGCGAGTTGTTTCTTAGCTTCCCAAAGAGCTGGAAGCAAGATGCTTTGGGGACTATCTCTGTCTTTGGAAACAATTCAGCCCTTTTTGCCTTGAAGCTCTAGGGCAATGTAGCACACCCACAGCAGAAGTTCTACTTCAGCCAGATCAGGCCTGCAAAGAAACTGCGTTTCACAGCCCTTTGTAAGGGATGTTCCCGGTAGGCTGTAAGAGCCCAATGCAGAACGAGTTGTTTCTTAGCTTCCCAAAGAGCTGGAAGCAAGATGCTTTGGGGACTATCTCTGTCTTTGGAAACAATTCAGCACTTTGTGCCTTGAAGCTCTAGGGCAATGTAGCACACCCAGAGCAGAAGTTCTACTTCAGCCAGATCAGGCCTGCAAAGAAACTGCGTTTCACAGCCCTTTGTAAGGGATGTTCCCGGTAGGCTGTAAGAGCCCAATGCAGAGCGAGTTGTTTCTTAGCTTCCCAAAGAGCTGGAAGCAAGATGCTTTGGGGACTATCTCTGTCTTTGGAAACAATTCAGCCCTTTGTGCCTTGAAGCTCTAGGGCAATGTAGCACACCCACAGCAGAAGTTCTACTTCAGCCAGATCAGGCCTGCAAAGAAACTGCGTTTCACAGCCCTTTGTAAGGGATGTTCCCGGTAGGCTGTAAGAGCCCAATGCAGAACGAGTTGTTTCTTAGCTTCCCAAAGAGCTGGAAGCAAGATGCTTTGGGGACTATCTCTGTCTTTGGAAACAATTCAGCACTTTGTGCCTTGAAGCTCTAGGGCAATGTAGCACACCCACAGCAGAAGTTCTACTTCAGCCAGATCAGGCCTGCAAAGAAACTGCGTTTCACAGCCCTTTGTAAGGGATGTTCCCGGTAGGCTGTAAGAGCCCAATGCAGAGCGAGTTGTTTCTTAGCTTCCCAAAGAGCTGGAAGCAAGATGCTTTGGGGACTATCTCTGTCTTTGGAAACAATTCAGCACTTTGTGCCTTGAAGCTCTAGGGCAATGTAGCACACCCACAGCAGAAGTTCTACTTCAGCCAGATCAGGCCTGCAAAGAAACTGCGTTTCACAGCCCTTTGTAAGGGATGTTCCCGGTAGGCTGTAAGAGCCCAATGCAGAACGAGTTGTTTCTTAGCTTCCCAAAGAGCTGGAAGCAAGATGCTTTGGGGACTATCTCTGTCTTTGGAAACAATTCAGCACTTTGTGCCTTGAAGCTCTAGGGCAATGTAGCACACCCACAGCAGAAGTTCTACTTCAGCCAGATCAGGCCTGCAAAGAAACTGCGTTTCACAGCCCTTTGTAAGGGATGTTCCCGGTAGGCTGTAAGAGCCCAATGCAGAACGAGTTGTTTCTTAGCTTCCCAAAGAGCTGGAAGCAAGATGCTTTGGGGACTATCTCTGTCTTTGGAAACAATTCAGCACTTTGTGCCTTGAAGCTCTAGGGCAATGTAGCACACCCAGAGCAGAAGTTCTACTTCAGCCAGATCAGGCCTGCAAAGAAACTGCGTTTCACAGCCCTTTGTAAGGGATGTTCCCGGTATGCTGTAAGAGCCCAATGCAGAGCGAGTTGTTTCTTAGCTTCCCAAAGAGCTGGAAGCAAGATGCTTTGGGGACTATCTCTGTCTTTGGAAACAATTCAGCCCTTTGTGCCTTGAAGCTCTAGGGCAATGTAGCACACCCAGAGCAGAAGTTCTACTTCAGCCAGATCAGGCCTGCAAAGAAACTGCGTTTCACAGCCCTTTGTAAGGGATGTTCCCGGTAGGCTGTAAGAGCCCAATGCAGAACGAGTTGTTTCTTAGCTTCCCAAAGAGCTGGAAGCAAGATGCTTTGGGGACTATCTCTGTCTTTGGAAACAATTCAGCACTTTGTGCCTTGAAGCTCTAGGGCAATGTAGCACACCCAGAGCAGAAGTTCTACTTCAGCCACATCAGGCCTGCAAAGAAACTGCGTTTCACAGCCCTTTGTAAGGGATGTTCCCGGTAGGCTGTAAGAGCCCAATGCAGAGCGAGTTGTTTCTTAGCTTCCCAAAGAGCTGGAAGCAAGATGCTTTGGGGACTATCTCTGTCTTTGGAAACAATTCAGCACTTTGTGCCTTGAAGCTCTAGGGCAATGTAGCACACCCAGAGCAGAAGTTCTACTTCAGCCAGATCAGGCCTGCAAAGAAACTGCGTTTCACAGCCCTTTGTAAGGGATGTTCCCGGTAGGCTGTAAGAGCCCAATGCAGAGCGAGTTGTTTCTTAGCTTCCCAAAGAGCTGGAAGCAAGATGCTTTGGGGACTATCTCTGTCTTTGGAAACAATTCAGCCCTTTGTGCCTTGAAGCTCTAGGGCAATGTAGCACACCCACAGCAGAAGTTCTACTTCAGCCAGATCAGGCCTGCAAAGAAACTGCGTTTCACAGCCCTTTGTAAGGGATGTTCCCGGTAGGCTGTAAGAGCCCAATGCAGAACGAGTTGTTTCTTAGCTTCCCAAAGAGCTGGAAGCAAGATGCTTTGGGGACTATCTCTGTCTTTGGAAACAATTCAGCACTTTGTGCCTTGAAGCTCTAGGGCAATGTAGCACACCCAGAGCAGAAGTTCTACTTCAGCCACATCAGGCCTGCAAAGAAACTGCGTTTCACAGCCCTTTGTAAGGGATGTTCCCGGTAGGCTGTAAGAGCCCAATGCAGAGCGAGTTGTTTCTTAGCTTCCCAAAGAGCTGGAAGCAAGATGCTTTGGGGACTATCTCTGTCTTTGGAAACAATTCAGCACTTTGTGCCTTGAAGCTCTAGGGCAATGTAGCACACCCAGAGCAGAAGTTCTACTTCAGCCAGATCAGGCCTGCAAAGAAACTGCGTTTCACAGCCCTTTGTAAGGGATGTTCCCGGTAGGCTGTAAGAGCCCAATGCAGAGCGAGTTGTTTCTTAGCTTCCCAAAGAGCTGGAAGCAAGATGCTTTGGAGACTATCTCTGTCTTTGGAAACAATTCAGCACTTTGTGCCTTGAAGCTCTAGGGCAATGTAGCACACCCACAGCAGAAGTTCTACTTCAGCCAGATCAGGCCTGCAAAGAAACTGCGTTTCACAGCCCTTTGTAAGGGATGTTCCCGGTAGGCTGTAAGAGCCCAATGCAGAACGAGTTGTTTCTTAGCTTCCCAAAGAGCTGGAAGCAAGATGCTTTGGGGACTATCTCTGTCTTTGGAAACAATTCAGCACTTTGTGCCTTGAAGCTCTAGGGCAATGTAGCACACCCACAGCAGAAGTTCTACTTCAGCCAGATCAGGCCTGCAAAGAAACTGCGTTTCACAGCCCTTTGTAAGGGATGTTCCCGGTAGGCTGTAAGAGCCCTATGCAGAACGAGTTGTTTCTTAGCTTCCCAAAGAGCTGGAAGCAAGATGCTTTGGGGACTATCTCTGTCTTTGGAAACAATTCAGCACTTTGTGCCTTGAAGCTCTAGGGCAATGTAGCACACCCACAGCAGAAGTTCTACTTCAGCCAGATCAGGCCTGCAAAGAAACTGCGTTTCACAGCCCTTTGTAAGGGATGTTCCCGGTAGGCTGTAAGAGCCCAATGCAGAACGAGTTGTTTCTTAGCTTCCCAAAGAGCTGGAAGCAAGATGCTTTGGGGACTATCTCTGTCTTTGGAAACAATTCAGCACTTTGTGCCTTGAAGCTCTAGGGCAATGTAGCACACCCACAGCAGAAGTTCTACTTCAGCCAGATCAGGCCTGCAAAGAAACTGCGTTTCACAGCCCTTTGTAAGGGATGTTCCCGGTAGGCTGTAAGAGCCCAATGCAGAGCGAGTTGTTTCTTAGCTTCCCAAAGAGCTGGAAGCAAGATGCTTTGGGGACTATCTCTGTCTTTGGAAGCAATTCAGCCCTTTGTGCCTTGAAGCTCTAGGGCAATGTAGCACACCCACAGCAGAAGTTCTACTTCAGCCAGATCAGGCCTGCAAAGAAACTGCGTTTCACAGCCCTTTGTAAGGGATGTTCCCGGTAGGCTGTAAGAGCCCAATGCAGAACGAGTTGTTTCTTAGCTTCCCAAAGAGCTGGAAGCAAGATGCTTTGGGGACTATCTCTGTCTTTGGAAACAATTCAGCACTTTGTGCCTTGAAGCTCTAGGGCAATGTAGCACACCCAGAGCAGAAGTTCTACTTCAGCCAGATCAGGCCTGCAAAGAAACTGCGTTTCACAGCCCTTTGTAAGGGATGTTCCCGGTAGGCTGTAAGAGCCCAATGCAGAGCGAGTTGTTTCTTAGCTTCCCAAAGAGCTGGAAGCAAGATGCTTTGGGGACTATCTCTGTCTTTGGAAACAATTCAGCACTTTGTGCCTTGAAGCTCTAGGGCAATGTAGCACACCCACAGCAGAAGTTCTACTTCAGCCAGATCAGGCCTGCAAAGAAACTGCGTTTCACAGCCCTTTGTAAGGGATGTTCCCGGTAGGCTGTAAGAGCCCAATGCAGAACGAGTTGTTTCTTAGCTTCCCAAAGAGCTGGAAGCAAGATGCTTTGGGGACTATCTCTGTCTTTGGAAACAATTCAGCACTTTGTGCCTTGAAGCTCTAGGGCAATGTAGCACACCCACAGCAGAAGTTCTACTTCAGCCAGATCAGGCCTGCAAAGAAACTGCGTTTCACAGCCCTTTGTAAGGGATGTTCCCGGTAGGCTGTAAGAGCCCAATGCAGAGCGAGTTGTTTCTTAGCTTCCCAAAGAGCTGGAAGCAAGATGCTTTGGGGACTATCTCTGTCTTTGGAAACAATTCAGCACTTTGTGCCTTGAAGCTCTAGGGCAATGTAGCACACCCACAGCAGAAGTTCTACTTCAGCCAGATCAGGCCTGCAAAGAAACTGCGTTTCACAGCCCTTTGTAAGGGATGTTCCCGGTAGGCTGTAAGAGCCCAATGCAGAACGAGTTGTTTCTTAGCTTCCCAAAGAGCTGGAAGCAAGATGCTTTGGGGACTATCTCTGTCTTTGGAAACAATTCAGCACTTTGTGCCTTGAAGCTCTAGGGCAATGTAGCACACCCACAGCAGAAGTTCTACTTCAGCCAGATCAGGCCTGCAAAGAAACTGCGTTTCACAGCCCTTTGTAAGGGATGTTCCCGGTAGGCTGTAAGAGCCCAATGCAGAGCGAGTTGTTTCTTAGCTTCCCAAAGAGCTGGAAGCAAGATGCTTTGGGGACTATCTCTGTCTTTGGAAACAATTCAGCACTTTGTGCCTTGAAGCTCTAGGGCAATGTAGCACACCCACAGCAGAAGTTCTACTTCAGCCAGATCAGGCCTGCAAAGAAACTGCGTTTCACAGCCCTTTGTAAGGGATGTTCCCGGTAGGCTGTAAGAGCCCAATGCAGAACGAGTTGTTTCTTAGCTTCCCAAAGAGCTGGAAGCAAGATGCTTTGGGGACTATCTCTGTCTTTGGAAACAATTCAGCACTTTGTGCCTTGAAGCTCTAGGGCAATGTAGCACACCCACAGCAGAAGTTCTACTTCAGCCAGATCAGGCCTGCAAAGAAACTGCGTTTCACAGCCCTTTGTAAGGGATGTTCCCGGTAGGCTGTAAGAGCCCAATGCAGAACGAGTTGTTTCTTAGCTTCCCAAAGAGCTGGAAGCAAGATGCTTTGGGGACTATCTCTGTCTTTGGAAACAATTCAGCCCTTTGTGCCTTGAAGCTCTAGGGCAATGTAGCACAATCACAGCAGAAGTTCTTCTTCAGCCAGATCAGGCCTGCAAAGAAACTGCGTTTCACAGCCCTTTGTAAGGGATGTTCCCGGTAGGCTGTAAGAGCCCAATGCAGAACGAGTTGTTTCTTAGCTTCCCAAAGAGCTGGAAGCAAGATGCTTTGGGGACTATCTCTGTCTTTGGAAACAATTCAGCACTTTGTGCCTTGAAGCTCTAGGGCAATGTAGCACACCCACAGCAGAAGTTCTACTTCAGCCAGATCAGGCCTGCAAAGAAACTGCGTTTCACAGCCCTTTGTAAGGGATGTTCCCGGTAGGCTGTAAGAGCCCAATGCAGAACGAGTTGTTTCTTAGCTTCCCAAAGAGCTGGAAGCAAGATGCTTTGGGGACTATCTCTGTCTTTGGAAACAATTCAGCACTTTGTGCCTTGAAGCTCTAGGGCAATGTAGCACACCCACAGCAGAAGTTCTACTTCAGCCAGATCAGGCCTGCAAAGAAACTGCGTTTCACAGCCCTTTGTAAGGGATGTTCCCGGTAGGCTGTAAGAGCCCAATGCAGAGCGAGTTGTTTCTTAGCTTCCCAAAGAGCTGGAAGCAAGATGCTTTGGGGACTATCTCTGTCTTTGGAAACAATTCAGCACTTTGTGCCTTGAAGCTCTAGGGCAATGTAGCACACCCAGAGCAGAAGTTCTACTTCAGCCAGATCAGGCCTGCAAAGAAACTGCGTTTCACAGCCCTTTGTAAGGGATGTTCCCGGTAGGCTGTAAGAGCCCAATGCAGAACGAGTTGTTTCTTAGCTTCCCAAAGAGCTGGAAGCAAGATGCTTTGGGGACTATCTCTGTCTTTGGAAACAATTCAGCACTTTGTGCCTTGAAGCTCTAGGGCAATGTAGCACACCCACAGCAGAAGTTCTACTTCAGCCAGATCAGGTTGCAAAGAAACTGCGTTTCACAGCCCTTTGTACGGGATGTTCCCGGTAGGCTGTAAGAGCCCAATGCAGAGCGAGTTGTTTCTTAGCTTCCCAAAGAGCTGGAAGCAAGATGCTTTGGGGACTATCTCTGTCTTTGGAAACAATTCAGCACTTTGTGCCTTGAAGCTCTAGGGCAATGTAGCACACCCACAGCAGAAGTTCTACTTCAGCCAGATCAGGCCTGCAAAGAAACTGCGTTTCACAGCCCTTTGTAAGGGATGTTCCCGGTAGGCTGTAAGAGCCCAATGCAGAACGAGTTGTTTCTTAGCTTCCCAAAGAGCTGGAAGCAAGATGCTTTGGGGACTATCTCTGTCTTTGGAAACAATTCAGCACTTTGTGCCTTGAAGCTCTAGGGCAATGTAGCACACCCACAGCAGAAGTTCTACTTCAGCCAGATCAGGCCTGCAAAGAAACTGCGTTTCACAGCCCTTTGTAAGGGATGTTCCCGGTAGGCTGTAAGAGCCCAATGCAGAACGAGTTGTTTCTTAGCTTCCCAAATAGCTGGAAGCAAGATGCTTTGGGGACTATCTCTGTCTTTGGAAACAATTCAGCACTTTGTGCCTTGAAGCTCTAGGGCAATGTAGCACACCCACAGCAGAAGTTCTACGTCAGCCAGATCAGGCCTGCAAAGAAACTGCGTTTCACAGCCCTTTGTAAGGGATGTTCCCGGTAGGCTGTAAGAGCCCAATGCAGAACGAGTTGTTTCTTAGCTTCCCAAAGAGCTGGAAGCAAGATGCTTTGGGGACTATCTCTGTCTTTGGAAACAATTCAGCACTTTGTGCCTTGAAGCTCTAGGGCAATGTAGCACACCCACAGCAGAAGTTCTACTTCAGCCAGATCAGGCCGGCAAAGAAACTGCGTTTCACAGCCCTTTGTAAGGGATGTTCCCGGTAGGCTGTAAGAGCCCAATGCAGAGCGAGTTGTTTCTTAGCTTCCCAAAGAGCTGGAAGCAAGATGCTTTGGGGACTATCTCTGTCTTTGGAAACAATTCAGCACTTTGTGCCTTGAAGCTCTAGGGCAATGTAGCACACCCACAGCAGAAGTTCTACTTCAGCCAGATCAGGCCTGCAAAGAAACTGCGTTTCACAGCCCTTTGTAAGGGATGTTCCCGGTAGGCTGTAAGAGCCCAATGCAGAACGAGTTGTTTCTTAGCTTCCCAAAGAGCTGGAAGCAAGATGCTTTGGGGACTATCTCTGTCTTTGGAAACAATTCAGCACTTTGTGCCTTGAAGCTCTAGGGCAATGTAGCACACCCACAGCAGAAGTTCTACTTCAGCCAGATCAGGCCTGCAAAGAAACTGCGTTTCACAGCCCTTTGTAAGGGATGTTCCCGGTAGGCTGTAAGAGCCCAATGCAGAGCGAGTTGTTTCTTAGCTTCCCAAAGAGCTGGAAGCAAGATGCTTTGGGGACTATCTCTGTCTTTGGAAACAATTCAGCACTTTGTGCCTTGAAGCTCTAGGGCAATGTAGCACACCCACAGCAGAAGTTCTACTTCAGCCAGATCAGGCCGGCAAAGAAACTGCGTTTCACAGCCCTTTGTAAGGGATGTTCCCGGTAGGCTGTAAGAGCCCAATGCAGAACGAGTTGTTTCTTAGCTTCCCAAAGAGCTGGAAGCAAGATGCTTTGGGGACTATCTCTGTCTTTGGAAACAATTCAGCCCTTTGTGCCTTGAAGCTCTAGGGCAATGTAGCACACCCACAGCAGAAGTTCTACTTCAGCCAGATCAGGCCTGCAAAGAAACTGCGTTTCACAGCCCTTTGTAAGGGATGTTCCCGGTAGGCTGTAAGAGCCCAATGCAGAACGAGTTGTTTCTTAGCTTCCCAAAGAGCTGGAAGCAAGATGCTTTGGGGACTATCTCTGTCTTTGGAAACAATTCAGCACTTTGTGCCTTGAAGCTCTAGGGCAATGTAGCACACCCAGAGCAGAAGTTCTACTTCAGCCAGATCAGGCCTGCAAAGAAACTGCGTTTCACAGCCCTTTGTAAGGGATGTTCCCGGTAGGCTGTAAGAGCCCAATGCAGAGCGAGTTGTTTCTTAGCTTCCCAAAGAGCTGGAAGCAAGATGCTTTGGGGACTATCTCTGTCTTTGGAAACAATTCAGCACTTTGTGCCTTGAAGCTCTAGGGCAATGTAGCACACCCACAGCAGAAGTTCTACTTCAGCCAGATCAGGCCTGCAAAGAAACTGCGTTTCACAGCCCTTTGTAAGGGATGTTCCCGGTAGGCTGTAAGAGCCCAATGCAGAACGAGTTGTTTCTTAGCTTCCCAAAGAGCTGGAAGCAAGATGCTTTGGGGACTATCTCTGTCTTTGGAAACAATTCAGCACTTTGTGCCTTGAAGCTCTAGGGCAATGTAGCACACCCACAGCAGAAGTTCTACTTCAGCCAGATCAGGCCTGCAAAGAAACTGCGTTTCACAGCCCTTTGTAAGGGATGTTCCCGGTAGGCTGTAAGAGCCCAATGCAGAGCGAGTTGTTTCTTAGCTTCCCAAAGAGCTGGAAGCAAGATGCTTTGGGGACTATCTCTGTCTTTGGAAACAATTCAGCACTTTGTGCCTTGAAGCTCTAGGGCAATGTAGCACACCCACAGCAGAAGTTCTACTTCAGCCAGATCAGGCCTGCAAAGAAACTGCGTTTCACAGCCCTTTGTAAGGGATGTTCCCGGTAGGCTGTAAGAGCCCAATGCAGAACGAGTTGTTTCTTAGCTTCCCAAAGAGCTGGAAGCAAGATGCTTTGGGGACTATCTCTGTCTTTGGAAACAATTCAGCACTTTGTGCCTTGAAGCTCTAGGGCAATGTAGCACACCCACAGCAGAAGTTCTACTTCAGCCAGATCAGGCCTGCAAAGAAACTGCGTTTCACAGCCCTTTGTAAGGGATGTTCCCGGTAGGCTGTAAGAGCCCAATGCAGAGCGAGTTGTTTCTTAGCTTCCCAAAGAGCTGGAAGCAAGATGCTTTGGGGACTATCTCTGTCTTTGGAAACAATTCAGCACTTTGTGCCTTGAAGCTCTAGGGCAATGTAGCACACCCACAGCAGAAGTTCTACTTCAGCCAGATCAGGCCGGCAAAGAAACTGCGTTTCACAGCCCTTTGTAAGGGATGTTCCCGGTAGGCTGTAAGAGCCCAATGCAGAACGAGTTGTTTCTTAGCTTCCCAAAGAGCTGGAAGCAAGATGCTTTGGGGACTATCTCTGTCTTTGGAAACAATTCAGCCCTTTGTGCCTTGAAGCTCTAGGGCAATGTAGCACACCCACAGCAGAAGTTCTACTTCAGCCAGATCAGGCCTGCAAAGAAACTGCGTTTCACAGCCCTTTGTAAGGGATGTTCCCGGTAGGCTGTAAGAGCCCAATGCAGAACGAGTTGTTTCTTAGCTTCCCAAAGAGCTGGAAGCAAGATGCTTTGGGGACTATCTCTGTCTTTGGAAACAATTCAGCACTTTGTGCCTTGAAGCTCTAGGGCAATGTAGCACACCCAGAGCAGAAGTTCTACTTCAGCCAGATCAGGCCTGCAAAGAAACTGCGTTTCACAGCCCTTTGTAAGGGATGTTCCCGGTAGGCTGTAAGAGCCCAATGCAGAGCGAGTTGTTTCTTAGCTTCCCAAAGAGCTGGAAGCAAGATGCTTTGGGGACTATCTCTGTCTTTGGAAACAATTCAGCACTTTGTGCCTTGAAGCTCTAGGGCAATGTAGCACACCCACAGCAGAAGTTCTACTTCAGCCAGATCAGGCCTGCAAAGAAACTGCGTTTCACAGCCCTTTGTAAGGGATGTTCCCGGTAGGCTGTAAGAGCCCAATGCAGAACGAGTTGTTTCTTAGCTTCCCAAAGAGCTGGAAGCAAGATGCTTTGGGGACTATCTCTGTCTTTGGAAACAATTCAGCACTTTGTGCCTTGAAGCTCTAGGGCAATGTAGCACACCCACAGCAGAAGTTCTACTTCAGCCAGATCAGGCCTGCAAAGAAACTGCGTTTCACAGCCCTTTGTAAGGGATGTTCCCGGTAGGCTGTAAGAGCCCAATGCAGAGCGAGTTGTTTCTTAGCTTCCCAAAGAGCTGGAAGCAAGATGCTTTGGGGACTATCTCTGTCTTTGGAAACAATTCAGCACTTTGTGCCTTGAAGCTCTAGGGCAATGTAGCACACCCACAGCAGAAGTTCTACTTCAGCCAGATCAGGCCTGCAAAGAAACTGCGTTTCACAGCCCTTTGTAAGGGATGTTCCCGGTAGGCTGTAAGAGCCCAATGCAGAACGAGTTGTTTCTTAGCTTCCCAAAGAGCTGGAAGCAAGATGCTTTGGGGACTATCTCTGTCTTTGGAAACAATTCAGCACTTTGTGCCTTGAAGCTCTAGGGCAATGTAGCACACCCACAGCAGAAGTTCTACTTCAGCCAGATCAGGCCTGCAAAGAAACTGCGTTTCACAGCCCTTTGTAAGGGATGTTCCCGGTAGGCTGTAAGAGCCCAATGCAGAGCGAGTTGTTTCTTAGCTTCCCAAAGAGCTGGAAGCAAGATGCTTTGGGGACTATCTCTGTCTTTGGAAACAATTCAGCACTTTGTGCCTTGAAGCTCTAGGGCAATGTAGCACACCCACAGCAGAAGTTCTACTTCAGCCAGATCAGGCCTGCAAAGAAACTGCGTTTCACAGCCCTTTGTAAGGGATGTTCCCGGTAGGCTGTAAGAGCCCAATGCAGAACGAGTTGTTTCTTAGCTTCCCAAAGAGCTGGAAGCAAGATGCTTTGGGGACTATCTCTGTCTTTGGAAACAATTCAGCACTTTGTGCCTTGAAGCTCTAGGGCAATGTAGCACACCCACAGCAGAAGTTCTACTTCAGCCAGATCAGGCCTGCAAAGAAACTGCGTTTCACAGCCCTTTGTAAGGGATGTTCCCGGTAGGCTGTAAGAGCCCAATGCAGAACGAGTTGTTTCTTAGCTTCCCAAAGAGCTGGAAGCAAGATGCTTTGGGGACTATCTCTGTCTTTGGAAACAATTCAGCACTTTGTGCCTTGAAGCTCTAGGGCAATGTAGCACAATCACAGCAGAAGTTCTACTTCAGCCAGATCAGGCCTGCAAAGAAACTGCGTTTCACAGCCCTTTGTAAGGGATGTTCCCGGTAGGCTGTAAGAGCCCAATGCAGAACGAGTTGTTTCTTAGCTTCCCAAAGAGCTGGAAGCAAGATGCTTTGGGGACTATCTCTGTCTTTGGAAACAATTCAGCACTTTGTGCCTTGAAGCTCTAGGGCAATGTAGCACACCCACAGCAGAAGTTCTACTTCAGCCAGATCAGGCCTGCAAAGAAACTGCGTTTCACAGCCCTTTGTAAGGGATGTTCCCGGTAGGCTGTAAGAGCCCAATGCAGAACGAGTTGTTTCTTAGCTTCCCAAAGAGCTGGAAGCAAGATGCTTTGGGGACTATCTCTGTCTTTGGAAACAATTCAGCACTTTGTGCCTTGAAGCTCTAGGGCAATGTAGCACACCCACAGCAGAAGTTCTACTTCAGCCAGATCAGGCCTGCAAAGAAACTGCGTTTCACAGCCCTTTGTAAGGGATGTTCCCGGTAGGCTGTAAGAGCCCAATGCAGAGCGAGTTGTTTCTTAGCTTCCCAAAGAGCTGGAAGCAAGATGCTTTGGGGACTATCTCTGTCTTTGGAAACAATTCAGCACTTTGTGCCTTGAAGCTCTAGGGCAATGTAGCACACCCAGAGCAGAAGTTCTACTTCAGCCAGATCAGGCCTGCAAAGAAACTGCGTTTCACAGCCCTTTGTAAGGGATGTTCCCGGTAGGCTGTAAGAGCCCAATGCAGAACGAGTTGTTTCTTAGCTTCCCAAAGAGCTGGAAGCAAGATGCTTTGGGGACTATCTCTGTCTTTGGAAACAATTCAGCACTTTGTGCCTTGAAGCTCTAGGGCAATGTAGCACACCCACAGCAGAAGTTCTACTTCAGCCAGATCAGGTTGCAAAGAAACTGCGTTTCACAGCCCTTTGTACGGGATGTTCCCGGTAGGCTGTAAGAGCCCAATGCAGAGCGAGTTGTTTCTTAGCTTCCCAAAGAGCTGGAAGCAAGATGCTTTGGGGACTATCTCTGTCTTTGGAAACAATTCAGCACTTTGTGCCTTGAAGCTCTAGGGCAATGTAGCACACCCACAGCAGAAGTTCTACTTCAGCCAGATCAGGCCTGCAAAGAAACTGCGTTTCACAGCCCTTTGTAAGGGATGTTCCCGGTAGGCTGTAAGAGCCCAATGCAGAACGAGTTGTTTCTTAGCTTCCCAAAGAGCTGGAAGCAAGATGCTTTGGGGACTATCTCTGTCTTTGGAAACAATTCAGCACTTTGTGCCTTGAAGCTCTAGGGCAATGTAGCACACCCACAGCAGAAGTTCTACTTCAGCCAGATCAGGCCTGCAAAGAAACTGCGTTTCACAGCCCTTTGTAAGGGATGTTCCCGGTAGGCTGTAAGAGCCCAATGCAGAACGAGTTGTTTCTTAGCTTCCCAAAGAGCTGGAAGCAAGATGCTTTGGGGACTATCTCTGTCTTTGGAAACAATTCAGCACTTTGTGCCTTGAAGCTCTAGGGCAATGTAGCACACCCACAGCAGAAGTTCTACTTCAGCCAGATCAGGCCTGCAAAGAAACTGCGTTTCACAGCCCTTTGTAAGGGATGTTCCTGGTAGGCTGTAAGAGCCCAATGCAGAGCGAGTTGTTTCTTAGCTTCCCAAAGAGCTGGAAGCAAGATGCTTTGGGGACTATCTCTGTCTTTGGAAACAATTCAGCCCTTTGTGCCTTGAAGCTCTAGGGCAATGTAGCACACCCACAGCAGAAGTTCTACTTCAGCCAGATCAGGCCTGCAAAGAAACTGCGTTTCACAGCCCTTTGTAAGGGATGTTCCCGGTAGGCTGTAAGAGCCCAATGCAGAGCGAGTTGTTTCTTAGCTTCGCAAAGAGCTGGAAGCAAGATGCTTTGGGGACTATCTCTGTCTTTGGAAACAATTCAGCCCTTTGTGCCTTGAAGCTCTAGGGCAATGTAGCACACCCACAGCAGAAGTTCTACTTCAGCCAGATCAGGCCTGCAAAGAAACTGCGTTTCACAGCCCTTTGTAAGGGATGTTCCCGGTAGGCTGTAAGAGCCCAATGCAGAACGAGTTGTTTCTTAGCTTCCCAAAGAGCTGGAAGCAAGATGCTTTGGGGACTATCTCTGTCTTTGGAAACAATTCAGCACTTTGTGCCTTGAAGCTCTAGGGCAATGTAGCACACCCACAGCAGAAGTTCTACTTCAGCCAGATCAGGCCTGCAAAGAAACTGCGTTTCACAGCCCTTTGTAAGGGATGTTCCCGGTAGGCTGTAAGAGCCCAATGCAGAGCGAGTTGTTTCTTAGCTTCCCAAAGAGCTGGAAGCAAGATGCTTTGGGGACTATCTCTGTCTTTGGAAACAATTCAGCCCTTTGTGCCTTGAAGCTCTAGGGCAATGTAGCACACCCACAGCAGAAGTTCTACTTCAGCCAGATCAGGCCTGCAAAGAAACTGCGTTTCACAGCCCTTTGTAAGGGATGTTCCCGGTAGGCTGTAAGAGCCCAATGCAGAACGAGTTGTTTCTTAGCTTCCCAAAGAGCTGGAAGCAAGATGCTTTGGGGACTATCTCTGTCTTTGGAAACAATTCAGCACTTTGTGCCTTGAAGCTCTAGGGCAATGTAGCACACCCACAGCAGAAGTTCTACTTCAGCCAGATCAGGCCTGCAAAGAAACTGCGTTTCACAGCCCTTTGTAAGGGATGTTCCCGGTAGGCTGTAAGAGCCCAATGCAGAGCGAGTTGTTTCTTAGCTTCCCAAAGAGCTGGAAGCAAGATGCTTTGGGGACTATCTCTGTCTTTGGAAACAATTCAGCCCTTTGTGCCTTGAAGCTCTAGGGCAATGTAGCACACCCACAGCAGAAGTTCTACTTCAGCCAGATCAGGCCTGCAAAGAAACTGCGTTTCACAGCCCTTTGTAAGGGATGTTCCCGGTAGGCTGTAAGAGCCCAATGCAGAACGAGTTGTTTCTTAGCTTCCCAAAGAGCTGGAAGCAAGATGCTTTGGGGACTATCTCTGTCTTTGGAAACAATTCAGCACTTTGTGCCTTGAAGCTCTAGGGCAATGTAGCACACCCACAGCAGAAGTTCTACTTCAGCCAGATCAGGCCGGCAAAGAAACTGCGTTTCACAGCCCTTTGTAAGGGATGTTCCCGGTAGGCTGTAAGAGCCCAATGCAGAGCGAGTTGTTTCTTAGCTTCGCAAAGAGCTGGAAGCAAGATGCTTTGGGGACTATCTCTGTCTTTGGAAACAATTCAGCCCTTTGTGCCTTGAAGCTCTAGGGCAATGTAGCACACCCACAGCAGAAGTTCTACTTCAGCCAGATCAGGCCTGCAAAGAAACTGCGTTTCACAGCCCTTTGTAAGGGATGTTCCCGGTAGGCTGTAAGAGCCCAATGCAGAACGAGTTGTTTCTTAGCTTCCCAAAGAGCTGGAAGCAAGATGCTTTGGGGACTATCTCTGTCTTTGGAAACAATTCAGCACTTTGTGCCTTGAAGCTCTAGGGCAATGTAGCACACCCAGAGCAGAAGTTCTACTTCAGCCAGATCAGGCCTGCAAAGAAACTGCGTTTCACAGCCCTTTGTAAGGGATGTTCCCGGTAGGCTGTAAGAGCCCAATGCAGAACGAGTTGTTTCTTAGCTTCCCAAAGAGCTGGAAGCAAGATGCTTTGGGGACTATCTCTGTCTTTGGAAACAATTCAGCACTTTGTGCCTTGAAGCTCTAGGGCAATGTAGCACACCCACAGCAGAAGTTCTACTTCAGCCAGATCAGGCCTGCAAAGAAACTGCGTTTCACAGCCCTTTGTAAGGGATGTTCCCGGTAGGCTGTAAGAGCCCAATGCAGAGCGAGTTGTTTCTTAGCTTCCCAAAGAGCTGGAAGCAAGATGCTTTGGGGACTATCTCTGTCTTTGGAAACAATTCAGCACTTTGTGCCTTGAAGCTCTAGGGCAATGTAGCACACCCACAGCAGAAGTTCTACTTCAGCCAGATCAGGCCTGCAAAGAAACTGCGTTTCACAGCCCTTTGTAAGGGATGTTCCCGGTAGGCTGTAAGAGCCCAATGCAGAACGAGTTGTTTCTTAGCTTCCCAAAGAGCTGGAAGCAAGATGCTTTGGGGACTATCTCTGTCTTTGGAAACAATTCAGCACTTTGTGCCTTGAAGCTCTAGGGCAATGTAGCACACCCACAGCAGAAGTTCTACTTCAGCCAGATCAGGCCTGCAAAGAAACTGCGTTTCACAGCCCTTTGTAAGGGATGTTCCCGGTAGGCTGTAAGAGCCCAATGCAGAGCGAGTTGTTTCTTAGCTTCCCAAAGAGCTGGAAGCAAGATGCTTTGGGGACTATCTCTGTCTTTGGAAACAATTCAGCACTTTGTGCCTTGAAGCTCTAGGGCAATGTAGCACACCCACAGCAGAAGTTCTACTTCAGCCAGATCAGGCCTGCAAAGAAACTGCGTTTCACAGCCCTTTGTAAGGGATGTTCCCGGTAGGCTGTAAGAGCCCAATGCAGAACGAGTTGTTTCTTAGCTTCCCAAAGAGCTGGAAGCAAGATGCTTTGGGGACTATCTCTGTCTTTGGAAACAATTCAGCACTTTGTGCCTTGAAGCTCTAGGGCAATGTAGCACACCCACAGCAGAAGTTCTACTTCAGCCAGATCAGGCCTGCAAAGAAACTGCGTTTCACAGCCCTTTGTAAGGGATGTTCCCGGTAGGCTGTAAGAGCCCAATGCAGAACGAGTTGTTTCTTAGCTTCCCAAAGAGCTGGAAGCAAGATGCTTTGGGGACTATCTCTGTCTTTGGAAACAATTCAGCACTTTGTGCCTTGAAGCTCTAGGGCAATGTAGCACACCCACAGCAGAAGTTCTACTTCAGCCAGATCAGGCCTGCAAAGAAACTGCGTTTCACAGCCCTTTGTAAGGGATGTTCCCGGTAGGCTGTAAGAGCCCAATGCAGAGCGAGTTGTTTCTTAGCTTCCCAAAGAGCTGGAAGCAAGATGCTTTGGGGACTATCTCTGTCTTTGGAAACAATTCAGCACTTTGTGCCTTGAAGCTCTAGGGCAATGTAGCACACCCACAGCAGAAGTTCTACTTCAGCCAGATCAGGCCTGCAAAGAAACTGCGTTTCACAGCCCTTTGTAAGGGATGTTCCCGGTAGGCTGTAAGAGCCCAATGCAGAACGAGTTGTTTCTTAGCTTCCCAAAGAGCTGGAAGCAAGATGCTTTGGGGACTATCTCTGTCTTTGGAAACAATTCAGCACTTTGTGCCTTGAAGCTCTAGGGCAATGTAGCACACCCACAGCAGAAGTTCTACTTCAGCCAGATCAGGCCTGCAAAGAAACTGCGTTTCACAGCCCTTTGTAAGGGATGTTCCCGGTAGGCTGTAAGAGCCCAATGCAGAGCGAGTTGTTTCTTAGCTTCCCAAAGAGCTGGAAGCAAGATGCTTTGGGGACTATCTCTGTCTTTGGAAACAATTCAGCACTTTGTGCCTTGAAGCTCTAGGGCAATGTAGCACACCCACAGCAGAAGTTCTACTTCAGCCAGATCAGGCCTGCAAAGAAACTGCGTTTCACAGCCCTTTGTAAGGGATGTTCCCGGTAGGCTGTAAGAGCCCAATGCAGAACGAGTTGTTTCTTAGCTTCCCAAAGAGCTGGAAGCAAGATGCTTTGGGGACTATCTCTGTCTTTGGAAACAATTCAGCACTTTGTGCCTTGAAGCTCTAGGGCAATGTAGCACACCCAGAGCAGAAGTTCTACTTCAGCCAGATCAGGCCTGCAAAGAAACTGCGTTTCACAGCCCTTTGTAAGGGATGTTCCCGGTAGGCTGTAAGAGCCCAATGCAGAACGAGTTGTTTCTTAGCTTCCCAAAGAGCTGGAAGCAAGATGCTTTGGGGACTATCTCTGTCTTTGGAAACAATTCAGCACTTTGTGCCTTGAAGCTCTAGGGCAATGTAGCACACCCACAGCAGAAGTTCTACTTCAGCCAGATCAGGCCTGCAAAGAAACTGCGTTTCACAGCCCTTTGTAAGGGATGTTCCCGGTAGGCTGTAAGAGCCCAATGCAGAGCGAGTTGTTTCTTAGCTTCCCAAAGAGCTGGAAGCAAGATGCTTTGGGGACTATCTCTGTCTTTGGAAACAATTCAGCACTTTGTGCCTTGAAGCTCTAGGGCAATGTAGCACACCCACAGCAGAAGTTCTACTTCAGCCAGATCAGGCCTGCAAAGAAACTGCGTTTCACAGCCCTTTGTAAGGGATGTTCCCGGTAGGCTGTAAGAGCCCAATGCAGAACGAGTTGTTTCTTAGCTTCCCAAAGAGCTGGAAGCAAGATGCTTTGGGGACTATCTCTGTCTTTGGAAACAATTCAGCACTTTGTGCCTTGAAGCTCTAGGGCAATGTAGCACACCCACAGCAGAAGTTCTACTTCAGCCAGATCAGGCCTGCAACGAGACTGCGTTTCACAGCCCTTTGTAAGGGATGTTCCCGGTAGGCTGTAAGAGCCCAATGCAGAGCGAGTTGTTTCTTAGCTTCCCAAAGAGCTGGAAGCAAGATGCTTTGGGGACTATCTCTGTCTTTGGAAACAATTCAGCACTTTGTGCCTTGAAGCTCTAGGGCAATGTAGCACACCCACAGCAGAAGTTCTACTTCAGCCAGATCAGGCCTGCAAAGAAACTGCGTTTCACAGCCCTTTGTAAGGGATGTTCCCGGTAGGCTGTAAGAGCCCAATGCAGAACGAGTTGTTTCTTAGCTTCCCAAAGAGCTGGAAGCAAGATGCTTTGGGGACTATCTCTGTCTTTGGAAACAATTCAGCACTTTGTGCCTTGAAGCTCTAGGGCAATGTAGCACACCCACAGCAGAAGTTCTACTTCAGCCAGATCAGGCCTGCAAAGAAACTGCGTTTCACAGCCCTTTGTAAGGGATGTTCCCGGTAGGCTGTAAGAGCCCAATGCAGAGCGAGTTGTTTCTTAGCTTCCCAAAGAGCTGGAAGCAAGATGCTTTGGGGACTATCTCTGTCTTTGGAAACAATTCAGCACTTTGTGCCTTGAAGCTCTAGGGCAATGTAGCACACCCACAGCAGAAGTTCTACTTCAGCCAGATCAGGCCGGCAAAGAAACTGCGTTTCACAGCCCTTTGTAAGGGATGTTCCCGGTAGGCTGTAAGAGCCCAATGCAGAACGAGTTGTTTCTTAGCTTCCCAAAGAGCTGGAAGCAAGATGCTTTGGGGACTATCTCTGTCTTTGGAAACAATTCAGCACTTTGTGCCTTGAAGCTCTAGGGCAATGTAGCACACCCACAGCAGAAGTTCTAATTCAGCCAGATCAGGCCTGCAAAGAAACTGCGTTTCACAGCCCTTTGTAAGGGATGTTCCCGGTAGGCTGTAAGAGCCCAATGCAGAGCGAGTTGTTTCTTAGCTTCCCAAAGAGCTGGAAGCAAGATGCTTTGGGGACTATCTCTGTCTTTGGAAACAATTCAGCACTTTGTGCCTTGAAGCTCTAGGGCAATGTAGCACACCCACAGCAGAAGTTCTACTTCAGCCAGATCAGGCCTGCAAAGAAACTGCGTTTCACAGCCCTTTGTAAGGGATGTTCCCGGTAGGCTGTAAGAGCCCAATGCAGAACGAGTTGTTTCTTAGCTTCCCAAAGAGCTGGAAGCAAGATGCTTTGGGGACTATCTCTGTCTTTGGAAACAATTCAGCACTTTGTGCCTTGAAGCTCTAGGGCAATGTAGCACACCCAGAGCAGAAGTTCTACTTCAGCCAGATCAGGCCTGCAAAGAAACTGCGTTTCACAGCCCTTTGTAAGGGATGTTCCCGGTAGGCTGTAAGAGCCCAATGCAGAGCGAGTTGTTTCTTAGCTTCCCAAAGAGCTGGAAGCAAGATGCTTTGGGGACTATCTCTGTCTTTGGAAACAATTCAGCACTTTGTGCCTTGAAGCTCTAGGGCAATGTAGCACACCCAGAGCAGAAGTTCTACTTCAGCCAGATCAGGCCTGCAAAGAAACTGCGTTTCACAGCCCTTTGTAAGGGATGTTCCCGGTAGGCTGTAAGAGCCCAATGCAGAACGAGTTGTTTCTTAGCTTCCCAAAGAGCTGGAAGCAAGATGCTTTGGGGACTATCTCTGTCTTTGGAAACAATTCAGCACTTTGTGCCTTGAAGCTCTAGGGCAATGTAGCACACCCACAGCAGAAGTTCTACTTCAGCCAGATCAGGCCTGCAAAGAAACTGCGTTTCACAGCCCTTTGTAAGGGATGTTCCCGGTAGGCTGTAAGAGCCCAATGCAGAGCGAGTTGTTTCTTAGCTTCCCAAAGAGCTGGAAGCAAGATGCTTTGGGGACTATCTCTGTCTTTGGAAACAATTCAGCACTTTGTGCCTTGAAGCTCTAGGGCAATGTAGCACACCCACAGCAGAAGTTCTACTTCAGCCAGATCAGGCCTGCAAAGAAACTGCGTTTCACAGCCCTTTGTAAGGGATGTTCCCGGTAGGCTGTAAGAGCCCAATGCAGAACGAGTTGTTTCTTAGCTTCCCAAAGAGCTGGAAGCAAGATGCTTTGGGGACTATCTCTGTCTTTGGAAACAATTCAGCACTTTGTGCCTTGAAGCTCTAGGGCAATGTAGCACACCCAGAGCAGAAGTTCTACTTCAGCCAGATCAGGCCTGCAAAGAAACTGCGTTTCACAGCCCTTTGTAAGGGATGTTCCCGGTAGGCTGTAAGAGCCCAATGCAGAGCGAGTTGTTTCTTAGCTTCCCAAAGAGCTGGAAGCAAGATGCTTTGGGGACTATCTCTGTCTTTGGAAACAATTCAGCACTTTGTGCCTTGAAGCTCTAGGGCAATGTAGCACACCCACAGCAGAAGTTCTACTTCAGCCAGATCAGGCCTGCAAAGAAACTGCGTTTCACAGCCCTTTGTAAGGGATGTTCCCGGTAGGCTGTAAGAGCCCAATGCAGAACGAGTTGTTTCTTAGCTTCCCAAAGAGCTGGAAGCAAGATGCTTTGGGGACTATCTCTGTCTTTGGAAACAATTCAGCACTTTGTGCCTTGAAGCTCTAGGGCAATGTAGCACACCCACAGCAGAAGTTCTACTTCAGCCAGATCAGGCCTGCAAAGAAACTGCGTTTCACAGCCCTTTGTAAGGGATGTTCCCGGTAGGCTGTAAGAGCCCAATGCAGAACGAGTTGTTTCTTAGCTTCCCAAAGAGCTGGAAGCAAGATGCTTTGGGGACTATCTCTGTCTTTGGAAACAATTCAGCACTTTGTGCCTTGAAGCTCTAGGGCAATGTAGCACAATCACAGCAGAAGTTCTACTTCAGCCAGATCAGGCCTGCAAAGAAACTGCGTTTCACAGCCCTTTGTAAGGGATGTTCCCGGTAGGCTGTAAGAGCCCAATGCAGAACGAGTTGTTTCTTAGCTTCCCAAAGAGCTGGAAGCAAGATGCTTTGGGGACTATCTCTGTCTTTGGAAACAATTCAGCACTTTGTGCCTTGAAGCTCTAGGGCAATGTAGCACACCCACAGCAGAAGTTCTACTTCAGCCAGATCAGGCCTGCAAAGAAACTGCGTTTCACAGCCCTTTGTAAGGGATGTTCCCGGTAGGCTGTAAGAGCCCAATGCAGAACGAGTTGTTTCTTAGCTTCCCAAAGAGCTGGAAGCAAGATGCTTTGGGGACTATCTCTGTCTTTGGAAACAATTCAGCACTTTGTGCCTTGAAGCTCTAGGGCAATGTAGCACACCCACAGCAGAAGTTCTACTTCAGCCAGATCAGGCCTGCAAAGAAACTGCGTTTCACAGCCCTTTGTAAGGGATGTTCCCGGTAGGCTGTAAGAGCCCAATGCAGAGCGAGTTGTTTCTTAGCTTCCCAAAGAGCTGGAAGCAAGATGCTTTGGGGACTATCTCTGTCTTTGGAAACAATTCAGCACTTTGTGCCTTGAAGCTCTAGGGCAATGTAGCACACCCAGAGCAGAAGTTCTACTTCAGCCAGATCAGGCCTGCAAAGAAACTGCGTTTCACAGCCCTTTGTAAGGGATGTTCCCGGTAGGCTGTAAGAGCCCAATGCAGAACGAGTTGTTTCTTAGCTTCCCAAAGAGCTGGAAGCAAGATGCTTTGGGGACTATCTCTGTCTTTGGAAACAATTCAGCACTTTGTGCCTTGAAGCTCTAGGGCAATGTAGCACACCCACAGCAGAAGTTCTACTTCAGCCAGATCAGGTTGCAAAGAAACTGCGTTTCACAGCCCTTTGTACGGGATGTTCCCGGTAGGCTGTAAGAGCCCAATGCAGAGCGAGTTGTTTCTTAGCTTCCCAAAGAGCTGGAAGCAAGATGCTTTGGGGACTATCTCTGTCTTTGGAAACAATTCAGCACTTTGTGCCTTGAAGCTCTAGGGCAATGTAGCACACCCACAGCAGAAGTTCTACTTCAGCCAGATCAGGCCTGCAAAGAAACTGCGTTTCACAGCCCTTTGTAAGGGATGTTCCCGGTAGGCTGTAAGAGCCCAATGCAGAACGAGTTGTTTCTTAGCTTCCCAAAGAGCTGGAAGCAAGATGCTTTGGGGACTATCTCTGTCTTTGGAAACAATTCAGCACTTTGTGCCTTGAAGCTCTAGGGCAATGTAGCACACCCACAGCAGAAGTTCTACTTCAGCCAGATCAGGCCTGCAAAGAAACTGCGTTTCACAGCCCTTTGTAAGGGATGTTCCCGGTAGGCTGTAAGAGCCCAATGCAGAACGAGTTGTTTCTTAGCTTCCCAAAGAGCTGGAAGCAAGATGCTTTGGGGACTATCTCTGTCTTTGGAAACAATTCAGCACTTTGTGCCTTGAAGCTCTAGGGCAATGTAGCACACCCACAGCAGAAGTTCTACTTCAGCCAGATCAGGCCTGCAAAGAAACTGCGTTTCACAGCCCTTTGTAAGGGATGTTCCTGGTAGGCTGTAAGAGCCCAATGCAGAGCGAGTTGTTTCTTAGCTTCCCAAAGAGCTGGAAGCAAGATGCTTTGGGGACTATCTCTGTCTTTGGAAACAATTCAGCACTTTGTGCCTTGAAGCTCTAGGGCAATGTAGCACACCCACAGCAGAAGTTCTACTTCAGCCAGATCAGGCCTGCAAAGAAACTGCGTTTCACAGCCCTTTGTAAGGGATGTTCCCGGTAGGCTGTAAGAGCCCAATGCAGAGCGAGTTGTTTCTTAGCTTCGCAAAGAGCTGGAAGCAAGATGCTTTGGGGACTATCTCTGTCTTTGGAAACAATTCAGCCCTTTGTGCCTTGAAGCTCTAGGGCAATGTAGCACACCCACAGCAGAAGTTCTACTTCAGCCAGATCAGGCCTGCAAAGAAACTGCGTTTCACAGCCCTTTGTAAGGGATGTTCCCGGTAGGCTGTAAGAGCCCAATGCAGAACGAGTTGTTTCTTAGCTTCCCAAAGAGCTGGAAGCAAGATGCTTTGGGGACTATCTCTGTCTTTGGAAACAATTCAGCACTTTGTGCCTTGAAGCTCTAGGGCAATGTAGCACACCCACAGCAGAAGTTCTACTTCAGCCAGATCAGGCCTGCAAAGAAACTGCGTTTCACAGCCCTTTGTAAGGGATGTTCCCGGTAGGCTGTAAGAGCCCAATGCAGAGCGAGTTGTTTCTTAGCTTCCCAAAGAGCTGGAAGCAAGATGCTTTGGGGACTATCTCTGTCTTTGGAAACAATTCAGCCCTTTGTGCCTTGAAGCTCTAGGGCAATGTAGCACACCCACAGCAGAAGTTCTACTTCAGCCAGATCAGGCCTGCAAAGAAACTGCGTTTCACAGCCCTTTGTAAGGGATGTTCCCGGTAGGCTGTAAGAGCCCAATGCAGAACGAGTTGTTTCTTAGCTTCCCAAAGAGCTGGAAGCAAGATGCTTTGGGGACTATCTCTGTCTTTGGAAACAATTCAGCACTTTGTGCCTTGAAGCTCTAGGGCAATGTAGCACACCCACAGCAGAAGTTCTACTTCAGCCAGATCAGGCCGGCAAAGAAACTGCGTTTCACAGCCCTTTGTAAGGGATGTTCCCGGTAGGCTGTAAGAGCCCAATGCAGAGCGAGTTGTTTCTTAGCTTCGCAAAGAGCTGGAAGCAAGATGCTTTGGGGACTATCTCTGTCTTTGGAAACAATTCAGCCCTTTGTGCCTTGAAGCTCTAGGGCAATGTAGCACACCCACAGCAGAAGTTCTACTTCAGCCAGATCAGGCCTGCAAAGAAACTGCGTTTCACAGCCCTTTGTAAGGGATGTTCCCGGTAGGCTGTAAGAGCCCAATGCAGAACGAGTTGTTTCTTAGCTTCCCAAAGAGCTGGAAGCAAGATGCTTTGGGGACTATCTCTGTCTTTGGAAACAATTCAGCACTTTGTGCCTTGAAGCTCTAGGGCAATGTAGCACACCCAGAGCAGAAGTTCTACTTCAGCCAGATCAGGCCTGCAAAGAAACTGCGTTTCACAGCCCTTTGTAAGGGATGTTCCCGGTAGGCTGTAAGAGCCCAATGCAGAACGAGTTGTTTCTTAGCTTCCCAAAGAGCTGGAAGCAAGATGCTTTGGGGACTATCTCTGTCTTTGGAAACAATTCAGCACTTTGTGCCTTGAAGCTCTAGGGCAATGTAGCACACCCACAGCAGAAGTTCTACTTCAGCCAGATCAGGCCTGCAAAGAAACTGCGTTTCACAGCCCTTTGTAAGGGATGTTCCCGGTAGGCTGTAAGAGCCCAATGCAGAGCGAGTTGTTTCTTAGCTTCCCAAAGAGCTGGAAGCAAGATGCTTTGGGGACTATCTCTGTCTTTGGAAACAATTCAGCACTTTGTGCCTTGAAGCTCTAGGGCAATGTAGCACACCCACAGCAGAAGTTCTACTTCAGCCAGATCAGGCCTGCAAAGAAACTGCGTTTCACAGCCCTTTGTAAGGGATGTTCCCGGTAGGCTGTAAGAGCCCAATGCAGAACGAGTTGTTTCTTAGCTTCCCAAAGAGCTGGAAGCAAGATGCTTTGGGGACTATCTCTGTCTTTGGAAACAATTCAGCACTTTGTGCCTTGAAGCTCTAGGGCAATGTAGCACACCCACAGCAGAAGTTCTACTTCAGCCAGATCAGGCCTGCAAAGAAACTGCGTTTCACAGCCCTTTGTAAGGGATGTTCCCGGTAGGCTGTAAGAGCCCAATGCAGAGCGAGTTGTTTCTTAGCTTCCCAAAGAGCTGGAAGCAAGATGCTTTGGGGACTATCTCTGTCTTTGGAAACAATTCAGCACTTTGTGCCTTGAAGCTCTAGGGCAATGTAGCACACCCACAGCAGAAGTTCTACTTCAGCCAGATCAGGCCTGCAAAGAAACTGCGTTTCACAGCCCTTTGTAAGGGATGTTCCCGGTAGGCTGTAAGAGCCCAATGCAGAACGAGTTGTTTCTTAGCTTCCCAAAGAGCTGGAAGCAAGATGCTTTGGGGACTATCTCTGTCTTTGGAAACAATTCAGCACTTTGTGCCTTGAAGCTCTAGGGCAATGTAGCACACCCAGAGCAGAAGTTCTACTTCAGCCAGATCAGGCCTGCAAAGAAACTGCGTTTCACAGCCCTTTGTAAGGGATGTTCCCGGTAGGCTGTAAGAGCCCAATGCAGAACGAGTTGTTTCTTAGCTTCCCAAAGAGCTGGAAGCAAGATGCTTTGGGGACTATCTCTGTCTTTGGAAACAATTCAGCACTTTGTGCCTTGAAGCTCTAGGGCAATGTAGCACACCCACAGCAGAAGTTCTACTTCAGCCAGATCAGGCCTGCAAAGAAACTGCGTTTCACAGCCCTTTGTAAGGGATGTTCCCGGTAGGCTGTAAGAGCCCAATGCAGAGCGAGTTGTTTCTTAGCTTCCCAAAGAGCTGGAAGCAAGATGCTTTGGGGACTATCTCTGTCTTTGGAAACAATTCAGCACTTTGTGCCTTGAAGCTCTAGGGCAATGTAGCACACCCACAGCAGAAGTTCTACTTCAGCCAGATCAGGCCTGCAAAGAAACTGCGTTTCACAGCCCTTTGTAAGGGATGTTCCCGGTAGGCTGTAAGAGCCCAATGCAGAACGAGTTGTTTCTTAGCTTCCCAAAGAGCTGGAAGCAAGATGCTTTGGGGACTATCTCTGTCTTTGGAAACAATTCAGCACTTTGTGCCTTGAAGCTCTAGGGCAATGTAGCACACCCACAGCAGAAGTTCTACTTCAGCCAGATCAGGCCTGCAACGAGACTGCGTTTCACAGCCCTTTGTAAGGGATGTTCCCGGTAGGCTGTAAGAGCCCAATGCAGAGCGAGTTGTTTCTTAGCTTCCCAAAGAGCTGGAAGCAAGATGCTTTGGGGACTATCTCTGTCTTTGGAAACAATTCAGCACTTTGTGCCTTGAAGCTCTAGGGCAATGTAGCACACCCACAGCAGAAGTTCTACTTCAGCCAGATCAGGCCTGCAAAGAAACTGCGTTTCACAGCCCTTTGTAAGGGATGTTCCCGGTAGGCTGTAAGAGCCCAATGCAGAACGAGTTGTTTCTTAGCTTCCCAAAGAGCTGGAAGCAAGATGCTTTGGGGACTATCTCTGTCTTTGGAAACAATTCAGCACTTTGTGCCTTGAAGCTCTAGGGCAATGTAGCACACCCACAGCAGAAGTTCTACTTCAGCCAGATCAGGCCTGCAAAGAAACTGCGTTTCACAGCCCTTTGTAAGGGATGTTCCCGGTAGGCTGTAAGAGCCCAATGCAGAGCGAGTTGTTTCTTAGCTTCCCAAAGAGCTGGAAGCAAGATGCTTTGGGGACTATCTCTGTCTTTGGAAACAATTCAGCACTTTGTGCCTTGAAGCTCTAGGGCAATGTAGCACACCCACAGCAGAAGTTCTACTTCAGCCAGATCAGGCCGGCAAAGAAACTGCGTTTCACAGCCCTTTGTAAGGGATGTTCCCGGTAGGCTGTAAGAGCCCAATGCAGAACGAGTTGTTTCTTAGCTTCCCAAAGAGCTGGAAGCAAGATGCTTTGGGGACTATCTCTGTCTTTGGAAACAATTCAGCACTTTGTGCCTTGAAGCTCTAGGGCAATGTAGCACACCCACAGCAGAAGTTCTAATTCAGCCAGATCAGGCCTGCAAAGAAACTGCGTTTCACAGCCCTTTGTAAGGGATGTTCCCGGTAGGCTGTAAGAGCCCAATGCAGAGCGAGTTGTTTCTTAGCTTCCCAAAGAGCTGGAAGCAAGATGCTTTGGGGACTATCTCTGTCTTTGGAAACAATTCAGCACTTTGTGCCTTGAAGCTCTAGGGCAATGTAGCACACCCACAGCAGAAGTTCTACTTCAGCCAGATCAGGCCTGCAAAGAAACTGCGTTTCACAGCCCTTTGTAAGGGATGTTCCCGGTAGGCTGTAAGAGCCCAATGCAGAACGAGTTGTTTCTTAGCTTCCCAAAGAGCTGGAAGCAAGATGCTTTGGGGACTATCTCTGTCTTTGGAAACAATTCAGCACTTTGTGCCTTGAAGCTCTAGGGCAATGTAGCACACCCAGAGCAGAAGTTCTACTTCAGCCAGATCAGGCCTGCAAAGAAACTGCGTTTCACAGCCCTTTGTAAGGGATGTTCCCGGTAGGCTGTAAGAGCCCAATGCAGAGCGAGTTGTTTCTTAGCTTCCCAAAGAGCTGGAAGCAAGATGCTTTGGGGACTATCTCTGTCTTTGGAAACAATTCAGCACTTTGTGCCTTGAAGCTCTAGGGCAATGTAGCACACCCAGAGCAGAAGTTCTACTTCAGCCAGATCAGGCCTGCAAAGAAACTGCGTTTCACAGCCCTTTGTAAGGGATGTTCCCGGTAGGCTGTAAGAGCCCAATGCAGAACGAGTTGTTTCTTAGCTTCCCAAAGAGCTGGAAGCAAGATGCTTTGGGGACTATCTCTGTCTTTGGAAACAATTCAGCACTTTGTGCCTTGAAGCTCTAGGGCAATGTAGCACACCCACAGCAGAAGTTCTACTTCAGCCAGATCAGGCCTGCAAAGAAACTGCGTTTCACAGCCCTTTGTAAGGGATGTTCCCGGTAGGCTGTAAGAGCCCAATGCAGAGCGAGTTGTTTCTTAGCTTCCCAAAGAGCTGGAAGCAAGATGCTTTGGGGACTATCTCTGTCTTTGGAAACAATTCAGCACTTTGTGCCTTGAAGCTCTAGGGCAATGTAGCACACCCACAGCAGAAGTTCTACTTCAGCCAGATCAGGCCTGCAAAGAAACTGCGTTTCACAGCCCTTTGTAAGGGATGTTCCCGGTAGGCTGTAAGAGCCCAATGCAGAACGAGTTGTTTCTTAGCTTCCCAAAGAGCTGGAAGCAAGATGCTTTGGGGACTATCTCTGTCTTTGGAAACAATTCAGCACTTTGTGCCTTGAAGCTCTAGGGCAATGTAGCACACCCACAGCAGAAGTTCTACTTCAGCCAGATCAGGCCTGCAAAGAAACTGCGTTTCACAGCCCTTTGTAAGGGATGTTCCCGGTAGGCTGTAAGAGCCCAATGCAGAACGAGTTGTTTCTTAGCTTCCCAAAGAGCTGGAAGCAAGATGCTTTG
This sequence comes from Equus asinus, assembly GCF_041296235.1. Classification (NCBI taxonomy): domain Eukaryota; kingdom Metazoa; phylum Chordata; class Mammalia; order Perissodactyla; family Equidae; genus Equus; species Equus asinus. The sequence continues at coordinate 67,844,790 of NC_091791.1, read as the reverse complement.
GGGACTATCTCTGTCTTTGGAAACAATTCAGCACTTTGTGCCTTGAAGCTCTAGGGCAATGTAGCACACCCACAGCAGAAGTTCTACTTCAGCCAGATCAGGCCTGCAAAGAAACTGCGTTTCACAGCCCTTTGTAAGGGATGTTCCCGGTAGGCTGTAAGAGCCCAATGCAGAGCGAGTTGTTTCTTAGCTTCCCAAAGAGCTGGAAGCAAGATGCTTTGGGGACTATCTCTGTCTTTGGAAACAATTCAGCACTTTGTGCCTTGAAGCTCTAGGGCAATGTAGCACACCCACAGCAGAAGTTCTACTTCAGCCAGATCAGGCCTGCAAAGAAACTGCGTTTCACAGCCCTTTGTAAGGGATGTTCCCGGTAGGCTGTAAGAGCCCAATGCAGAACGAGTTGTTTCTTAGCTTCCCAAAGAGCTGGAAGCAAGATGCTTTGGGGACTATCTCTGTCTTTGGAAACAATTCAGCACTTTGTGCCTTGAAGCTCTAGGGCAATGTAGCACACCCAGAGCAGAAGTTCTACTTCAGCCAGATCAGGCCTGCAAAGAAACTGCGTTTCACAGCCCTTTGTAAGGGATGTTCCCGGTAGGCTGTAAGAGCCCAATGCAGAACGAGTTGTTTCTTAGCTTCCCAAAGAGCTGGAAGCAAGATGCTTTGGGGACTATCTCTGTCTTTGGAAACAATTCAGCACTTTGTGCCTTGAAGCTCTAGGGCAATGTAGCACACCCACAGCAGAAGTTCTACTTCAGCCAGATCAGGCCTGCAAAGAAACTGCGTTTCACAGCCCTTTGTAAGGGATGTTCCCGGTAGGCTGTAAGAGCCCAATGCAGAGCGAGTTGTTTCTTAGCTTCCCAAAGAGCTGGAAGCAAGATGCTTTGGGGACTATCTCTGTCTTTGGAAACAATTCAGCACTTTGTGCCTTGAAGCTCTAGGGCAATGTAGCACACCCACAGCAGAAGTTCTACTTCAGCCAGATCAGGCCTGCAAAGAAACTGCGTTTCACAGCCCTTTGTAAGGGATGTTCCCGGTAGGCTGTAAGAGCCCAATGCAGAACGAGTTGTTTCTTAGCTTCCCAAAGAGCTGGAAGCAAGATGCTTTGGGGACTATCTCTGTCTTTGGAAACAATTCAGCACTTTGTGCCTTGAAGCTCTAGGGCAATGTAGCACACCCACAGCAGAAGTTCTACTTCAGCCAGATCAGGCCTGCAAAGAGACTGCGTTTCACAGCCCTTTGTAAGGGATGTTCCCGGTAGGCTGTAAGAGCCCAATGCAGAGCGAGTTGTTTCTTAGCTTCCCAAAGAGCTGGAAGCAAGATGCTTTGGGGACTATCTCTGTCTTTGGAAACAATTCAGCACTTTGTGCCTTGAAGCTCTAGGGCAATGTAGCACACCCACAGCAGAAGTTCTACTTCAGCCAGATCAGGCCTGCAAAGAAACTGCGTTTCACAGCCCTTTGTAAGGGATGTTCCCGGTAGGCTGTAAGAGCCCAATGCAGAACGAGTTGTTTCTTAGCTTCCCAAATAGCTGGAAGCAAGATGCTTTGGGGACTATCTCTGTCTTTGGAAACAATTCAGCACTTTGTGCCTTGAAGCTCTAGGGCAATGTAGCACACCCACAGCAGAAGTTCTACTTCAGCCAGATCAGGCCTGCAAAGAAACTGCGTTTCACAGCCCTTTGTAAGGGATGTTCCCGGTAGGCTGTAAGAGCCCAATGCAGAGCGAGTTGTTTCTTAGCTTCCCAAAGAGCTGGAAGCAAGATGCTTTGGGGACTATCTCTGTCTTTGGAAACAATTCAGCACTTTGTGCCTTGAAGCTCTAGGGCAATGTAGCACACCCACAGCAGAAGTTCTACTTCAGCCAGATCAGGCCGGCAAAGAAACTGCGTTTCACAGCCCTTTGTAAGGGATGTTCCCGGTAGGCTGTAAGAGCCCAATGCAGAACGAGTTGTTTCTTAGCTTCCCAAAGAGCTGGAAGCAAGATGCTTTGGGGACTATCTCTGTCTTTGGAAACAATTCAGCACTTTGTGCCTTGAAGCTCTAGGGCAATGTAGCACACCCACAGCAGAAGTTCTAATTCAGCCAGATCAGGCCTGCAAAGAAACTGCGTTTCACAGCCCTTTGTAAGGGATGTTCCCGGTAGGCTGTAAGAGCCCAATGCAGAGCGAGTTGTTTCTTAGCTTCCCAAAGAGCTGGAAGCAAGATGCTTTGGGGACTATCTCTGTCTTTGGAAACAATTCAGCACTTTGTGCCTTGAAGCTCTAGGGCAATGTAGCACACCCACAGCAGAAGTTCTACTTCAGCCAGATCAGGCCTGCAAAGAAACTGCGTTTCACAGCCCTTTGTAAGGGATGTTCCCGGTAGGCTGTAAGAGCCCAATGCAGAACGAGTTGTTTCTTAGCTTCCCAAAGAGCTGGAAGCAAGATGCTTTGGGGACTATCTCTGTCTTTGGAAACAATTCAGCACTTTGTGCCTTGAAGCTCTAGGGCAATGTAGCACACCCACAGCAGAAGTTCTACTTCAGCCAGATCAGGCCTGCAAAGAAACTGCGTTTCACAGCCCTTTGTAAGGGATGTTCCCGGTAGGCTGTAAGAGCCCAATGCAGAGCGAGTTGTTTCTTAGCTTCCCAAAGAGCTGGAAGCAAGATGCTTTGGGGACTATCTCTGTCTTTGGAAACAATTCAGCACTTTGTGCCTTGAAGCTCTAGGGCAATGTAGCACACCCACAGCAGAAGTTCTACTTCAGCCAGATCAGGCCGGCAAAGAAACTGCGTTTCACAGCCCTTTGTAAGGGATGTTCCCGGTAGGCTGTAAGAGCCCAATGCAGAACGAGTTGTTTCTTAGCTTCCCAAAGAGCTGGAAGCAAGATGCTTTGGGGACTATCTCTGTCTTTGGAAACAATTCAGCACTTTGTGCCTTGAAGCTCTAGGGCAATGTAGCACACCCACAGCAGAAGTTCTAATTCAGCCAGATCAGGCCTGCAAAGAAACTGCGTTTCACAGCCCTTTGTAAGGGATGTTCCCGGTAGGCTGTAAGAGCCCAATGCAGAGCGAGTTGTTTCTTAGCTTCCCAAAGAGCTGGAAGCAAGATGCTTTGGGGACTATCTCTGTCTTTGGAAACAATTCAGCACTTTGTGCCTTGAAGCTCTAGGGCAATGTAGCACACCCACAGCAGAAGTTCTACTTCAGCCAGATCAGGCCTGCAAAGAAACTGCGTTTCACAGCCCTTTGTAAGGGATGTTCCCGGTAGGCTGTAAGAGCCCAATGCAGAACGAGTTGTTTCTTAGCTTCCCAAAGAGCTGGAAGCAAGATGCTTTGGGGACTATCTCTGTCTTTGGAAACAATTCAGCACTTTGTGCCTTGAAGCTCTAGGGCAATGTAGCACACCCACAGCAGAAGTTCTACTTCAGCCAGATCAGGCCTGCAAAGAAACTGCGTTTCACAGCCCTTTGTAAGGGATGTTCCCGGTAGGCTGTAAGAGCCCAATGCAGAGCGAGTTGTTTCTTAGCTTCCCAAAGAGCTGGAAGCAAGATGCTTTGGGGACTATCTCTGTCTTTGGAAACAATTCAGCACTTTGTGCCTTGAAGCTCTAGGGCAATGTAGCACACCCAGAGCAGAAGTTCTACTTCAGCCAGATCAGGCCTGCAAAGAAACTGCGTTTCACAGCCCTTTGTAAGGGATGTTCCCGGTAGGCTGTAAGAGCCCAATGCAGAGCGAGTTGTTTCTTAGCTTCCCAAAGAGCTGGAAGCAAGATGCTTTGGGGACTATCTCTGTCTTTGGAAACAATTCAGCACTTTGTGCCTTGAAGCTCTAGGGCAATGTAGCACACCCACAGCAGAAGTTCTACTTCAGCCAGATCAGGCCTGCAAAGAAACTGCGTTTCACAGCCCTTTGTAAGGGATGTTCCCGGTAGGCTGTAAGAGCCCAATGCAGAACGAGTTGTTTCTTAGCTTCCCAAAGAGCTGGAAGCAAGATGCTTTGGGGACTATCTCTGTCTTTGGAAACAATTCAGCACTTTGTGCCTTGAAGCTCTAGGGCAATGTAGCACACCCACAGCAGAAGTTCTACTTCAGCCAGATCAGGCCTGCAAAGAAACTGCGTTTCACAGCCCTTTGTAAGGGATGTTCCCGGTAGGCTGTAAGAGCCCAATGCAGAACGAGTTGTTTCTTAGCTTCCCAAAGAGCTGGAAGCAAGATGCTTTGGGGACTATCTCTGTCTTTGGAAACAATTCAGCACTTTGTGCCTTGAAGCTCTAGGGCAATGTAGCACACCCACAGCAGAAGTTCTACTTCAGCCAGATCAGGCCGGCAAAGAAACTGCGTTTCACAGCCCTTTGTAAGGGATGTTCCCGGTAGGCTGTAAGAGCCCAATGCAGAGCGAGTTGTTTCTTAGCTTCCCAAAGAGCTGGAAGCAAGATGCTTTGGGGACTATCTCTGTCTGTGGAAACAATTCAGCACTTTGTGCCTTGAAGCTCTAGGGCAATGTAGCACACCCACAGCAGAAGTTCTACTTCAGCCAGATCAGGCCTGCAAAGAAACTGCGTTTCACAGCCCTTTGTAAGGGATGTTCCCGGTAGGCTGTAAGAGCCCAATGCAGAGCGAGTTGTTTCTTAGCTTCCCAAAGAGCTGGAAGCAAGATGCTTTGGGGACTATCTCTGTCTTTGGAAACAATTCAGCACTTTGTGCCTTGAAGCTCTAGGGCAATGTAGCACACCCAGAGCAGAAGTTCTACTTCAGCCAGATCAGGCCTGCAAAGAAACTGCGTTTCACAGCCCTTTGTAAGGGATGTTCCCGGTAGGCTGTAAGAGCCCAATGCAGAACGAGTTGTTTCTAAGCTTCCCAAAGAGCTGGAAGCAAGATGCTTTGGGGACTATCTCTGTCTTTGGAAACAATTCAGCACTTTGTGCCTTGAAGCTCTAGGGCAATGTAGCACACCCACAGCAGAAGTTCTACTTCAGCCAGATCAGGCCTGCAAAGAAACTGCGTTTCACAGCCCTTTGTAAGGGATGTTCCCGGTAGGCTGTAAGAGCCCAATGCAGAACGAGTTGTTTCTTAGCTTCCCAAAGAGCTGGAAGCAAGATGCTTTGGGGACTATCTCTGTCTTTGGAAACAATTCAGCACTTTGTGCCTTGAAGCTCTAGGGCAATGTAGCACACCCACAGCAGAAGTTCTACTTCAGCCAGATCAGGCCTGCAAAGAAACTGCGTTTCACAGCCCTTTGTAAGGGATGTTCCCGGTAGGCTGTAAGAGCCCAATGCAGAGCGAGTTGTTTCTTAGCTTCCCAAAGAGCTGGAAGCAAGATGCTTTGGGGACTATCTCTGTCTTTGGAATCAATTCAGCACTTTGTGCCTTGAAGCTCTAGGGCAATGTAGCACACCCACAGCAGAAGTTCTACTTCAGCCAGATGAGGCCTGCAAAGAAACTGCGTTTCACAGCCCTTTGTAAGGGATGTTCCCGATAGGCTGTAAGAGCCCAATGCAGAACGAGTTGTTTCTTAGCTTCCCAAAGAGCTGGAAGCAAGATGCTTTGGGGACTATCTCTGTCTTTGGAAACAATTCAGCACTTTGTGCCTTGAAGCTCTAGGGCAATGTAGCACACCCAGAGCAGAAGTTCTACTTCAGCCAGATCAGGCCTGCAAAGAAACTGCGTTTCACAGCCCTTTGTAAGGGATGTTCCCGGTAGGCTGTAAGAGCCCAATGCAGAGCGAGTTGTTTCTTAGCTTCCCAAAGAGCTGGAAGCAAGATGCTTTGGGGACTATCTCTGTCTTTGGAAACAATTCAGCACTTTGTGCCTTGAAGCTCTAGGGCAATGTAGCACACCCACAGCAGAAGTTCTACTTCAGCCAGATCAGGCCTGCAAAGAAACTGCGTTTCACAGCCCTTTGTAAGGGATGTTCCCGGTAGGCTGTAAGAGCCCAATGCAGAACGAGTTGTTTCTTAGCTTCCCAAAGAGCTGGAAGCAAGATGCTTTGGGGACTATCTCTGTCTTTGGAAACAATTCAGCACTTTGTGCCTTGAAGCTCTAGGGCAATGTAGCACACCCACAGCAGAAGTTCTACTTCAGCCAGATAAGGCCTGCAAAGAAACTGCGTTTCACAGCCCTTTGTAAGGGATGTTCCCGGTAGGCTGTAAGAGCCCAATGCAGAGCGAGTTGTTTCTTAGCTTCCCAAAGAGCTGGAAGCAAGATGCTTTGGGGACTATCTCTGTCTTTGGAAACAATTCAGCACTTTGTGCCTTGAAGCTCTAGGGCAATGTAGCACACCCACAGCAGAAGTTCTACTTCAGCCAGATCAGGCCGGCAAAGAAACTGCGTTTCACAGCCCTTTGTAAGGGATGTTCCCGGTAGGCTGTAAGAACCCAATGCAGAGCGAGTTGTTTCTTAGCTTCCCAAAGAGCTGGAAGCAAGATGCTTTGGGGACTATCTCTGTCTTTGGAAACAATTCAGCACTTTGTGCCTTGAAGCTCTAGGGCAATGTAGCACACCCACAGCAGAAGTTCTACTTCAGCCAGATCAGGTTGCAAAGAAACTACGTTTCACAGCCCTTTGTAAGGGATGTTCCCGGTAGGCTGTAAGAGCCCAATGCAGAGCGAGTTGTTTCTTAGCTTCCCAAAGAGCTGGAAGCAAGATGCTTTGGGGACTATCTCTGTCTTTGGAAACAATTCAGCACTTTGTGCCTTGAAGCTCTAGGGCAATGTAGCACACCCACAGCAGAAGTTCTACTTCAGCCAGATCAGGCCTGCAAAGAAACTGCGTTTCACAGCCCTTTGTAAGGGATGTTCCCGGTAGGCTGTAAGAGCCCAATGCAGAACGAGTTGTTTCTTAGCTTCCCAAAGAGCTGGAAGCAAGATGCTTTGGGGACTATCTCTGTCTTTGGAAACAATTCAGCACTTTGTGCCTTGAAGCTCTAGGGCAATGTAGCACACCCAGAGCAGAAGTTCTACTTCAGCCAGATCAGGCCTGCAAAGAAACTGCGTTTCACAGCCCTTTGTAAGGGATGTTCCCGGTAGGCTGTAAGAGCCCAATGCAGAGCGAGTTGTTTCTTAGCTTCCCAAAGAGCTGGAAGCAAGATGCTTTGGGGACTATCTCTGTCTTTGGAAACAATTCAGCACTTTGTGCCTTGAAGCTCTAGGGCAATGTAGCACACCCACAGCAGAAGTTCTACTTCAGCCAGATCAGGCCGGCAAAGAAACTGCGTTTCACAGCCCTTTGTAAGGGATGTTCCCGGTAGGCTGTAAGAACCCAATGCAGAACGAGTTGTTTCTTAGCTTCCCAAAGAGATGGAAGCAATATGCTT